>NC_040233.1:636250-1272500 GCF_001444195.1 Xiphophorus couchianus
AATATATGCAAAGAAGGCGTTCCGTTGTTCAACCAATCAGAGACCTGTTTTCGGCCCCAGAGAAACCTGAGAAGTCTCCCCCTTTACACCCAAACTCGAACGGGCGTCTGGTCTCCGTCAAGCCAGAAGGGGAAGAACACTTAATCTCAGTAAGAGGGCGAACCACTTCGTGCTCATCTCTGTCTGGCACGGGGAGAGGCGCCAAGAAGTCTCTTGCCCCCTATCGGAATGTAAATTTATTACTCTGTCTTCAGCGGGGGAGGAAAAAAGCCCTGCTTGTTTAAATGTCTGCTATTGTCAGCTCCCCCATGCTCAACATAAAACTGTTCCAATAAAAGTGTTGGCTATACCTTTACACATGTTGTAAGTATTTTAGCACTTAAATAATCATTTTCCTTAACAATATATATATATATAAATATATATATATAAATATATATATATATATATATATATATATATATATATATACTGTATATTTATGGACAGTATATATATATATATATATATATATATACTGTATATATACAGTAAATATACTATATATAGTATATAAGCAGATTATTTGCACTCTTGTGTGTATCTTTGAATGTAATGGAGGACAAACAAACAAACCAGCAAGCAAAAATCACCCGAGACAGGTTCAAAACATTAAAAATTATGCTGTTGCTACATTACACATGCTCAATACTGAGTCAAACACATTAGCATCAATTATATGTCTGTACCATAGAGAAAATTATCCTGTACTCTGAGAATAATTTCCCCCAGCCCTAGTAATCAAGCAGAAAGATGTTGTTTTTTATAATGGCGAAAACAGAAATTTTCACAGTACTATCATGAATGGATGAACAAAACCTTATTGAATCCTTCATTCTAAGTGCAGCCGTCAGTTTATAAGAGGCATCCAATTTCAAACTGCTTGAAATTGATTTTTATTTAACTGAAAAAATATGGAGGGCAAAGAGTTTCTTCCATCTCAGTCAGACTTTTCTGCTTCTAAATTGTTTTCTTTAAACACATCAAGAAATGCTGCTCAAATTTGACTAAAAACAGCCAATGTATCAAATGTTTTGTGGAAATGAATTCCAGAGTTGGGAAGCAGAATGGTTGAAAGTTGGGGTCTTTGTGGTTATAATGCAGGCAGAGGATTCAATGAGGTGGATGGAGAAAATGGCTTGAGGGAGTGGAAGGAAGTGGCAATGTATAGCGAATCTGTCAAATAATGAGCTGCAAGATTGTTATCACCATTAGATGTATGCAGGAGTATCTTAAATTGTTCTCTGTATTTAGCAGGCAGTCAATGTAAGTTATGTAAAATTAGGGTGATAAGTTCAAAAGAAAAAACAAATTTGGCTGAATTCTGGACCATTTGAAGCTCATAGAGAAAATTGTCATCAAGACCAAAGGAGAAGAATGGTGAAGAGGGTGTGGACAAGAATAGTCTTGGTATGGAAATTTAGTGAGAATCAGAGGTGATTAATGTTATGATCAGAAATAAGAAGACTACGTAATATTGCAAATATAATGTGCTGTCATCAATAACAAATAATAATGACCTGAGGTGAAGGTGAATTTGGAGAGCTATCGCTGAAAAGGAAGAAACTGTCAACTATAGATAACGTGGACTTATTCCAACAAGAACTTCTGTTTTATTACTGTTTTAGAAAGCTTTGATATATTTAGAAATATTTGATATCATATATACAGGTAAGGGTGACGGAAGAGAGGAACTGGGCTTACTCAATAGGCAGAGCCTGGTGGCATCTTCAAAACAGTTAAAATGAAGTTGGGATGTACAGGGTTTGGATTTATTATGAATAACATCTGAAATTTCAGAAGCCTCAGGGACTTCAAAGCCAGAGAACGAGTGAGAGAGAAAAATTTCGAAGAAAGAAGGCAGGTGGGAAGGCAGAGCTGAGAAGCTGATGAATTTTTAAAAATTGTTTTGTTAAAAAAAAAAAAAACAAGGAACAGCAACGGGGAGTTATCAGTATCAGTTGAAATAGTTAATTGTGGAAATTGTGTGGTGAATGGATTTTGCACATTTCTTTGTAAACAGTGAGTTCGGCTTTCTGATCACATTGGTCAAGCTGCAGTTCAGAGGGACATCAGGGGCTAGTTCAAGAGTTTCCACTGGATTTTCCACTTCAGTGGAAACAATAATAATGATATTATTTTATCATTAATATGTAATGATAAAATTTATATTGCTATTTTCAACCTGTGGTTTGTACTATAAAGTATTTATTTTTCATTTAGCTTAACCAATTTTGCTTATTTTTTCCTCAAACTGCCGTTCTATGGGAGCATGTTCCTCCTGTCTGTACGTCTCCAAGAAAATGGTTAAACATTTAATATATGAACAGATTTTCCATAATTTAGCTTATATATATAAAGTACTGTGTTTTTTTGTTACTAACTGTGTGTGTAATGTGTTTCGTGTGCTAAGGAGTGATCAATCATAAACGGCAGAGAACAGATTCTATGAGGCAGGTAGTTCTCTTGCCTCATGGCAGAGGGCGCTCATGATCCCAGACATCGATTTTGTGACTTCACAAATGCAGAGTGACAGCAAGCTAGCCATACAGTAAATAAGTAAAGTACATCAATATATTTGTTTTCTACGGTGGCCCTGAGGTGCAGACCACTTCAGCAAATTGAAAGCACAATTACAAATTACAAAAGCACTACAACATTAACGAAGCACTACAACATTAACAAAACGGAAAGGGTATGTCCCAGTTGGAGACCTGAGAGATCGCTGATTGGATGACAGTGCTTTTGAACCAAAGGTTATCGCTTGAGCGGGTCGACCCGTTGTTGCGATACATTATAGCATCTGCCATATTGAAAGTCTCCTCCGACGTCAACATGGATGACTACATTTCTACACTTATATAGAAAGTGTAGAAATGTGAAACAGTTTTCTAAAGTGGATTTTCAATTGAAGCAGGAAATGACTAAAGGAAGACCAACACCAGAGCTGAAAGGTTTTCTTTGAGACAGATTGATGATACTCAAACGGAATGGTATACAAGAAAAGACATGTCGAGGATAGACTTGGCTTTGGATGAACGGATATTTTTGTGCAGAATTGGCAGTGCATGGATTTCATTTATAAGTAAAGGTAAGACGGCAATAATATGTTTTTGTTTAGTTTTTTAAATTAAATGTGCATTTTATGGGCTACAGTTTGTAAGTCTAAAGAATTCAGTAAAGTAGAAGCTGTAGCTAATCTACCACAGCAATCATTTATTAATAAAACATTAAACCTAAAACACACTACTGCAACAGACTAAATGTTCAGTTCTGTGTGCAAAATTCTTGAATGTTTTTTTGGTGTTAAATCCTAAATCATGAAGTGGCATTGTTGTTAGTTGCTATGGCAATGAGTCTGCGTGTAGCTTGGCCGATACAGACGAGAAAGTAGTTTTGGTTTTTTCCTTTGCTGTGGATCATAGCACGAAATTCATACCTACATTTCCAAGTTCCACTGAGTTAACGCAGCTATGGATGACATGTAAAAGAATAGTCTTTTTGCCCTCCAGCGTTGTATGTATGCACAAAATTTTCATACGTAAACAATAACATGCAAGGTGTCTATATTTATAAATCGTAAGTCAGTGCCTCTCTCTCTCTCTTTCTCTCTCTCTCTCTATATATATATAAATATATATATATATAGACAAATGTTAAGAATATGTTATGGATGAACAGAAATTGGCAATAATACCTATTTATATTTAAAGTGTGAGAAGGAAAGTTTCTTACACAAAGCATAGGTGTGTGGCAAGTTATCATTATAGCTTTTACTGAGATAACACTCTAATAAAACACGAGATCCAAAACAAATATTTAGCAAGAGGCCACAAGAAGAAGAGGACAATGGCAATATCTGGGGTTTGCTATTTTTTGATTGTGTTACTGCATTGAGACAGAATCAAAACCAAACCTATTTTGAACAACCAGAGGAAAGGTACATTCCTTCAAATATGAATGGCAGAATTTTTTTTTTTTTTGCCTTGTATAAAAGCACTGAGGTAAAAGAATAAGACAGGTATTTTTTGATCTGGAGTGTCAGACTTTAAAGGCTTTAGACAGACCTCCTTAGGCACAGTGTAACAAATAAAACTTTGACTCACATGTGACAATCTACAGGACCCTAAGCAACATTTGTTTGACTTCATTTACTTTCTTTCATTCAGGTTTATGACATTTTCAAAGCAATCTGCAGTCAGTACATCTACCTCCCTTCAGTAGGGGTTTCTACATATTATTTAATCTAAAAGCTTAGATTTGCACTTTGTGAGACCAGAATTTGGATGTCGACCTAAGGCTCCATTCACACCTTGTACTAACATTTGTCCTGAGTGACCCAGCCATGGCCAGACAGAAATATCCAGATGTGAATAAAATTAAGCCTCAGTTTGTTGTTTCATTGTTTGTCATGGTTTCTTTCAGACCTACGGAGCCCTCTAGGGGACATGGGGATTTTTTTTTCTTTTGCGTTACCTCGCAATACTTTTGCGTTACCTCGCAAAACTTTTGCGTTACCTCGCAATACTTTTGCGTTCCCTCGCAAAACCTTTTGCGTTCCCTCGCAATACTGTACTGGTCAGTTATGCAGCATAATTGAATCCTGTAGCCTTTCTTACGGTGGGCGCCGTACTTTCTGCTTTAATATAAGGTTATGTGAGGTTTTTCCATGAATGTTAGTATCTTTTTGTGAAATATCTGAAGTTTTATATCTTTCTTTAGGATAGAAAGGCGCCACAAACCTACGATATAAACAGAAACCTTCCATAAGTAGGAAAGAAATAAAAACACATTATAATTTGGACTATTTCTGAGTTATCGCGGGTAATAAATCATCTGACAGTTTTGATTGTGTCTCTGTTGTGTTCATAGTCTGAATGGTTTAAAGAGCTGCTTTCAGTGCCGCTCCATCTTAGCCTTAACAGACATAAACATGCAGTAAAAAATAAATCGATTTTCAATCAGTGTTTTGCACCAAACAGTTAATAATAATAAACAAGTTTTCACTGAGGCTCTGTAAGAGCAATATGAATGAAATAAGTAATTATTGATATGACAGGAGCAGCGGCTTTGACACTTAGGTGTGTCGACGTGGGCGTGACGTCACCAGGTATGAATGGGAAGGATACTGGCTTTGTGTGTATTAGGAAGCAGGTGAGCGGGGCGGTCAGTCCTTGCAAAGTTTGGAGCCTGATCATCAAAATGGAATAAATCGATAATTGTGACAGAACAAAGAGGTTTGGAGTTGATTGATAAACGGACAGATGAGATTCCCAGAGTTAACCCAGTGCGGTACTTTACCATCATTAGTTTGTCATGTTTTTAATAATAAAAACTTGTTAACAGTAAAAACTGTTTGGTGCAAAACACTGATTAAAAATCGATTTATTACTGCATGTTTATGTCTGTTAAGGCGAAGATGGAGCGGCACTGAAAGCAGCTCTTTAAACCATTCAGACTACGAACACAACAGAGACACAATCAAAACTGTAAGATGATTTATTACCCGCGATAATAACTCAGAAATAGTCCAAATTATAATGTATTTTTATTTCTTTCCTACTTACGGAAAGTTTCTGTTTATATCGTAGGTTTGTGGTGCCTTTCTATCCTAAAGAAAGATATAAAACTTCAGATATTTCACAAAAAGATACTAAAATTCATGAAAATACCTCACATAACCTTATATTAAAGCATAAAGTACGGCGCCCACCGTAGGAAAGGCTTGCAGTATTCAATTATGCTGCATAACTGACCAGTACAGTATTGCGAGGGAACGCAAAAGTTTTGCGAGGGAACGCAAAAGAAAAAAAAATCCCCATGTCCCCTAGAGGGCTCCGTACAGACCACAATCAGAGGTGGCCTGGGAAACGTGTCTGAACCAAACTTCTTGCCACCTGCTCACTTACCTGCCTATAGAGCTTTGGAATTGACGTCACTGCGTGAGACGTTTATGTCTCGCGCAGTCGCTCAGGGCCATCTTTTGAGGCCACAGACCAAAACAAACTTTTTCCGGTGTTTTTATTGTGTTACCGCTGTATCCTCCTCTTCCATAATGCTGAAAAGCAGCTTGAAACAAAGTGGGCTATATCGTGAAAAGCTTCTCCCAGAAACCAAAAAACACTACATGGAAAAAATAGCTAAAATTGGACATATCGACCTATTTGAAATAAAATGTTGGAGCAGAGACCCTGATCATCTACCTCATTTGACATTCCCAGACATTTGCATACCTGGTCTGTGGTGTCAGTGCTTACATGGCGAATCAGTTCAGGAATTATAAGTCAATGGAGGCACATGTCCAGTTTACGAATGGCTAGGTACATGATTTGGACATTTTTACCCCCCGGATTGCGAATACGTTGTGGTTCAAACAAAGGCAAGTTCTGAGCTCCTTAATGTTATATACATTCTTAATGTACATTATTTTACAGTCAATCAGAATGTTGCTTGGTATGAGTACTAAAAAGTGTGAATGCGTTATTATTAAAGTACTTTGTGAAGCTCCAAGTTTGAATTAAATTACAGCAGTTCCACCTAATTTTTACTTCCTTTGAGCTCATCTAATAACAAAATATAAAGACTTAGAATTAATTTGTAATTTACACATGTACAATCAAAGAAAATCCAGTTGGAAAAAGTGCAAATAAAGTATAAAATATGTACAATATAAACCTATTGTACATATTTACAATAGGTTGTAAATATTGTCGCTGGAGATACATCAGTACCTCTCGCGATAAGCGTGTTGGAAAACGAATGGATGGAAACCTAACACACAAATAGTGTTGCACTCACAAAACAGACTCTTCTTCAGCATCTTTATTTGCCCATGATGTGTGTATTTTACGTTACAAAGTTTCTTCTTCCAGAGCTACAACGTTTTTAACTGACTACTTCCACTACACAACAAAACACTGACGTAGCACGCAGCTCAGATTCTGCAAAACTTCTTCGGCTGAACAACAACAAATACAAAACCTAGGCAAACAAAATATATTAAATAAATGAATAAAGGAGTGTTTTATTCTTAACTTATTTTTAAAAATAATTTAAATAAAGTAATTCTAGAATGCAACATTAGTGCATGTGAGAGTTCAATGTGCCTTTGGTGCACCTGCTGCGTCTCCTTCATCTACCATGTTGTTGTTCACCTTCATCTACCATCTTCTCATCTCTTACCTCTATCTCTGCAATTATCTTCTAATTACTCCTCGAGACACAGCCTGTAAGCCCCTAGTTAGCCTAGCTCCTCCTGCCTCTAATTCTGAGCTTCGGCCCCGGCCTCAGCTCTTTTTTGGGGGATTTCATTCTCTATCAGTAATATCACTCCATAGTATCATTATTTCACATCCGCTGGCCTTCACCTATCAGCATTCCACCTTCTCTTGCCCCGCTGTGTCCCCGCTCACCCATAGCAATCACCCTTCTCCCAGCGTCACTTCTCCTTATGCCTCGAACCATTCCCAGCTGTCCTTCAGCCATCTGCCTCTCTCCTCTAATGCCTTGCTGCGCTTCCAGCTTGCTTCTTTTTCTAACCAGCTGCCCCTCATCCCTTGTCCTGTTCCTTCCTCTGCTGGTCCTTTCCATGTCATCGTTACCTCCTAAGCCCTGCCGCTACCAGCTGGCTTCTTTTTCTAACCAGCATCCCCTCATCTTATGCCCTGCTCCCTCCATCCTATACCCTGCATTAGTTAATGCTGGCGTTTTTTAAACCAGCATCCCCTCTTCTAAGCCCCGCTTGTATCCCTTCATTCTCGCCCTACGCATTCCCCGCCGGCTTTCCTATCATCATGCCCTGCCGTGTCCTCAGCCGGCTATCGCCCGCCCACGTCCATTCCACTAGCCCCGCAGCATTTCCAGCCGGCTTATCCTCCAGCATCCCCATACCCTGTGTTCTGCTACTCTATGCCCCATTGTGTCCTCAGCCGGCCGTCACCTTCCAACATCCCTTCCTCCCTCGTACTGCCATATCCCTAGCCGGCTCTCACACCACGTCCCCATGCCCTGTGTTTTGTGTATTCTACCATCTCTTGCCCTGCAGCATTCCCAGCTGGTCTTCACTTTCCCGTCCTACTCTCCCTCTCCTTTAGCGTCACGTCACTTCCTTTACGTTATTAACTCGGTAGCCAAAGTCAGCGCAATTTCTTTCCCCCTTTTTACTTACTGCCTTATATTCACGGCCTCTGCCCCGGCTTCGGCCTCTTTTTGGGGGATGATGTTCCTAACAGCATCGGGGATGCTCATCTGAAGCCTATCGCTAACGCTGCGATAACCGTCATCCCCAGCCAGGGCCCGAGTGCCAAAGACTTTAAATTCTGTTTGTCAATAAACTCTTCTAATTGTCTTCTCATCTCCGTCTGAGTCTCTCCAGATTGAAATGAAGCCTAGGCGCAAATTCAAACTGGAAGACTCTCTTATCCCCACCGGGACCCGTTAATTGAAGCGACCTGCCCACAATCGTCGACCTATCAACGCCGGACCAAGCTACGTCACGTCCAATCATCGACCAAGTCCCAGCTGATAAGGACCTTCATTCATGGCGTCCTTCGCTCTCCAGCCGAGCTCAACCCACCACCACCCCTTCTCCTCCATTCACCTGGTCCTGAGGCCCGCACCCTTCTTCAACCTACACCACCAGTGCCGGGCCCTGGGGGATGACGTTCCTAACAGCATCGGGGATGCTCATCTGAAGCCTATCGCTAACGCTGCGATAACCGTTATCCCCAGCCGGGGCCCGAGCGCCAAAGACTTTAAATTCTGTTTGTCAATAAACTCTTCTAATTGTCTTCTCATCTCCGTCTGAGTCTCTCCAGATTGAATTTTCAGTTGTTTTACACTTTTTTGTTTAGTGCATATTTCCACATGTGTTATTCATAGTTTTGATGCCTTCAGTGTGAATCTACAATGTCAATAGTCATGAAAATAAAGGAAACTCATTGAATTAAAAGGTGTGTCCAAACGTTTGGTCTGTACTGTAGGTGCCCTACTTTTTAAGGTGGAAGCCTTAAAAAGCCTTAACTGTTGCTTCCTACTTTTTAAGGTGGAAGCAACAGTGAGGATAGGAAGCACAAAAACTGTTATAGATGAGCCAGCATACTGGATATTACCTGGCAATCTGACAAAGATTCACCCAGAAGTTGGTCATAAAATTGACTACAGTACTTCAGCTTCTTGAAAGAAGATACTTGACAAAAAAATCCATGCTGAAGTCTTAACACCAGCCAGAAGAAGCCATCCACAAAAAAGAAAAATTCCATCTGCAAATCTGGAAGATTTGGGTCCTCTGCTTGACACACTGTTAGAGCACAGTAAGGCTGTTGGTTTGTCCGGAATGGAGAAATATTACACACTATTCACACACAAAGCAGAGCAGTCACTTATGTTACCTCAGTCACGTGCATCTCTGTACAACAAAAACATACAGTCTAATGGCTTGTCAGCTATTTTGCTGTGCTGTGAAAAATACAAAGACGCTGCAATAGTGAGCAGGCAGAAGCTATTGAAAAGCACACAAGACTGCAGCACAAGTGTTCTGCCTGGTATGAATGTCGAGCTGGGCAAATTGCAGCTTCCACTATGCATGCTGTATTTGCCACCTGTTTGGAAAGCCCAGCACTTACAGTTGTAAAACAGGTGTGCAACCCAGGCAACGCCGTGTCTACAGTGCAAACAAAATGGGGTGTGAATCACGAGGGTGATGCACAAAAGGCCTACATTAAAATTAGAGCTTGTCACAAAAATCTAAAAGTTAAATTATGTGGTTTCATCATAAACACTGACTTCCCTGAACTCGGAGCATCTGCTGATGGACTCACAATGTGTGACTGCTGTGGGAATGGCTGTCTTGAGATAAAGTGTCCTTACAAATACAGGACATCCTGCATCCAGCAGGCTGTGGATGCAAACAACAAAAACTTTTGCCTTGAGCTGTCTGGCAATGAACTTCACTTGAAGAAACATAATCCATACTATACACAGGTACAAACTGAGATTTCTGTGACAAAATCAAACCACTGTGACCTTGTTGTGTGGACCCAGAAAGACATGGCTGTCGTCCATGTCTTTCCAGATCAGGAATTCTGGGAACCACGTCTACAAAAAGCACAAAGCTTCTTTAAAAATATTTGCCTTCCAGAGCTTGTAGGTAGATATTTCTCAGAGCACACCTATACTCCAACATTAAGGGACTTAGTCTAACCACATGTAAACGATGCTGTTAGACTAATATTTGCACTTATTTTTGTGTAGCAATTTTTCTATAAAATGTATTACCTCAGATGGTCGTCACATTTGTGACCTGTAATGTTCACTTACATAAAATCCTGACAGGATCTATTTCATTACATGTTCACTTCTTACCTGAAATATGTTAAATACAACAAGTATTTACTTAAAGTGTGATCTATTTCATTACATTTACTTGTCACCTTTAATGTTTACTCTGAAATGTTTAATTACACATTAAATATTTAAAGATGGGCCTTTTCATCTGGTTTGATTGTTACATAAAATTTACTGCAAACTGTCTGATCTTATAAGTGCTTCATCACATAAAATGTTTATTTAAAAATGTAATCTATTTCATTACATGTATATTTATATGAAATATTTTAATTAAATTTTTACTTAAAATGTAATACATTTCATCACCTGTTTGCATGCAACTTGAAGTGCTTGAATCAAATGTTTCATGAATGTTTATTAAATGAGAGAAAACAGCCACTTCCATGTTATCAATCAATCAAATTCAATTAAATTTTATTTGTATAGCACATTTCAGCAGCAAGATCTGCTGTTGTTGTATCAACCTTCCAGACCTCTCAGGTCTTCTGGTTCTGGTCTGCTCTGCATCCCCCAGAACCAAAACCAAAAAAGCTTTTTAGGCTTACCTCTCCTCAGCGCAGCTTGGCGCGAACTAAGGAGGGCAGCGCAAACACACAGGATATGACGAGGAAACAGGAAACAAGAAAATAAAAGCTTCTCCGCCAAAATAAAATACAATTCAAAAACTAAGAAAAACAAATATACACAGGTAATGAGGATGGATTTGGGGTGAAATATAACCAGTTTTACACACTTGCTACATAAGGTATGCATACAACACATCAAGGGTGTCAGCAAAGGCATTAGACAGAGTTTTATGTGACACATTAAAAAGATGGCAAAGATGCTGAACATGTAGATCAAGTCTTAGACACATTAATGTAAGTAAAACCATTTGAAACTGAAAGTTTTTTTTGATGCTGGCAGAAAAGGCCTGACAGTGTTAAACAATGATAGCAAAATGACAAAGCAAGGAAGTCCTGTATAATATTTTACTTTTTTGTGTCATCCTTGAGAAAATCTGTGTCCAGCTGTTTTTTATTCAGTTCTGACCTGAGCTCCCTGTTCTCCTGTAATAGGCGGTTTATTTCTTCTCTTCTCTGTTCACACAAGTGACATTCTATTTGTTGCCTTTCATGTTCCTCTTCAGAGTCTGCAGCCTTGCTGAGCTTCTCTCCTGGGGTATCCCAGGAGAGGCTGTTCAGCCTCTCCAACTTGCTCCTCTTCTACAGCCTCCACTACTGTATATTCATTATTTACCTCTTCTGGTGTTTCTGTAACTTGCTCCCCCAAGACCATTTGTTGATCTACCATGGTCTTTGCTGCCTGGCCTTCAACTGTGCTGCTGTATCGCCTCTTTAATTGACGTGCATGTGTTTCCAATGTTGTGGCTTTTACTTCGCAGTGACCCATATTCAGCGTTGGAACCTAGTCAGGATTGAGCTCATCCATTTCATAGGACGGTTTGCCTTGAAGAGGGCATATCGGAACACACATCAGTATCAAATTATAACACTAGAAAACTTGAATAGTTTACTTTGCAATAATGGAATAACCCAAATATCCACTGTCAAAACTCACTACGCAACATAAAAAATATAAGCCCGACCTAAACAAGGTTTAAACAAGTAAATGAACTCAACATTACTGAACATGAGTACACCTGGACAAAATCATAGCAAAAATAATGATGACACAACACCAACAAAGCGAATTTAGACACTCACCAGAAATGTCTGGAGCAAAGTTTTAGGTGTATTGGAATGGTGGAAAACGTAATATCAGGACGTCTCACTGCTGATATCCAGGCCATTTGGCTCCTTTTCGTTAGCTCCGATAACTTACCCCCCTCGCGTTGTTTCCAGGCAGGAAAACAGTGAAACAAACACAGCCGATGTGTTGAAGACCCTGAAAAGAGTCAACCCACGGAAGGCCCCAGGCCCCGACAACATACCTGGGCGGGTGTTCAGGGAATGCGCAGGTCAGCTGGCTGGTGTCCTAACAGACATTTTTAACACCTCACTGGACCAAGCCACAGTGCCAGCCTGTCTCAAAACTGCCTCCATCATTCCGGTGCCAAAGAAACCTCAAGTCACCTCTTTCAACAATTACCGGCCTGTGGCACTGACTCCCATCATGATGAAGTGCTTTGAAAGGCTGGTAAAAGAACACATCGTCTCCAGACTCCCCTCCACATTCGACCCGTTCCAGTTTGCCTACCGCCGAAACCGCTCCACTGAGGACGCCATCTCCTCTGCCCTACACCTGAGCCTGGCTCACCTGGAGGAGAAGAACACTCATGTGCGGATGTTGTTCCTGGACTTCAGCTCAGCGTTCAACACAATCATCCCACAGCATCTGGCAGGAAAACTGGAACACCTGGGCTTCAGCACCCCCCTGCAAAACTGGCTGCTAGACTTCCTCACCGACAGACCTCAGTCAGTCCGGATCGGACAACACACCTCCGATGTCATCACCCTCAGCACAGGCTCCCCTCAGGGCTGCGTCCTGAGCCCTCTGCTGTTCACTCTGATGACACACGACTGCGTCCCCAGGTTCGCCACCAACCACATCGTGAAGTTCGCGGACGACACAACGGTGGTGGGCCTCATCAGAGACGACAACGACCTGGACTACAGAGAGGAGGTGGAGCAGCTGGTGGACTGGTGCAGAGACAACAGCCTGATCCTGAACGTTGACAAGACGAAGGAGATGATCGTCGACTTCAGGAAGAACCGGCCCAGCCACGCTCCACTGCTCATCAACAGCTCGGCTGTGGAGGTGGTCAGCAGCACCAAATTCCTGGGGGTGCACATCACTAACGACCTCACCTGGACTGTGAACACCACGTCTCTGGCCAAGAGGGCACAGAAACGTTTGTATTTCCTGCGGAGGATGAGAAGAGCACACCTGCCCCCGCCCATCCTCAAGACGTTCTACAGAAGCACCATAGAGAGCATTCTGACCAGATGCCTCTCTGTGTGGTGTGGAAGCTGCAGCGCCTCCGACTGGAAGAACATGAGGAGAGTGGTGTGGACAGCAGAGAGGATCATCGGGGCCCCCCTTCCCTACATTCAGGACATTTCATCCCAGCGCTGCGTGTCCCGAGGCCGAAACATCGTCAGTGACCCCTCACATGTAAAAATCAGCACCTCTGGGGTACTGTGGTGGAACATTGGTTAAGCACAACTCAAATATGGCGGCCTTAGTCCTCAACGCAGCTATTGCAGGTTTGATTCCCGGCCTGGTGACCTTTGCTGCATGTCTTCCCCTTCTCTCATTACCCATTTTCCTGTCAATTCACTATCAATTAAAGGCCAATAAAACCTTTGAAATCAGCACCTCTCTGAGAGCATTCATTTTTCCTCCACTTCATGGCTAAACAGTAGCAGTTGTTACATATATGATGTCAGCACCGCATTATTTGTTGCAGATGTTTACTTCTAAATCTCCAGATTCCAGTGCAAAAACGGAGAATTCGTAAGAGGCTTTATTATCAATATTTTTTAGTAATATTAAACAGAGTTTACATGTAGATGAAAGGCCAAATTGCATATGGACAAGGTCTTAAAACCAAGAACTTGTTTTAAGACCTTTGTTTTCAATAAACATTCAATCCTCTTCTGTTTTCTGTAACTTCTGCTGCTGTTAAAGACTCATTTCCTATAGTGACAGAACAATCTGACCATCGAGACTGCAGTACAGTAATGGACCCACTCCACACAAAAAATTATTCTGGGTCTAGATACCTAACATCAGAATCCAATTATCTAACCATCTGCTCTCCCCACAGTCTGTTCAATATCTTTCAGTTTGTTGATAGACCTGCAGCACCTGCTGATCACATACCTTTGCTGAAACTGCGCAAGCAGCAAACTGCAGTCTGTGGTTTCTCCACCATTAGCTTATTTAGCAGTGAGTATGTAACGTTGATGGACAGCATTAAGACCTTCGTCCTGGCTCTGACTGGTTATTTTAGGTGCAAATCACAATAACAGCTCAGATAGGAGGTGGAAGAGATTGATCTTTTTACAGATTATCTGACTCATAACTGTCACTATATGGTTACAACTTTACAAAATATGGAGAAATTGATACTTTTTCTTAATAAAAGTTACATAAGTCAAGCCTGGAGCCTTATCTATCCAGTTAGCATTCATGCAGATCAGAAACCAATGTGTTTTGTTCATGATTCCATTTTTTATTGTCTGTCTGTTTTAATCTGTTTTACCACGCTGCATTAAAGGGTATTAAAATAAGGGAACTTTAATATAAAATATTGTACAGTTTTTTCAGCTTCTTTATTGCATTTCTCATAACAGAATTGAAATTCTCAAAACTACTTGTTCTGTCTTCAAATCAGCATGTCAATTGTGCACATAAAAACAATTTCTCATTTCTTTGAGCAAGTTGCAAATGCTTTTGTACATCATGCAAGTGTTTGTGTGTATTTTTTCTGCCTGATTGCAGATGTGTGGTGTGGAAAAATAGTCAGCAAACTCTGTTATACAGCAAACAAAGCTGGTTTATTAAGTTTCCAGCAACACAGCAAATTTAAAAATGACAGCCCTGCTGCATCCAACAGTCCATTTATATACTGGTCAACCCTGTCTTTTCAATTTACCCCAGCCAGTCAAACTCCAGTTCTTATCACTGCTCCTTTTCTAAAAAAGCTGGGTTTGAGGTGAACCTCCTTGTCCTTAGTGGCGTCCCAAAATGGCTGCTTCAAAGACACACCCACAAGGTAACATTTCACACAAAGAAAGGTTAATTTACTTACACGTTAAAGAAGACTTATTGCTTCCTAGCAGCATCATTCTAACATACAAAACTTGGGTATTCTCTTCCAAGTAGCTCTTCAAGTGAGCAACTTGGAAGAGCATGTCCATGTTGCACATCCTCCTCAGCAAAGTTTGAACTCTGTGATTTCTTACTCTTTATCAACTCAATCTTTTCATCACATGTACCGTGAGTACGGAAAGTATTCAGACCCCTTTAAATTTTTCATTCTTTGTTTTATTGCAGCCATTTGCTAAAATCAAAAAAGGTCATATTATTTCCCAGGAATGTACACTCAGCATCATATCATCACAGAAAGAAACAGAAATGTAGATATTTTTGCAAATTTATATAAAAAAAACAACAAAAAACAAACCTGAAATACCACATGGTCATAAGTATTCAGAGCCTTTGCTCAGTATTGAGTAGAAGCAACTTTTTGAGCTTGTAAAGCAATGAGTCATCTTGCAATGATGCAATAAGTTTCTGCAGATCCTCAGCCTCTTCCTGCAGATTAGTGCAATGAGCGCAAGCGTTATAAGTTTTGAGAAGAAAGACATGAAGTCCTACTTTCAAAATGAAAATGTAAACAAAAGTATTAAAAGCTTTGGAAACAAAAGACATGAAATCGTGCTTTTCAGACTGAAAATGTGTGCTGTTAAAATTATTATGTTTTGTTATCTTTCTTACATTAGTAGTTTTATATTACTAGTTGTTTTATATTTTAAGGTTTAGTGTTCTAACCCCAGCGAGGAAGAACTTGTTAAACTGTGTGTAAGACAACTAACCTTTCCTTGACCTCAAGCATGTTTTTGCAGGTGCTTCTTTAGGAGAACTTCCTGAGATACTCCTTAGTTGCCTCTAACTGTCTGTGTGTAGAATTTAGTTTCTGTTTCCCACCACTGTGCTTGACTGTGGATAAGACACGTTTGTTTTTGTACTCCCCACCAAGAGTAGAAGCCATTTGTTTGTTAAAATTTTCTGAAATATATTTGTTCTATTTGATGTTTGTTGTGAATGACATAAACTCACAAACGAATGAGGTAATTAGTCCAACATTTAGAAACTACAGCAGCTGTAATGCGCCACAACAAAGGTAAACAAAGGTAAAATAACCCGAACAGGTGATCAACTCAAAACCACTCGTACCTTTTTACTCTCTCTCTCTTTGTAGTTTAAGCACACCTGTTACCGTGGCAATCGCCTGCGCCCCGCAAGACGAGCAAAGATTACGTTAAAAACATAACATTCAGTCCATTACAATATCAAGTTTCCAGGCTTGATATTTATTTCTCGATTATTAATCAGCTCTTCTCTGAACACAGCAATGGTTGATTGACTAGCTGTACTTGGTGCTAGAGTGGCTAACATGAGTAACAGTTTAGTCCAAAGCCTTTTCTGCTAAAATAAAATCTTTAGTGTATATCAGATACAGTACACATTGGATATTGATCTGTTTAGCTAATGTAAGACTGTGTAGCAGACAGGCTTCAAGGTGTAGAAGTTGTATCAGTGCTGCCATTATGCTGTTCTTATCTAACGGGAAGCGTGTGTTTGTGAGACGGCCACGCACGTGACCACGTAGAATGGGCATCAGCCAATGAAAAGCAGCCCCTGTGGTAAGGTTTGTAGGACATGGTTCTGCAGAAAGTATTCTTCACTCTGCATTTTCATCCATCCATCCATCCATCCATCCATCCATCCATCCATCCATCTTCCGCTTATCCGGGGTCGGGTCGTGGGGGTAGCAGCTTCAGAAGGGAGGCCCAGACTTCCCTCTCCCCAGCCACTTCTTCCAGCTCTTCCGGGGGCATTTTGCATTTTCAGCGGTGAGATATATGAATGTTCCTTTGTATGTATGTACAACCTGTTTCAAGTCTCCCCCCAGCATCTCATTGAGATTAAGATCCATGCTTTGACTCTGCCTATGATTTGGAATTTTAAAAATGTTTGGGTGGATTAGGTCTTAGACTTAGACCTATTTTATTGTCATTGCTTAAAGAAACATAAGTAAAATTGGCAATGAAATGTCATTCACTTGGCCACCGGAGCACACACAGAAACACAAGTGTGCCTATAATTACATAATAAACAAATAATAATGTATTGCTAAATATATATAACTTAGTATTTTCAAGCAGTCTCAGACAGTTTTAGTGATGGAATTGTTGAGCAATCTGATGGCCAGTGGGAGACAGCTTTTTCTGAGTCTGGCTGTTTAACAGCGGATGCCACTGCCACTGAATCTTCTGCTAGATGCCAACCGGATGAACAGACCATGGAGAGGATGGGTGGAATCAGAGAGGATCTGGTTTGCTCTGGCTAAGCAGCATCTGTGTGCAATGGTATGGATAGATAGAGACCTAATGATCCTCTCTGCTGTCTTCACAACTCTTTGCAGAGACCTTGCAGTCTGAGGCCGTGCAGCTTCCAGACCAGATGGAGATACTGCTGGTGAGCAGGCTCTCAATGGTTATTCTGTAGAAGGTGGAGAGGATTGGAGGTGGGAGGGTAGCCCTTCTCATTTGTCTTAGAATGTGCAGGCACTGCTGTGCCTTTTTCACCAGGGAAGTGATGTGAGTTGTCCAACCTCTGTAATGTTCAACATTACCTCTGTAATGTTCAACATTACAGAGGTTGTCTGCAATGTGAACTACCAGGAACTTAGTGCTGCTGACGATCTCCACTACTTTGTCGTTAATGAGGAGTGGAGCGTGGTTTGATTGGGACCTTCTGAAGTCAGCAATGATTTTTTTGTCTTGTCGATATTCAGGAGCAGGTTGTTTATTCTGCACCAGTCCACAAGATGTTGTACATCTTTTCTGTAGTTCACTTCATTGTTGTCCTGAATTAATCCCAAAGTTGTTGTCTGGATATTTCATGATGTGGTTGGTGTTAAACCTAGGTCCTGTTTGTCGTGGGAGACAAACAGGAGGGGGCTCAAAACACAGCCCTGGGGGGAACCAGTGTTCAAAGAAATTACATTGGAGGTGTTATTACCCACACAGAGAGACTGAGTTCTTTCGGTGAGGAAGTCCAGCAGCCAGTTGCAGAGTGGAGTGTTGAAGCCCAGGGAGAGCAGTTTGTATACCAGATCCTGGGGAATGATCATATTAAATGCTGAGCTGAAGTCCAAAAACAGCATCCATACGTGGGTGTTTCTTTTCTCCAGATGTACCAGGCTCAGATGAAGAGCAGTGGAGATGGTATCGTCAGTCAAGCGGTTAGGTTTGTATGCAAACTGGAATGGGTCAAATGATGGAGGCAGTACAGTGAACCCTCGTTTTTTGAGGGGGTTGCGTTCCAGAAAGAATCCGTGATAGGCGAAATCCATGATGTCGTTACCTTTATTATTTACAATTATTATACAGCATAATTAAATACTCTACATTGAAACCAAAGAACAAAACCTGTTTTCAGGACCAAGCATTTTTTTAAACAAATATAATGCTTTCTTACAAATAACTACAGTAAAATAATCATTGTAATCATCAATACGAAGTACAGTAGGACAAATTGTGACTCGCGTATTTCACTCTTCCTCTGACTGTGACTCTGCGGCCTGACTCCGCTCTCTAGTGTCTTTTTCTTCTGAAGCCTGTGGTGCAGGTGTGTTTTTTCGAGAAAAGAACATAGTTATCGATAGTTGTTGTTGCTCTTTTTCCTTCTGGGCAAAAATATTTGCCAAAATTTGCCAAGCTGTATTACGTATATTTAAATACCATAACGTTCATTTGATTCAGGTGTACTGGTGCAGGAAAACATCTAAAATGTGAAGCATAGTGGATCCTGAGGACCAGGACTAAAACTACTGTTTTTGGGCCATTGTCATTTGACAAAGTCAAGTTATTGTTTATGTATTCCTCAAGCTTTTCATGCTGCAGTAATGTTTCCCCAAACCATACCACTTCCTGGTCTTTGTCTAAATTCTTTCTGCCAAACCTGTGATCATAACCATTTCAATTGGAATGACCTATAGGGGTGCAATAATTCATTCTTCAATAGAAATTAAATTTTTAATAGGTTTTATCAAACATTTATGAATTTTTAAAATAGTTTGTCATTTTATACTTCTGTTACTTTAAATGTAGCATTTTTAAAACTGACATTAAATACCCCAATGTCAAATTGTATTAGACAAATATACAAACTATCATAAAGTTGATTTTTTTTTTTTTGCATTAGTGTATAACTCAAGTCTTCAGATCGGTGATATATTAGTTGTATGTGTGTCAAATAAGCCTGGCTATCTGCAATGGTTCATAGTCCATCTCAGGAGTGATTGCATCAGCTAAAAGAACAATTCTCTCTTTTGGCTGTAAATTGAAAATTGTATCAATTAGTATTTTATATATGTACAAATTTCTTTTATTTTTGTTAAAGCATTTTATTTTACCTGTACACTGTCTCAGCTGTGTGTATATGTTTGTGTGAGTCTCTGTGTACACACAAAGAAACATTATGACTACCAATTTCTCCAGAATAAGAAATATTACAACTAATCAGTCTTATGTTTTGACGCATTTTCATAAATGACTTCCTTGTCCTATTTCTTGACTGTAACATTATTCCTTACATAACCAATTTGTTTTTGATATCTGCTATAATTCTAAGGTCTCTTCACCTCATCTATGTCCTTTATTGTCTTTACCTTATCTCATCTCCAAAACCTCTAATAGAGGAAAATAGCACGTAATTTTCTAATTTCCACTATTTTCACTGCCCTTTGGCACTGCCACCCACCTGAATGTTCTCATCTCCCCAGTCACGCTGTCCAGCACATCTCTCTAATCATTATCTATTTTTTTCGCTTTGCTTTTTGGTCCAAAATGTTTTATCAAACAACCTGTTTCAAACAAAAATGTTTAATCATGTTTTTTGGTATTCTGTAATATATATATATATATATCCCACTTTATGCATTATATGAATTGAAATACTCTTAGGAATTCAAACATGATAGGCAGTCTCTTGACTTTCTCAACTTGAGGACTCAAAGGCTTTACCACCATTTTCAAACATGCTCTGCTTCTACATGTTTCCAAATATGCACATAAAAAATGTTCTGCAATCTGTGAAGGCACATGCCCCTGGGATGCATGTGCCTTCTCCATTCTAGCGTTACTGTTCGCTGAAGAAGCATATACACACAGACAAATATACACCCCTCCACTCACACACACAAAGTATGTCTTTCTATCTTTACAAGCACTATGAATTAAATTGCATTCAATTTACACCTTAGTTCTAAACCTAAACCTTGGGCCTCAGAAGGACCAGCTGATCTCCACAATGTAGTATGTGTTAGGAAAGTGACAATGTATCAAATGCAAGCACACAGACACACACACCTACACGCCATGCAAACACACAAACTAGAGAGATGACAGACTTCATAAGGCAAATCTTTATTGAGGCCTGTGATAATAAAAGCTGAAATAAGCCAAACACCTTAGTGATGTTAGCAGAACACCTTTTCCTAATTAAAAAACATGTTTGTTATACTTGTGCTGATAATGACTTCAGTTGGACAATGAAGCTAAGGTAAAGAGTTGTATAATGTTTCAGCTGTGTCAAGGAGTCAGAAATCTGGCAGTATCTTGTAATTCCAGAGGTTTAAGTTTTAATAATAAAATGTTTAATCATTTAAATTTTGTATTCTGTAATAAACTTTTAAAATAAGTAATACTATAACAATGTGATATTATGAATCACTTGATTGTATTTAGGTATTGGTGAACTTATCTTTTATATACACCGTGTTCCAAATTATTATACAAATTGGATTTAAGTGTCATAAAGATTAAATTTTTTGTGGTGCTATTAAATTTATAGATGGTATTGTGTGTCAGGGCTCTTTGAATCACTATAATTATTTTCAGAGAGCTGGTTGATAAGTTTGTCTGATGAGCTCAATTAAAGGAAATCTACTTAAGAAGGATGTTCCACATTATTAAGCAGGCCACAGGTTTCAAGCAATATGGGAAAGAGAAAGGATCTCTATGCTGATGAAAATCATCAGATAGTGTAGTGCTGTATGACAAGGTATGAAAACATTAGATATTTAATGAAAACTGAAGCGTTATCGTACTGTGAAGAGATTTATGGCTGATTCAGAACAAAGATGAGTTTGTACAGACAAAGGCATAATGAGGAAGGTTTCTGTTAGACAAATTCATCGGATTAAGAGAGCAGCTGTTAAAATGCCCTTACAAAGCAGCAAACAGTTATTTGTGCCAGGATTCAGGTTGGAGTGAGGGTTCTTTTCAGAGATGAGCTACGCAGAGGAGTTTGACAGCCTGACTCACCTGCAACGGATTCCGGTAACCGGCGGCAGGCTTCTTAAGAAGCGGTGGAACCACCAGTCATCGTTCGATGGTTACCACTTGTTGGTCAGACTCAGCCTTAAGATCTCTCATAGTCAATGTCAAGTATTGTCCAGTCATTTTGTCATTTTCTCTCTGTTACCTCACAGACCTTGATCACGTTTCCCGGAGCCAAGCCTGGAACTTCGCTGTTCGGGCGCGTCTTGCTGGTTGGTCCTACCAAGCCGTTCCGATCCGCTGCTGTCCCGGACCACCCGAACCTACCTGGACTCTCGTTCCCCTTCTGACGCCCTCTCTTCTCGATTCCTGAACAATCGTTAAACTGGTTAAAGACAAACCCTCTTAACAGTAAAGTCTGTTCTTCTGTGCACACCTGCATGTGGGCAAGGAAACTAAAATCCAACATGATAATTTGAAGCTGCTGGTGCCTCTGGAACCTCAAGGTGAAGGATCCTCCAGAGGCTTGTGGTGCAAGAACCTACTATAAACGATGTTGTGTTTCTGTGCTGTTTTAGATTTCTAGTCTGGATATGGTTGTAGTTTTGCAATGACAGCAGAGGAAGTGAATGAAGCAATTCGGTCCATGTTGGCCACGGTTCCAACTAATTAAAGCTGAAGAGGAATGCTAAAGTCATTTTAGTGCTGAAAAAAAATGTCTCGGCACTTGTCCCTTTGTAGTGGGGTAATGTTGCTTACAGCACAAGCAATTTCCGGTAAGATTCATAGCATAGCTTCCTTCATTATCAGGGTGGCGAATTACATACATCACAGCTAGACATTTGCAATTGGGTAAATCCAATCAATCCAATCATTTCAAACCATTGCTTGCTAAAGTCCAGGCCTTTAGTAAGCAATGGTTTCTCAACAGCCGAGGGTCCAGACCCTTTGGGCAAAACAAAGCGTAGCACAAGGGACTGATTTTACCAGGTTATGAAAAGTAACCCAGGATGAGCCTTTTACTATCATGTTTGTTAAGGGCAGAAACCCTGATGCAGGCATCCATAACAGACACCAAGAGATAATTAGAAACATTTATCAGCCTGCTGATGCATTTTTTTTGTTGTTGCTGTATTCGTGTTCTGTGAGCATGGGTATTTTCTGTAGCAGACCGAATTATCTCAAAACAGATAAACCACCTAAATCCAAGCACAGTTAAAGTTTTTATTTTTAAGCAATAAATAATGAATGTAATTTTGTCTCTACTGACATAGCTTGTTTAGAGAAACAAACCAAACACAACTCTCTCCCCCATTTGTTTCCAGTTTTCTTTTTGATTCAGACATTGTTTTATATAAACAGATAAAAACTATAATCAGAATTTAGGTATTAGAATCACAAACATTTACTTTTTTATTCATTGTAGGGCTATTATGTCGTTTTCATATTACCCATTTTATATATATGTATAGTCCACTTGACGTTGCAGTAGAGTAAATGAAGCACCACATCGGCACAAGTCAAACAATTGGATGGAATGCCTCAGTGTTTGATGTAGCTTAATTTCGCATCAGGAATCTGCATCTTCACATCCCAGACGAACCTCTTCTCTTTCCAGGGGATGAGGACGGCGAACTGCAGGAGGGTGATGGACTCCCAGCATGTGAAAGGTCTGACCTCGTGGAGGGGGTGTCAAGAAAACCCGAGCTCATCCCACTTCTCCATGCTGGAGATTTAAGTTTAACAGTAATAATAAATAAAGTTATCTTTATAATGAATCACTCAAGTGACATCAAGGCCCAACAGTAGACTTAAGTGTCAATAAAATCAATCTGGTTGTGTGTGTTTTGTTTTTGTCTCCTGCAAACTTTGCTTTAATTCTACTTCTTTTTCTTTTTAATCATAAGAAATCATAGTCAGCAGAGAGAGTCATGAAACAGGAAAAGCAGGTTTCATGAAAAAAGAGGAAGTAAGTTTCCAGCCTGCAGATTTATAAAAATAGCTGAGACTATTCCTTAGTTTAAAGCATGAAAGTTTTAAAGAATGAAATCTAAACATTTTTGAGTAATTGGATAAGATTCAAAGTAAAATACTTATATTAATATTGGTTTACTTGTAATAATACTTACACTTACACTTGTGGGTACACTTACAAGAAAAACAAGTAACTGTAACTTTGGTATCAAATAATTAGAATCATGGATTATTCTTGGTTTATTTTCAGAAAAAAACATCTGTAATAACTCACATTAAGATTATAATAAGAGTAATTAATAAGTTATGGTTATAAAATTATAAATGAATGCTAAATCAGAGAAGCTAAAGAAGTTATATATGTGATCTTGACATTGAACTTGAAATGGTGTAAAAAGGTATAACTGCAATTAAAGATCACTGATATGTTGAAGGTAGATGGTAGGTGAAAGGTTAGGGGAAAAAGGGGAACCGACAGGAGAGCAGAAATAATCAACGCCTTATTTGGAAACAGGTTGTTGAACAACGTAAACGTTTCAGAGAAAGGGTTGTGCAGGCAATGGACATAGGAGGTTGAGCAACCCTGAGATATTAGCACAGACATCAGGATATAATATCTCTTAAGACAGTGATGGATATGAGATCATCTGTCTAAGCAGTCAACCAATGAAACAAGCACAGCATCAGTGCTAGCCAATGCAAACGCACCAAAAGGCTGGATAAACCCTATAAAAGGTGGGTGCAAAAGAGGAACCTTTGGTTGGATCCTCCGGGCAGCTTCGAGCCAAGATCCAGATGGACAAAGAACTCTGGAGCTGAAGAAGAGCCGGGGCCACAGAGCTGAAGACTGTCCTGCTCATGGGGACCAACCGGTCAGCCCTGCAACATGTGGCTTCACATCGCACTTCTCTCATCGGCTGGGTTCAGACCCCAAAGATGAAGATAATGGCAAAGACAAAGAACAAAGGCAAAGAAGAAGAACTGGTGCCTTCCCTCCTGCCAGCACCCAAGTCCTGTGTGACCTCACCATCCATGCGGAGAAGAAGTTCATCAGACCTACAGAGATCCCGGCCTTCATCGATCAACTTCCTCCTACTGCTGCAACACCTTCTTCATCATCAGGCCAGGTCTGGGGTTCGAAACGCCAAACTCTGTCCGTCTCTCTCAAAGGTTCCCTTTTTAGTTCTCAGTGTCAGCAGTAGGGAAAGATAGACTAGATGATTGATTTTACTTATTTGATTATTTCTGATATTGAATTCAAGTGACCCTTGAAAAACTGCCTTACTAATAAAATATTTAGCATAAAGAAAATCTAAATGATGTTGTGGACATTCAATTAATGAGTCACCTCAAAGTTTTTTGATGGTCTTAAAATAGCTATGAAAATATCAGCCACTAGGGCTGAAGTGGAACCGATTTTTTTCCTTTTTTTCAGTATTGATTTCTATGTGATAATATTGCTTAATTACCGACTGAATTGCGAAGCGACTGCCTGGTTTGCTTATGCTTGGGCCGGCCCTGAGCTCAACTCTAAATAAAGTAATTCTGTCAAAAGCAATAAGTACCTTGTGTTTTTCATCATGTAAGTAATTGTTACTTCATAAATATAAGTCATTAGTGCATTTTGCTGGTAGCTTAGTAAGATTAACTTATTTTTGTAAGTCATGGTTAAAAGGATTAAAGAGCATGCGTGACAGAAAAGAGAACACGGTCGTGTTGCGGTGAGCTCCGGGGTTTCTGGGGTGGAGGTGAGTGGGCTGCAACGTCACGGACTTATCTCCTCCCTGCAGTTTTATATTCGGTGACGTAAGGCCCAGAACGTAGTTTAAAAAGCTGGCGAACACCCCGCTGCAACACTGCATCAGGTTCAGCTCACTGGCTGCCCGTTGAGGTTGAGTTCGTCGGAGATAAGTTGGACCTCTCTGTTCGTGGATCAGCTCGTGTAGAAACACCTGCGGAGAGACCGTTTCATGCACAGATTAATCAAACACAGACGCAAGTCTCCCGCCTTCTTTTCATCCCTAGTTGGAGAGAAATTGTAGAAAAACTTGTTTTCACTCCATCAGAGGTAAGACGCAAATATATTTCCTTATTTACAGCCACAATTGTTAGCTACGAGAACTTAGTGGGGTTTTTTTTTTACATACAATATCAACAAATGAGACACAGTGACTTTTATGCACATCATATAGGCAAATATCACTTTAGTCTAATAAATAATTTAGACTACAAATTATGCAGAGAGCTTGTGATTGCCTTGAAAATAGATAAATAATAATAGTATAGGAAGTTGATAGTTGTTAAATCATCAGTTAATGTATATCAGGTTCGTGCTTTACTTGAGCTGTTTTATGAAATTCATAGCAGAACACTCAATCAGAGCAGTAATGAAAATAACTGCTGTGATTTCCCGTCCCTAGCCGATGGCTGTAATCGCTCAGTGCAGCTGCCTGTGGATGTTGCTTGCGGGAACATGCGTGTTGCTGGTGGCTGGAACAGACTGCGGGACGGAGTGCGCACGTTGTGTGTACAGTCTGCAAGGACAAGTATCTGCTTTCTCAACTCAGGTATTGTAGTAATACATTCATTTGATCTTCTAGGGAGATAGAGAGCGGGAGAGACAATTTGATCACTTAATCACTTCAAACATACACAAGAATGTTTTCATACCTAAGTACAAAGCAATTAATGACTACATTTTATATTGGTTCTAGATAGATAGGTAGATAGATAGATAGATAGATAGATAGATAGATACTTTATTACTCAAAGAAAATTCTGTGGTGGTTCATGTACAAGTTTTATGGTTATGGTTTCAAAAAAGCAGTTCAGTTTGTTGTTTTTTCAACTATCCTTATTTCCTCATTCTTTCATTCCTTTGTGGCTTATTCTTAAAATTAATTTTTCAACTACGTTATTATTATATAATGTCTGTTGTATGTTTGTGGTAGCAATGTCCAATATATTAAACTAATGATACCAGTGAGAAAGTTAAGTTTATTTGTATGAACATTTTAGCAATGAGACAGTCCATAGCATTTTACATAATAAAAACATAATACAATAACTAATCATAAGCACCAGACATTACATATTTTCAAATGCCATTGTCAAACTCATCAAGGATAATCATTATAAAATATATTAAATAATATCATAAAAAATTAGTATGTTAATTTTTTCTAAGCTACATTTAGAAAAAACAAAAAAAAATTAGGCACACAAAACTCTATGACATTGTTCTCATATGGAGGCAGGTTTTCGTCTTAGTGGTTTCTCTTTTTTATACTTGAACACTCATCTTTTCTTCTTCTCTTTCTCTTTGCACTTTAGTGCATTGTTTTCATTATTCTCTTCGAAGTTAAAATCTCAGTAAAATACTGAGACGATTTAAAATATATACCTTCATGAATGAAAAGGAACATTGAGTGTTCACCGTGTCTGTGAGAGGGAGTGAATTACAAACACGGAGTAAAGCTCTCTGCACAATATACAGTAGGTGAGGTTAAAAGGGGATGTTTATATGGAAAAGATATACCATTTACATTTTACTCAGTGGGTTGATGATTAAAACAATAAATTAGTGTGCATACTCATTAATTCTAAACACTGGTGAGTGATCTTCCCTTCTGATGCCTGCTTTTATGTCCGTCATTTCTTTATAAAAAAACCCCATTATACTCGCATTTTTAAAGAAAATCAAACCTTTACTTAAAACATGTATTTGTGAATATCCCATATGTCATTGTGTAATCCACTCTGATCATTCTTCATTTGGTTTTGCCCTCCAGATACCCTATCACCCAATCATGTAAGCATGTAGTGTTTTATTTGGAGAATAATTAATTTATATATAATCACATGAATAATGTATGACTTCACTGAACATAGTAGAAATGTCATAAAAAAGTCAGAATCTTTTTACCACCTTGTCCAGGCAGGCTCATTTACCACAGGAAACTCCAATCCACAATTTATTTAGTTATCCTGGATTTACTGCTTATTTAGTATTCCTTGTATTTTCTATGTGTTTGCCAGCAGAGGGCACTAATTCATTCTCCCTGGATCTCAGGTAGTAGTGATGAGAAATCTGAAGCCAGGCTTTGAGGCGTGTACCTAGTAAAAAGGGAGCGTGTCAGATGAAGCCACACTTTGATGCTTGTCTTGCTAAAAAACCACGTGACTGGCAATAAACGGCGCCTCACATTGCATGGGTCACTTGACTGCTTTATTTTTCGTGTCGGTTTTCAAAATAAAAGCTTGAAAGCCCTGCTGCTTCATGGGTTATTGTATTTGGTCGCACATCAGAGGAGAGTATTTGTCTTTAACAGTGGCTGAAATAACACTGATCAACATAAAGCAACATTGACCAACATATTTGATGTGTATTAATGATTTTGATGATGGCAGTCATCAAAATGTAATGTTTGTTACTGGTTTTCTCAATTTTTGATTGTGGTGTATTTTATGACTTTATATTTGAGTGTTTTTATTATGTTAATCACTTTGAACTGCTTTGTTGCTGAAATGTTCTACACAAATAAACTTGATTGAAATGGAGAAGAAAATCTCTGACATCTGGGAATACTTTGAGATGATCATTCACAAGATTCTTAAATAAAAATAATGAACCCCTTCACCTCCAAAATGTTCACCTTGTGGAAATTTCCATTATTATTTTGATCAGTAACGATATATCAGTCTTGCACAACAGAAACTGATTAAAGCTGTTGGAAGAGTAAAATCCTGTCCTGGTGAGTAAAAATGCAAGGGATCAGATCAGAGAGAAAACTAGAAATCCAAGAAAAAGGGGAGTTTTGAAGAATTCCAGTTTTTCAGGAGGCAAATCACAACTCAAAGAAAACTGCCACTGACAGTCAACATATTCCAGGATTAGTTTGGCTACAAATCATTTTAATAACTAAACAAGATTACAGTTAAAGAGGATTTAATTGACTCTCCTGCTACTGAACAAGAGTTTGACAAAAACTGTGACAATATTGCATTTACTATTTTTTTGAAGAATGTAGATCTGAGTGACAAAACTGCCCTGCAATGCATAAGGAGAGCATTGACTGACTTGCTTTGCAAGTGTGCCCACAGTTTCAGCAGCAGATGTTATGAACCACAGAGTAATGAACCTTTAGGCAAAGCAATGGGCTGGAAGCTTCATTGCTTCACGAGGCTTCATTTGGCCGTCATTATCAGGTAGTATTATGTCCTCATTCAGTTCAATTTTCCTGTTCATTAGTTGGTCTTCATATGCCTACAGCTATGAAAGCTCAGTACGAATCCTGTCAGGGCAATCAAAGCAATTTCTCTGTTGACAGTTTTAAGTCAAATCCAGTCGTACTCTGAGATTTGCTGTCTTGACAAAGTGCAGCAGCTGGGATTTAGTGGTTACAGTTAATGCTCTGGTTGTAACATGGCGTGTCATCGTTACTATGTGGTGTTTGGTTGTAACCTCATGGAAACAATGTTTTTCAGGAACAATGGCATTATTACTGAATAATGTTTTTAAAAGACATTTTTTGAGGTTTTTAAAAGCCTCATGAGAATCTCTAGGCTTATGTTGCTCATAGCTGTTAACTATGAACATGTTTTTTTGCCTTTCCTTTGTCACATAGTATCATATTATACTTATGGAGAAAAAAATAAGTACTGTAAACTTGTGCAATTTTCTTTGTGATTCAGAAGCCTCTCACAGCATCCACTAAGCAGGATTTGATGTATCTTTTCCTTTTCTCTGCACCACTTTTCCTCTGTGCTGAAAAGCACAGTCATGTCATATTGTCATATTGCCTTGCAAAATTAGGGATAGCAACAAATTATTTCACTCCAGCACAAGTGAATCAACAAGTAACAATGCTACTTTTTGGGACATAAAACCACTTACAGTTGTGGTCAAAGGTTTACATACACTTGTAAAAAACATAATGTCATGGCTGTCTTGAGTTTCCAATAAGTTCTACAACTCTTATTTTTCTGTGATAGAGTGATCGGAACACATACCTGTTTGTCACAAAAAACAGTCATAAAGTTTGGTTCTTTTATAAATTTATTATGGGTCTGCTGAAAATGTCACCAAATCTGCTGGGTCAAAAATATACATACAGCAACATAAATTGTCAATTTTGGTGATGTAGAGAGTTGTGTCAATCAAATTAGCTTCATGTCATGGCCTCTTCACTTCTTGTAAGTGATTCTGATTGACTACAGCTGTTGACTTCTCATGAGCCCATTTAAATAGGGCTCATTAGACTCAGCCATAAAAGCTACAATGGGAAAGTCAAAGGAACTCAGTGTGGATCTGAAAAAGCGAATTATTGACTTGAACAAGTCAGGGAAGTCACTTGGAGCCATTTCAAAGCAGCTACAGGTCCCAAGAGCAACTGTGCAGACAATTATTCGCAAGTATAAAGTGCATGGAACAGTTGTGTCACTGCCACGATCAGGAAGAAAACGCAAGCTATCACATGCTGCCGAGAGGAGATTGGTCAGGATGGTCAAGAGTCAACCAAGAATCACCAAAAAGCAGGTCTGCAAGGATTTGGAAGCTGATGGAACACAGGTGTCAGTCTCCACAGTCAAGCGTGTTTTACATCGCCATGGACTGAAAGGCTGCCGTGCAAGAAAGAAGCCCTTGCTACAGAAAAGGCACCTTAAGACTCGGCTGAAGTTTGCTGCTGATCACATGGACAAAGATAAAACCTTCTGGAGGAAAGTTCTGTGGTCAGACGAAACAAAAATTGAGCTGTTTGGCCACAACACCCAGCAATATGTTTGGAGGAGAAAAGGTGAGGCCTTTAATCCCAGGAACACCATGCCTACTGTCAAGCATGGTGGTGGTAGTATTATGCTCTGGGGCTGTTTTGCTGCCAGTGGAACTGGTTCTTTGCAGAAAGTAAATGGGATAATGAAGAAGGAGGATTACCTCCAAATTCTGCAGGAAAACTTAAAACCATCAGCCCGAAGGTTGGGTCTTGGGCGCAGTTGGGTGTTCCAACAGGACAATGACCCAAAACACACATCAAAAGTGGTAAAGGAATGGCTAAACCAGGCTAGAATTAAGGTTTTAGAATGGCCTTCCCAAAGTCCTGACTTAAACCCCATTGAGAACATGTGGACAGTGCTAAAGAAACAGGTTCATGCAAGAAAACCATCACATTTAGCTGAACTGCACCAATTCTGTCAAGAAGAGTGGTCAAACATTCGACCTGAAGCTTGCCAGGAGCTTGTGGATGGCTACCAAAAGCGCCTAGTTGCCGTGAAAATGGCCAAGGGACATGCAACCAAATACTAATGTTGCTGTATGTATATTTTTGACCCAGCAGATTTGGTGACATTTTCAGCAGACCCATAATAAATTTATGAAAGAACCAAACTTTATGACTGTTTTTTGTGACAAACAGGTATGTGTTCCGATCACTCTATCACAGAAAAATAAGAGTTGTAGAACTTATTGGAAACTCAAGGCAGCCATGACATTATGTTTTTTACAAGTGTATGTAAACTTTTGACCACAACTGTAATTGCTCACACCATTTATATTACACAGTAACTGATGATGAAAAGGAACAGGAATTAAAGAAGCAATTGAAATGCATAAATATCTAGAAATATATTTAAAATATAAGCATGCTATCTAGTACATCCTATCCCATAGACATACCCACATCATTGTCACCTTGACTGCTGCTTTTCATTGGAACTATGCTGCCACCATTTTGGTAACCCTCTTCTCTTTCAGACCCCTCTTTCCCTGGAATGGACATGATATTTTCCTGGAATTAAACCAATAAAAAAAAGGAATTTGTTATTTGCATGATGGATCTTACAGATTGGTTTCCTATTAAACAAAAACAATGAAGTTTAGACTCTTAACTTGGTGCTAGTGATTTTCAGGCATCAGACAAGACGAGCATGTGAATGAAACGAGAGACGGGGAGGAGTAAGCATCTGTTTTCCATCAAAAATTTTAATTTATGTTCATAGCAGCCAAGCACATTACTCTCCATATAATTTTAAGTATTTCCAGTCATAGTATTTGAAGGTATTTACATTTTTTTTTCTATCATGAAATCGTAGGATTTTTTAAAAGTTGAATGTCCATCCCAATGGACATCAGGAGGTTGTGTATGTTGTTCAATACCTAATTATTTAGTGTTACTGTGCAAAGAAAGAAGCATGTATGAGCATTTCAATCTGGAGAGACTCAGACTGAAGAAACAGCGATTAAAAAGGTTTATTGACATGCATGAATTTAAAGTTCTTTGGCGCTCGGGCCCCCGCTGAGGACATCGAGCTGTGAATTGCAATAAGCTCGGATGAGCATTCCCGATGTAGGTTAGGAATGTCATCCCCCGGGACTCGACACGGTGGTGGAGGTCGGTGAAGGATGCGAGTTTGAAGAGTGGAGGTGGAGAAGGGGTGGAGGAGGGTTGAGCGCAGCTGGAATGCAGAAGATGCCATGGATGGAGGTCCTTATCAACTGGGCCTTGGTCGGTGATTGGATGTGACGTGGCTTGGTCCAGCGTTGATAGGTCGGCGGCGATGAGCGGGGCGCGCCGATTGGATGATGCAGGTGGGGCTAAAGAGTCTTCCAGTTTGAATTTGCGCGTAGGCTTCATTTCATAGCCAGTTTGTGATTTGTTAATGATCAGTCTGTACCACACAAAAATCTCGGAAAAAAGTCCATGCCCATCAAGAAGCCGTAATACACAGGAAAAACGCACTTCTACTGTAACACATGTAAAATCCAACTGTGCTTTGTGCCACACTGAAACTGCTTCGAGGATCTTCATCAAAAATTAGAGATTACACGAAAATACCCAGCAAGCTGATGCTTTGTCAACGGTTTGGTAACTGTGTAATCCATTTACATTACTACAATAATGAACTTTCAAATGCTGAAGCATTTGAAAGTTCAGTGACACATTACTGAAGTCCAAACAACATTTTGTATTATATATTCTCTATTCAGACAATGCACACTGATAAACAAAAAGCAGACATCCAGTTTAAAAGGTTGAATTAGATATTACATGAAACTCTATGGGAAAAGTATAGAAGTTTCAATGGCATTGTACGCTTACTTAGTCGAGATGTCCATTACAATGGACATAAAAAAAACAATGGAGATAGAAAAAAATGTCTCCTTTTCCCTTTATTTCTAAGCTTAAGAGGAGTAAAAATCAGCTGAGTAAAAATTTTTTTTGGTCCACTAGAAAAAATTTGGGTCTGAAGGGGTCTGGCTGTCTGTTGTAGCCAAGAGCTGCCTACATGTAAAATTACCCAGTTTTCAAATGATTTTAACCATAAAAGTGATTTTCTTTTGTAAATAAATATTATGTTGCCAGTAAGAAATTGTCTATTTCAGATGAATCTGTGTAAATCGTCTCCATTAGGATAAACTATTTTCAGTCATATTTGATCACCACAAAATGCTAAGTAATTTTAAATTATATGATGTTGTTAGTGGTGCATGTCTGATGCAAAAGCTAGTTAACACCTTTGGTCTTCAGAGTTTTTATATGAATCAAAACTCTTAAGACCGAAGACTGTTGTCAGCAGGTTTATTGACAATCAAAAGGGTGAAAGTGAAAACAAGACAAAAGATACAGTAAATATATGAGTATGCGCAGAATAAATGACACTTTTACACTGAGTTTCTGTCAAACATCTATATGTGGGCTACTGACACCTTATTAAGTAATTTCCCTACTCGTGGTTAAATTACACAACAAAGAAAACTTATTTGCAATTAAATAGCACATTAGAAAGCTACATCTAGCACAGAAACAATCTTACATAATTATTTTCACAATACATAATGGCAATGTGACCATAAATGAAAGATGTCTGCACATTAGCATTCGAACCAGACATCACAAAGCGGATATGAATGCCATACTGTCTCCTTGACTGTTACTGCTGTTCAATATTATTTCAAAACAACAAAAGGTTGCTAGGTTGCAATTCCTGAAAAGAACACTTGAGGGCAGGCTTTCCCCCTTTTTGACCTACATAAATGAACTTAATTACTAAAACCATAATATATATACTTTGCAACAAAACACTCCCCGTCTGGCATGAATAAACACCACAAATTAAGTGTTTTAGCAGAAACAGTATATCTTATGAAGAAACCCAAACTACTATCTCTGAGATAGGTCTTACAAACAACTTTGAAACATCTGCTTTGGCTACCTTAACTTCTACTTTACGTATTCTTATCATCTTTACTTGAAAACACCTTACTGTAGTTATGAGTCCAGGAGGCCATTCATTTCTTGGTACTTGACTGTCTTTGAGTACAACAACACTTCGCCTACTGACATAAAACACCGGAGTGCCACAAGGCTGTGTGATGAGTCCCTTCCTCTACTCCCTCTTCACCTACGACTGCAGACCTGTCCATGGCTCTAACGCCATCATCAAGTTCGCAGACGACACCACGGTGATCGGCCTCATCAGAGATAATGACGAGGCCGCTTACAGGGAGGAGGTAGACCGTCTGGCTGAGTGGTGCGACAAAAACAACCTGCAGCTGAACACCGAGAAGACCAAGGAGCTTATCGTGGACTTCAGGAGGAACGCTGACCCACATCCACCCATCCACATTAAGGGGATAGTGGAGCATGTGGACACCTTTAAGTTCATCACAAACGACCTCACCTGGACTGTGAACACCACGTCTCTGGTCAAGAGGGCACAGAAACGCTTGTATTTCCTGCGGAGGATGAGAAGAGCACACCTGCCCCCGCCCATCCTCAAGACGTTCTACAGAAGCACCATAGAGAGCATTCTGACCAGCTGCCTCTCTGTGTGGTGTGGAGGCTGCAGCGCCTCCGACTGGAAAAACGTGAGGAGAGTGGTGCGGACAGCAGAGAGGATCATCGGGGCCCCCCTTCCCTCCATTCAGGACATTTCATCCCAGCACTGCGTGTCCCGAGGGCGAAACATCGTCAGTGACCCCTCACATCCCCACCATGGACTGTTCTCCCTGCTGCTCTCTGGAAAGAGGTTCCGCAGCATCTGGTGCAGGTCCACCAGGTTCCGAAACAGCTTTTTCCCACTTGCCATCAGACTGCTGAACTCTTAACTGGACTGCACTCAAAAACTGGTCTCCACTTCATACCTTGCACATGTACATAGCTAAATAACTTCTATTTTACTGTCATTCCTGCACTTTATATTTTATATTCATATTTATATTCATATTTTATACTTTATTTTATTTTATTCTGGAGTAACCTCATAACATTGGAACCTCAAAACATTGTCCTGAGCCGTATGCAATGAAATTTCGTTCTGTATACACCCTGTGCATGCAAAATGACAATAAAGTCAGTCTAAGTCTAAGTTCCTGGGAGTCCACATCACCGAGGACCTGACTTGGACGACCAGCTGCTCCAAACTCATTAAGAAGGCGCATCAGCGCCTCTTCTTCATGAGGACCCTGAGGAAGAACCACCTGTCCTCAGAGATCCTCACGAACGTCTACCGCTGCACCATTGAGAGCATCCTCACCAACTGTATTACAGCTTGGTACGGGAACTGCTCTGTCTCCGACCGGCAGGCGCTGCAGAGGGTGGTGAAAACTGCCCAGTATATCGCCGGGGCACCGCTCCCTGCCATCAAGGACATCTACAGGAAGCGGTGTTTGAAAAGGGCAGGGAAAATCACAAAGGACTCCACTCACCCAGCACACACACTCTTTTCCCTCCTGCCCTCTGGGAGGCGTTACAGAAGCCTACGGACCAGAACCACCAGGCACCGGAACAGCTTCTTTCCCACAGCTGTCACGCTTTTGAACGCCTCCTGACATAAACCATAAACTATAAGGACTGTACTCCCCTATCCTCTCATACAACAATAACACATGGACTATCCTCACACACACACACACCCCAGACTGTTTTCTTCACACACACATACAACCTGTAAATTTTATCTGCCATTATTTATCTATAATCCATTCCCTAACATTCTTGTATATTCTGTATAATCTGTGCATATAGCTCCCATATTTATATTTATACACAATATCTATATCTCTTGCTACAACCCCTTATAGTCCATACATACATAGTCTTGTACATCTGTAAATAAATATTTATATCTCGTAGAGCAGTGGTCCCCAACCACCGGGCCGCGGACCGATACCGGTCGGCGGACCAATTGGTACCGGGCCGCGCAAGAAGTAATGAACTACTTCCGGATCTTTTATTTTGAAAATCCTAAACCGGATTTTACCGGTTATCTCTTGCGCGTCAAAATTGAGCCAACTTGCAGCAGAATGAGTAATAAAATAACATCGGAGTACTGCTATTTCGCGGTTCACCTTTCGTGGTCTCGCTGCTTCGCGGATTTCCACCTGCATTGTGTTCTGCATTCTGATTGGCTAAACAGTCTCTCCGCTTCTTCTCTACCTGTGTGTCAACAACGTTGCAACAACGGTATAATATGTACACGTACGCAAAACAGCTAGCCATATTTAACATAATCGATGGTGGCATGTCGGTTTATAAGAATCTTTTTGCCCAGAAGAAAAAAGAGCGACAACAACTACCGATAACTATGTTCTTCTCTCGAAAAAACACACCTGCACTGCGGGCTTTAGAAGAAAAAAAGGGAAAAAAACCCCGCTACAGAGCGGAGTCAGGATGCAGCGGCTCAGTCAGAAGAGCAGTGAAATACACGCGAGTCACAATTTGTCCTACTGTACTTTGTTTTGTTTTTTTTCATAATCATTTTTTATTTTCTCCCGTTCTAATCCAATGACTCAGGTCACGATGGGGCGGTGCTGATCTCCGCAATTCGGGCACGGGAATCCGCCTTCAGTTCATTTTAAAATTATTATTTTACAGTACAGTAGTTATTTGTAAAAAAAATAAAATGTTTATACAGTACTTTTTATTTGTTAAACAAATGCTTGGGCCTGTAAAAAGGTTTTGTTCTTTGGTTTCAATGTATGATGGAATACTTCATTGTATAATAATTGTAAAAAAAATAAAGGTTACTACTTCGAGGATTTCGCCTATTGCGGGTTCTTTTTGGAACGTAACCGCCGCAAAAAACAAGGGTTCACTGTACTGAGTCTGAAGAAACTGGGACAAGAGGTCTAGCATTTATAATAGCTGCCACCTCTGCCATGACGGTGATGAGAACTTCATCAGTGAGCTTTGTGGTCTTGAGTTTGAAAAACATAGAGTCCAATATTCTCCGGGGCAGATCTATCATTCTTTCCCACGACCCACTAAAATGGGAAGTATGTGGCAAGTTAAAGGTCCAAGTGCATCCATTTTCTTTTAAGTAGGCCTGTAGAACTGCCTTGTCCAAGTTCAACAGGATATTCAGTTCCTTACATGCACCTCCAAAATTGGTACCCCGATCAGAACCATCCATCCATCCATGCATCCATCCATCCATCTTCTTTTGCTTATCCGGGGTTGGGTCGCAGGGTAGCAGCTTCAGAAGGGAGGCCCAGACTTCCCTCTCCCCGGCCACTTCTTCCAGCTCTTCCGGGGGAATCCCGAGGCGTTCCCAGGCCAGCCCAGAGATATAGTCCCTCCAGCGTGTCCTGGATCTTCCCTGGGGCCTCCTCTCGGTGGGACGTGCCCGGAACACCTCACCAGGGAGGCGTCCAGGAGGCATCCTGACCAGATGCCCAAGCCACCTCAACTGGCTCCTCTCGATGTGAAGGAGCAGCGGCTCTACTCTGAGTCCCTCCCGGATGACTGAGCTTCTCACCCTATCTCTAAGGGAGAGCCCAGACACCCTACGGAGAAAACCCATTTCGGCCGCTTGTACCCACGATCTCGTTCTTTCGGTCATGGCCCAAAGCTCATGACCATAGATGAGGGTGGGAACGTAGATCGACTGGTAAATCGAGAGCTTCGCTTTTGGGCTCAGCTCTCTCTTTACCACGACGGACCGGTACAGCGCCCGCTTGATGGCAGACGCTGCGCCAATCCACCTGTCGATCTCCCGCTCCCTTCTTCCTTCATTCGTGAAAAAGATCCCGAGATACTTGAACTCCTCCACTTGGGGCAGGACACTCCCCCGACCCAGAGAAGGCACTCTACCCTTTTCCAGCTCAAGACCATGGCCTCGGATTTGGAGGCACTGATCCCCATCCCGGCCGCTTCACACTCGGCTGCGAACCGCTCCAGCGAGAGCTGCAGATCACAATCTGATGAAGCCAAAAGGACCACATCATCCGCAAAAAGCAGACCTGAGATCCTAAGGCCACCAAAACGGATTCCCTCCACAAGTCCACAAAACACATGTAGACTGGTTGGACGAACTCCCATGCACCTTCCAGGACCCTGCCGAGGGTGTAGAGCTGGTCCAGTGTACCACGACCAGCACGAAAACCACACTGCTCTTCCTGAATCCGAGGTTTGACTATCCGACAGACCCTCCTCTCCAGGACCCCTGAATAGACCTTGCCAGGGAGGCTTAAGAGTGTGACCCCTCTATAATTGGAGCACACCCTCCGGTCCCCCTTTTTGAACAGGGGGACCAACACCCCAGTTTGCCAATCCAGGGGAACTGCCCCCGATGTCCATGCGATATTGCAGAGTCGCGTCAGCCAACACAACCCTACAACATCCAGAGCCTTAAGGAACTCCGGGCAGATCTCATCCACCCCCAGGGCCTTGCCACCGAGGAGCTTTTTAACCACCTCGGTGACCTCGTCCCCAGAGATTGGAGAGCCCAACCCAGAGTGCCCAGCTCAGCTTCCTCAATGGAAGGCATGTTGGTGGGATTGAGGAGGTCTTCAAAGTACTCTGCCCACCGGCCCACAACATCCAGAGTTGAGGTCAGCAGCACACCATCCCCACTATAAACAGTGTTGGTGCCGTACTGCTACCCCCCGAGACGCCGGATGGTGGACCTACAAAATTGGTACCCCGATCAGAACAAGTAGTTTTTTTAAAGGTACTTTTATAGCCAGAAACCAACTAAATGCATTAATAAAGCTGGATGTGTGAACGGAGGGTCTGTTGCAAGATGGTCTGGAGGAAGGTTTGACATTTTTTGTGTGCTCAGGGGAGCACAAAGTCTTTTGCAGGTTACATAATTGTAGATGATTGTGCTCACCTTTCTTTTGCCACCCACTATCCACCATGCTGCAGAGTTTATAGCTTCTGTAAACAAGCTACAAGATGATCAACCTGATTGTGGTGGTGCTTTAATAACTGCAAGATGGTAGTGGAATGGAACTAGAAGTGGGTTTTTTTCACCATGAGTCAAGTTTGAGTCAGTGATGCGACCAACTACTCTGAGGAGTCCATTTTCATCCAGGTAAGGGTCTAAGTTCTAAAGAGTACTGGTTTTGGGTAACTTCTCATATTTTTGTACACACCTGATTTCTTCAGAATACACATCCTGGTGTACTGCTCAAATCATGTTTTGAGTCTTTTTAAATTCGTCCACAGTGAGTCCTGTCTCACAGTAATGCCAACCACAGCAGAGATTGTTAATGCTTGGTGGGGATTTGAAGTTGACATGCAATAGTCTAGAAAGAGCATGTGTGAGAGACCTTCAAGTGGAAAACTTGCTGAACCTAGCAGAACCATGTTCCCTGGTTGAGGTTATAGTTTTGAGAGTAATTACTTTTGGTCTAACATCCAAGTCCATGCTAGGGTCAACAAGAACTTAAGAGTTGTTTGGGAACCTTTGACTTTGGAGCAAAAAGTCATGACCAGTGAAGCAGTTACTAAGGGGTAGATGGTATGCAGGAACAGAACGAGTGGCGTGATCCACGGGTTTCTGACTGCTAGCTACATAATGCCACTGGCTTTGCTGAGAAAATCTGCGGATCCTGGTTACACGGTTACTGACATAGACATAAAATCTCCTAGTCTCATTATAGATATAACCTAGGACTACTTTCTTGTCTGTGTAGAATGTGGTGTAGTAGACTACACCACATTTAAGATCAAGTTCATCTGCGACAAGATCTGCAAGCACCACTCCGGCAGCACTAAGCTCCAATCTTGGTATGGTCTGATCTGGGCATGGTGCAAGCTTCGCCTTGCCCATAATAAATCCCACTTGACAGTTTCCTTCTGCATCTGTCACTTTTAGATAAGCTATACAACTATGGCTTTAGTAGAAGCGGCCGAAAACACACAGTTTTTTGTCGTTGTTGAGGGAAAAATATCCGTGTATGCTTTGGGAATAGTCCGGTCAGATAGTTCTTTAAGTGATTCCTTCCAGAGACTCTTCCATCTTTGGAGGTAATGGAGCATCCCAGTCTCCATTTTCAATTGTAAGTTCACACCGAATAGACTTTCCTTATATAGTGACTTTCACTACAAACCCTAATGGATCATAAAGGCTGTTAATGGTAGATAAAACACCTATTCTTTTAAAGGGCTTGTCTCATCTGGTACTTGAAAGGTGAAGTAGTCTTTACCAAGGTCCCAAAGGAGACCCAGGTTGCATTGCATGAGGACTGAATCGGCTTCAGAGTGTACGATTTTTTTAATCTTTAACATGATCTTGGATAGGAAATGCCTCTAATACTTCCTTTCTGTTGGCTGCTATTTTATGTAGTCTGAGATTTGATTTTGCAAGTGTGTCACAGGTTCTTTGGAGTAGGGACACAGTCTTTTGAATGGTGGGAAGAGATCTGAGTCCGTCGTCGAAGTGGAAGTCCTGTGTCACAAACTGTATAACATCTGGATCGCTGTTTAAAACAGACTGATGCAAGCCATATATTGCCACTGCTGGTGATGAATTATTCCCAAAGACATGAACTTTCATCCTAAACTCCACAATATCCTTGGAAATGTCATTGTCACAGAAAGACAGAAAGCGCAAGTAGTTCCTGTCTTGCTCATGAACGTTGAAACAGTAAAACATCTGTTCAGTGTCTGCTGTAAAGGATACAGCTTTCTTTCTGAAGCGCATTAAAACACCTAGCAGAGAATTGTTAAGATTCGTTCAATGATACATCCTTGTATTTGGCGCTACTGTCAAAGACGACCATGATCTGTTTGGATTTACGGGGGTGGTAAACACCTAATAGTGGCAGATACCAACATTCCTCTCCATCTTTTAGTGGAGGGGCAATTTCTGCATGTTTGTTTTTGAATACTTTGTCCATGAAAGTCATAAAAGTGTTCCTTCATTTTCTCATTTCTTTCAAAGTTGCGAACAAGTGACATCACCCGCTTCAGGCCCTGCAGTCTGTTGTTAGGGAGCTCTTGGCGTGGCAGTTTGAATGGTAATTGTGCTATCCAGCTGTTGTCTTTGTCCTTTGTTAGTCCTTCTTCCATTATCATTAAGAAGACATTGTCCTGAATGGAAAGTGAGATGTAATTGTAATGCCTGGTTTGTGTTCAAACACATTACATCCTAAGTGGTCTGGTTCACAAGCATTGTCCACAAGCTGGGTGCTGAAGTTGAATGGATCTCACAATGTATCTCTTTTATATTGAAAACATTGGGGCATGGCTCAAAGCCTACAGCTCAAAGCCTATGTCCCTTCCTTTTTCAGTGTAAAAGGGGCATAAATCTATGTGGAAACACTGTTATTGGTGCTGATGTTGTGCACCAATTTTATTTAGTGCTGGAGGGCTCCAGCATTAAATAAATTTTCTACTCTTTTCATACAACGTTGGAGCGGCCCTACATGATGACCTAAATGCACTGCATTCTGCATCTCTCTGATGGATGCAGAAATACAAACGTGGAGATTTAATTTATGTGGCTTTAGTAGCTCTTCCATTTCGTGTCTATTGAGGCTTTAATAAGCGCCACAGAGAATGTTTTGGCTTTCCAGATTTACAGGGCATGTTTTCGCAGCAACTCTGCCTGACTGTAAGTAAACACAGCATTTGACATGCCGCAGTTTGATGCATTGTGTTGCCGCAAAAAACCAAACCAAAACAAAAAATTGATGTTTAGCGTGACATATGAGGCGAGCACAAAATCTCCTCCACGGGCTAAACCACTGGCACACTAATGCACCGTCCGACCGAGGAATACGGACATAAACTTTTCCTTCTTGCACAAAGGCGGAGGTAGCGGTCCTGCTGCTGGGTTGTTTCCCTCCTACGGCCTCCTCCATGTCTCCTGGTGTACTGGCCTGTCTCCTGGTAGCGCCTCCAGCCTCTGGACACTACATTGACAGACACAGCAAACCTTCTTGCCACAGCTCACATTAATGTGCCATCCTGGATGAGCTGCACTACCTGAGCCACTTGTGTGGGTTGTGGAGTCCGTCTCATGCTACCATGAGTGTGAAAGCACCACCAACATTCAAAACTGACCAAAACATCAGCCAGACAGCATAGGTACTGAGAAGTGGTGTGTGGTCCCAACTGCAGAACCACTCCTTTATTGAGTGTGTCTTGCTAATTGCCAATAATTTCCACCTGTTGTCTATTCCATTTGCACAACAGCACGTGAAATTGATTGTCAATCAGTGCTGCTTCCTAAGTGGACAGTTTGATTTCACAGAAGTTTGATTTACTTGGAGTTATATTGTGTTAAGTGTTCCCTTTATTTTTTTGAGCAGTGTATAAGCGACATTTTTTCTTATTTTTAAATCAAAACAAAAACAAGGAACACTTTGCCCGGTGGGTTGGGCAAGTAAAGCCTGGCAGTCCGCCAGGCTTCTAATATGCTGGGAAAAACCCTGGTGAAAGTTCTAACAGTGTGTTTTCTTTTCTTCCAGACATGCTCTCTTGAGTGTGAAGGTGTGATGGACACCCAGAGACTTCGTATGTGCCAGGACTTTTTAACTGAGAGTGATGACAGTGTTTCTGTGGATGCTGACCCCCTTCAACAGCCAAGCCTGGACTGGAAGATGATGACTGAGGAGGCTGTCCGTTCACCCAAACATGAAATTGATAAAAAGTATGGTGGTTTCATGAAACGTTATGGAGGTTTCATGTCTCGTCGTTCATCATCTGCCCAGAGGGCACTGAATAACCTGGAGAACCACAATGAGGAAGAGGACACTCGGCTGGGAATCTTAAAGATCATTGGTGCTACAAAAGATCATGACATGGAGGAAACTAGGGATGAAATGGAGGAGGTGAAGAGGTATGGAGGCTTCAACCACCATATTAAAGGGGATGTGATAAAAGGCAATCTTCTTGAGGCACTTTTGGGTCATGCTCTTAAAAAGCGCTATGGAGGGTTCATGAGGCGGGTGGGAAGGCCTGAATGGCTTGTGGACAATAGCAAGAATGGTAGAGCTCAAAAAACATCTGGGGAAAATGGAAGTGGGCGAAAAAAGAGGTATGGGGGCTTCATGGATTAGGAGCTAAAGTGGTAACCTCTCGTTATGGAAATTTCTTCTATCTTAAGATGAAGACACTGAATTAATAAAGTGACAGAAATGCACATCTTGTCTTTGTGTAGTTTATTGTCACCTCTTCCTACACAGCACTGGTATACAAAAACATTTTGCAACTGCCTACTTTCATATCCTCTTGTATTTACACTGCAGGCACAGTTCATACATAGTTCAAAAAATAACCCTCAATCTTTTGTTCCTCAGTAAGTGAGTCAACACTCTCAGAGCACAAAGTTCTTAAAGTTTAAAGTGTGACACCACAACCCTCCCCCCCCCCTTTGATTCCACAAGAAATCAACCTAAAAGAATGGAAAACCTTAAATAAAATCAATAGCAAAATTAAGTAAAACAATATATGTAGATCAAATGTAACAAAAACATGTTTGATTTAGAGGTCATCACAGGCAATTTTTTTGCGAGTTTTCCTCTGGTTGTAGCAAACCATATTCGAGCAAAACTTATGTAAAACATAGGTATGGCAATTGAGCATACAAAATTCATTAACCTGAGACAAATAAATCAACAATTAAACATTTCTGCTCATTGGTGTCTTCAACTCATGTACTTTGCATACAGTAGAAAGTCACTCACCCTGGAGAGGTTCAAGAACATACAAAGTGGAGTAGTATGGAATCCTCAAATTGCTGGTGAAAACTATTTAAGACACAAATAAAACAGGTTTCTTAAAAAAAACAATGCACACATTTTAGTAGTCAGCAGATCCAACCACTGACAATGCTGCAACACTGGTGCAAAAGTGTTGAGATCTCTACTGAAAAAGCTTTATCAGTCTCCAGGAAGATGTTCAGAAAAAAACATAAGTTCATAACTCACTGTGGTGTGGACATAATTTCCCACATCAGGCACTACTGCCTAAGTTACAATCAGACCAATCCAAGTACTGTGCTCCAAATGCAGAAATCATTTGGAAGCTGACCATTTGGTATGACTGCGATGAAGATAATCTCCCAGTCACTGCTTGAAAACACATTGTCTGATTTGTCAGGACACACAAAATTCCTGATCTGGAAGCATCAAAAACATCAACCAGAAAAGACTCACAAAGAGAGAGAGTGGTATTAGAAAGTTTAATTGACAAATGGAAGTCTTTGGCGCTCAGACCCAGGAGGAAGACGTTGCGCTGGTAACTGCTGTCAGAGACAATGATCCGCTGTGTATGAAGATTAGAAACATCTTCCCTCCTTGGGCCCGGGCACTGGTGGTGGAGAGGATGCTGCAGACTGAATGGATATTGAAGAAGTCTTGAGTTGAAGGCGGAGAAGGGGTGGAGGAAGGTTGAAGCTCAGCCAACGAGCGGAAGCAGATGAACAGCTGGACCTTATCAAGGGAGCGATGCTTGATGATTGGAGGAGTAGAATATCACCGATAGGTTGGAATCAAGACGTGTGACGGCATCTTTTTTTGAGCAGGTGAGATTAATAGTCTTCCAGTTTGAATTTACGCCTAGGCTTCATGTGTCAGATCATGAGGAAATGAAAATCCCTCTTGTGATTCTAAAAGTCTAATATAATTATGATAATTTAATGTAATTTAAGTTTAAGCAGAAACTCTAAATGTTTTTACCTAAGATCAAATGAAGCAATTCAATCACTACTGCAAAACAGGTTATTAAAATAAAATCCTTTGTGATTTTTCTTTCCTGTCATGTCGTCAACCTCCATCGCCTTGTTGGAGTCGACATTCAGATAAACTCCTCTCCAAAATGACCACACAGACAAGAGTGCTTACGTTGACTCTTTACTGAAGCCAGTTGAAGTAGGGTGAAACTGAGAAATAAACATACAAACTTTCAGAAATAATACACAGTAGCAAACAATACAGCACATAAAAGTACAATAAATTTGCTCCAGAGAAAATAATTGGCTCAAGGCTGTAAAAGTTCTTATAAAAGAAATATTGCTTAATACAAATGGCTAACTTTTTCTTAGTCAACAAAATATCCATTGCAAAACTGAATACATACCAACAGTGCTTTCAAAGACCAACTAAATCGAAGTTGCAGTGTTACTGAGAGCAAACCATGCTTTGTCTTCTCCTGCCTGGTCTGCTTTTTATGACATCATCAAAAACGGCACTCTTAAATGTAGTACATAAATTCCGCCACTAGATGGCAACAACTAAGCACTTCTGTAGTATAAATCTGTGAAATGTCAACAACTGGCATGCAACAGCACACTCTCCGTCTGAAACTACAAACGTTTCACCTTACACAACTTCCTCAAACATTTACTCCTTGGAAGAAATAAGCAAACTATTTCACTTCCAGGTCGTAAGAACAACTTTACGCCATCTTATTTTGGCACTCTAACCTGAACTTTTCGAACAAGTCTATCCTTACTGGGGTACACCTCAGCAATAATGCCCATAGGCCAGACATTGCGTTTCACCGCATTGTCTCTCAGGAGTACAACATCTCCTGGTTTCAAGCTTCTGTGTTCAGATGTCCACTTTTCGTGAGGTTGCAGAGTAGGTAAATACTGCTTACGCCATCTGTCCCAGAACGTGTCAGACAGACTTTGGACCCTGCGCCACTGCTGTCGTGACAAGTCTTTGTCATCCAAGTCTCCTATAGGAGCTGGACAAGTACCCACTTTCTGCATTAACAATATTGCAGGTGTAAGAATGAACGGATCCATAGGGTCGTGGTTGAGGCAGAGAGGCCTGCTTGTTGAGTGAGGAGGCCGTTACTGCCTGCAGATTTCGGCTGGTTTTGGAGGCACCGCTCATGGACGTCTTGGAAGATCTGCCGTTGAGTTTGGAATGGAGGACGTCTTCTGAGCCTCGTCTATGAACCGAGTTCCCCAAAGGCCCAGAGTAGGTTTCCTGGTCTGAAGACAGAATGTCAGAGATGGGAAAAGAGGAAGTCTGGTCATCATCGGTGAGATCCAGGGAAGGCTGGCATGCTCTGGAGGAAGCGGCGGGTTGAGCGGAGCGAGTCCGACCCGTCGCTTCGGCTGTCCTACCTTTAGCCTTTCTCTCCAGGCGTTCGCGAGCGCTGCCGTTTCAGGAAGTCGTCTTGGACGCTGTGCTCATATTGCTCTTTTCCCGGTGCATGCTGCTGAGAGACTTCCGCTTTTGCATGCCGCCTGCAGCGGCCTTTCCCCCTGCCTCTGCTGCAGCATGGCTAGCCGTGCTGGCTGTGTCCAAGTCTGATTCTGGGGATATGGAGTCAGACCGAGCTGGGAGGCCAATGGTGGCACCAGCAGGAGTTTTAATACTTTTCTTGTCTAGTTTGGTCTCATCTCTGAGCTTAGCTTCTAGGAATGCCATGACAGCCACCGTGTCTTTAAGCAGAGAAGCGGTGTCCATGCTGCCCACGGAGTCGCTGCGCTCCCGCTCATTGTTGCCTCTGTTGATACGAGGGATAAGCTCTGGAGGGACGCTTGAACTGGGCTTCTCGATGGTAAAGCTACCCTGGCGAACAAAGGCCTTCCCGGATTTCTCCCCTCCTTCTCCTCCGTTGCTCTCCTCTGACCTCCTCAGCCACCTCCTCCTCTTAGACAGAGAGGAGGTGGCTGAGCTTTGTTTCCTCTTGTTGGTCATTTTGCTGTCCTCCATGGGGGTTGGAGACTCTCCGTCTCCCTTGTTCTCTTTTTCCTGGGACTCAGTGTCCTGTTTCTCCCCTATCTCAGACCTCAGTGCTTTGGGAGTGAGTTTAGCCCAGGGGTCGTCCACTGGGAGCTGTGGTCGCCATGTCCGGAAAGGAAGAGGAGCGACCCAGTTGTTCTTTTCATCCTGGTGTACTTCTCTGTCTATGATTGTAAGGAATTGAATGTCCTCTATTGAAGGAGCCTCCAAATTATCATCCTTTGTTAAGTGAAAGACATCAGCATCAGAGCCTTCACAAGTGATGAAACCTTTGTTTAAAGAAGAAACTGACATGGAGTCATCACAGTGATATTGCTCTTTAACTGTGTAACTCTTTGGACATGGCTCAAATAGAGAGGGGCGTCCATTTTTTAAGATGTTGGTGTAACAGGAGGTCACCACAGATGGCTTATGAACGTCTCCAATGCATACAGCACCGACAATCACCCAACCCAAATCAAATTTTTGAGCATATGGTGCATTATGCGGGCCATTTACTTGTTTTCTAGCCTTATGTACTGTAACTCCCTCCAAGCAGAAAACGGACACAAGGCGTTTTTCGTTGTTACTGGCATTTAATAACTATGCCGTGAGAACTGTATAAACACAAAATACATTTTTTACAGAAACACATTCATATAGAGAATGGACAACTATTACACACAAAATTAAAGTACAAAAAAATGCGTACCTCATTGGCCGCTTCAACCTGAAAGGGTTAATACAAAAAACTCTGTGTAACGTCTTCTTGCAATCCAGCTACACGAGCCTTAATGCCTCACCGAAACCTCTCCATCCACTAACAGCAAAAAAGAAGCATGCTGCCTTACACAGAGTGCTGCGTGTCACTATAAAATGTGCCGGAACAAAACAACACATTAAACATTGGTTCCGCTTCGGAACCATTTGCACACTTTAATAATAAGTATAAATATTTTACATCACTTTAACTTATCTACACCAACTTAGAATCATGAAATTAACCCAAACTGTATAAACTGCTGCTGATGGCAGCCACATGTACTCTGATAATGTCTCTGCCTAATAAGAGCACAATAGGGGCTTGCTCCTCAATCTCGGGGATATACTTTGCAAGGGGTGTCAAGTGGCTATGGTTCAATGCCACTTCGGGTGTCAGGATTTCCGAACGATTATTTGGGATCTCGTTACACTCAATTAACGTTGGTAAAGAGAGCCGAGTGCTGCCATCATCAGCCTCGACCATGAAGCCACAAGCCTGTCTGCCTTCTGTTTCCATGGTTCCTGCACAGGTTTTCAGGAAATATGGTGTGGCTGTCCCTGATATATTGAACAGATAAAAAAATTCAGATTGTGCAAGTGATCTATTACTTTGATCATCCAATATTGCATACATCTTAACTGCAGCATCGGGACGACCAGCAGGAAATACTTTCACAAGACATATTTTAGAACAGGAACGTCCGGAGATTTTCTTGCCACAGATTTTGGTGCACGTCGTGGAAGCAACTTCTTCCTTGTTGTCATTTATTCTCTCTCCGCCGTTTTCTGATATAGGAGAATCTGGGGTGTTCGACAACGGTGCAGTCCCTGGGTGTAGGGCTGTAGTATGTTTTTTACTTCCAAACTCTTCACAGATTATCTCTTCTTCACAGTTCCTTGCCAAATGTAGAGCCTTGCAACACTTAAAGCAAATACCATATTTCTTTAAAATAGCCTTTCTTTCTTCAATGAGCATTCCCCTGAAGGTTCTACATTTAGAAGTTGTAAGTTGCAGTTCTGTATCACATGAGTAGGTTTTTATTTTAGGCATGCCTTCACTTTGGATAGCTTCCTCTACATATTCCTTTGTGCGCGATTCTGGATCCTCATTTGGAACGTCTAATTCACTGAAGGTCTCCATATGCTGTTCCACAGCTGACTCTAAGACTTCTGCTTTAGCCTCTGCAGCTGCAGCCCTTTTCTGTGAACGAACTTTATCCAGTGAAGCCTCTAAATGTGTTTTTTGAAGCTTTGTTGAAGCCTCGAGCTCTGCTTGTTCTATCCTCAGTTTAATCTCTTCTCTTCTCAACAAATGCTGCTTCAGCTTCTGCACGTGCTAATGCTGCAGCTGCTTTGCTGGCTGCCGAACTTGTAGACTGCTCAGACGAGCCTGAGATGCGTGACCTTGTTTTAACAGATCCTGATATGGCGCTGTTCCTTGACATGATGAAGACTAAAGCGCTTTACTTACTTTTGATGAGCTGGGTCTTTCCAGTTGACTAGTTCTTCCAAAATAGAAGGTGGTCTGCCAGAAAGTGTTGTTTTACTGTCATGTCGTCAACCTCCATCGCCTTGTTGGAGTCGACATTCAGATAAACTCCTCTCCAAAATGACCACACAGACAAGAGTGCTTACGTTGACTCTTTACTGAAGCCAGTTGAAGTAGGGTGAAACTGAGAAATAAACATACAAACTTTCAGAAATAATACACAGTAGCAAACAATACAGCACATAAAAGTACAATAAATTTGCTCCAGAGAAAATAATTAGCTCAAGGCTGTAAAAGTTCTTATAAAAGAAATATTGCTTAATACAAATGGCTAACTTTTTCTTAGTCAACAAAATATCCATTGCAAAACTGAATACATACTAACAGTGCTTTCAAAGACCAACTAAATCGAAGTTGCAGTGTTACTGAGAGCAAACCATGCTTTGTCTTCTCCTGCCTGGTCTGCTTTTTATGACATCATCAAAAACGGCACTCTTAAATGTAGTACATAAATTCCGCCACTAGATGGCAACAACTAAGCACTTCTGTAGTATAAATCTGTGAAATGTCAAAAACTGGCATGCAACAGCACACTCCCACTTAGGGTTGGTAATCAAAGGAACCATTAAAGACAGCACAGACTCTGGATCCTTCACTGTCATTCATATGGCAATGGGGCACAGCATTGTAGCAATTATTGTCACCGTGCTCATTAGAAGAACATCCCCTTTTGTAAACAGTCCTTCCTGCATCTCCAAATGGCTACCATTACAGGAAAGCTACTTTTACAATCTGAGGTGTATATCTGCAATTTTACAGCTTTGCCATGGTCAGCAGTTACTTCCTTTACTGAAATGTTTTATATATAATCAACTGCATCCATTTCTCTCTGAGATAAATTTAATTGTAGAATTACCCAATGCTTCTTCCAATACCCTTTAAAAAACCCAGTTTTTATTGTTCTAAAATCTTTCAATCAGCCCTAAACTTTGAAGGATGGTATGAACAATAATTCTTCACATCTATTTTCAACATTGATCAACAATTTTAATAGTATTGTTCACAAAATGTGTTCACGTATCACTATAAAATCTATAAAGAATAATTTTACAATCATAAGTGTCAGGATTAATTACTGAAAATATTTGATCTATTTTGAAAATGCTTCAACAATCACAGACATAATTTTTTTTTTTACCTTGATAGTTATTTAACTCAATAAAATCTACATGTAAACTTTGAAATTGCTTGCAGTTCAGGGAATTGTCCTCTTTTTTTTTTTGCTTCTTTGTAGCAGAATATATTTGTTTTTTTGTCATTTATCAACATCATCTTTGTGAGTGGATCCTTCAGAGATCCAGAAATCTTCTTCTGCATGGGAAGCAAAGGTCTACGTCTTTCAGGGTTATTCATTGATGACTATTACAAATATCTACTTTACTTTGTATTACTTCATTTGGTGTGCAGAACAGATCCCTAAGCATTTTGGAAAATATATTGCATCAAGAGGTTTTAGGAGTAAATTTACATTTTGCACTAGTAAACACAGATATCTACAAATACAGATCCCTGCAAACTTTTTTTTTGCGCATTAAGTTGTATTTCAGTCTTTATCAAATGCAGCGCAGTCAAAACGTGTCCACTGGACTGCATAGATAGATAGATAGATAGCATTTATTGTCATTGAACAGAATTCAACAAAATTTCCATTGCAGCTTCCGTGCAAAAGGTCAAATATATACAGTATAAATAAGCAAACACACAATAATAATAATAACAATATATACAACTAAATTAACTAAAGGCACTCAACCACACCAAAGAAGTAGCAGCAGGTCCAATTATGGCAAAGTACAGATAATGTGACAGTGCAAAGTGCAGAACAATATGGCTGTGTGGGGGTGGGGGATATGTATGTGTGACTGCGAGGTTATGATATGTGTGGGAGGGGGGGGCGGCAGGGAGTAATGGCTCTGACGGCTGTGGGGAAGAAACTGTTTCTCAGTCTATTTGTTGTAGTCCGTATATTCCTGTACCGCTTGCCTGATGGCAGCGGCACAAACAGTCTGTGGCCCGGGTGGCTGGAATCCATCGCTATGGATCCAGCTCTCTTCTTGACCCGGTCTGTGTAAATGGAGTCCAGGTCTGGGAGGGGGCATCCCACAATGCCTTGTGCTGTTCTCACCACCCGTGTCAGTTGTTTCCTCTCCAATGCTGTGCAGCTACCATACCACACAGTCATGTTGAGGCAGAGGATGCTCTCGATCATCGCCCTGTAAAAGTTCACGAGCAGCCGTGAGGAAAGTCCAGCCCGTCTCAGTTTCCTGAGGAAGAAGAGCCTTTGTTGTGCTTTCTTCACCAGGTGGGAGGTGTTTGTGTTCCAGGAGAGGTCAGAAGTGATGTGGAGGCCCAGGAACTTGATGTTGTCCACACGTTCCACCACTTCTCCATCTATGAGAAGGGGAGTGTGATCCGTCTTCCTGGACCTTCTGTAGTCACTACTCTGGTATTCAAACCTGGATTGGGGGTTCATCCGGGATGGGAGACCCATCCAGAGTAATCCGTAATCTAACTTGTGATGCTGTATGGTTTGTATACAGTTAAATTTTTATATTGGCATGATGGAAATTATGTTTGCTGGGGATGCATTTTGGTCTTTTCTATGGCAATGCATGATGGTTTCAGGCTAAAGGTTTTTACGGCTAGTTCCTTGTGCTGTTGAGTTTGCATCTTTTACATACTACTACAAACACACAAACATTAAGTGACCTTTTTTAACAACTGCTGCAAGATGTTTCAGTTATTTATTTTTGTCATAAACAACAGAGTTATTATTTTATATGCTTTTAAAAGCTATAACCAGCTATGACCTCCTTGGTCTTCCCTGTGTTCAGCACCAAGTTGTTGGCTGAACACCACTGAGTGAGCTGCAGAATCTCCTCTCTGTAGTGGGTCTCGTTGTTGTCTGAAATGAGACCCACTACTGTTGTGTCGTCCGCATACTTCACGACTGTGTTGGTGGGGTAGATGGCCACGCAGTCGTGTGTAAACAGGGTGAAGAGAGCTGGGCTGAGCACACAGCCCTGCGGCGTGCCTGTGTTGAGGACCAGTGGGGACGATGTTGAGCCACTTATTCTCACCACCTGAGGCCTGTTGGTGAGGAAGTCTCTGATCCAGTGGCACAGTGAAGCGGGCAGCCCCACCTCGAGTAGCTTCAGCACCAGCTTGTCTGGGATGACGGTATTAAATGCTGAGCTGAAGTCTACAAATAGCATCCTGACGTAGGTGTTGGGATGCTGCAGATGGGTCAGGGCTGTGTGCAGAGTGATGGAGACAGCATCCTCTGTTGACCGGTTCGCTCTGTAGGCGAACTGAAGGCTGTCCAGGTTTGCGGGGATGAAGTCTCTGATGTACCTCAGAAGAATCCTCTCAAAGCACTTCATGATCACCGGGGTCAGAGCGACGGGCCGGTAATCGTTCAGGCTGGTGATGGACCTCTTCTTCGGTACAGGGATGATGGTGGAAGACTTGAGACACTCAGGAACCGTGGCGAGCTGCAGGGACAGATTGAAAATGTCCAGAAACACTCCTGCCAGCTGGTCGGCGCAGGTTTTCAGCGTCTGGCCTGACACCTTGTCCGGTCCTGGAGCTTTGTGGGTGTTGATCCTCCTCAGGGTGGACGTCACCTGATGCTTCTGTAAGACGAGGGGCTGGTGCTGCTCTTCCAGTTGGGGTAGATGTACGGCTTCTCTGCTGCCCGCCGTGTCAAAGCGGGCAAAGAAACTGTTTAAGGTGTCAGGCAGGGTGGGGTCGCGGCTGGTCAGCTGAGTGCTGTGTTTGTAGTCCGTCATGGTTCTAATGCCTCTCCACATGCTTCGGGGGTTGTTGTTGATGAAATGTTCCTCAATCTGCTGTTTGTACTGGAGCTTGGCCTGCTTAATACCTTTTTTCAGTTCCGACCGGGCCCTGCTATAAGCCAACTTGTCTCCAGACCTGTAGGCAGCATCCCGGGCTTTCAGCAGGGCCCGTACTGTGCTGTCCAGCCATGGTTTCTGGTTTGGAAACACTTTTATGGTCTTAACAGGGAGGACAGCGTCGGTGCAGAACTGAACATAGGACAGAACGGACGATGAGTATTCCTCCAAGTCTGCGCCGTCCCTGAACACACTCCAGTCTGTATGCTCAAAGCAGTCCTGAAGTGCAGAGGAAGCCTCCTCAGTCCAGACCTGAACTATTCTGGTGGTCGGCTTAGTTCTGCAGGCCAGAGGCTTGTAGACAGGAATCAGCTCCACTGAGATGTGGTCAGACATGCCCAGATGTGGAGCTGCTACAGCCTTGTAGGCTCCGGGGATATTGCAGTAGACCTGGTCCAAAATGTTATTGTCTCTGGTGGGAAAATTTATGGATTTGTGGAATTTGGGAAACACAGCCTTCAGTTCCACGTGATTAAAGTCCCCCGCCACAATCACGGCCGCCTCCGGGTTGGAGTTCATCTGCACGCTGATCAGGCAGTACAGCTCCTCTAATGCTAGCTTAGCATTAGCCCTCGGTGGTATGTAGACGGCCACGATCACAATGGACGAGAGTTCTCTCACCAACTTGAAGGGTCTGCATTTCACCGCCAGATATTCCAAGTCAGGAGAGCAGAATGTTCCGACAGAGTGTGTGGCTGTACACCAGGCATTGTGTACATACAATGCCAAACCTCCGCCTCTGCCCTTACCCGAAGCTGCAGTCCGATCCGCCCGGAACAGAGCGCGCCCTGTTATCTCCACCGCTGCATCCGGGATGTTATCCTCCAGCCAGGTCTCTGTGACAACAGTCACACAGCTGTCCATCCGGCGAGAAGTAATCCGGAGTCGCATCTCGTCGATTTTGTTGACGAGGGACCTGGCATTGGCGAGGAAGAGGCTGGGGAGGGCCGGTTTATGAGGACTAGCTTGTAGCCTAGCCCGCACGCCGGCTCTCTTACCCCTCTTTTGTTTGCGCTGCCTCCTCCGTCGCCTTGGCAGCATGGGGGGAATGATCATAGTCCCAGGTGTTCGTAGCAGCTCTGGAGGAATAAAGTCCAGCTTGGTGGGTGTGTGAAGTCCAAACTGTGTTCCTATGTCCCACAGTTCTAATCTGCTGTAAGTTGTAACGGCTTCCAGTAGTGTGTTGAGCGAAGACATCAATAAAAACAAGCTAAAAAAACGAAAACACGGGAGCTCCGAGCCGCAGCGTCTACACGCGCCGCCATCTGTCGCATAGGTCAGTGTGCACCAGAAATGATAGGATATGCACTTTATATCCTATCATTTAATACATTATTATTACACCACAGACATACACAGCCTCAATCCCACACAGTGATGTCAGTTACACTTTTGACACTTTTGGTGTGGTCGGACCACTTTTTTCAGTAACCAGTAATCTAACGCGTTGCTATTTCAAATCCAGTAGTCAGACTACAGTTACTTATTTAAATCACTTTGCGTTACTATTTTCTTTTGTTATTTAATCGTATTTTCTCTACGCATCTTGTCGAGTGACCGACGTCTCTATGCGACAGAAATGTAAACAATGGAGGGAGATGCGCATTTTGTTGGTGGAAAAACTGGAACTATTTTGAGTTTCTGTGACCAAGTCCGATTAATATAAGCGGCTTTGGGATTATTTTTTTAAGTCGCTTGCAAATTTAATGAGTGGCGGGTTGCGCCTTTTTAGGCTCGTTTTTAGGCTCGTTTTTGAACGTGAAGTTGCTCATTTGGGTTTGGAAATAAGCAGAGACTCATAATAAATCCCAGAATTTGTCCGTCATTAAGGTAGTTTTAGTCAGGCTCTCCCGGTCCATCTTTTCCCGGATGATCCGTCCCGCTGTGTCTTTGTTAATGTCAAGTTAATATATTACCTCTGAATAACGTCGAGCTTCGCGTTGCGCTCCAGAAAACTGCAAACTGCAATTGAGACTAATTTGAACAGCGCAATAAACGTGAAAACAGCCACGAATAAACGTGTCCGTAGTTGCCAATAATTATAATGGCAACTTAACGCCATTATAATTATTAATATTAAGATAAGTGTCACAAATCTGTGCAGCCATCTGAGTCGTGGAGTTGCAGGAGGAGCTCTGTTCGCTGCGCTTTGACACCAAACGCAGGGCCGTAACGCACAACCTGGAGGCTGGGGGGATATATGGGAGCTTTAAAATCCTTCTTAGAGTTTTTTCAGACAACCAGGGCCGTGCAGAGAGCTTTGGAGGGGCAGGGGCTCAAAGTTGAAAAAGGACACATTGAACAATATCTTAAAACACCCTACAACATAGCAACAACCCATATTAATCAAGAATTGAATTGGATCCTACTATATCATTGCCATCATGTGGGGACAATGCAAAGCAAATATAGTCCATATTTTCCCCAACAGGTATAAAGTTCTGTTTCTGCTGCTGACAGTCCTGGAGGGGTGAGTTGATCTGAGACTGTAGCTGATAAACAGAGGAGAGAAGATCTCTGGTTATGAAGTTATGAAATAAACATTTTACTAATTAAGCCCTAATAATATCTACTTATCCTCTACAACAACTTGGCTGCAGTCTGCTTTATAGATCAAAAAAGCTCAAAGGGGTTAACTCTATATAATTTTTTGATGTTAAACCTCTAAGACCTAGAATTATAAGACTTATCATCTTATCAAGGCAAAGAAAACTCAGTAGCTACTGGTAGGGGCCTCCAGACATTCAGGGGCCCCTAGAAATGGTTTAATTGTACCACAGACCATAGATCTAAACCTGAAGCATCATTTATAGAGAATGACAATGTTATTACATTTTATTTAATGCATTCAACCGAGAAAAAACAAACTGTACATTTAGGATTTAATTAGAAAGTTTGCTTTGTAAAAGTTTAGAGAATCATCTTCATAGTTTGATTGTTGTGTTACCATGGCTACAATATGGTGTAATTTTTGTGTTTGAATTGGGTTTGTTCACAAATACATCACAGCAAACAACCAATAATCAGTGATTGATTTTAAACTCATGACAAAGGGTTTAAGGGGGGCGGGATGTTCTGTCTAAGGCCCCATATTACCTTGGGCCAGCTCTGCATGAACAGCCGCTGCGATGAGCATCTCTGGAATCTACCTGGAGAGCAGAGTCCTAACCCTAATCTACCTGGAATTTATCTGGAATCCCTATTAAATTGTGGCATGTTTGCTTTTTGCTGCGGTTCTAATTATTGCTACAGTATTTTCTGAACTCTAAATGGGCCGAATCGTCCCTTAACACTTGAAGTTCTGCAATAACTTCTATTTACAGCCGCGAACCTCCAGCCCAGATCCTGTCAGCATCGGCTTTAACCCGCCTGGTAGAAATGTTAAATAGAAGCAGAGCGAACAGTTAGCAGGTGGTACCAGGTGGTGTCGTGGCTTTGATCTGCGTTGCGACTCGTGGTGACAGTCGCAGTACCGTGTCTTATATCAGGATGTCTGATATAAAGACAGATATTCTTTATATCTGTCGGTGAGACCGATTCAGACTGCATGTAGTGAACCGGGCATTTAGCAGCCTGATTAAGTTAAAGTCAGACATTTTCTCTGCAGCCGAAGCCTTTCTGTGTTTAGAGGCGAGGCGGGTTTTGTCCCGCTATTGCAGGACAATTATGAAAATATAAATAGCAACAATTTTTCCAATCTCAACATCAGACCTACATTTTTATTCACAAACCAGTGAAAAATATTCTTGCCCATAATTTGATAGTTAGAGGACACAGATCCGCCTTCTCCTCACCATGGACCCGGAGTCTGAACAACATGGAGGCTCTGAGAGTCATTATTAGACTGAGGGCAGCCAGACTAGTTTATTTTTACTAAATTATTATATTTAGCTAAATGTTATTGCTGAGGGGCACAAACAGGCCTTCTGACATACAGATAAAAAAATTTAAAATAAAAAATTGAAAAAAAAAAAAAACTCCAAAAGGGCACTAGGGGCATCAAGGATAAAAGGGGCAGGGACTCAAGCCCCCTTCCCACCCCTTCCTCCCTCTGCACGTGCCTGCAGACAACAGTGGAAAACACAAATTAATCACGTTTTTTATTTGTACTGTTGTAACCATTAAACAATCTCCTATTCAGTTCAACCTTATAAGTGGAGACACATTGTTGATGTTGATGTTACCATTATAAAATACAGTAGCTTACAATTAAGTATTGGCAAAGATCATTGTAATTTTCACAACGTTGTTGTTAGCAGCTGCTGAAAGTAACTAAAAAAGTTACTTTTAATGTAACTTAGTTACTTTAAAAATCAAGTAGTCACTTGATCTACTTGATTGTAGTTACTTTTTCAAGGAGTAATCAGTAATCCGATTAAAGTTACTTTTTCAAAGTAACTATGCCATCACTGTTCCCACATAATATTGCTACTAACATACTTTATTTAGCACAGATTAATAAAAAGAGTGTTATTAAACTGAAATATTTTGAAGTATAGGGACTGTGGTTGGGAAATTATTATAAATTAACATCTGCTGATCATGTTATATTAAATACTTGTGAACTCTCACCAAAAGAACCTGAAAGGCTATGGGGGAATTTTTCTGCCATAATCCAAGCACACATGTTCGGTCTGAAAGCAGGACTTCATGTCTTTCTTCTCAAAATGTGTAATGATTGCACTCAAAACTTCTCCTCGTGCTCACACTTAATTTCTGCTCGGAGCTGTGTGGTCTTGTTTCAACCATTTTACAATACAAACTGGATTCATTGGAAAGAATGAAAGAAAATAAAAACATAATTTTTACGAGCAGAATTACTTGACTTTGCAGGCAGAGAAATATTTCCTATTTAGCTAAGTTGGCCTGAAATAACCACTGATTGTTATTTTCTTAGCCTAACATTTTCAAACTGTGTTTTCTAATGAGAGAGAGAGCTGAGGAGAAACCGCTGTTAGAGGGGAAGTTCATTAAAGACCAGGGGATTTTGTGAGGAAAGGTCAGTCAGGATCAGAAATGGAGCTGCTGTTCTTCAGTCTCTGTTTGCCCCGTCCATTCATCCATCTATCCATTTTCTTATATCCTTGTTCCTAGTGGGGTCAGGAGGTGCTGGTGCCTATCTCCAGCTAACGTTCCAGGTGAGAGGCGGGGTACACCATGACAGGTTGCCAGTCTGTCGCAGGGCAACACAGAAACAGACAGGACACACAACCATACACAAACACACTCACACCTAGAGAGAATTTAGAAAGACCAATTAAGACAGTCATGTTTTTGGACTGTGGGAGGAAGCCGGGCTACCTGGAGATAACCCACCATGCACAGAGAGAACATGCAAACTCAGTGCAGAAAGACCCCGGGCTGGGAATCGAACCCAGGACCTTCTTGCTGCAAGGAAACAGTGCTACCAACTGCCCCACTGTGCAACCCTAGGTTTTTAGGTTTTAGAACTGCAATTAAAAGCTTATTCAATTCACACTTTTTACGTATTTCTGTAACATTTTCTTTTAGGCCACATCTTGCCCAGCTTGCAGAAGAAGCTTGCATAAGAAGGAGCAACTGTGAACAAAGCAATACATGGTTTGGCCAATAGAACAGAAATATAAAATGATGAAACAGTTTTCTTGAACATTCATCAGAAGTCCCTTTGGGTCAACACTAAGTCATTGAAAAACATCTCATCCAAATTAAGAAGTTTTACTGAGTGTTGCTTCCTGTAACAAGAAATCAGACAGTGAAACATTAGAGGTATGAGTGGCATAAAGAATGTATATTTTCCTTTACTGTAGTACATGTTGGGTCTGATTAGCTGGGCAATCAGACCCAAAAAAGAAACATTTGTGATAAATGAGCATAATCAGTGACATGCAACATTAATAGAATAAATACATTCAGTCACAAAAGTCAAAGAAAACAATTCAAAATGAATTCTTACTGTCTCTAAATAGTGGATCAAAGGTGCTTCCCTGTGTAGCAAAACTTTATCTCTTAGTCTGATAATTAAATTAAATTAAATTAAATTTGATTAATTTTATTTGAAATGGAAAACTTTTCACCTGTATGAAAATGTAAGAACACATTGCCTTTAATCATCGCACTACACTGAGCACAACTATAACGAGAAATTACCACAAGGTATTTGAGACAAAAAGTGAGGAGAAGGGGTATAACAGTCTGGTCTAACTACAAAGTCCCCCAAATTCTTGGCCCACTTATTAGCAAAACACCTCTTAAAGCTGTGGCCTGTGGTATGGTCACTAGACAAAACGGGCCAAAGATAAACCTTAGAGGGAGGTTTAGGTACTAAAACTACATCTCTGTTCAGACTTTTAACTTCCTCATTACATTTTTTCATATCTGGCCCCCATAACCTCTATCCCAAAATCTGTCACATAGCTCTTTAGCTTGTATGTTAAAAGCTTCCTTTGTATTACAAAACCCTCTGACTCCCAGAAGCTGACTGAAAGGAAGACATTTCTTAAGACTAGATAAATAACTACTGTAATGTAAACATATAGACAACAGTCTTAAGTATATCTGATTTATTAAGAAGTGCATCTAGAAAGGAAACTGATTCTGTGCTGCAATGTAATAAAAATTTAAGGGTAGGCTCTGAAGATGGAATTTTTGTATCAAAAACAGTTCTTGTTCAACACTAATTTGGTCAAATTTAACAGGAAGCCTGTGGAGGGTATAGAGGTTTCTTTCTTGTTCAGATAATATACCAGCGCTTCTTAGTCCTCTTTTTGGGGGATGTTTGTGTATAAGTTGACAATATCCATAATGCAGAGTGCATCAGTTTCAGAAAGTTTGACGATAGATGAAATTTGTGTGAAATATGAACTGTATCTTTAACATAAAAACGAAGCTGCTGTACAATATGGGAGTTGATGTATATAGTAAAAAGTTTTGTTAGAGACTGATTACCTGCAACTATAGGACAACCAGGAACAGGTTCTACCTTAGATTTGTGCATTTTAGGCATTGTGTCAAAAACAGGCCTCACAGGGTGTTGTTGCTAAAGAAAATCATATTATCGTTTTGTGACATGGCTATCCTCAGTAGCTTTATCTAGGAAACTCTTTATTTCCTTATCCAAAAGCCAATGTAGGGTTATAACTCAATGGTCTATAGCTATCTCAAAATCTCCACTCTATGAGCATCTTTGTTTTGAATTACAGTGGCACCAACTTTGTCAGCTCTATTGTCATAAAGGTAGTTCTCATTTTGCATGGTAGCACACTACTTTCATCCTCTTGTACAAAAGCTGGACCCTGTTTTGCAAGTGTTCCAAAACAATCAGCAAACCTTGTTTTCTGATCACATTTTACCAAATTTTGTTTTACTATTTTTGTACTACTTAATATTGTGAAAGACCATTTCTGTCACTTAAAAAAATTATGTCATAATTACGAGACTCACAGTCATATGAGAGTAAAAGTACCTTGAGTCTTATTTTACAGAAAATCTCAGCAATCATATTTCACAATTGTGATTTAGAACGAAAGAAAGAAAGAAAGAAAGAAAGAAAGAGAGGAAAAACGAAAGAAAGAGGGACTCTTTATGAACTCAATGTACCACCATGCTTTGCGTGCATCCGGCCCCTCCTCTCTGGTTTAGCTGAAGTGGTGACAGTTACTGTTTTTACGCTCCAGGCTGCAGAAAACGCCTGGTTTGTACCGTGACAGAACCCAGAACTGAACCAAGTGGACCTGCTGCCGCACCGCGGTATGTAAGAGCCTGCTTATTTCATCAGCCAGGTTTTTATGAGATCAGAGTCCGTTTAATAATCTTAGAACATGTCGAGAGTAAAGGTCGAGTTTCTAGCTGATTTATTATTTGCATTTGAAGAACTGACAGCAGGATTTGTTGAACTTCCTCTGTTCCGAAGGTAAGTTCCGTCATTGATTATTCCAGCTGCAGGATCAAGTTGAACTCTTGCCAGAAATCCATTTATTTAAATCAACTAATTATTCATAGCAACTGAAAAACTCCCAACGCGACGTTGTGCGGTTCTGTTTACTGTATTTGTTCCTTTGTTCGGAAGTTATAGAAGCAACCAGAAACCAAGAGTACTGATGTTCAGACAGCGCTACTTAGAAAACAACCGCACAACCCAATAGAGGAAATCAGACTAAATGTTTTTTTTTTTTTTTACCACTTTTCTAGGCGCGTTTAATATTAAATCTATATTAAAATCCACAATTCTTCAGCAGTATTCCACCTGTATTTGAACCAATCTAAATCACTTATGAACCTGTATGTAATGAGTATTTAAATGTGTCCTTCTAAAGTCATTACAACTACTAATGTAGAAGTTCTAGCTGGAAGCCCATCAACTCCCTGTGTCTGTATGACCTGATCAAAGTCTGAGAGCTGCTGACTCAGTCTGCTGAGTTGGAGCTGGGCCTGTGCTATATTTCACTCTCCATGATAACACTGTCAGAATTATCATGTCTGGATATCACTGTGATAACATCACAACACACTTACATCATCCAAAGCGGCCATTTTTCCTTCAGTTGGTTCAGTAATGGATCTTTCATCTGCTTTTAAAACTTACCAGCAGGATAAGAGACTCATGCATGTTGACCCACATGGTAGCACACTCAGTGAACAGCTGAGTTTATTATTTCAAGCACCACAGATCTCCTGCTTGATTTCAGCAACATGTCCAGCTCCAGTGAAGGAAGGCCTTGAAAGTGGACATGTTGTCGGACATTCTCATTATTCAGAATGGAGCGGCATGTGTTTTCGGACTCCGTCAGAAAACACACAGATGGGTTCCAGCCTTGTAAACTGTGGATGTGTTTGCCTTTAGAGTCTTAGATGTGTTTAGTTTTCAATTTTAATGTATTTCATGACAGAGCTTTAAAATTTACTATGGCCCAAAGTTATGTAAAACCAGGGCTGTGCAGAGATCTTTGGAGGGGCAGGGGCTCAAAGTTAAAAAAGGGCACATTGAACAAGATCTTAAAACTCCGTACAACAACATAGCAACAACCCATATTAATTAATAATCTACTTGGATCCTACTATATCATTGCCATCATGCGGGGACAATACAAAGCAAATGTAGTCTATTTTCCCCAACAGGTATAAAGTTCTGTTTCTGCTGCTAACAGTCCTGGAGATTTGAGCTGATCTGAGATTGTAGCTGTTATACAGAGGAGAGAAGATCTCTGGTTATGAAGTTATGAAATATGCAAATTTGCTGCTATTTTACTAATTAAGCCCTAATAATATCTATTTAACCTCTACAACAACTTGGCTACAGACTGCTTTATAGATCAAAAAACCTCAAAGGGGTTAACTCTCATCTCAGAGGTTTAACATCAGTTAAACCTCTGAGATCTAGAATTATAAGACTGAGATATCAAGGCAAAGAAAACTCAGTAGCTGCTGGCAGGGGCCTCCAGACATTCAGGGGCCCTAGAAATTGTTTAATTGTAACACAGACCACAGATCCAGACCTGTAGCATTCATCTATAGAAAATGACTATGTTGTTAAATTTTATTTAATGCATCAAGCTTAGATTTTTTTTTTTATACATTTAGGATTTAATTAGGAAGTTTACAAAATCATCTTGATAGTTTGATTGTTGTGTTACCATAACTACAATATGGTGTAATCTTTGTGATTGAGTTGGATTTTTTCACAAATAATCAGTGATTGATTTTAAACTTGGCCAATAAATCTGGTCTCCCTCTCACAGACTTCACCTTATCTATATTTAAACATGTTAGTGATGCTGAGGTTCTTAGTAGGACGGGTTCCAGAGGGAGGGGGTTCTGTCTAAGGCCCCATATTACCTTGGCCTGGCCCTGGAGGAACAGCCACTGCGATCCGCATCTCTGGAATCTACCTGGAATCTACCTGGAATCCCCCGGTGGCCCATATGCCAGTCCGCTGATGCTTTGGGGACATTTTGATTCATTTCATTTTGGCATGTTTGGCTTTATGCTGCGGTTCTAATTATTGCTACAGTATTTTCGCTGATATTTATTTTGTGAACTCCAGTTGCTATGGGCCAAATCTTCCTTTAACACTTTAGGTTCTGCAATAACTTCTATTTACAGCTGCTCCCCTCCAGCCCAGATCCCGTCAACAGCAGCTTTAATGCGCCTGGTAGAAACGTTAAGGAGAAGCAGAGAACAGTCAGCAGGTGGTACCAGGGCTTTGAGGTGCATCGCGACTCGTGGTGACAGTCGCAGTATCGTGTCTTATATCAGGATGTCTGATATAAAGACAGATATTCTTTATATTTGTCGGTGAGACCGACTCAGACTGCGTGTAGTGAACCGGGATTTTAGCAGCCTGATTAAGTTAAAGTCAGACATTTTCTCTGCAGCTGAAGCATTTCTGAGTTTAGGGGCGAGGCGGGTTTTGTCCCGCTATTGCGAGGACAATTATGAAAATATAAATAGAAACAGTTTTTCTAACGTCAACATCAGACCTACGTTTTTATTTACAAACCAGTGTATGAAAAAAATATTCTTGCCCATAATTTGGTAGTTAGAGGGTCCAGATCCTCCCCCCTCCTCCTTACCATGGACCCGGAGTCTGAACAACATGGAGTCATTTTTAGACTGAGGGCAGCCAGACTAATATATTTTGCTAAATTTTTATATTTAGCTAAATATTATTGCTTAGGGGCACAAGCAGGCCTTCTGACATACAGATGAAAAAAAATAAAAAATTGGGCACTATTGGCATCAAGGAAAAATGGGGCAGGGGCTCTAGCCCCCATTGCACCCCTCCCCTCTGCACGTGCCTGTGTAAAACTATAGCTTCACTTAGCAAAAGCTATTTGAGTTACTTATATTTATTGGTAACTGGAGTAATAGTTATTGTAAAATGTTGGAGATGATCATACCTTATGAGTACAAATACTGATCAACAGGCCGAGGTCTGGGACGTGTCTGCAAGATGCATATTATGAGCCCTTCTGTTGTAATGCAGGGCTAAATTGTAAAGTTAACACTGATTAAATAAAAATGATTAAAGTAAACATTTCCAATGGAAATATCAGCAACTACATTTGCAATGCAAATGAGCACAATATTTCAACTTTTTTTTTTTTTTTCTATTGTCAAAAACACTACTTTACAATTGCGGTGTTTCCATTAAATAAGAAATACAATTAAAATCCCACGTAAATAAGTTTGTTTACATGATAAGTCATTAAAAATCATTGTGGTGACTGAAGTAAACGCTTGCATGAGATTTATTCATATTCCAGCCATGGCTCTAGAACTTCTCATCACCCATCAGAGGAGAGGTCAGCATCTTATTAAGGCTTTGTGCATTGTAGGCCAGGGCTTACAAGCTCTTTGCTGCTATATATAAACTGGAATCATCCACTCAAATTATGACATACCATGTTTTTGCAAAATGCACCAATTCCGACACTGCTAAAAAACCCACCTCTTTCTAGCATTAAAATTTTTTGTCCAAAATGTGAGTTGTTTTCAAGAGTGATGTTTCCATTAAATACATTTATTTTCACAATATATATAGTGTTGTTGTGATCTTGGGGAAGACATTTCACCCACACTGCCTGCTGGTGCTCAGTGAAATTTTTTCAATTGGTTATAATTTGACGCTGATGTGTTAAAAGATTAAATGCCAAATCTTTATAAGATGGTCAGCCTTCTTTATTTTATTTTTATCACAATTTCCTTGGAGGAATCATCATAAAATGTTGACTTTTTTTTCCTCCTAACATGCGTTTTTCTTGTGTCATTAGGTCTGTATTCTGGTAATATATCCAGGGGTGGAAATTAAAATTTTTCTCCATCCACAGTGGCTGGTAGAGAATTTTTTTATCAGCCACTCAGACATTTCACCAGCCACTGTTTGTTTTTTTCTGATACAAACCCCACCAGTACAAGCAAATTTTTAAATGGTATCAGTAGCTGTTTTCTAATTCGTCTATTTGTTTTCCCTTACTTATTACATTTTCTATTGAAATTCAAAGTTATTCTTATTACTAAAACATCTCATGTTCATTATTAATTCATCGGGCCATCATCATTCCTGTGTTATCCCAGTGTTTTTCTGACTGCCTGCTAGCTTAGTGTTGGATTCCCCCTCCTGGACTCAGACACACACTTGGCCTCCTCCCTGCATGAAACGTTCTTCCTTCATGAACATTTCCACTCCTTCTTACAGGGCAGCAGCAGCTAACCTGAACTCTTCCTCAAGCTGTCCCTGGTCACGTCTCTCATCATAATCCTCTGACGATAATGAATCCTGCAGTCATTAATTACCTCTGCCCCTTGCTCTCTGCTAGGGTGCAGCTAGCAGATCCTGTTGTGAGTGCATAGCCGGTTAGCATAGCCACCAATGGCGGCAGATAAATGATTTTCCTGTAACGATAAGTTATTTCTCTGCCTTTTGCACATTGAGCAGCATTGATTGACAGCATTAAGCGCCTCCTTCTGGCTCTGATTGGTTGTTTTTGGTCGGGAGCAGTGCATTTCTTCAGAAGGCAATAGTAGCATAGGGAGAAGGTGGAGGAAATCGATCTTTTCGCAGATTATCTTTCTCATAACATGGTGTCACCACATAGTGACAGTTTTAACAAATAAGTAAAAAAATCATTCTTTATAAAAGTTACATAGTGCAGCTTTAAACATGTGGTCCCCAACCAGCACTAGAAGTATGTTTTGTGAGTATGAATCTATGTTTTCCAACAAACTCAAGAAGAAATGCCTTTTTTTGTTGTTTTTACATTAAATTTTTAAAAACCTCAGGCAATCCGTGTATTCATGCAAAAAGTATTGGAATTTCTTTGCCTGTGCACTCACTGCATGTCACCTGATTCAACAGAGGCGCAGACTGAGAGCCGCTAGCAGCAATCACACTTTTAACAGAAGGCAATGTGACAGGAGCCAGAAGACGAATTCTGTTTGGGAAAAAAAACTTTGAAAAGTAAAATGTTTTGAACTGCAGATTTTCCAGGAGTGCGGCAAGTTACGGAATCACAGGGCTTGAAAATACCCAGAGTGGTTTTCATGGCTGTTCTACTAGAGCAACTAGCGTGCTGTTAATGGAAATAATAATGGACACCACCATCTATGGATTGATTTTAAAGTTCACTCAGTAATAGGAGCCGACAGTATCCTCACACGATCATAAAAAAACAAAAGGAGAACAGAGTTGAAAAACAATTGTATTTTATATTTGCCAAGCACCGTTCCTTTAATTTCACACCAATGGAAAGCAGCATTGGGAAACATCTTTATGTTTTCTTCTCAAAATTGAGTCAATATGTTCACACAAACAGACTATTAAAACACAGATGATTCTTCTAATGATATTCCACATATTTTTATTGTTACTGTCACCAGTTGATCTGGGTTTGTTTCCTGAAGCACCAACAGCTGTCTTTGGCTGAGGGGGAACTACAGTTAGGGAGAGCAGACTGCAGATGTCGACGGTGGTCCAATATGTGTTGTGGAGCAAGTAAATCGTGACATGCATGCAGGCCTTGGACTGAAGCCTGGTTTCAGCTCATTCTGAAGAAAAAAAAAATAATTATATATATATATATATATATATATATATATATAAACACACATGATTCCCAGATATTCAAAAGAGGTCAAATGACCTTAAACGAGTTCATTAGATAAATCTTAAATATGGAGGCCACACCCCCTCCTTCCTCTTTAATGTTTTCTATTCTGATTCAGTCAGTACAGGCGATTCAGTATTGTCATCCAGCCATGTTTTTGTCAGGAACATAACATCAATAATATGCTCAGTGATGAAGTCATTTACTAATTAACCTTTTGCTGATAATGATATTTTATTTAGCAGAGCCAGTATAAGCTTTAGACAGAGGATGAGTGTGAGGTTTGATTTCAGACTGTTGGATTGTGTATTTCGCTTATTTGTAAATTTTCTTTTAATGATCCAGACAGGTTCTGTCCTGTTTTGTAGTCCTGGGGGACCAGACGCATTCTGGGGGAAGACGGGTGTAAAGCTACTTTCTGGAACCCAGTCTCAGACCTCTGAAATGCAGAGTGGTGGATTCTCTGGGGAGGCAGAGCCAAGATGGCTTAGATCAGGGGTGTCGAACTCAATTTCACCAAGGGCCACTTCAGCATATTGGCCAACCTTAACGGGCCACATTGACGGTATAAATCAGGAATGCCCAAGTTGCAGTGCAGACTGCAACTTTTAGATGCGTCCCTGCTAAAACATACCCCAGACAAAAAGTTGACTTCCCTCATTAGCAGCAACTCAGTTCTGTAGAGGCCTATGATTGAGTCAATGATGCAGGTGTGTTAGAGAAAGAACGCATGTAAAGTTGCAGAGTGTCTGGAAAACTAGACTTGGGCAACCCTAGCATAAATGTATGAAAATGCAATGTTAAAAATAAATTAAACAACACCTCATATTGTTAAATAACTGATTTTATGTATTCAAGTTTTAAATATTACATTTGAGTTTGCATGGATGTAAAATTACTGCTCAGTTTAAAAATATGCTCAGTATTTTTAATCTGCTCAGCTAAACTTCGCTCTTTAGCTTGTTAGCTTGCCGATGTTTCAGTTTGATTCGCTGGGAAAATTAATCTTTGTCTGTTTTAAAGATAAGCAGACAAAGAATAAAAACAAGTTTTGATATTAACTCTCAACTTCATTCACAAAACTTGTTCGTTATTTATTACACAACGAACATGTATTTCACATAAGAACAAAACAATGAGGTGATGCTGCCTGTCCTTGAACACAAAGCTGATCCCTCTTCAGCCTGTCACCAACTCACACACATCCTCATTGTGTTGTGTTGTGTAAATAAACAAAACACAAGCAAAATCAATAAACTATATACATATTCCAGTATACTGAGTTTTGGTTTTACATTCATTCTGTTTTAATTTAGTTTGTTCGTGCTTACCAATGTTTTCTGGCCGGATGTCTGGCACCGTTTTCCCCTGGTCAGTTCGTCCATGTCTGGTTTTAGTTCTTGCGCTGAGGAAATCTGCAAAACGGCGTGTAGGTTTTCGTCAGTAATGCGCGATCTGTGCTTGGTCTTGTTTAAATTCATTTTTGAAAACATCTGTTCGCACAGATAGGTGCTTCCAAACATGGACAAAACACGAGCTGCATGGAGTCGAAGCTGTGGCATCAACTCAGGGGGCAGGAGACGGTAAAAGTCCTCGATTGAAACATCACGGGACTTCGCTCTTTAGCTTGTCGATGTTTCAGTTTTATTCGCTGGGAAAATTAATAATCAGCTTGAGGTGACTCTGCTGCACTCTAGTGGCGTAATGTTAGCTGGTAAGAATCGGAAGGCATTATGGGAGATGTAGTTTGTAGTCAATTCGTGCTCAAAACCTATTTTAAGTCATTCAATGGGGCTGTAAAACGGTGGTGGGGGTAGAGGGCCACATAAAATGACGTAGCGGGCCACATGTGGCCCGCGGGCCTTGAGTTTGACACATGTGGCTTAGATGAAGTAAAGTCTGCTTTGTGAGCACTAAGAAGAGAAGTACAGAGGACAACTTGTTCATTCCATCTGTAAATTTAACTCTGTCACACTGTTGCATATCAGTCTTTTGTTTTATGGTTGTTGGGAAACATGGTCCTGTAGGAAAATCACACTCCCATGTTAACTTTCTACTACTATAACTGCTGGCCAAATATTGCTCAGGGTAGCTTGATGACCTGAGCAATCCTCTTCTACAAAAAGCAAGTTATGTTACGAGTTAGCATAGCGACTAAGCAAATCTCATTGCCTTTCACTTTTATCTTTTATTCTGGGGAAGAGTTCAGTGAATCGAGGACAGACCCATTCAATAAACTAGATTATTATATTAATTTCAGGAACACACAGATGGCTGTTAGAAAACCTTTACTCTGCTAATGATTTTTGACATATAGTTAATAAAAACATGACATTTAAAATTAGAATATTAGATCAGATCAATAAACTATTTTTAAAAACAGAAATGTGGGCTTAATGAAAAGCATGTTTACTACCTGCTTAAAGGTTATTTTCAAAAGGTTCTTTTAATCTGAAAAATTTGGTACTGTAGTTGTCTTGCAATCCAAACGTTGTGGGTTTGATTCTAGCCTCCTCCTGCCACTGGTCCATGTCCCCCTAAGGCCAGGCACTTGACCCCAAGTTGCCCACTGATCTGCGTATTGGTGTAAGAATGCGCACACTTTCATGAGTGCAGCTTGGTGAATATAGCTCTTTTGTAAAGTGCTTTGAGTAGGCAGTGTGACAAGATAAGTAAAATTCAAAATCAGTCTATTCTGGGTTTTACATCCAGATTCACCGAAATTGATTTATATAGTGCTTAACAGCAAAGACTAACCAAACATTTTAATGGATTGCTTTGTGAGATCATCTGAAAAACAGTGAACAGGTAAGGCCAGGTAATGAACATCTACAGTATGTAACAAATAAGAAGCACTTAGATAAAACTGAATATAATTGTAACAAAATATCAGACATAAGAAATCAAATCAATACCTTATTATGCTTATTTTTAATATGTTTTTTTTTCTTCTTTTTTTTTTCTACAGACTCATCATGAATTTCTTTCTGGAATCAATCCAGGTCCTCTTTCTCTCTTTATGGTACAACATAGAATCTCTCATTCACCTCTTGGTTCCGAGGAAGAAAAAGAACATAGCTGGGGAGGTTGTTCTGATCACAGGCGCCGGCAGTGGAATCGGTCGCCTGATGGCTCAGGAGTTTGCGGCTCATGGTACCGTGCTGGTTCTGTGGGACATTAACCAGGAGGGCATAAAAGAAACCGCAAGATTGGCCAAAAATGGTGGAGCTAGCAGAGTCCACTGCTTCGTCTGTGATTGCAGCAACAAGAATGAAGTTTACAGAGTGGCTGATCAGGTACGTCGTAGTTTTTACACGTTTAACTGAGTAGTGTTTACATATGGACTGACCTTGGGGTAAAATGGCCTCAATTGCATCAAGAAAAAGCTGCTTTGTTAGATGTTTGTAATTAGGGAAAATTCTTTCTCACAGTAAAGTAGAATAGTGGAGCTTAGACTGTTTGGAGGCAGTAACAGTTACTGATCATCGCTGATTTCTTTCCATGATGGCATTGTGTTAAAACGCTTGCATGCCAACTGGCAAAACTCCCGTTTTATTGAAATGTTCACACCTCCTGATAGTCAACCAATCAATTCCTTGATTAGTAAACCCTAAACACTATTTGAATCTGCAATGCTGTTAATTCTTTATTTGATAAAAACTTTTAATTTTGTAGAATATGTTGTGGGATTGTGTATACTTGGAATTGAATTAAATAAGTTTTAATTTTGAAAAGATCAGGTGGTAAAACCCTACAATAGAAATGGAGTGTATCTGCTGTATGCCTGTAAGTGGCTTGGATGTGTGCTAAATTCCAGCCTGCTTGGCCCAGTCATTCTTTAGGTTCTGGGGCCAATAAGTTTGTACAAGTAAGTGTATTTTTTCTTGAAATACTTCTTTTCTCCTTGCAGGTTAAGAGAGAAGTGGGTGATGTCAGCATCTTGGTGAACAATGCCGGAATTGTGACAGGGAAGAAATTCATGGATGCTCCAGACTCTCTGATTGAAAAGACCATGGAGGTCAACGCTATGGCTCACTTCTGGGTTAGTCAAAATACTGATTTTTCAGCATTATTAAAGGGATCCATGATTAGTTGAAACAATAAACTTTATTTGAGAAATATTTATTTCACATGTAAAACAATACAGAGAAAGTGTTGTAGGCTGTTTTATAAATTTAAATAAAATGTCACTCTGCAATGCATTCTGGGTAAATTACGTTTGCTAGGTCCAACTACGCAAGCTCTGTCCAGCCACAAAGGCATTGAATAACGGCGTTAGGCCTTTTCAGTTTGAACTGGTCTGCGCTGAAATTGATGGGAATGTAGAAATCACAAGAGATAATGAAGATGAGGAGGACCAAATGGAGGAAGAGAAAGAGTTGGCAGAAGAAGCTGGGGTTTGCTGCTGCTGCCACCTTCACCACCTTGTACCGCTGGTTGGATGGTGTGATCCGGTAAATAGCTGACATTTATTGGGTAATAAAAAGTGGCAAACTGATGGAGTGAAAAATAAAATCATACGGGACTCGAATCTTCTGTACTCCGATCAGTGCAGCTGGGGGGAAATTTATTTAGTCTGCATACACATTACTAATTCAACAGCTGCAACAGACCTCCGAAGAGCTCACAAAATATCCCAAATCTCCCCAAATCACCCACTTTCAATGGTTGCTGACCCTTTTAAAGGATTTCTTATCTATTGGTGTGTATTTGGACGTGTCAATCAACGGATATCTTTCCTTCGACATAGGCAGTTTACGTGGCTCATTTCTTAGAAGAAGAAGAAGAAGAATTACTTTATTCATCCCAGCAGGGAAATTATTTTGCAGTTACAGCAATAATTTTTTTATACACAGATTAACACACACACTGCACAAACTAGAGATGTGCCCATCGATTGGCCACCAATCATAATCGGCCGATATCCATGAAAAAGTATGTGATCGGGCGTGCTGTGGTGGCCTAGGGGATAGCGCGACCCACGTTTGGAGGCCTTGAGTTCTCGAAGCAGCCGCCGCAGGTTTGATTCACGGACCCGGCGATATTTGCCGCATATCTTCCCCTTTTGCCTTCCCCCTTTCCTGTCAGCCTACTTTCATATAAGGGACACTAGAGCCCACAAAAGAGCCCCTGGAGGGGAGAAAAAAAAAGTATATGATCGCCAATCACTGGCTCTTGTTGCCAATCACCAAAAATGATCACATGTATCTCACTTTGTGTGCAGCTGATCTCCACTTTCCTTCACACTGCGCAAGCATGACGCAACAAATCCTAAGCAAATAGTGTGGACATTCAACTCTGAGCGCGAATGGGAAAGTTTACATATTACAATGGAAAAATACCTCTGGGGTGAAGCACTTCAAAATGCATGAACAGAATGAATCTAATGGCACTTAAAAAACAAGTACTTGAGGGAATATGGTTATATCAGAAAAAATAAAAACACATCCGGAGCAGCCAGACAGCAGGTAGAGCAGTGCACAACTACTAACATTCACTCGTATTAGCATCACGGTCAGAAAGCTAAGCAAATAACCTGAAAAATAATTTCAGTCTTTGAGCTGGATGACCATCGCTAATCGAAACTGGTAGTAATATTTCAGAGATGTAGCGCCGCTCAACCTCCACCTGGCAGTGAACTCTCACACCGAACGTCTGCTTAAGCTGCAGTATGTAACTAAAGCAAACAAAAACAGATTGTACATGTGTATTAAAACTTTCATAAGACAGTTAATCTCTGGGGAAAATAATTTCCTCCCTATGTTCTGCAGTATTACTCAGCTCAGTCAGAAACAGAAGTATTTGATGCAACCTGCATTTGACTTTGAATGAATGTTTCCTCTTTTTCTTGACACTATTTGTTATAGGCAGTGTTATTTGACTCATGAATAATTTAGGGTACTGAGAATCTTACTGTTAAATATTATTCTACTGATTGCAGGTTTTTCAGTTGACTTTTGACTAAATAGCTGCTCTATTGTGCCTGCAAGTATTTTGCATGTTTTATGTCTAAATTAAGTGAATTTATTGCCAGATCATTTTTCCATTTTGGTAGATCACATAGTATAATTTATACCTAAAGCGAAAAATTAACATCCAATCCAGGTGATTGGCAGTGATCGGCCCTCATGGGTGATTGGAATCAGAATCAGCAGTGAAAAACCTGATCGGGCATCCCTAGCACAAACAACATAATTATTCACCCACACATGCTCTGTGTCTGTTCCAGTCTTCGGTCCGGTAACTCCTGTTTTGGGTCTGGTCTCGGGTCCGTGGTTTCACATTTAGTACCGGCACCAGTAGCAATATCTCCATTATCATTTAAAAAAGCTTCCAGCGCTGCCTGTCTCTGATGTTTCTCCCAGCATCTTTTGATCTCTAGTTGGCGGCAGGGCTTAGGTGTGTTATGGATGAAAACTGTCGTCACGGCATTTGGTTATTGCCTGCAGGGTAACGACCTGTTAGATCCTTCATCAGTTTTGCTTGTGCAAATGACTCAAATGAAGTTATGTTCTTCCAAAAGGTTTTTCCCATTGCTCTCTTCTTTATTTTCTTCATTTGGGAGGTGATGAAGACTCACCTCACTGTTTCTGTTTTTATTTTTTGTTTTTTATTTGAAATTACAACCAACAGTGATGCCATTATCTAAATTTACACTAGTCAAATGCAATAAGATAAAAACAACTCTTGTAAAGTTAGCCTCCCTGTGTTTACTTCCAGACCAAAGACCAGACGCTAAACAGGTGTTGCCGGACCAAACGGCATTATTAACCCAGCATACATTGCACAAGTGTCAAAATGGCAACATCCAAGAGTGAAAAATATAATGAAAGATATGAAATTTTGAAATAATTGAGTTATTAAATATCACAAACAGAAATTTTAAGTTGATAGGAAAATTACATTTCTGTCTGTCTGTCTGTCTGAATGTTATAAAAGATAATTGTTATTCTTAGGATTAGTCTGATCATCTAACACTAAATCTTTTGTGAAATGTGGTAGATAATTTTTTACTTTGTAGTTTGTACATTTCCATTTTTCATGTATTATTTTTTTACTAATAACAGTTGTGCATTTTATTTTTATTTTTTCTTATTTGTTTTCCTTCTCTCAGACCTACAAGGCCTTTCTACCTGCCATGATCGCCAATAACCATGGCCATCTGGTCAGCATTGCCAGCTCTGCTGGACTCATTGGCGTAAATGGATTAGCAGGTGTGTCCTCTTTCGGTCATACAATTGACGTGATAAAGCGGGGCTGGTCCTAGGATCCGACATGTGCTTGCGCACCATGAAGCATGCGAGACTTGCTCTTTGTCACAACTGTAGGCCTGCCATGTCAGAAAGGCCCAACTTGCTCAAATATCATCTGTTCCAACACTGATTCTAGCATATCCACCCTCCATATTCCCTGGTGTGTATTCCCTTGTTAATGAGATAGCACAGCAGGGATCTGACTTCTTATTTCCTCAAACTTGAGTTTGACTTGAAGAGAATAAATCAAAGGTGAAATATTGTAAACTGAGAATCTGAGTCCAAAGTATTAAAAGACAACATTGTGTTGATGCTGTAGGTGTTGATTGTGGTGGTGGGGTAGAGGTAGAGGAGCACTTGACCAGCAAGTACAAAGTACCTTTGTTCCTCCAAGGACAGTAGTTGTCATTGGGCAACGCCTTCTCTGAAATACTTGGGCTAAAATTGTCCATAGAGTTCTTTTTTTGATAAAATGTACGACCAAAAATCTATGAATTGGGTGAATCTTGATTTAATAAAACACTACATTCACATACAGTATATACCCACTTTGCTTATTTTAAAAAGATGATAGTCAGACAAATCAATAAAAAAGCCTATTTAATAAAAATCAGTGAAAGTCAAAGATTATAGTGAGCAATAATGAAATAATTAATGATTATGAGTGATTCACCTCATACTTAACCTCTTATCTGAGTAAAGTACAATCTTGTTTTAGAATAATTCATGCCAGATTAGTAGAGCGGCTACAACTTGCCAACGAACACAATGACTGGCCTAAACAAAAATTGTGTAATATTTTGTGGACTAAAGTCCTGAAAAGACTGAATTCAAGCCACAGTACACTGTGAAGATGGTGAAGCAAGGTGGTTCAAGCATCATGATATGGGAATGATCCTTATACTACAGTGTCCTATTTTTCACATATCAGGGATCATGGATAGGTTTGAAAACACAAGAATACTGGAGGAAGTCATTTTGCCCTGGAAGGACATGCCCTTCAAATGGGTGTTTCAACAAGACATTGACCCCAAACACACCAGTAAGCGAACAAAATCAAGGTTCCAGAAAAACAAAATTCAAGTAATGTGGTCAGCACAATCATTGGACCTTAATCCCATACAAAACGCTGACATAAACATGCTATTCATGAGCAAAACCAAAAAATGCTGAATAATTGTGGAATATATTATAATTGTCCTGGGCTTCAATACCTGTTGACCGGTGCCAGAAGTTGGTTGACTACATGTACTGATGTGAAGCAGTTATCAGAATCTGTGATTATGCAACAAAACATTAGCTTATAATTCTCAGGAAAGTTAATTCTTTAAGTATTTCTTAGTTTATACATTTTTAAGTTTGTGAAGAAAGATGTCAATGATTCTGTTTTTTTAACATATTTCTTGACTTTCTGTGAAATGTTATCGTATCCAATTACATTTTCCGATTTTCTTTCTTTGAAATAGAATGTGCAGTGTCGCCAATGCATTTGTGTTCACTAAAATACAATTTATTTGAGGTTTACTTACCTTTTTAAACACACTATTACTGTGAACATAACTGTAACTACAAAACACTTTTATCGGTTATTATAAATAATGATTCAATGGTGATATTTATGGGTCTCCTCAGGGTCTGATTCTGCACCAGCTGCAGCGCTACAGATATTCCAAGGAGCATATCAAAATAAACCCACCAATTGATTCAAGTCACGGACTTTACAGCAATCCCTCATACCAAGCTTTCATGTAGCAACAGTGGAGAGAAAAACTCCCCTTTAACACGAAGAAACTTCCAGCAGAGCCAGAAGCTGACTGGGGGCAGACAGAATATACAGTCTACTTCTATTTTATTTACCTGGGCATCCAACTGAATGTAAACCTAATCTCGTTGCTAACCTAATCTAAAACTAACTAGATTAAACCCCTAAAATCAAAATTTGTTGAACTGGTATCCATTGGTATCCACAATACATTTCAAACCAGTATGCTTTATAAAGACATTTTATTTTTCTAACTATATGGCATATTATGTGCTTAATAATTTCCTGATTTTGGTAAATTAGAATGAAGAGAAATCTAAATGCTAGAACAATGTGTGATAGTGTTTGCTAAACTTTCTCATCAACTTCTTTAAATTAAGAAGTTTAAATACCCTAAAGTAACTGTCTTCAAATAATTTGAGAATATCCAGCCAACATACCATTCACCAATCAGATCCATTCTGTGTCCCATAGATAAATGTAGTAGTTTTGTTGTGAAATGTTGATGTCAATCCCAAAACAAATGCAAAAACCCTTGTGAAAACAATAACTGAACAAGCTAATAAAAGGCTATTGAAAGGTGTTGATCTGTATCTTTTCACATAACTGTATTCAGACTTTGCTCTGAATACAGTGATAAAAGAAATCATTCATTTATATTTATCATAAACATTACCACTATCTGTTTTTGAGTCATTGATACAATGAATAGCATGTCCTTAAATATTTGATGAAACTAGACTGTACTTTTGTTGACTTTTTGTGTGTGTTGATTCTTCTCTCTACAGACTATTGTGCCAGTAAGTTTGCAGCTGTAGGTTTTGCTGAGTCGGTAGGCCTGGAGCTTCTAGCAACAGGAAAAGATGGGATCAAAACCACCATTGTGTGCCCCTACTTTATCAACACTGGGATGTTTGATGGATGTCACACCAAGTAGGTCCTTCTGATTTAAAATCAGTTTGAATTAAAATCTTTAATTGTTGGTGTTTTATATGTGAACAGGGTATCGTTTGGGGCTTGGGACAAAATCCTCTGAGCACACACACTTAAAAGTTCAATTTTCCAGATATTAAATCTTTCAAGGACCTGCTCATGGCATTTAACAGAAATAATGCATAATAACACATATTTCTATATAAAATGTGCTGTCTTGCAGAAAACTGCAAAACAACTCAAATGCAGAGTACCTTTAAATATAGACTGAAAACCCACCTGCTTAGAGATGCTTTTGAAACCAGTGACGTGCGGTCAGGGGAGGCAAGTGAGGCAGAGCTTCACCTGTCATAATGGAAAAATATAATGATAAAATAATTTATATCGCTATTTTCACCCTGTGGTTTGTACTGTAAAGTATTTATTTTTCATTTAGCTTAACCAATTTTGATTATTTTTTTCTTCAAAATCGCTGTATTTTTGAATTTTCCCATTCAAATCCTTGGAAGCGCAGCTGGTGAGGCAGCAGTGAGCTGAGCCTCACTTGGGATTGCGCAACCTCTCGCTAACTGCCATTCTATGAGAGCATGTTCCTCCTGTCTGTATAATAAAATGGTTAAACATTTAATATATGAACTGATTTTCCATAATTTAGCTTATGTATATAATGTACAGTGTTATTTTCTTGTCACCAACTGTGTGTGTAACGTGTTTCCTGTGCTGAGGAGCGATCAGAAACGGCAGAGAACAGATTCGAGGTGAGGCAGGCAGTTCTCTTGCCTCATGGCAGGGGGCGCTCATAATCATAGACATTGTGACTCCACATCTGCAGAGTAAAATACAGTAACATCGAGCTAGCCATATAGTAAAAGTGCAGCGATATATTTATAGTTTTCTCCTTGTACCACAGCAATCACTTATTAAAAATTGCAAAATAAACATTCAACCTAAAACCATACTACTGCAACAGACTAAATGTTCTGCTCTTTGTGTGGAAAATATTTCAGTGTTTTTTTTTTTTAGGGGCGTTGTTGTCAGTTGCTATAGCAACGAGTCTGTGTGTAGCCTGGCCAATGCAGAGAGCGAGAAAAATGTGGTTTTGAGTTGCACTTTTTGTGCTTTGCTGTGGAGCATAGCACGAAGTTAGTAGTGCCTAATTTTCCATGTTTCATTGAGTTAACAGAATTATTCTACCGTGGCAGCGTGGCTATGGATGGTATGTAAAAGAATTGTCTTTTTGCCCTCCAGCATTGTCCACATTTGTGAAATTTCCTCATGTAAACAACAACATGCAGGTGGTCTATATTTGTATATCTGATTATGATTAAGTCAGTGCCTCACCATCTTTGCACCTCACTGCACGTCCCTGTTTGAAACATAATCAACAATCTGACACTTGACAAAATGTAATCTTTCAATTGTTGCCTATGTGTTCCATGACTTTGTATTTTTATGACTTACAGCACTTTGAAATAGGGCTGTTGTAAAAGAATACTGTAGTAATCGAGTACTAGTATTTATTATTGTTAAGATTAATCGAGTAATTAGAAGAACCCTGCAGTGTTCTATTTATCCACTCACCTGGATAAATACACCAGAAGCGCTATTCCCAGCATTTCCTTTGAAACGGTTACCACGCAGTTCCGGGAGGAGAAAAGCTGTTTGCTAATCAATTCAAGAATGCTTATTTGTCCACAAAAAATGATAAAAACACATTGTTATGTTATGTTCCAGGTTTTAGATTTATGTGGGTTATCCAACTCTTCTCTGGACAAAAACAGCTTGTTTTCTGTTATAAAAGACGTATTAAACCAAAAGTAGAACGGAACATCTTCATATCCTTTAGGAAGACACGCACTTGATTTAAACATAATCTTTACCTCGCCTTCAACCATAGGCCCATTCTGCAGGCTGATTAGTGCAGCATTGCTGCCTGCATCAGGCAACAATGCTGCAGTAATCTAGCAGCAAAATTTGACATTTTGCTGCTAGTACAGCAACAACTCATAGGTGGAACTGAGAGTGCAGCTCTCAGTTCAAATGATGATGCGGCTGGAACACAGTGCACTAAATTATAAAACATAATTTAACAAAGCTTCGAGGCAGATACATTTGTAAATCATTTGAAGAGTCGTTACATCCCTACTTTGAAATGCCTTGTTGTTGAAATGTTCTCCAAAATAAAATTTGATTTGATATTCCTCAAGCATTACTCATTGCTTCAAACTTAACTTGTTACAAACTTAGTAACTATGACTTGGACAAGCAGGCTCTGTAAACTACTGTGATTTGTAACAAAGAGTGGTTTAATTTAGGACTGAATCCTAATCCTAATGACCAAAAGATTTGTGGTGTTTTTCAGGAGCAGACTTTGGGTATTTCATGCAAAACGAGCCAAACATTTTCCCTCAAGGGAAGCTAATGGTTGCTGCGTGTGTGTATGCTCACCTTGCTCTAAATTTGATTATAAGGCCTTTAATATGATAATTTAAAATATTGAATTAAATTGTAACATTTTAGGTCAACACTCATGCCTAACTATCAAAAATGAGTAGATTAAACCAAGTTTCTGTGAACTGTGATTTTGTTGTTGATTGGTGATATTAGGCAGAGATGTGCTAAGGAAGCCTTTTAAATTTTCTATGTTAAGTAGACAAAATTGGACATGTCTTTAATTTACATGGTTCATGATTTTGTCAGCTAATGCTGACAAAAGAATCAAGATTTTATTTTAGAGGAAAATTTGTTTTAACTGCCTTATGACCAAAATTTAAACATGAGCCAAAAGGGTTTATTTTGTTTCTATGACTGTAGAAAGCTTGAAAAATGTGCAGTGAATCAGGCAGCTATTCATCCATACTGTTTGTTTTTTTATGTGCTGTAACAGGTTAAAAGGCAAAACAAATGGCAAACAACTTACAGGACAGTATTAAGAATTTATTAAAAAGTGAATGCTGTTACAAACATAATCTAAATGGACCAAAGCTTTCAGACATATTTTCCAAGCAAATGACAAACATTACAATACATATCTTGTAAATGAAATCCTTGAACTCAATGACACAACCTGTCTCATTAAATGTGAATTAGAAAAAAAAAGAATGAGTGCAGCTTTTTTAAAACAGTTTATGTGAGCAAGAGACAGCAGAAGAAAAATAAATTAGGGTAGGTTAAAATACTGGGTGACATAATCAATATGCTCATTGACAAAAGATGTCAGGACCTTCATGAAATTGTTGTGTTTTCTTAATTTCTAGTTGTAGAGCACTGTGTTTTTCAATTTATATCATAGATCAGTATTGCAAAGTATATACTATAAATTTTTACCCATGTTCGTTGAAAGATACAAAGCATTGGTGTCATAATCCAGTCTTCAAGGAGTGTTTTAAATGCCCCCTGTGTCATCTCAGCTGTTGATTAATTATGTTGCCTCTGCAGAACTTGATGACATACTGATGAAGAAATTAAATCTTTTGATCCAACTGTGTTGGATGAAGGATATGTTTAAACATTCAGGACACCCTAAAGACTTTATCTTCTTGAAAAGACCCAGATAGCAAAATATGAGTGAAGCAACATTGAAACAACATTAGGCAGAAACATTGAATCCATGTTGAAGCTTGACATTGAAATAATATTGAAAGTGGTCGGTGAATCAACGTTCGGATTTTCCAGGGGTCTCAAACTCCAGTCCTCGAGGGCCGCAGACCTACAGTTTTTAGATGTGCCACAGGTACAAAACGCTGGAATGAAATGGCTTAATTACCTCCTCCTTGTGTAGATCAGTTCTCCAGAGCCTTAATGACCTAATTATTCTATTCAGGTGTGGTGCAGCAGAGGCACATCTAAAAGTTGCAGGACTGCGGCCCTCGAGGACTGAAGTTTGAGACCCTTGATTTTAACCATAACTGACAATATATCAAAAATGATTCAACCATCATCTGAATGTGGAACTATATGTATGTTTATGTTGATTTTACATTGAATCAAAGTTAAGGAATCAATATTGATTCATGTACATTTTTTGGTCTGATAGTTCTACATCATAACATACCATTAAAAGTTTCTTCACTGGTGTTAAACACACAGTTTTGTTGGCAGATGATGGGTATTATGTTGTTCAAAATTGTCTTACTTGCATATTTGGAAAAACAAACTTAAAAATGACAGCAAGCATTAATATTAGATTTTATCTAGGACAACAGATATAAATCTGTAAACATTTTTGACTCCTTTTTGACTGTCAGAACAACAGTCTATTGTCCATGGAAGAACAGAGTCCATGAGGTTAAGCCTTGTACTGTATGAACCAGGGAAACAGTATGTGTTGGGGTAACCCACGTTTGACTCTGGTTGGTGTGACTTTGGTTCCTTGATGCCTTCCTCCCCCTCTGAAGCGTAATGAAGCCACTTCTTGAAAGTTTCACTGCAGTTCTTGTCAGTCAGCTTTGAGTCAAACTGCTGAGCAGCAGCTGAAAAACATCAAAACAAAAGTGAGGAAGGCGCCAGTTAGAAAGATGATAAACAACATTTGAAATTAAATAATTAAATAGGGTGCTGGTTATAGATGTGAGAACAAACAGAAACTGTATGGCTCCACTTGTACACTCCCAGCTAAATTAATAAGGACACGCTAATGAATATTCATGAATTATTTATCCTAATATTAGTTGGCATACACAATCACATTTACCTATCAAGCTGCAGCATAGGCACAAAACAATGTAGTTATTTTTCAATAAACACAGTTAAGATAAATGTAATATCACCAAACACAATCTTGCAGTGATTCTAATATTTGTGTAGATTCTTAGGCGTATGTATGTAGGGGTGTATGTGCTTGCGTCCATGTAAGATAAGATAAGATTTATTTGTCATTGTCATCAACAGATTACAACGAGATGTATGTATGTGTATGTAAATTATTCTTTTTACCTATATGATAACCTTAATTTTGACAGCACTAAAAAAATTAAACTAAGACATCCAAGTCTTTCTCAAAATCTCTCACTGATTCTAATATTTGTATAGATTCTTAGGCTATATATATATATATATATATATATATAGTATATACTGTATATATATATATATATAAATAAATTCCCTTCTCACCCACCGCGGGTGGTTCTTATCCTCTGAGCTCGGGTCCTCTACCAGAGGCCTGGGAGCTTGAGGATTCTGCGCAGTATCTTGGCTGTGCCAAGGACTGCACATTTCTGGACTGAGATGTCTGATGTTGTTCCTGGGATCTGTTGTAGCCATTGGTCCAGTTTGGGGGTGACTGCCCCGAGGGCCCCGATGACCACAGGCACCACTGTGGTCTTCACCTTCCAGGCCCTCTCCAGTTCCTCCCTGAGGCCCTGGTATTTCTCTAGTTTCTCGTGCTCCTTTTTCCTGATGTTGCAGTCGCTTGGTATTGCTACATCTACCACAACGGCTTTCCTCTGTTGTTTATCCACTACGACAATGTCTGGTTGGTTCGCCATTACCATTTTGTCTGTCTGGATCTGGAAGTCCCACAGGATCTTAGCTCTGGCGTTCTCCGCCACCTTTGGGGGTGTTTCCCACTTTGATCTCGGGGTTTCCAGTCCATATTCTGCACAGATGTTTCTGTACACTATGCCTGCAACTTGGTTATGTCGTTCCATGTACGCTTTCCCTGCCAGTATCTTGCACCCTGCTGTTATGTGCTGGACTGTCTCAGGGGCCTCCTTGCACAACCTACACCTTGGGTCTTGTCTGGTGTGGTAGATCTGGGCCTCTATTGCTCTGGTGTTTAGGGCCTGTTCCTGGGCGGCCAGGATGAGGGCCTCTGTGCTGTCCTTGAGTCCAGCTTTTTCCAGCCATTGGTAGGATTTACTGATATCAGCCACTTGGGTTATTTGCTGGTGGTACATCCCATGTAGGGGCTTGTCCTCCCATGATGGTATCTCTGGCACCTCAACCTCCGTTCCCTGTTGTCTGAGATATTCACTGAGCACATTGTCTGTTGAGGCTTTGTCCCTGATGTATTTATGGATCTTAGTTGTTTCGTCCTGGACTGTGGTTCTCACACTCACTAGTCCTCTGCCTCCTTCCTTGCGGCTCGTGTACAGTCTCAGGGTGCTGGATTTGGGATGGAACCCTCCATGCATTAGTAGTTGTCTAGTCTTAATATATATATATATGTATGTATATATATAGAGAGAGAGAGAGAGGGAGGGAGAGGGAGAGAGCGAGAGAGAGAGAGAGAGAGAGAGAGACTTATTCTTTTCACCTATATAATAACCTTAATTAAGTAGGTTTCAAGACCAAATTAGTTAAAAATTTTATATATCAATTGGGGGAAATTACTATAATCTACAGTATTCAATGCTTGACATTCATCACATATTAGAGCTAATTTTATTGACTTGTGATCCCAGCTTGGATTGGCTGAGGATGATTCTGAGGCTGTCTTGGAAGCTGTGTTTAGCTGTTAGTTGCTGTAATGGTGCTGATGGTGAATGGAGAGAGGTATCATTGAGTAGAACATGATGTGCATTTTGGCTTCAGCAGTCAGCTAAATTTCTCACTTGAGTAGTACTTGTTCTAACTGAATAAGTACTACTTGTTCAAAATATTGAATAAGTAGTTCAAAACATTGCTTGTTGTTTTAAACTACTTGTTTAATACATTGCAAAACATTTATGCAACATTTTGTAATGTTTCATAACAAAACTAAAGTTCAGTCTACCACTGCTTTAATTTGAGAAAGTGTTACATAAAATGTTACATAGTAGCAATATTTTTTGCTTGAATTAGACTGTGGTTGTCATCTCATTTTTCTCTTACTTTTTTTGTCGTCAACAGGTGGCCAAGACTCCTGCCAATCCTAAATGCAGAGAAGGTAGCCAAGAAGATTATTCATGCTGTCCTCACAGACCAAGTCTACCTTCTACTGCCTAAAAGCATGTATTTCATCACTGCTCTGAAGAAGTGAGTTTATGCTGTTTCCTCTTACACTAGAAGCAAACATTCTGCTCTAATTAGTCCTAGAAAGTCTAAGAAAAAACAGATCTAGAAAAATAAAGCTACAAGCAGCATCTCCCTTGCAGTTTAGTGCCACTCCGGCCTAGCAGAGATCACGGGAGCTACCGCACCTCTACCCTGTAAGCATTGTTGACACTCTCGCGCCATTCCGGCACCTATCCACTAGATGGTACACACCAATGTGTTCAGCAGTACTCCCTGATGATGCACAAAAAATCTCATGCAGATCGAATGATGTATTAGGGAGATATAGCTTCTGGAATAATCTAGGCGGCACAGTGAAGTCAGTTTCTTATTTAATCCTATATATCTGTCTGGCAAAGAGCAGCCATGTCAAATTTGATGCAAATCAGATGATGCATGTGTTAGAACCAACCATATGCAAAAGGCGAGGGATTGAAATTTGCCATTTAGCCACGCCCACATTGTTCAGCCAGCAGCGAACCAAGTGAGAGAAGGATTTACCATCATTTTGTTCTGTCATTAAACACAGGTTTAAATTGTTCTGAATTGTAGACCAAAAGCAAGAGAACCAGCAGGAAAACAGGTGACGTCTTGTTGAAAGGGGCTGGGGCTAATGTGATGTCACCAGTTGACCATGTCAATGTGATCAGTGCTGGTTGGTTATGACAGATAAAGTCTCGGGCAGCTCTGAGCTGATGTGTGGAAGTTATTTCAACTTGACATTTTATGGCAAATGCTCAGATTTGAGGTTTGGCCATGCCCACATGCTTTAATGTAGGAAAACAATTTTGATAATATTGACCTTCAGTGCCTCAGCACTGTGCTTAGTGATTTTGGAGTCAGTATGTCAAAAGCTGTGGGAGAAGTTCACTCAGGTACAAAGCAGTTAAAGACAAAATGGCAACTTTGATCCAAAATGGCCGACTTCTTGTTGGTTTTGGAGTATGGATCAGAGAGACTTTTTTTAAAAGTCCTGTCAAGATACATATGTGTAATGAATTTTAAGATTGCTGGACAAAGTATTGCTTTGGGGCTGTTTAATTTTTTCTTTAAAAATTTCTAGGGGGCGCTGTGGAGGAATTAGACCATGCCCCCCAAATATTGGAATACATTCCTGTTGGGGTTTGGACTAGGATCAATCATAGTGATTTTGGTGCGGCTCGAGTGAAATATGTGGAATTTAAAGCCAAATGTATGTCAACGGCATTATCTCTGACTTTGACATGGCCACGCCCCCCAGCAAAAACTCTTTGCACTTCAAAAGAAGTCAGACCAGTGGTCATCTTAGAAGTGTGTTTGGGTTCGTTATCATGCTGGAACACTGTCCTGTGATCCAGTTTCCAGAGGGAGGGGATTATGCTCTGCTTCAGTAGTTCACGGTACATATTGGAGTTCATGAAATGTTACTCCCCAACACCTGCTGCACTTCTGCAGTCCCAGACCATGGCATTCCCACCACCATGCTTGACTGTAGGCATCACACACTTATCTTTGTACTCCTCACCTGACGGCCGCCACACATGCTTGAGACCATTTGAACCAAACTAATTAATCTTGGTCTCATCAGACCACAGGACATGATCCCAGTAATCCATGTCCTTTGTTGACATGTCTTCAGGAAACTGTTTGCGGGATTTCTTGTGTGCAGACTTCAGAAGAGGCTTCCTTCGGGGGTGACAGCCATGCAGACCTGTCTGATGTAATGTGCAGCGTATGGTCTGAGCACTGACATGCTGACCTTCCATCTCTTCAATCTCTACAGCAATGCTAACAGAACCCCTGCACCTGTCTTTCAAAGACAGCATTTGGATGTGATGCTGAATACATGCTGTAGGCATCACACATGTTAGTCATTCTTTGGATGACTAACAGAGGTTTGTTCTGAGTGGATCCAGTTAAAAATGCTGGATAATCTTGGCCACAGTGCTGCGGCTCAGTTCTAGGGTCACCAGTCCATCGTTGGGCAATGCAGAGACAAACAGGACAAACAACGAGTCTAATATGACATTTAAAAAACAAACACTTGACAGAGAATGGCTATATCGAGGTTCACTGCAGGGAAAAAAAATGCATCTGGAGCAGCCAGACAGCAGATGGAACAACGCACAGCTACCAAAGCTTAGCTTTCTAACCGTCAGAAAGCTAAGTAAATAAACTGAAAAATAATTTAAGTCTTCGGGCTAGTGGTGGGAAAAATGCTGGTTCTACTCTCGCTGTTGGACCGCTGCTACGCGCGACCAGTAGTAATATTTCACAGACGTAGCACCATTCGACTTCCACCCATCAGTGAGCTCTCACACCAAACTTCTGCTTAATTAAAGCTGCAGCATGTAACTAAAACAAACAAAAAATATTTTACATATGTATTAAAACTTTTGCTGTCCTAACATAAGACAATAAGACAGATAATCTCTGAAAAATAATCAATCTTCTCTGCCTCCTCCTGGCATTCTGCAGAATTACTCAGCTCAGTCAGAACAACCAATCAGAGCCAGCACAAAACCGCCATGCTCTCATGAAGTTTTGATTCAGTAACTCATGATTGCTTATTTTTATGCAACCGGCATTTGACTTTGAATGCATGTTTGCTTTTTTACTTAACATTATTTGATATAGGCAGTGTTATTAGATTTATTTGACTAATATATAATTTAGACTGTCAAGAGCTTTACTGTTAAATATTATTTAACTGATTGCAGGTTTTTCAGTTGTCCTTTTGACTGAGTAGCTGTTGTATATTGCCTGCAAGTATTTTGCATGTTTTATGTCTAAATTAGGTGAATATATTGCCAGATCATTTTTCCATTTTGCCAGATAACACAGTAGGATTTATACCTAAAGCAAAAATTTAACAGTCAATCCAGGTGATCGCAGTGATCAGCCCTCATGGGTGATTGAAATCGGATTCAGCAGCAAAAAACCTGATTGGAGCATCCCTAATTGAAGTAAAAGTAATTGTAATTACTTCAATTAGTAATTGGAGATATCCACAGTTAATATTGTTGATTTTACTAGCTTATATAAGTACCAAGAAATCCGTTTGTGAGCTATTCATGTCCCTAAGAGGTACCTTGTGTGCATATAGCTCCCTCTCAAGCTGGATTCATGGCTGACACATTAAACTGCACAGGAACCATTACACTGCTTGCCCGGTTTTCGCAAAGAATGCCGATGACAAAATCTGGACGAGAACACGGTTCCACTCTCGGTTACCAACACACGTTGAGTCAGATACACTGGCATGTGGGTAAACACACTCCTTCCAGCAGACAGAGCACACAGACAAATGGTTGCAAAACCCTACAAACCAGGCAAAGGTATCTGTGTATTTTAAACATGCAGACTTTTATTTGGACGGCAGTACTTGCTCCCCTGCTAGTAGAAGTAGTAGAAGTAACAATGGTGTCCAGCCACTGAAGTTTGGGTCTTTTTTCTCATTATTTATCCACTCACATGTAAACCGTTTGGGTCGTTAAGACTTACGCAATTCACTAATGTCAATTTTCTAACAACGTCGCTGGCTTTGCAGATTAGTCTGTTCAGTCTGTTGGCATCCCCAACAGGGATGAGACAAAAGGGGTGACTTTGGCCCTCCCTGTGTACAGCATTGGTGTTTTTGACCAAGTCCAGTTTATTGTCAATGTGGAGTCCCAGTTATTTATAGTTCTCCACAATGTCCACACTGACCCCCTGGATAGTAACAGGGGTCACCAGCATCCTGGTCCTCCTCCTCAGATCCACCACCTGTTCTTTGGTCTTTGTCACATTGAGCTGCAGGTGGTTCAGCCCACACCATGTACAAAGTTGTCCACAGCAGCCCAGTATGCAACCTCATCGCCCTCACTGATGCAACCAACCACAGCTGAGTCATCTGAGAATTTCTGGAGATGACAGGTCTTAGTGCAATAGCTGAAGTCAGTTGTATAGAGGGTGAAGAGGAAGGGAGAGAGGACAGTCCCTTGTGGAGCTCCTGTGTTGCTGAAAACACTGTCTGATACATAGTGTCACAGGTGCACAAACTATGGTCTGCCATTTAGATAGTCCACAATCCAGGGAACAAGGGGAGATCCAACTGCATTGCCATCAGTTTCTCACCTAGTAGAGACGGATGGATGGTGTTGAATGCACTCGAGAAGTCAAAGAACATAATTCTCACAGTGCTTGCTGACTGGTGCAGATGACTGTATACATGGTTAAGCAGGAAGATGATGGTGTCCTCAAGTCCAAGTCTGGGCTGTTAGGCAAACTGTAAGGGATCGAAGTGTGGTTGGACCAAAAGCCAGAGATGCTAAAGGATGAGTCTCTCCAGGGTCTTCATCAAAACAAATCAAATTTTATTTGTATAGCACATTTCAGCAGCAAGGCATTTCAAAGTGCTTTACATCATATCAAACACAGAAACACAATGCAACATAAATCATAACATGACATTAAGTAAAGTTCCATCATTAAATTTGTAATTGATTACGTTTCAGATACAATCCTAAACAGGTGGGTTTTTAGTTGAGATTTAAAGGAAGTCAGTGTTTCAGCTGTTTTACAGTTTTCTGGAAGTTTGTTCCAAATTTGTGGTGCATAGATGCTGAAAGCTGCTTCTCCTCGTTTGGTTCTGGTTCTGGGGATGCAGACCAGAACTGGAAGACCTGAGAGATCTGGAAGGTTGATACAACAGCAGCAGATCTTTAATGTATTGTGGTGCGAAGCCGTTCAGTGATTTATAAACTAACAACAGGATTTTAAAGTCTGTTCTTTGAGCTACAGGGAGCCAGTGGAGGGACTTTAAAACTGGTGTTATGTGCTCTATCTTCCTGGTTTTAGTGAGAACACCAGCAGCAGCATTCTGGATCAGCTGCAGCTGTTTGATTGATTTGTTGGACAGACCTGTGAAGACGCTGTTGCAATAATCAATACGACTGAAGATAAACGCATGGATGAGTTTCTCTAGATCTGGCTGAGTCATTAGTCCTTTAATCCTGGAAATGGTTGACTTTGTAACTGTCTTTATGTGGCTCTGGAGGTTCAGGACAGAGTCCATCACTACTCCCAGGTTTCAGGCCTGATTGCTGGTTTTTAGTTGTAATAACTGAAGTTGTTAGTTTAGTCTTCTCCTTGTATGTATGGGTTTCTACATATTGTCAATCTGTTTCCTCAACTTACATGTCCTTAGGTTGTGGTAGATTCAAAATTATTCATCTGTGTTTGTGTGTAATAATCCTATATCTGTCTTTGGCAGTAGGACTAACAGGCAACCTCTCTAAGTTACCCTTCTTCTGTTTTTTACTAGTGGTTAGAAGCACCAACATACTTGTCAAAGTACTTTGGTAAAGTCAAGTAAAAGTCTAAGATTTTCCCAGCTTCACACAAATAAAATTTCTGGCTAATATTATTAAAGATAAAGATGGCTGCCAGACTGTCCATGTCCAAACAAACAAAAACAGTGAAGAGGCTCTGCCAAATGCTGGTTATGAAATTTCTCGGTTAGAAAGTTGACTTCCCCACTCATGGTAATGTTACCGGGATAGCACTTCAAAGCCACAGGCAGCTTCCCTCTTGTTTCCTCATTTCTATGAAGAGTGACTATTTCTTATTGTAAAGATTTGTGTCTCTTGAAAACACTTTGCCTGTCATATTTTTTCTTTTACATGGAAGCTATTGTATTTAGGCTTCTAACAATGTTTTGTATTCTCTTGCCTTTGTTTTCTCCCTCTTTGAATACAGTCATTGTTGTTGAGGTTTGTTAGTCATTCTAAAGCTGCTAACAAGCATTGATTTGGGAAGGAACAAACATAATTCTGACACAACAAATAATTGACGACAAATATTATTTGTAGAACCTTTTTCACATAAAAATAGCTTGTGTAAATCCTGACAAACTGCCAATTGGTTTTCGCCCTGTAACATCACATTGGACATGTGGCGTGTCTGTCTGTGTATGTACAAAAAGATAAGATTTATTTGTCATTGTCATCAACAGATTACAACGAGATTGAGATTTGCTTGACTCGAGTTAAAATGCAGGTTATGTGTATATACATAATACACAATATACATATACATACATACACAAAAAAGATAAAGAAATAAATAGTACAAAATGAGAAATAAATAGACCTCAGAAGATGGTTGCAGCGCCTGGAGGTGTCGCAACAGAATTTACATTTTTTAACAAAGTGGTGTCGAGAGCAGAAGTTCTTATGCCTTTAAATTTAATGCCATGATTGCCATCAGGTAAAAACAGTTTTTTAGGCGATTTGTCCTGGTTTTTGTTGCTCTGTATCTCTTGCCTGATGGCAGCAGCTGGAAGAGACCATGGCCAGGGTGTACACCCTAATCATAACCTAGTACAAACTATGTTTTCACATTAGCCACTAAAAAAACTAGAGTTAATGGTTCAATTTCCCTGTAGTTTGGGACATTCAAATCTGTTTTCATTTTTACAACATGCCTGTTTTTGATATCAGAAGGTTTACAGTTTTTTTTTTGTTTTTTTTTTTTGAATAACTGCTGCTCTCTGATGTGGTTACATACATATTAACCTCAGGTTAATCTGGAGCTACTTGCTGCAATCCTTTTATGGAGGATATATAAATGTGTTTATAAAGATCCTTCTTCTGGTTTATTTAGTAACTTGTTTGTCTATGTACATGCACATCTTCTAAAGAATGTCACTTTTGTTTAGTCAATACACAAAATACTTTCCTAAATGGCTTGAGGGTCATTAAAATATTTATTGGTAATTGTGAGACTGGTCTTTGTGTTTTTTTGGAGGGCGGTCACCATTGGTTTTGCAACTTTCCCATACATAATATTTTTGCCAATCTTTTTCCCATTGTCAAAGCAAGCATATCATATATCTATGAAGTAGTGAGGCCTGCAGAGTTGTTGATGCTATCTTGGGTTATGTAGGATGCATTTACTCTAAATAAAGTGTTTAGTCCACTTTAATCAAACTCCACTTTGTTTTCCTTAGACGTCCGGTTCATTTGGGGAGGTGTGAATGTGCATTCAAAATCTGATGTGAGATCTTTATTCCTTAAAGACCATGAGAAATCCTTCTACCGCTAAAATATCATGCCACTTCACTTTTTTCATGAACAAGGTAGTTGCACTCAATGTTTTCTTCAGTGGTTCTTTGTATGTGGATGTGCCATAACTTTCTCCTACTGAACTAAACTGAAGTCATCTTTGCACCTAAAGAGGAACAATCTCGACATGACTCAGCTTTAGATATTCCAGCTGGAAAAAAGAGATCAGGCCTGTAATCTGGGTGTAGGGATGAACTCTGACCTGAACCTTCAGAATCACATATAGACAGTTATAAAGTCGGCCTTCTATCAGTTGAAGAACATTTCCAGGATTAGAGGACTAATGTCCTAGTAGGATCTAGAGAAACTCATCCATGTGTTTATCTTTAGTTGCATTGATCACTGCAACAGTGTCTTCACTGCCAGGTATTCTTAACAAATCAATTAGACAGCTGCAGTTGATCCAGAACGCTGCTGCTGGGGTTCTGACTAAAACCAGGAAGATAGAGCATGTCACACCAGTGAGCACATCACACTGGTGATAGAGCACCAGTGTGATAGACTGAGGCTCTATCACCAGTCCCTCCACTGGCTCCTTGTAGCTCAAAGAATAGACTTTAAAATACTGTTGTTAGTTTATAAATCACTGAATGGCTTAGCACCACAATACATTAAAGATCTGTGGCCTCATGTTTAAAACTGTACGCAGCTTTCAGACAAAAAATTGGTGTACGGACAAATTTAGAATAGTGCGGTGCACAAAACAATTAAATGTACGAAGCCGTGTGTACGCACATACCTGTGCACTTTTTCTTTATAAGTCCCAATTTGCAGGAAACGGAGCAGAGCTGCTGGTCCGCCCTGTCACCATCCATAACTAGATATGTAAATTAGTATAAATACCCGGAAGGCTGCCACCGTGTCCCAGTAACCATGGAAACAGCTCTTGATTGCAGCATTATTAGTATTTATGATAATAACTACATATTATATTTAAAAGGTGCTTTCAGGGTACATAAGGTCACCTCACCAAAAATAAAAGTTATACATTTCAAAGACAAAATTCCAAACAGACAAAAAAGAAAATAAAGAGATCCAAGTGGAAATGCCTGTTTCTACAGCAGAGCGTTTAAAGAAAGACAGCATCCCAGAGAGTGAGGAGTGTGGACGTTTATTCTAAATAAAGAAATTTCATGCCATGTTCATTTTTATACATTCTGACTTGTGCGTAAAATATGCCGTTTACATTTTTTGTCCATATGTACGGTTATATATGAGGCCCCTGCTGTTGTTGTATCAACCTGCATCCCCAGAACCAGAACCAAACGTGGAGAAGCAGCATTCAGTCTCTATAAAGCCTCAAATCTGGAACAAACTTCCAGAAAATTGCAAAACAGGTGTTTTGTTGTGTTTGAATGCCTTTAATCTAGACAAAAAGCCCACCTGTTTAGAGTTGCTTTTGAAACATTATCAATGAAACATTAAACATTCTGATCTGTAACGATGGTACTTGACAAATTGTAATGTCATAATTGTTATACTTTGTATTTTTGTGTTTTTAGGATATAAAGCACTTTGGACTGCATTGTCTCTGAAATGTGCTACTCGAATGATTTGGTTTATTTAACGCAGTGGAGCAAGAATGCAAACCGCACAAGCAGAAAATGTAACAAATGTTGCAATTTTGGTCCCCAGTTGAACTGAGTCTACCAGACTATCAGCTGTGAAAACACACTTAGTTATCTCCTGGATGAGTCCTCAATCAGGGACTGGGAGGTCAGTTCACTGGATAGGTTCTCGTACTAATTGCTTTCATTGACTTAATTTCTTAGGTTTTTAACATTTCTGTTGGTGGGATGTTCGGATTTTTAAGATTTTGTAGGCATCTTTGATTTGATTTGCAGGTTTTGTTTAACAAATTCCTGGTTCTACAAATTTGCTATTAATTGGAGTTCAGTATGACTTTTGACTTTAAATCAAAAATGTAATTAATCACTAATGTATTCACAATGTAATTAACAGTGGCAGTTATATTTTCACAGAGCACCAAGCTGGTTTGGATAGCTTTTTTCATCTAAAACAAAAAAAAGCAATCATCAACTGAAAATGATCTTTCAATTTACTCAGGATATATTTCTGATATTGAAATTTATTTGGCCATCTGAAGCATTTGTAACCAAAAGGTAAAATTTGAAGAACTCTGTAAGGGATAAAGTACTTTTTCTTGACTGTGTATTGGGGGAAATGAATCCAGTGCTTTAACATTCACAATCTTTCAGCACTCTAATCATTTCTTTGTATTTCTTTTAACAGCATCCTGCCCATGAAGCAGGGCATTCTGCTGGGTCAGTACCTGGGAGCCTTCAATCTTATGGACACATTTAGGGGACGCTCCAAAAAGCAAGAGTGAGAGAGCTGTCAATTAGAAGAGGATTTACATGAAGGAGATATTAAAGCATTGAAGATATTAAAACATTGAAACTATGTGAAGTTTCTTCATAATTAATCTGAAAACATTTAATTGTTTAATTGTACATAGAAAATGAAAACCACTTGTGTAAAGGACTGCCTTTTAAATAAATTAATGTCCATTATTTAGCTTAACGTTTTGAGTTCCCTGAACAAAATGTCTGTTGTTACTAAAGTTATATTTCTGATTTGTTTCTGATTTAAGCACAATATTTTATATAATAATCTTGTTCTTACTGACAGTATATTATGGTTAATTTAGTTCCTTATTCTACATCTTAATATTTTTATCTTTGTGTGAACCTGCATACCCTGATCTCTTGTCACTTTGCTGCCTTTACACCTGACAAAACCTGTTGCTTCTCTGCAAGTGGAAATGCAGAGAATGGATTTATTTCTTGGAAAAGGTTGTTTGTGATGAGTGCAAACAACCTTTTTGCACTCATCAAAAAGGTTGTTTGCACAACCTTTTTGTGCAAACAACCTTTTGCACAACAAAAGATTGTTTGCATTCATCACAAAACCCAACTACCAAAGTTTTGCTGCTGTTGACAAAAAGAGAGATCAAAAAGATCTGATTTTGCATTTTAATGAGAGAAATATCAATGTATTTCAGTCCTAGTTGATAGGGAAACTGACATATGTGTTGTCATGTGGTCATTGAATGACATGCCAATAGACAAACATCAAACGACAATAATCTTAATGATCTATTATGATCTAATTTTAGGAGTGCAGAAGATGAAACTCTGAAGTGTGTAAGTGCCGATTGCAGAACGTTAATGTTAATAAAAGTGAGAAGAGATAGTCCCTCAGGATTATATATGCCATATGAAGACATGCAAATGACAGAAAATCTTTTAAAACACAAGGAAAAAGAGACACTATATGTTTTGATTTAGGGTGGAAGTAATGTACCTAAACTTTTCCATCATCTTAAAGGTCGCAATGCTAAAGATTCACTCTGACTCAGAAAAGGTGAACATGACGTTTATTCTATTAATGTGAAGAACGAGTGGTTGGGAGTCAGAGAGTTTATGCTGTGGAATAATCTCTGAACATAACCTCCTAGCCAGGGCCGTGCAGAGACGTTTGGGGGGCCAGGGGCTCAAAGTTAAAAAAGGGCACATTGAACAAGATCTTAAAACACCATACAACAACATAGCAACAACCTGTATTAATCAACAATCTAATTGGATCCTACTATATCATTGCCATCATGTGGGGACAATACAAAGCAAATGTAGTCTATTTTCCCCAACAGGTATAAAGTTCTGTTTCTGCTGCTGACAGTCCTGGGGGGCTGAGTTGATCTGAGATTGTAGCTGTTATACAGAGGAGAGAAGATCTCTGGTTATGAAGTTATGAAATAAGCAAATTTGCTGCCATTTTACTAATTAAGCCCTAATAATATCTATTTAACCTCTAGAACAACTTGGCTACAGACTGCTTTATAGATCAAAAAACCTCAAAGGGGTTAACTCTATATAACTGTTTGATGTTAACACCTCTGAGATCTAGAATTATAAGACTGAGATATCAAGGCAAAGAAAACTCAGTAGCTGCTGGCAGGGGCCTCCAGACATTCAGGGGCCCTAGAAATTGTTTAATTTTTTTTAATTTTTAACACAGACCACAGATCTAAACCTGTAGCATTCATTTATAGAGAATGACAATGTTATTACATAATTATTTAATTTTATTTAATGTATTCAGCTGAGAAAAAATTTACATTTAGGATTTAATTAGGAAGTTTGCTTTGTAAAAGTTTAAAGAATTATCTTGATAGTTTGATTGTTGTGTTACCATGGCTACAATGTAGTGTAATCTTTGTGTTTGAGTTGGGTTTGTTCACAAATACATCACAGCAAATAACCAATAATCAGTGATTGATTTTAAACTTGGCCAATAAATCTGGTCTCCCTCTCACAGATTCACCTTATCTATATTTAAACATGTTAGCAGTGTTGTATAGTAACGAAGTAAAAATACTTCACTACTTTACTTACGTATATTTTGGAGTACTTCATACTTTCCTGGAGTATGAAAATTTTTGATGACTTTCACTTTTACTTCACTATATTGCCGAACTTAATTGCGTACTTTTACTCCGATACATTTTCAATGTGTGGTTTAGTTACTCGTTACAAAAAAGCGAGAGAGAGAAACAAGTGTTTTGATCCCACCTACTGATTAGCAAGTAGCAAGTAGGCTACCGATCAAAGTCCGTAGCCTGCTTGCCTGGGCTTGTTCATCACCTCCAATAGGATACACCTTCTTCTTCTTCTTTTCTATTATGGCGGATCACAAGCAACTTTAAGGTGCATACCGCCACCTACTGTACATGAGTGTGTAGAAGCATTACTTCATATCTATTAAATTCTATTTTTTAATTTTGTATTCTTAAGATAAATAAACAATGCTTTCCTTAATTTGTGAATATCTGTTATGTTTCCTTCATTTCCTAATATACCTTTAAGATTCCATTCATGCCCCATATTTCTAACTATTCTCTTTAATTCTTCCCTTTCGAGTTCATTTGACTTACAGTTCATCAATATGTGTTCTACATTTTCTTTCTCTCCACATCTCTCACATTTATCATTATTTTTCCTCCCTATTGTATAAAGCATGTCATTTAAGTAGGTATGACCTACTCTTAATCTACTAATTATTATTTCTTCTCTTCTGTTTCTTTCATTAATGCTTTGAATTTGAACTGACTTTTGTACTTCATATAATCTTCTTCCTTTCTTATCTTCATTCCACATTTTTTGCCATTTCTTGATTTCTTTACTTTTAATTAGGATACACCTGTTTCGCTTCTCCCATTAAACACAAAGCAAGTCTCGCAATCAGTAGCAGTCACATGGAAATTCTATCTTACAAAAACTCCCCGTCCAACTTGAAGAAACACGTCGAGGTAACGTCTTATGAAATGGTTATAATCCTCCTGTTTCAGTAACTATAGCTTGGTCACTAGACACTACTGTATTGTGAAACGTTGACCATAAATGAACTTTGTTTGGCATTGTTTCAGTTCCACACGTGGTGTATTTAGCTTAGGCCTAATGTTGACTGTAGCAGGCTACCTAGACTCCTCTGTTCAAGGGGGACAGAAACCATAGCGATAGCAATTTAGACTAAATTTAACGAATATAGAAAAGGCATGCAAGTTCAAAACCAGGTTTACAGATGCCAATAAGCTGCATTTCCCTCCCAATTCTTTTTTTCTTTTGCATAATGACCAGTTGTGTGCACCACCTACTGACTGTAGCATTGACTGATTCACTGATTTGTGAAGTAGAGTAATCGTAACAGATCTTTTTCTTCATGTTGGCCGCATTTTCTGTACTATTTATTTTTCTCATTTTCAGCACTGACCTTACTTGAAGGGAAAACTTAAGGCTTACAAAAACTTTGTATTTTCTGTCCTGGAGGGTTTACTAAGAAGCTGGTTCAGTTGTAAAGCAGGTTAAGTTAACCTTGTGCTATAGGTAAAGCACCTCATTTTCTTAACTAAATGATGCCTGCAGGTATATCTATTAGCAGGTTTAATTTTGCCTGCACTTGGTTGGGTACATTATTTTAAGTGTATTTGACAAGTTTACCAAAATATAAAAAATGTCATTCAAACTGCATTTGCTTTGTTTTACTTTTTACTTGTACTTTTCATTACATTACTTGAGTACATCCATTTTTACAGTAGTTTCCATACTTAAGTACAAGAAGTTTCAGATACTTTAAGACTTTAACTCAAGTAACATTTCAGTCAGTGACTTGGACTTTCACCAAAGTCATATTTTGGAGAGGTACTTATACTTTTACTTGACTCTGAGATTTCAGTACTTTATACAACACTGCATGTTAGTGATGCTGAGGTTCTTAGTAGGACGGGTTCCGGAGGGAGGGGGTTCTGTCTAAGGCCCCATATTACCTTGGCCCGGCCCTGGAGGAACAGCTGCTGCGATCCGCATCTCTGGAATCTACCTGGAATCCCCCGGTGGCCCATATGCCAGTCCGCTGATGCTTTGGGGACATTTTGATTCATTTCATTTTGGCATGTCATGTTATATGAATGATTGTGAACTCTCACCAAAAGAACTATTTGGGTTACATGTAGAAGGTTGGAAGTTGTTTTCTACAGCTGCATCAGAACCAGACTGTCTCGCCCCTTGTTGTTAATTCTTTATCTTTGGTATAAAACTCATGTGTGTCTCTGCCTGACAGAGCTTTTCATCCAGACCTGCTTCATTACTGATTGTCCTACAAGCTCTCTGTATTGTGCACAATATATAAATAAACCTGATTGAGTGATTTCACCTGAACAGTGCTTGGAAATATTTTTTTTTCTACGACTGGGGCGAGGCGGGTTTTGTCCCGCTATTGCGAGGACAATTATGAAAATATAAATAGAAACAGTTTTTCTAACGTCAGCATCAGACCTACATTTTAAGAAAAAATATTCATGCCCATAATTTGATAGTTAGAGGGTCCAGATCTACCCCCCTCCTCCTTACCATGGACCCGGTGTCTGAACAACATGGAGGCAGAAACTGAGAGTTCTTATTAGACTGAGGGCAGCAGACTAGTTTATTTTTGCTAAATTATTATATTTAGCTAAATGGAGCCTAGGCGAAAATTCAAGCTGGGAGAAAACACACAGCTGATCCACATCATCCACTCACCACGCCCCCGCCGCAGCCAATCAGGACAGGTGCGCCTCGCCGCTCCAACCCTTCAAAAGGACATGCTACGTTGGGTCTACCTGCTCATCAGCCGCGCTTCGATCCGCCTCCTCCCCATCTCCACCTTCATCCCGACGGACACCTTCCTGGCTCCCTCTGCGCTCCTTCATCTCAAGGCTCCGCTCCACCACCAGTATTCGGACCCGGGGGAAGACTACGCTGAGCTTCGCCCGAACCGATCACCTGCCCTTGGTGATCCTCAGCTCACAAGTCTTCTGCCGGGTTCAAGCGCCAAAGAACTTTGTACTATTAAATCTTCTAACTGCTATTTTTCTCTGAGTCTATCCAGATTGAAATATTATTGCTGACGGGCACAAGCAGACCTTCTGACTTACAGATTAAAAAATAAAAAAAAGAAAATCTTTTGAAAAAGAAGAAAAAACTCAAAAAGGGCACTAATGGCATCAAGGATAAAAGGGGCAGGGGCTCAAGTCCCCGCCCCCTCTGCACGTGCCTGCTCCTACCTCAAAGACATTGCCCTTTACCAAGAACAAAATAAAGCAACAGGTTCACAAGTACATAAAATTCAACACATTCTCACTCCCGCTCTAATATGCTAATATGTGATGAATGTCAAGCATTGCCTACTGTAGATCATAGTAATTTCCCCCAATTGATATATTAAATTTTTAACTAATTTGGTCTTGAAACCTACTTAATTAAGGTTATTATATGATATATATATATATATATATATATATATATATATATATATATATATATGATAGCCTAAGAATCTATACAAATATTAGAATCAGTGAGATATTTTGAGAAAGACTTGGATGTCTTAGTTTAATTTTTTTAGTGCTGTCAAAATTAACGCGTTAATCATGCACTAATTCACATTCTTTAATCGTTTTTAGTGATTAATTGAACAGATTTCCAAACTTTTTCTACATCATCAGTTTGTAATTTCTGTCCCTGGTTCAGCTGTTTCTACAGGGGCCAATCTCCTTTTTCTTACAAAGTTTTTCTCGCTCCTGTCCATCTTCTCTCTTCCTACTCTGTGCTTCTCTGGCGCTGCAGCACAGCAAGCACTCAGACCCCAGGAAGAATCTCAAAATCATTTTACTGTTGTTGACAACACAGCATAGAGAAGCATTATTTTACATATAACTTCATGACTGAAGCAACACTCAGCTGCTGTAAACAAATAATAACATGAGCACTGATAAACACAAAAGCATCAAAGACATTAAAAACGTCACCATGTTCTGCCTTGTACTGTTGAATCCTATTTTAATGACAGCCCAAATAAAAACATTTTAAACTCATTTATTAACTAATTTCATTTCTATTCATGACTAATTCACAGCAATCCTGTGATTAATCAGATGAAAATCTTTAATTGTTGGACAACCTTTTTTTGTTGTTCCTCCATTTTTTTTACTATTGTTGTTATTTGTATTGTTTTGTTACAAGCCTTTTCTAAGCCTTGCTTTATGGGCTGTGGCCCAGAGCTCCACCCCAGACAGGATAGGTCACTTTTTAACCTGTAAAGAAAAGAAAAGAAATGGGGATGTCAGCACAATAACGCGCCTTCAGCTTTGCTCCACAGAGCCTACGGACAACAATTGAGCCCACTAAGTTCTACTGACAAATACACAATGCCCCCTGGTTTCAAACCAACAGTCAGGAAAAATAATTTCTGATACGCTCTAGGGGCATCATTTATAAAAGAGTGCGCAGTTTTCACACTAAAACTTGGCATACGGACAAATTTAAATGCTGATGTCCACCCTGAAGCCACCACGTGAAGCAGCAACCATGGCAACGTCCTTGTTTGTAGCAGTAAGAGTATTTATAATAATAATGATTATTATTATTATTATTATTATTATTATTATTATTATTATTATATATTTTATGTAAAATGTGCACAGGGCACATAAGGTCACCTCACAAAAACAAAAATAATACATTTTAAAGAAAAAAATCCAAATAAATAAATAAAGTGACTGTGCAGCAAAGCGTTCAGCCAGGATTTACAGACAGACAGAGAGTCAGAGAGTCCTTTGAGTGGGAATGTGGATGTTTATTCTAAATAATAGAATCATGTGCAGAAGTTGTATATTTACAGAATAGAGATGTTTTCTGTCCTTAAAGGTTCATTCACACAGCGGGCGGCTCGACTGAAAGATGACTGAAGTTCCACCGGTACCGGTACCACACGGCTCTTTCCTCAGAGCTCCAGGATGATCAGTTTGGGAAATCTAAACATCAATAAACCATCATCAACATTTCCCAACAGATCAATATGATCTCTGAACATACGCTCCCTCTGAATCCTTCTATTGGCGTGTCTTGATCACCTTAAAAATAATCAAACCTGTTTGGAGTTAATCTACTGATTAATCTGCTGATTAACACCAAACAGCTAATCAGCAGATCAGGAGATTTCAAAAAAGAAAACTATGTTTTCTTTTTTGGAGAGAATTAAATTACCCCATAGACCAATGTGTTACATTCTTATGAGACAAAAACTGAGGAAATGTACTATTTACATTCAAGTGAAGTTTTTACATCCTTTTATTTTTATTTTCTTTATTTTGTGCGCCTCATTTTCATCGTTTGAAGTTTGATATTGTTCACAGAAACAGTTTGATTGGCTGCAGAACATTTTCACGCCAGCGAAAAAGTGTGCGTAAATTTACACAAACTTTGACACAAAGTTAAATTTTATACATGCCCAGTTGTGCGTAAAATGTGGTGCCGCACATTTTTTGTGCGCACGCACGCTTTATACGTGAAGACAAAAATTTGTCTAGTCTGTCCACAAACAAACTTTCTTGGAAATTGGTTTGAGTTTGAGATCTACCAATTTCATGTTATTTGGAGGTCATTTAAAAATATTATTTTAGATGCTTAATTTAGGATGGCTGATATGTGATTCATTGCCTCATTGCTGATTTAATTTCCCTGTTCTTGAAGCGCAGCAAAAAATAGACATCCTACAAAAACATTGTTTGAATGAACACATTTATTTTTCTGTCATTCTGTAACAGAATCAAAAGTCATTATGAGCAACATTTACTTATTTACATAAACTAACTCACTGGCATCTTGTAGTCGTTTAAAAAGCAGATGGAAAAACAGTGGAATGATAAGAGTACAACAACAGAATTCAAGCAGTGAGGATAGTTCAAGGTTTTCAGTGCCTGGTTTTCTATTTGCCCTCAGGTGTCCTACTGTGCAAAGAATAACTCGTACAAACACAAACTGAGGAACAGAGTTTGTTCCCATGGTGGCTAATGTTCAGGAAAGACAAAAATAAGTTATCTTAGAGATTCTCACAAACCTCTTATGTGTGCTGAAGAAGAGTTTTAATTTTTCCATGTGTTTGATTCTCAAGTCAATAGCTTATAGGTCATCTAACCCTGGAGGACAAATCATTTTAGTTTTAGCAACCTAATTTTTACCATCTCTAAAATTAATCTAGGTACATTTTATGAATCTGGAGTTTATCTTTTGTGTATTACCATGCTACATTAAATTTTTCATCACTAAGAGACAAAAATAATCCAAGCTAAACCTTTTAACAAACTGAGCCCAAGTGAACATGTTCTCCAAAAAAAGAGGCAAACTACAAAATGAAATTGTGAACATGGACCTCAGCTATGGTGGGCACTTTTTAGTTGACTGAATTATGTTGACAACAGAGCAGTAAAAGAATAAACAATGTTATTTGAGAAATTCTGTGAGAATACAAGTATGAAGTTAGAACTAATAAAAGGCAGTCCTAACAAATCCTAAATTATATTTTTCACCTTCTCATAAATTCATTTATGAAAAGGCACCGATTATTCTAAACATACTTCACAGAGTATAATGTTGATTTTATAAAATTCAAACAAATTATTTTGAACAAAAAATGTAACTTACATATATGAAGTGAATTTACATTTTAACTTCTGACTGGTCCATTAATCTTAAACTGAATTACTAGAAGTGAAAAAACAGAATAAATTAGAATAGTTATTGTTTCTGCTTCTGTGGCTCCCACCACTTTGTGTACCGAAGAAAGCCTGTAGAGGGCACTGTTTTAACAAACCTCTAAATAGAAAAGTTTAAGTCGTGTTATTTTTCAAATGATTCAGAATATTTTTCTAGGAATTTTCTCTGAAACTGGTGGTTATTTATTTCTATTTGATCTTTTTTTGGAATCCAGGTTTTCAAATAACCATGATCACATGCAACACTTTTGAAGCATAGTGCAGTTGTAACAGATCCTAAAAGTCAAATAAACCTAAAAAACCAGGCACATACAAACCCCCTCATAAGGACTAAAAGAAACAACCCAAAAGGCGTATGTTTGGACCGTGTGTGAAAGCAGGACTACCCACTGGAAACTTGTGCATGCACCGAAGAGACATGCAGAAAGACGCCAGACGGGATTTAAAACCACAATCTTCTTGCTGCAAGAGAAAAGTTCCAACAACAGCATCACCATACAGCCCATTGCAAGACCAGAAGATTTGAAAACAATTCCATCAAAACCACTTTATATTGAAATACCAGGAAACAATTGATTATTGTACATTACAAGTTTGACAACTGCAGCTACAATATGCAAGAAAGATTCCACTTGAAGGTGGGGAGTGAAGCCAGTCTGCTTCGCCTTCTCGCCCAGTTAGAGAGCACAGTAAAAAGGGATGTTCGGTCTCTATGAAATGCTTATAAAAATGGGCATACTGACAGCATTTGTATGTTTCATTTACACAAGGTCACTCAGCCCTGTATTATAAGGACGTTTTGCAGAGAGTGAGAGACCATGTCATAATCATTTCATGCTTCTGTAAGAGTGAAAATTGGAGTAATGAAAATGTAAAATGTTTTGGAAATGTTTTATTTTGAAGGGTGAGGTTTTACTGTGAAAGGTCCCTCCCGTGATAAGAGTTCATTGCTGTTCCATATAATAGTATGATTCTGGTTTATGAAAATGGCTGTTTTCTTGTTGTACTAAATCAGCCCATTTTGTTTGCTATGTTTGAAGCGGGGATGCTTCTTTTGTTGTAAGGGGGGAAATAGTGTAAGAATGAAAACTGAAGTAATGAAAATGTTAAATGTTTTGGAAATGTTTTACTTTGAAGCGTAATGTTTTACTGTGAAATGTTCCCCCAGATGGGTAAAAAGGATTGAGAAGAAGTTTTGGGGGGTTCAATGAAGCTTTAAGGAAATTAAATGTTCAACATTGAGAAAGAGTTCAATTGTGTCTGTGGATTATTCTACAAAGGAGAATCACAGTATCTGGACACCCTCAAGTCTTACACTTCATAATCTTTAGTTACAGGTGAAAAAGATCCAAGTAAGAACTTTTTGGGTATGACAGCGACTCAGAGAAGAGTTTTGTCAAAAAATAAATAATTTAAGTTGTTTTAAAGGAAGTAGAGGATGTCTATAATGAAACCACAGATAAGAACAGCTGAAGGTGGAATGCAGTATCAAAAAGACACACAGAAGCCTGTGAACCTCTGCAGAAGAGGTTCACAGGCTTCTGTGAACCTCTTCTGCAGGCAGAGGGAGGAATTTCTTTCATCCTACCTCCTTGTGTGGCAGCAGTAGGAAAAAAACTGGAACAGTAAAGGTTTAGTTCCACTGGTTGGACTGTTTCTTAAGATGCATGTCCGAATCTGAAGTTGGATGTGCATTCTGGGATTTTATTACAGACACGAATGAAATAACTAAAAGACAAGAGCCAAGGTTGATTACACAATCCATAAAACAATGACAGTATAAATCTTTCTCAATACAGTCATATTCAATAAATAAGAATTGTATTTACTTTAGTAACTCAGTTCACCATGTGAAACACATTACACACTGTTTTCAAGCCTTTATTTATATTAATCATGATGATTTTCTGCTTACATGTAATGAAAACATGACATTTAAAATTAGAATATTACATTAGATCAATAAAAAACAATACAGAATTTGGGCTTAATGAAAAGTATGTTTAATATCTGCTTAAAGGTTGTTATTTTCAAAAGATTATTTTAATCTGACAAATGAGCCGCATTGTAACACATATTCTGATTTATTGAAAATGACTGTAGATTTGTTGCACTTTTAATGTCCAGGGTTGCTTATTATTGATGTTGCCTGTCAGAAATATGATGCTGGATATTCCGTTTTCAAAAGTGTGCATACAGTGATGAATACAGGAGTGATTACAGCTCCTTTTGCTTATTTTATCATAAAGACTCAGTTCTCTGTCAGTACAGGATTATACAAAAAGAGAACGATAGAAAAAGTTACAAAAATTTAAATATTCATAAAACAGAACAAAGTCATCAACCCCACATGTAGTGTATTGCTCAGATGCTTACGTCTTTAATTCACTCACCAACAGATGGGAAGACCAACTGTAGAGTTTATTACGTGATGAATGATTTTCTACATTTGTTGAATTTATGTGTTAACGTTGCATTGACAAATTCAAAAGCTAAAATGCCATCCTGCTTTTATTGTTACCTGTTATCCATTCTAAGCAAAAACTGCAGAGTAGAAAACAAGAGTGAAATTCCACTCTCTTTTTCCAAACAGACAAAATTGCATTCAAACAAAAAAAATCATGACACTCACAAATATTTTCATTTACTCAAGGCGTTGTTTTGCTTTCTTCTGAGTCTTACAAAATTAGCAGTTCATCATTGGTTGTTCTCAGTCATGTCATTGTACAGGTTTGTCTTCAAGCAATTAGAACACAAACAAAATCGGTGCTCATTAAAATTGACAGAACAGAAGTTATTTTTCTTTCTTTAAATAACATCTATGTTTGTGCTTCCACAATTTGTGCGTTCAGTGTCCTTTTGAACATGGAGGAGGTCTCAATCAGGTAACCATCCATCACTCTTAACAAAGTCATGACCATGCATTCCACAAGCTTTTGTTTCTTTTTATTTATGTGTTTTTTCTATCTCTGCTTTCAATCTATCCTTATCATTGAGCTCACATACTTGTTTCACAGGGTGGTGTCAAACTTCCATCCAAAGCAATGTGATTTTCTTGTTTTTCCCCACCCTGTCCTTGTCCTTTACCCTCCGTGTCTCCTCCTCCATCTGCCTCTCTCATAGTCACTAGCTCATTTGTGCAGTTGAGTGGGCTTGCTTTAGCTGAGCTAGAGCCAGTAGCAGCCCTTTCCATGTGATTCTTCCCCTGCTGGCTTAAGCTTGTGTGCTGCCCTTCACCTTCTAAGCTCCTGATTATGGAACTCTCCCCAACAGGGCAGGCAGACTCCTGTGACAAGGATGGAGACTGTGGTATTGTTAGCACAGACACTGTGTCAGGTGTAGCAGAACTGGGAGAAGTAGAGAACATAGAAAACACATCTTCAGAAAGTAGTTGATCAACCTTGGGTGAGCTAGTGGAGTCTTTGGTTGCTAATGGTGTCATAATTGCTGTAAGAACATCACCTTCCGATCCAATGAAGTCCACATTTAAAGTTGTAATTGTTGGAGGACTGCTATAATCATTCACTCTCTGTGGTAACAATGGCTTTTCTTCAGTTGTTGATCTTTGGGGAGTGGACACAAATTCATACAAACCCTCTTTGATTATCGTCATTGGTTGGTCACTGTCCAGGCGTTGACATGCTTCCATTGTGCTGATTTGACTTAAATCTAAGGGAGGGGGGATAGAGTGCCTCAGACTACATTGACCTTCCACAACACTTGGTAACAAAGAGCTTTTTTTGTCTTTTTCACCTGAAGAATCAACCAAACCAACAAGTTTCTCCCTATTGCCGACTTTAGGTGAAGCCGGTTGGGTTTGACTAGAGGTCAAAATATCCATGTTTATTGGCTCTTCTACACATTTGTCTTGCTGCTCCTGGGTGATTCCTGTCTTGTTGTAAGAACTGTCATGTTGCTTTGCAGTAAGGTGTCGAGGAGAAGTTTTATTCAACAGTGGTTTTCCTGCTCCAGGCGAAGCCCACTGCGTGACCTCTTGGTACGGCTGGGACTTTGCTGGGCTACTGACATCTGTATTGGAGTAATGTTTGTGGTAGCTCCAACGACTAGGGGACAGGTGGTTATCTACTGGACATTTGCTTTCCTCTTTTTTTTCTACCAGCACGTCTGTGAGTTCCATACTACGGGCAAACGCATCTTTCAAATTAATCGAAACAATGCTTCCACTTCTTTTGGCTCTTTCAAGGGCTTCTCTTCTCTTAATAGCCTTTTCTTGCCTCTTCTGTTCTCTGTAGAACTCTGAGAAGTTGTTGACAATTATGGGGATGGGAAGAGCAATGACTAGCACACCTGCTATACAGCAAAGCCCTCCTACAATTTTGCCAAGCAGGGTTTGTGGATAGATGTCGCCGTATCCAACAGTTGTCATTGTAATAGTGGCCCACCAAAAGGAGGCAGGGATGCTTGTGAATTTAGTTGCATCCTCATCCTTTTCAGCAAAGAATACTAAGCTAGAGAAGATCATAATGCCCATAGCCAAGAAAAGAATCAGCAAACCCAGCTCATTATAGCTTCTTCGCAATGTGAAACCCAAGGACTGGAGTCCTGTTGAATGCCTAGCAAGTTTAAGGATCCTCAAGATCCTCATAATACGGAAAATCTGGACAACACGGCGCACATTCTGGAACTGCAGGACACTCTTGTTAGACTCAGTTAGGCAGAGGGTCACATAATAAGGCAATATAGCCAGCAAATCTATGATATTCAGTGGTGCTTTGATGAAGTTCCATTTATTAGGTGCTGACAGCAGCCGAAGCAGGTACTCCATAGTGAACCAGGCAATGCACACTGCTTCTACATGGGCTAGATTGGGGTTATCATTGAACTGGCCGAACTCATCAACAACCTGAAGCTCTGGCAGAGTGTTGAGAGATAATGAGATGGTGGAGATGATAATAAACAGGATGGAGACCATGGCCAGGACCTGTAAGAGAAACACAGCAATGAAGAATGTTAGATGGCTTTTTAACATACATCATTTTATAGTTACCTTTATACAAAGCTGCAGATCTTTTTTATGTTTGAGCAAACCTGATATTGTAATAATAGATGTGGCATTCCTTTTTGTGAACTAACTGCGATGGATGTCTATTGCCTTTCTTTCCTTAGTTGACTTCTAATGAAATACTATTATGTAATAAAACTTTTCAAGTATTTGAGTTCTGTTTTTTTAGTGTCAGTTTTCCTAGCATTCCAGTTTATGTACCTTATGAAACATCAAATTCATTTCAAGTTATATAATGTCATGGTTTTGGAAATATTTTTGACCCACACCAACAAATCAGTTTAAAATATTTATTACAAAATATGAAATGTTCAATGTTGAAGTTCTTGGGTGATTGGACGAGGAACCAGGTAACCAGGACAGACAGCGCACTGTGAGGGCGGACAATCAGAGGTAGTTTGGAGAATCAGAGATGAACCAGATACTGCAGATGAAGAGCATAATATCCGCCAGGAAGAGGTGAGTGGGATCGAGCGAGTGGTTAAAGATTAATCCTAATGTGATCATTGTATCTCTGAGGGCTGGATGATATCTTGACAGATGATTTGCTTGATTTGATGGTCGGGAGCGCAGAGGAAGACAGAACAGGTTTGAACTCGGTTCTGCACGAACAAGGCGATTAGAAATTCAAGGCTGCCAGCTTGATTAGATTTGTCCAGGGAACTGCTGGAGATCTGTGGGTCTGACTCCAGTAAGGCGAGTGATCTGAGATGGAGTCCGAACGTTCATCTGAGAAACCACGATAGTTAACAGTCTGGCATTGGAGTGCTGGTAGATGTCTCCTCTTATGCCATGTAATAAGAGCAATAATGAGGGCACATTCCTATCCTGATCTATGGTCTGGGCAGTGACAGTACAAGATCACAGATACAAGCAGTCAAAATGAGCTTTCTCCACAGGGTGTCTAGGCTCTCCCTTAGTAATAAGGTGAGAAGCTCGGTCACCCAGTGAGGACTCAGAGTAGAGCCACTGCTGCTCCATGTCGAGAGGAGCCAGTTGAGGTGGCTCAGGCATTTGGTTAGGACGCCTCCCGGACGCCTCCCTGGTGAGGTGATCCAGGCACGTCCCACTGAGAGGAGACTCAGGAGAAGACACAGGACATGTTAGCCTGGCATTTTCCCTCCTACTCAATTTGTTCAGACTGACATTAAAATATAGCAGACGTATGCCAAATGAAATCATAATCTGTATTTCAGACACAGAATAATTCAAATTCAGATATCCTACCAACAGAATTAATATTGATGGGATGCATAAGTTTGACTGGTTGTGATCCAAATTGCACCCAATGCATTGTACCAAAATAATGCTTTCTTTAAACTGAAAGTCAAGAACAATAATTTCTCACCAGAATATTAATTTGTGACTGTACTCATGCTGTCACTAAGAGATGTTATTTGCACCTTAGAAACAGTAGATGTTTCCTGTATCAAGTTTTTTTTTTCTAAACAAGCATCATTGTTGTTTTTCTTTGGTGTTACTCATCATTTTCTATGTTAAATATACATGCCACCATCTAACTAGAAGCATGACTGTCCATGATGATGTGCATTCTGGTCTCCATGAGAACATCAACAAAGACCCTAAGTACACCCTAGTGGTTCTATGACAACTATAATGAAAGTTGTGCTACACAGACTTCACAGCCAGTAGACAGTAGATCAGACTTTCAGGTATGAATTAGATCTCAAAGGCAGTTGAATTAATACACAAATAATGATCACAAATCAGATACTATGAATAACGTCAAACAGATTTAGTGTTTTGCTCTTATAAAGTAACTACAATTATTTTGATGACATTTCCATGATTTACTGCAGTCAAGATTCTATTTATTCAGAAATATTTGAGCCAAGACAAACAGATTCGGACTCACTGTCATGATCAATCGTGTTTTATGAGACTCAACTGTTCCAACCAACTAATGGTCAAAGAATGTAATATAAAATTTTTATATTCACAATTTACAACAGTTGGGCATTTGTTCGACTAAGTATCTCCATAATAACATGAAAATACTTACAATGAAAAATTATCGGATACACATTGATTGAAGCACATGGGTACAGAATGTTTTGCTTACAGGATAAAAATAGCAAGGTGCAGATATTAAACTGAGGTTTCATTAAAGAACAGGTTCATGCATTAAACATTTACGGCAGGGCTGTCCAGATGTTTTGTCACATGGGCCAAAATCTTCAAAAAGACTTGAGGGCCAAAAAAATATTGTTTTGCCTACTCAACAATAAACTCAACAAAAAGTGTGGTTATTTAAAGACAAATAACTGATGTGGTTGCCAATATTTTCTATTGTAAAAAGATTTTTAAAACATTCTGTGATAATTTTATCCAAATAAAAATTGAATGTCTTCATCTACATTATCTACATTAATACAGGAAAGGGAGAGAGGTTCTTGCTAAAATGGTCCAACAAAATGTAGTAATAAAATAAGATTATTTATCAATGCACATTACACCTAACATGTGCACACTGTACTGTACACACTGTACTGCACTGCGTCTTGTCTAGGCTCTAAAAATAGAAGTCTTTAATGATGTAACAGTGATTTGACCATGATTTCTAAAATAAACTGCTTTAAACTGAAGGTTTTCTTAGCAAAGTAAATTGCATTTTGTCGCTGGAGGTATTGCAGAAAGCACAAACTGCGGAGAGACTGGCTGAATGGAATCACAGATAGCATTTCATTTTTTTTACCTTTTCCTAGTTGGTAAACACCACTGTTCATGTTCTTAAAAAGTAGCTTAACATAAAATTATTTTTTTTATGGTTCAACTATTAGAATAGTGTTCAAAGATGATCTACAATTATTTTATATACAACCTATGTCATGTGTTAGTCAAGTGAGCTCCAAGTCTTTCCCCTACAGCCTTTGAGAGGACACTTCAAGATAATTGTAATAGGATTTAGCGGCTAACTATAGAAAAGATAGAGAGAGGTCAGAAGTGGTTTTCGCCCAGGACAGAAAGAATCAAGCTGTAAATGACCACACTAAGAAAAGGTAGGCATCAAATGAAGCTGCAGGTCTATCCCTATCTAGAGTAATGGACACTGCTGTCTTACAGTACCATGAAAAAGCAAAACTGGGGGTTAACCTAGGGTAACCCTAACCCTAACCCTAAACTACATACATATGTAATATAAATAATATCTGATTTGTGAATTGGTGTGTTTTAAAGTGTATGACATATCAGATTTCCTAGAGGCCAGATTATTGGATGGTTATTGGAAGACTAAGAAGAAAAAGTTTTGAGTTGTTACACATTTGAACATAATCCATGTGTGATATCATGCTGGGAAAACAAATGTAGGGAAATATAGCTCTCTACAGGATGCCAGGCTGTGTGACAGAGAGACAGCTGAACATCACCAGCACTGTGTGGGGAAATCACAGGCCTTCAGGTGCCTGTGGAGCTGAATCAACATCTGGCCTGCTCAGTATCCTGCACAACCCACTGCAGCAGGATACCATTCATTGTAATTTCCAGATATTTTCTTTCCACATTAATTTTGCACATCTAATAACAAACGGAGAAAGAATTCAGTAGGGAAAGGATTCATGTTTTATGAGAAACATCTTCACATAGTAATTGCTGGCTCAGGACTCCTGTGAGCCATGCTAACGGACATGTTTGATACTAACTGGGATGCACTAAGATATATAAGTGGCAGCTCCAGGTGCTAAGGGAGGACTAGGCGTTTTATTGAGAGTGTTACGATGGATAATTTGTTCTAACTGTTCTCAACACAAACAGAGGTGCACTGAGAGCCCAGACATCTGCAATAGTCACCAATAAAATGGCTAGAGAATATGTGACATTTTGATATTAATTAAAGCATATATTGGGGTCGACAATATGACTGAAATCAAGATATATGCATTTCATATCAATCGATATTGATTATAATTTGCTGGGTTTTTAAAAAAATAAGTTGTGTTTTGCTAGGATAATATCACAACAACCACATATTAAATTAGATGAAAAAGAAAATAATAATCTGATATTTTGTTGGGGAGTAATGACTCCTTCAGGGGGAGCTAAACCACCCTCTAGCACTGCCACTGAGATTCATACATTGAACACAGCAATAATGACCAAATGTCTGTAATTTCTGAGTATGAAACCAATGAGGAAATATTTAGTTGTAGTACATTTATTCAGCATTTACTTTACTTAGAGTCATGAAGTCATGTGACTGATTGTATCAGCCAAACATGTTCAAAGATTGCCTGGGCTTACAGGGTCATTCCAGGAAACACTTTGCTTTACAGTTCACACAGCAGAATGGACCACATTTAGGGGATTTTCAATAACTGTATCAAAGGGAACACATAGTCAAAAACAACAGCCAAGAAAAGGAGAGAAGAAAGATGTAGAAAAGAGAGATAAAGCAAAAACAAGTAAAGAGCAGGCGTATCCAAGCTTGGCTACCTTGCAGCATCTTAATGGCTTAATGGCTGCCAAATGCTGTGACCTTGGCACCCAGGGCAGATTCTAAGAATTACTTGGAACATACAAGCTGCTTTAGAAGCTAGTCGGAGGAGGAAGAATTAAGGCGAAAGAACTCAAGCCTTAGATTTGGGATTCAGTATCCCTTCTCTGATGTCACCAAAAATGAAAAGATAGATAGAGTTAATCCCATTGGTTGACTTATTAGAAGTCATGTATGATCCATAATAAGGAAACAAACAGTCGGAAAATGAGGTAGATAAAGTGGCTGGACAGAGAACCCAAGTCCTAATCAATACCTAGAAGTATTTCTGGAAGAACAAGGATCCATAGGAAAGCTGCTGTTTCTGCAGATCTTGTTTCTATTTATATACCTCGTTCTGATCCATTGTTACAGGGAGGTAATTCAGACATGAATCAATCCAATGACCTCCAAATGTTCAGCAACTGTTACACTGCGTGTTCACAGTTCTATTTAAACAATGCACAGTACCCCAAGTATCACTGGACACTGTAATATTTCACAATAGTTTTAATAAATGGGGAGGAAGTGGATATGATGGGAAATAAAATTGGAAGATGGCGAAAGGTGCACAGGTCCTGATTTTAAAGAGTCCTGACTGATATGTGGTTAGAGAACTTGAGAGACTTCTCTGTCCCTGTTTCCCCTATAAACAGCTAGGTTCAATAAGATTCACAGTGCTGGCAGGCTTGGACTGAATATAATCTTTTACTTTGACCAAAGTATTTCGTCTGACTGGAAGTATTATGAATGTTTTTCCACTGAGCCACAGGTGCACTACGCTAGGGCTTGAGCAATTGTCTAGCAAATAGAAAATTGTGGGTTTGATTTCTGTTTCTTCCCCTTGGGTGAATAACTTAACCCCAAGCTTCGTGTTTGTGGCGGGGAGGGTCTGGTTTGAGTGTGAAAGTGGTTAGTATGACTAGAGAAAGATTCATTTTACATAGAAAGTACTCCTGGATCAGTGCTGCTATGTATATCTGTCGGTTGTGACAGATGGCAGCTCACATTGATTCAGGCTCAGCTTCTGCTAGAGATTTCTTCCTGTTAAAGGTGAACATTCCTTTCTGCTGTCACTAGATACATTATCAGTATGAGGAATTGCTGCAGTCTGCTGTTTTTAAATCTGACCATTAAGACTCAAAGATCAAGAGGTATTAATATAGAATTAATTATTATTTAAAATAATAATTAATTAATTTATCTTATTTATTTATGTTGTTTTTGAATCTGAATTGAATTTGATGTTTAAGATCAAGAAATTAAGAATTGCATTTTTTAATTGCTGAAATAGTACCAGCGATAATTATTTACTGTTTTTATTTTAACTCTCTAACATGGTTTGGGTTCTAAGCATCAAAGATTAGCTAAAATTAAAAATAAATAAATAACGAGTTAAACAGTTAAGCAAAAAAGGTAGCATGCATTCTGGAAACTCCTAAAGGTCTTAGAAGCTGCAGACAGAGCTGCCCTGTTTTCTTCACCTTGTGTATGATACATTTTCATGTTGATTGTTCTATAAACTACAGAACAATCTCCCTTAGTTACAGAAGCTTGCCACTAGTCAGGGTACTCATCACTATAACACAACAACCACAACTGAAAATATAGAAATCAAATAATGTGGATTACAATTTGGTGTTAGTTAAGATAAAGTTGAATACCGAAGATAAATAGCTCTTTGTAAACCTTTCACAGAATATTCTACGTATGTCTGGGACTTGGTTAAAAGTATGTTAAGGTGTTTGTATTTGAATTCCAGGGAAGGCAACATTATTATCCTCAGCTACTTAAAAAATAAGTTCACACTTGTCTTTTCCACTGCATGAAAGCTCTTGCTATCATAATCTGGATGCCTTTAGTCCTACGATATTAACTGGGAACTGTGTTAACAAGCTGTCACAACTGTTGTGTTCCATTCATTGCCACTATGACAGATACCTCCAAAGGACGGAAATAAGAATAGAAAATGACAGTGAACTGCTCTACATCTACAAGCCTCAAAATGACTATAACCAGGAGAGGAAAAGTGCTGTACCTGAATGATTAATATTCAAATTCAAAAATACTTTTGTAACCCCAAATGTTGTTGTAACTCATGAATTCAGATTCTTCAAAGAGTTATTGTAGATCTTGATGGCTGTTGGCAGGAAAGATCTCCTGTAGCAGTTTGTATTACAGCAAATCTGAAGAAACCTCTGACTGGAGATTCTCTGTTTTCTCAAGCCAGTCTCCTGAAGAGGATGGTCAGGGTTGTCCATAATTTTATTGATTTTATGAAGAATCCTTCTTTGAATCATCATCTCCAGAGGTTCCACAGTCGTCCCCAGAACAGAACCAGAACTGAACCAGAACAGAACCAGCATTCTTTATCAGCCTGTTGAGCCTTTTTGAATCCCTGGTTTCTCATGCTGCTGCCCCAACAGATGATGGCTGAAGAGATGACGCTCTCAACAACAGATAGGTATGATAGGGCCATCTCTTGTCTACAAAGCAAATGTTTTCAACCTGGAGGGTGTCCCCTGTTCCAATCTCCATTACACTAACACACTATACCTACAACCACAAACTATTCCAGCTCCTCAAAAAGCATAAGAAAGATTTCAGCAAGTTCTAACTAGTTCTAACGTCCATGTTAATAGTCAATAGGGAGAAAGGTTTAACACATGCTTTCTCAATTTGTTCAGGATCAACTCAATCTTCTTCTGAAAGCAGTACTGAAATGTGCTGACTGCCCTAAAAAATGTGAACTTACCTAAAATGAAGCCATACTGAGGAGGTATTGACAAATTGTTGTTTATTAATTTTGTTTTGTGCTTAACACAGTTCAGCATTCGGCTGTTCTCCAGTAATAATATTCAGTACATGTGTTCCAGTTGCAAAGACTCTGCCAGCTCCTTTGCTGTGTAGCCTGTACACTGTTGACCTTGTTGTCAGAAGGACAAACCATCATCTCAAGTTTTCTGGTGATATATACATATTTATTCAGAGTATAATACATAACCAAACAATAACACAATATTCACGATGTTGACCATAGAATGAAAAATCATGGATTGTTGTTTATAGTATTGATATTTACAGTTGGAGTCCTTGATTTGTGGGAGTTTCTAATGAAAAATCTATTTCTGCATCTCTAACTGGTGAAGTCCTCTCTTGTCTTACCTTAAAACTTCACCATTGAACAGATCAAACTAACATTTACTCTTCAAAAAACTGTTCATGCAAATGTTTGAGATGCTCTAGTATGGTTCTTGTAAAACCTTTATCACTCCACACTCTTGCACATACATGTTGTCCTAGGACAGAGCAGAAAAAAAGTACTTAAACATATCTATAAGTTGTCTTGCTTTACCTTCTCCTTGTTTTGGTTTTCCAGCCCTTTAAGTTTTAGCTACTGTTCTTTAGCAATAGCTGAGTCATTAAAGTTTTTTTTGTTACTGGCCTACTAGAAGATAACAAAGAATAAGGCAATTTGTGTACATAAAAGAAGTATTTACCTTGAATTGTGTGGGTGTGTGTCTGTGTCTTTGCATGTTTGTTGTAAACATTCAGTGAAGTGATCAGAGGTGGTTAGAGTAGCCAGAAAGTATACTTAGGAAAGAGTAGTGCTACTTCAAAACAACATTACTCAAGTAAAAGAAAAACACTTAAATATTTTGTCTGAAGGACCACATAACTGTGTTGTGTTGGACAGCAACATGAACAATACATGTGGGATAGTTTCATCCTAGTCAAACAGCCGTGTTAGTAATGGTGTCAACTGTATTTCCACGGCAATTTCTGTTCCTGCTGACCTTTACTCTTTGGATTGACTTATACCAACTTCTTGTAGGAAGTAGGTACATGTGAGAGACACTGAATTTATTAGTTTATTTATTTATTGTACTGTTCATGTGTATTATAGTTCAGAGGTACCCCACCCAATTTGTTTTGTTTATTATAATATGTTCATTCATTTTTCATTGTAGCTTGATAACTTAGTAACTGATATTTCCTTTATGTCATTGAATGCGACTGTTTTTGATGTGTGTTCCTGGAACGTTGGGGTGCAGTGCTCGGTTTCTGTTCTTCTGGGGAGAGTTAGGCACCGAGTATGTCAAGCTGTATTTTTGTATAAAGGTAAATAAAACCTTTTTTTTTATTCGCAAAGACAACTCAGGATGTCATCTGTGCCTGAGCCGAGCAACATACAGATGATGGACAATCATCTGTGCAAACATAACTTAGATTGGACAGGTTTTGATGCCTCACACACTATTCCATAACAGCCTTTTAGTGTTGCTCTGTAAGACATTTGAACTGCATTTAATTGTGTCTACTATCTTCTACTTTTTAGGTCAAATAAATTTAGCGAGATCTAGATTTTGAACCTAAATGTGCGAGTTTATGAAAGACAAATTTAGAGCAGTAAGTTGTTTTAACTTTTTATTAATTTTGTTAAACCTTCAAGAGTTGGATAAACTAGAGTTTTTAGGTTAGTACTTAAAAAAACTGAAAGAAGAAAAAGACAGAAATGGGAAATATTTCCCAGTGTGCTTAGCAGCGTGTTTTTGTCTCCTGTGTGGCACCGTGAATGAGATGGAAGTGTGTTACATTGATCTAACTCTTGTGTGTCATTAAAGCAAATGTTGGTTTTATTGCTACTAACAGATTGTAAAGCTTGAGAATTCACACTAAATGTTTTGGAGCAGAATTCATTGTGATGTTTAATAAAATTTATTTATCAGATCAGAAATTTTGTTCATGTAACTTGAAACAAGAATTTATATTATTCTAAAGAAAAAGGCATAGTAATTTTAACTGGATATTGTGAGTAAAACTAATAGAGCACAAATAGAGAACTGTGTGCTCTTTACAGGAGGGAATTTTTTTTCTTGCATATTATGAAAAATTTATTTCGTTTAAATTGCAACATTAAGTTAAAACTCACAAATCAAATTTAATGAACTTAACAAAACATGTTTAGACAACTTGTCCCTTGTTGTTAAATCAACTTCATGAATTTTAATTTCTGAGTTAAAACCAAAGCAATTTTCTTGTTGACTTTTTCAAGGCAGCAGGTAGACTTTCATTTTCAAGGTAAACCACCTTCAAATGTTTTATAGTGTGGAAAACACTATCCCTTAATAAAACAATGCTCCCACATCGTCTTACTAACACTGTAGAATGCAAACACTCTATAAATGAATAGCTGACAGATTTTTGGACATGATAAATAAGATTTATCAAGTCTAGAGGACCACAAAGCACTTCACACTACACATTCACACAGTGGTGGTGGTGAGCAACTGGACAGTAGCCACAGGGGCAATCTGACAGAAGCAAGGCTGCCATACACCAGCGCCACTGGTGCTGAAAAGTTCTGCTTTACAAAGACTTGAGAATAGCTGGATCAACACCACTGCAAGTTAAATGTCACATCAGTGAGCCACAAACAGTACATTACCTAAAACAGACACCAAGGGGAGATGAACTCTAAAACTGAAAGTGAAACTTTACACATAATTGTTTCCTGTTAGATTAATTTGTCTAATAATTATCAAATCTTCTATGGGGACTGATGGTCAGTCCTTTAATATGAAGAAATTGATAAAATGAGATGCTTATGTCAATGTAGTAACACAACAGCACACTTTGACTTTCACCACATTCATCTCCAGTGTAAACAGAAGTGCAACAGAAATACTTCAAAGGCATCACATGACTTGATTTTCCACCAAATGATCTTCATTTCTTTATGTTCAGAGCCAAAAAAACAGGTGCTTTTTAAACACCAGTCTATATGATAAGACAGAAAACTGTGACAGCAGCTTCAAGTATTGCTTAACTCTTAAGTTTAGAATGAGGAACTACATTTGATCAACAATGGCTCCTCGCAAAGGTATTTTACAGAACTGTCATCCATGTATGTGCAGGCTGGTTGCATGGTGAACCCATCATGCCACAACCTGAATCATCCTAAGTCTCTGGAGAGACAAGGTAATGGTGACTTCACAATCTGTTTACAAGTAAAGAAAATGCTGTTCAGTGTCACCAGAATTAGGTGTGTTTACTTCATTTTCATCCATAAAAATGGGAACTTCACCAATATTTAACAATTATAGTGCACAGCTTATCTGAATGGATTTTAGAGATCACTCAGAGTGGCTAAAAAATCCCAGCCACAGTTTTACAGCAACTTGAGCTGAACAATGGATTTGGCCTGCCAGTCACAGCATACAGTCTAATATGTTGCTTCTTAACAGGCAGGTGCATCGCTCTGCTGTGGAAGAGAGCAATGCACAGCATATGCATTTCCACTTCTGTGAAAGTATATATATATACTTTAATTGTAAAAGGGTACAATTAAAGTATTTATTCAGTTTACAGTGTGGACATGCAGGTTTTAACAAACCCTTACAGAAGAAAGCACTGACATCTTGTCAAACAATCTAGTTTTATTGAGTAAATTTTCACTTGCTTGTAAGAGTAGAAATGTTAAATAGAACAAGAGAAAACAAAACAAAAGGAAACATCCAATCTGACTAGATAATAAGTAGTATATCCAGTTCATACAATCAAGTAGACAATTGTATTAATACAAAACAATACTTCCAAGGAAAATAAATAAACAAGATTGTTTGTTTTCTGTTTCCATCTCCTATCTGTATGAAAATGCAATAGTTTATCACCAGGAACCCTGACACAAATATCTAAACGGCCCGAAATTATTTTTTTTCCCATTTGGAAAAGCTGTTATAAACTATATTATTTTCATTATCAATTTGACAAAACAACTATGAACTGCACAGTGGCACTGTTTTCTTGCAGCAGGGAGGTTCTGGGTTTGATTCCCGGCCCGGGGTCTTTCTGCATGGAGTTTGGATGCTCTTCCTGTGCATTCGCAGGTTCTCTCCAGGGACTCTGGCTTCTTCCCACAGTCCAGAAACATGACTGTCAGGTTGATTGTTCTCTAAATTTGTGCATTATTGTCTGTCCTGTCTGTCTCTGTGCTGCCCTGTGATGGACTGGTGAAAAACCAGCCCTTTGTTCTACAGTTTGCTTTACACAGAGAGCTTTGGCAGAGGGCTCTTGGCTATTAAAAATTGATTGCTTCCTGGAGTCTTGGAGTCTGTTGAAGTTCTAAATTATACTGAGTCGCTAACGTTTGGCAGTAAAGTATGTAATGCACCAGGTTGACACTATGAAGCTGACCCGAAATTGCCTGCCTGCCAGAAACAACCGTCCTCCACTGTGAAAAGAGGACCAGATGGCTTTTATTGTTAATTGAAAATTTAGAAGCATGGCCAACATGGACTGAACAGCTTCCTTCACTTCCTCCGCTGTCATTGCTAAAACTACAGGCAGGCTACAATTCTATAACAGCGCAGAAGATCAACATCATCATTCAAACTTCTCCTTCAGTTTGTTGATTGACCCGGTTGAAAATTCTAACAGAGAAAAACAAGTAAATGGGAGAAAGCCCGGACTGCCTGTGAGGAGAGATTTGAATCGGCCGGAAGAGTGTAAAAAGGCAACAGGCAGGCTAGCATCAGACTAACTGTGCTTGAATATGACGTTGAACTTTACTCTTAGTCTATTGTCAACTGCATGAGTTAAAGAAACGTGTGGTAGGTAACCCTCCAATGGGCCTAAATCTGGGCCTCTGATATGAGATGTAAGATAAAGACTTCGTAAAGACAGTTATGTATTATCAGTCAGAATGGGACCAGTTATAACAAAACTGAGCTGGAGAGAACATGGTCGACTGTTATGAAAATAACTGATCTCAGTAAACTACAGCTGTGAGCTGTAAACACTATCCACATGCCAAAGCATCAGACAAACATCCTGGTGAAGAGATGAAATAATTATAGCTGATCATTTCAGTTTTCTTCACCAGCAGGGGGATTGCGTGTGTGTGCGCATGTGGGGGTGGGCGTGTGTGTGTGTGGGGGGGGGGGTGCGGGCGTGTGCAGGCATGTGAGGGGAGGGGGGAGGGGGGGGGGGCGTGTGCAGGAGTGTGTGTGTGTGTGTACTGTTACCTTTGCAGCAACAGAGGAACTGGGTTTCTCCAGGAGATCCCAAAGCTTTTGTCTTTGGTCGGGACAACAGCCCTGCTCCTCAACGTCTCCATCCTTGTCTCTCAGCGTCTCAGCCTCCCTTCTTAGCTCTTCATTCATCTGCTCCTTCTTCTGGTGATACCGCGCCTGGCAACAGGACTCTAGGTAGATCTCATCAATTCCCCAGTAGTCTAGCTCCTGACCAAAGGACAAAGCGCACATCTCCTCCATCATGTGCAGCTTCCCTGTTCTGTAGAAGTTGAGGATGGAGGAGAAAGCCATTGGATGTCTGTCAAAGAAATATTCATTCTCATGGAGACTGTAGTCATCACAAATCTCCAGCAGTGACTCATGGGTGTTGCAGTCTCTTAATCGACCCAGACGGGTTCGAGGCAGGCGATCCAGTGTTCTCCACAGCACTTCATGACTGAGACCACCTACATTGAGGTGGACTCGCCGAGAGCGAGCTTTGGTGCGAATGATATCAATTGGCTCAGGTGGGAGCACAGGAGGCGCGGCCGGCCGGGGGGTGACTTTGGGAGCGTTGAAACTCACTCTGTCTGTCATGCTGAGACGGCTGGTTCTGTTCCTTCCTGTGAATCTGAGTCAACTCTATTGGAGCTTGTTTTGAGGCCTCACTGTTTCCAAGGGATGAGAGTGTTGGCTGGTTAGATAAGACCAACAGAGCTCACTTCTCCGTGTTCAGGCCGTTCCTCTCCTGATGAGATCCATTTCTGGAGAACAAAACAGCCCATGTGACAGAAGCTGGACGAGACATTTTAAACTCATCTCAGTTAATAAAGAGACTGTTCTCTGTTGAATCTAAAGAAAAACATGAAAGGGATCAAACATTGCTTTTGATATCACCCAGTACATTTCAGTATAGAGATACTGTGAACTCCAGCTGGTTGTTATTTTATTGTTTTTATTGTAACATATCTAAAAATATCATGAAATAATATCTACAAGGCAAGATATGTTACTAACTTTCAGCACTGTTCCATGTTTCCTTCATAGATATTTGATTCTGGCTTTGGAACCCGATAGATGTCAATGACTTATTTTATCATCTGTTCTTTTTTTTCAATCAGGGCATGATATGTTACTTATTATGAAGAGTTCAAAGGGACAAAATTAAATGAATAAACACATCATTAAATTATTTATTAAATGAACCTTGAAAAAATAAATATCTAATTTAATGTTAAGTAATTTATTTAAAAGAAATAATGTTTTAAATATGTCATTAAAACATGGAAAATTATTCAAGTCAATGCAGGTAATCCATTAAATGTGCATTTGTTCATATAATGGTTCCTGTTCCTGCAGTGTCACCATGAAATAATTTTATCTGTCAAACTCGCCCATCAAAATGAAGGGGCGGGGCTAGGGGTGGGGCTTGTACCGGATCTATTGAACTGCACTAGCTTCTGCATTCAAACTGCCCGTGGTCTAGATGACCATCCTCTGCTTTTGGACTGTGTGGTCTGTATAATCTTTCCAATGAGCTCACAGGACAGCTCATGAAAATCCTCCATGACATGGGCCGCCACTATTTTCAAAAATGATCCTGTTCAGCTATCGACATGCTCTATTATATTGCTGCCTTAATGCTGCAAGCCTGGCATTGATCAGGTCTGGATGAAGCTTGTAAAACAAAATTATTATTTTTTTTATAATACAATTACAAATACATATGAATATGGATTCAGCTTGGTTTGGGTAGGTTTTCCCTTAATATCATGATTTGAAAACTGAAGTTTATATTTATTCATACCATCTTTTTTGGCATTAACCTTTGTTTGACAACCTGAAACATTTGGTCAAAATTCTAAATCATACGAATTCTAAGTGGTATGGTATGCACGATTTTATAGTGAGCATCAATATAACCCTCCGCAACCCTCTGGGAGAACCTGATTGTGTAACATGCCACTAATCCACGGAGAAACTTAGGCTGCAACTCCCATGGCTCAGGTCTGTCTTTGTTATTTATAGCCAGTCTATCTTCTCCTGGGACACTTTGCTACGTCATAAACTAAACTGCTACGTCACCATAAAAAAATCAGTTCCGACTTCTCCTATTCACAGACAAACTACTCCTGGAAAGAAACCTGATATTTGTCTTCTTTTGTAGTAAACAAAAACGCAAGAAACGGACATTCATTAAAGGTTGATAAAATAAAATGCTGTTTATTTTCCCTTTAAATAAATAAATAAATAAATAAATAAATATAAAGAAAGAAAGACGAAAAATAAATCAGTGAAAAATGAGAAACCATGAGTTAATAGCTGAAAGCAGCAAGACGGACCAGAGACATCCACGACGTTCTTCTAATCCCTAAAACATTTCACACTTTAAGACCAACCTCGGAGTGTGTGTTCAGCCTACCTCTGCTGAGTCTTCTGACAAGCCGAACTTTTTATTTCCCAGGACAGCCCAGCTTCCAGCCGCTCCGCTCCCCTCCGGCAGCTGACCTGGGATCTTTACGTCGGGCGCTGAAAATCCACATTTCGGTGCAACGAAGAGCAGAAAACAGGGTGAAAATATGCACAGCATACAAAGGAACCGCCTGGCCCGCAACTATCGTTCCTAAGAGGACAGGATGAAGGGACACCATGAGGGCGGGGAGGGGAGGGAGCTAATTGGATTTAGCGGTTCAGCACCGAGAACAGCTCCAGATCAACAGCTTGTTTCAGCTGAACTCCAGCTCGCCTACTTACTTTACTTTCCTCTGCAAGCACTAACACCACGGAAACACAATACAAGAAGTTCGAAGTCATCCTTTAATAAAGCTACTTTTACATAAATACTTTAGTGTATTTCAAATATACTTACATTTGTGTAAGCTACTTTTACACAAAGACTTTTACACAAACCCAAATATAATTCTCAATAAATTAGAAAAAAACATCCATTTAACTTTTAGTCAGTAATTTGGTTCGAAAAGTGAAACAAACATGCCACAGATTGATCTGTATGTTTATAATTTCATCTGTTTTATTTTTATGAATTCTGCTCTGTCTTAAGCTCAGAACAAGCCAGGTTCTAGTTCTGCTTCTTCCTGTTAAAACTGAGTTTTTCCTCTTTATCGTCACGCATGCTCAGTATGAGGGGAAGCTGTAAAGTCCACAACACAACGCAAACGATTGTCTGCTGTCACTTCTGTGTTCGTCCAGGAGGAGTGAATTCTGCAAATCAATGACTCGATGCAATCTATCTAGATAGAAACATTTTAAAATACTTTCAGTAATAAACTTTGCGCTTAATGTACTGAAAGTGCCTTGAGATGACGTTTGTTGTGAAATAAACGAAATTGAAGTGATTAATTTCTCTCAGGGCTGCACAGTGGAGCAGTTGCTTTGAAACAAGAAGGTTCTGGGTTTGAACCCCAGTCAGGTCTCTTTGCATGGAGACACATGACGTTTGCATGCAGCAGTCATTGGGAGTCATCCGTGTCTATCTGCACTGATGCTGCAGATAGACACCAGCTTCATCAAGTCAGCACAACTGAATGTGGCAAATGCCTGAAAACTCATTTCTTTCTGAGGCTTCCTTCAAGTTTCATGGAAATCCTCCTTTATTCTCCCGTAGGACCTGGTACCGGCCCACACGCCAACTGCTTTAATGAGCATGGTGTCAGTGATGCACTAGTCAGAAAACTGGCCCTCAGAGAGCAGGCCGATGGGCAGAACATGAAAAATGATCAAGTCAAAATCAACAAAGACATGAGAAATGATCCCATGTTCAGCTTATTACATCTGCCCTGCTTCATTAATGATTTGAAGGTTCGCAGTGCTTTCTGTGGTTCTGTCCTTGACAAAACCACTGATGAAAGAAAACTTTTGAACCACTTTGAATAATAAACAAAACATGACTACATCATCTGTTATCGGAGATCAAATTGAAATTTTTGCTTTTACAGCAAGAAGTTGTAAAAGCCTCTTTGAAGGCATCAAATGCTTTTATGTTTTTTAGGCTGGTAGCCCTAATGAAAAAAATACTTTAGTATATTTCAAATATACTTACATTTGTGTAAGTACATTTTAAGTGTACTAAATATATACAAAGTATACTAAAAGTATGATTGTACCTGTTTTGGCATTATAACTTTAAACACTCTTAAATATAATTGTACCAAAATACACTTTTAAGAAATATATGAAATAAAAGTAAGCTTTTATTTCATATGAAAGTATATATTTTCAAAATATGTGTACACTTGCTCAAGTGTATATTTAAAAGATATTTAAAATATCTTTAAAATATCTGTCAAAGATATTTTGTGCATATTTTAAAATATATGCTCAAAACAGAATTTTTTAACATTCACTTAACGTTTACTTTAAAATTTGAAAATCGCCATAAAAAGAAGAAAAATCATGAATTCGCCATTTTTACTCGCATAATATTGCTTTAAAAGTAGAGAGGGCCTTGATAATAGTTAGTAGTTTTGGTAAATTGAAGCTGGTGACGTCCTAGTCCAAGTTAGACAGTAACACAACAGGACAAGAACCGGATGGAAATGAAATGTGGGTCACGAAAGGAACCGAAGAGACGAAGGCTGCTAACATGTTGCTAGCTGGTGGTAAGTTTGCTTAAAAATGCTAATTATCTTTGTTTAATTATAAACAGTGCAGTACATATTTAAACAAACTAACGTTGGTTTCAGAAATAGTTATTTTATCAATTTTATTGTGACTTTTATTATTACTTTAACAATCATTCAGCTTCATGTTATAACTGCATGGAGGTTCTGTTTGTTGCGACTTAATATAGTTTTCTTCCTAAAATGGTTTTAATTAAGCTCAGTATCCCAAAGAGACTTTGATATTGTGAGGCTGTTGTTATAACTCGTTCATCGTTGTTTTTATCTTCAACATATTTTTGCTGTCTAAGCAAATTAAGATGAAAGAGGAAACCAGGGATCAGGAATTAGAAAATCTAAAGACATCGTCTTCATGGTGGAAGGATTTTTATTTTTTTTACACTGAGCAGCTGGCCACATTTCTATCAACAGTAAAAACTGGTGTGTTTCCAACACTAACTGCTTAATAAACATGATTTCATTTAAAAATAATTGGACAGAATTTATTCCCCTTGTTAATCTACCATTTGTCTCTCATACATTTTATTCATTGTTAGCTTTCAGGGCTCTGTGATGGACTGGTGACCTGTCCAGGGTGAACTCTGCCTCTCATCTGATGACTGCTGGAGATGGGCTTTTAAGGTAGCTTTTAAGGTAGTTTTTCTCCCTTAAGTTCACACTTAAACCAACTTCATAGTTAATGCCAGCATCAACTGATTCTATGATATTACTGACTATTTTTTCTACTTCTAACATAAACAGGCAAATAAATCACTCAGAAATGTTTTTTCACTCCGGTCCCAATCATCATCAGTTCTGATGATGTCACATACATAGCGAGTCCACAACATCCTGAAATTGTAAGTTTGACTTTTTCCTTTGCCATTTTTCTGTACTCTGATTAATTTCTCTATTGTTTTATCCTTTTTTGTAGGTTTCTGTAAAGTGCAGTGAATGTGAATGTTCTGTTGTTGATCCTCACTGTTCATAGGAAGGAGAAATGTCAGTTTGTCTGCAGTAACACTGGAATACTGTGACGTTGTATTAAAACAATATTCTGTCCTTGGTGAAACATTTTTCACATTTCCTCTAAAGTGTATCTGTTGTTTTATTGTACTAATTTTCATAAGCATATTGTCTGTAAACTTTGAGTACATTGACAATTTGTACAATTCTGTGATAGTATATTGGCGAAGTACTCTTGATAAATGTGGGTAACACTTTATTTGACGGGGTGTGCATAGGACTAATATGATACTGTCATAATAAACATGACATAACACCTGTTAGGAAGATAGTAACAGGTGTTATGAAGTGTCATTCAGTAAATAATGACACTTTTAATGAGAAGTTGCTTTAAAAGTTGGATTAGAAGTCCATCAAAAGTGCCAATTTCGCATTATTTTGTAAATAATGGTCATAGACATTCATAAAGACTCTTTCAAGTTTATGACAGTGTCATGTCAGTCTTATGCACACCCCATCAAATAAAGTGTTACCAAAAAGATAATATATTAAAAACACAATGTTATTAGTATCACCTGGAAAGTGTGTTGTAATTGATCATTCTGTGTTCTGGTACCCTGAATGGGAAACAAACACTTTCTAACCAAAACACACCAGAGACAAAGTGAGACATTTTTTTGGTACACAAGCTTTGTTGTTCTGCTTAACTCTTTGGAGATTAAGATGCAGTAAGCACATAAGCATATCATAATGTAGCTGAAAGTACATTATGCTGTTCTAACATACATACACACAAATATATCAGGTGCTTGCTGCAAGTATTGATTTTATGAATTTTAAGTCAAATTAAAGTGTTATTTATATATTTTCCTTTCATTTTAGTCTTTAAAGTTCCAGAATTTGCACATAAAATTGTTTCTCCATCAGATGACTTTATCAGTAATGTTTTTAGATGACTATGTTTTACTTGAATAAAAATATATTAAAGTAGTGCTACTCTTACTTGAGAACCATTTCTGGATACTCTACGCACCACTGGTAAGGACAATGTTTAAAGGATGAATTTGCAGTTTTTTCACCACAATGTTTAATGGCATAATGGTCATAAAGCAGTATACAGTGCAGAGTATGTGTCAGATTCATGTGTGATTAACCACTAAAATATTTTATCTTCATAATAAATATCAAATTGCATGTCTTAGCCCTGGAGTGTTTAGTTCCTCTTCTTTTGGTTTTTCAGTCTGGGGTCGCCACAGCAGATCACCTTCCTCTGGCTCATCCTGTCCTTTGCTTTTCCAGCTTAAGATCCTGCTTCAGCATTCGGTTTCCAATGTACCGGTACCCACTATTTTTTTTTCAGAACATGTCCAAACTATCGCCACACAGCCCTGCCCTCCAGGACTAACAGCATGAGAGACAACAATGTACCCATTAGGTAAAATAAAGGTTAATTTTGCTTTGCATTGTCTGTACCTGATGACAATGTTATAACCTGATCCAATTCTGTATTGAATGAATATGGGTTTTCATTATTGAGCCTATTATTGCTGTAAGGTGTTTTGAAATCTCCTATGGGGCCCAAAGGTCTCTGCACGGCTCTGCATAGACAACATTTTAATTTCCCGTTGGGATAACATTCTTCTGAACTGAACTAAAAAACCAAAGAGACACTGACTAAAGTGGTCAACAAAAACAATAGTTAACTGAATATTAGAAATTGAAACAAATGAAAGAATTAGAAAATACAGACAAAAAAATAAATTAATTTATACAAGGTCAAAAGCCAAAGAGGTAGTAGATTCATTATTCCTGAGTTTAGCTTCGCTATGAGACCAGTAGGAGATTAGTCATATCTAATTTACTGAGGACTAACGATAAAATACAAAGAAAACAAATTACAATTTTGTAAAAACCATTAACAGAAATGTTAAAGAGCTGCTTTCTTCACCTTCTAACATCTACCTTCTGTGTATTTTTGAGTCAGTACATCAACAACAGAGAACCAACAGATGCAGAAGTACAAGTTTGTGATTAAGCCGAATGCTAACATTAACAGTGTAACATGACATAAACTAGCAGGAACAGGGGAGCCTGTTAAAAGAATTTATTAAATAAGGACAGTCCAGTTTAGTAATCAGCGTTTATTGGTTTTTAAAAGGAAGCATGGGATGAGTTTGATAATAAAGCAAAACAGAAAGAGTAACAGGAGAAGCTGACGAAGCTTAAATCACACCGGATTTAGAAAAATAGGTTTCTTTGTGCTGCTGTGATTCAACGTGGTGGTGTCAGGCCGTCTGGCTTTATTTGAGCAGCTTTGCGGTTGCCATGGAAGTCATAGAGGTCATGGTTGTAGTGATGGTGGGCACAGTAATGTCTTTGAATATGGGCTGTGTGGTACCAGAGTAGGACACTTTGTTCTCACTGAGGGTCCCAATGATCATCTGCCTCATTTCTCTGCTGGCGTCCCCGCGGACAGCCAGCAGTGCCTGGATGTGATCCTCCCTGCAGACACAAAATGGTTATATTCAGATGGTTCTTACCAGGACTGGTCTAGAGCTGGTCACTAACAGATGTAGACTGAAATGATTCCACTAGAAATGAAGGACTGGTTCCATTTTGTTCCACTCAACTGAAACAGCACTTCTTAATCTAGAATGATATTTTGATGCAGCCTGGCACAGGTAAACGTTCTACTGCTCATGTTGGACCTCACGTCAGCTTTTGACACAGTTGACCATGCTTTGCCCATGCCCAACTCCTCAGCCTATCCTGCTGGTGTTTCACGCTCTACTTTAAAATGGTAGTCCTCTTACTTGTCTGTTGGATCAACCTTCTTATACAGGCTCCATTCCTGTCCTATTGATTTTGGCATCCCACAGGCCTGTGTTCTGGAGCCATTGTCATTTCTGCTCTATTTGCTCCCTCTTAGTCAAACACTTTAATCATTTAAGGACATTTTCTATCATTGTTATGCTGATGATATCCAGTTGTAAATGTCTTTTCTTCCAAATGGAGACCATGTGATTCCCTAGTAGGTGTATGGTTCAGTAAATGGAAACCAAGGTTTGAAGCGATCACTGTTTCCCAGCTGCTGAACTGATTAGTTCCATACTTGCTAAAAAATAATGTTTTATTTATTTACAGTGTTTTAGATAGAAAAATTCAAAGATCAATAAACTGAACCTTGGATAGATGTGTGGTTGACCTATAACCTCTGTAACGGTGCTAAAATCTATCAAAACATAGATCGATGCCACAGAGATCCTTATTTTACCTGTAGTAGACGGGGCATCAGCTTGGTTTGGTGGCAGCAGTGGCAACTGTAGTTTTCTGTTTTAAGCAGCAGTAACTATACGCTATGTGTATAGTGCAGCTCTAAGCATTGCAGATGGGAAACAGGAAGAATGTGCATGTGCTGTGCCCACCTGATATCAGGGTATTTGGAGACCAGAGTGGTGACTTCCAGGAAGAGCAGAGTGGGGTCAGTCAGCTTGAAGACTTCAGCGATGGCAGTGATGGAGCCACAGAGCCGGTCTGTGTCCTCACCCTGCAGGTAGAGAGCCTGTTTAATGCTTCCTGCAGAGAACCCTCCTCAGCCACGGTTAGTGTGTGAACAGCCTGGTAATCTGCTTTATTGAAAAAGTGTTTCTGGACACACACACACCCAATCAATAATCAAAGGTAATCTTAAAATTGCATCGAGGTTTACAAAAACCCAAGGCTCACTCACTGCACGTGAAACAATAATGGGAGACAGGAAGGTCATTTTCATATCAGGACATGAAAATGGAAAGCTATCATGAAATCCAAGGGGAAACATCGCAAACTTCACAAGTCATCTCGTTGGAGGCAGTTGGAGGTTATATGTTTTGGACTAGTCCTTCAATAATAATTCTTATTGAAAAGAGGTGTCCAATGTTTAAGGAGCATTTTTTCAAACCGACGTTCCAATCCCACATTTTGCTCTTCTGGGACAAAGTAACGCATGAGGAACAATACTCGTTTCAGATGCTTCCATCCTTAGAACAGCTGTCAGGAAAGCCATTACCTATTCTATTATAGTAGATATACAGTACTCTATCAATATTCAGTATGGTTTTTTATTTATTTTTATTTTTCACTGTTGAATTTGTTTTTTTAATTTTACTTTATTGTATTTTACATTTCAAATGCTGTAATCTTTCTCAGGGAAGGAACATTTTTAACGGTTGTTTCACTTATGCACAGTACCACTTTGTTTCTGAACAGGTCACCAGCCCGTCACAGGGCAACACAGAGACAGACTGGACAAATATTCATGCACACACACACTCACACAATAAGGAGAATTTAGAGAGGCCAATCAACCTGACGGTCATGTTTCTTTGACCGGAGTCTTTCTCCATGCAGAAAGATCCCGGACCTTTTTGCTGCAAGACAACGGTGCACATTAGGTTTAATGTGTCAAAGGAAATACAAAATAGATAAATAGAAATGTAAACTAATTCGGCTTACATTAAGCAGTCTGAAATCAACTACCAAATGGAAAAAAAAATACATAAACACAAATTAAACTGTTGTGGTTCAACAGAACATTAGTTTTATAAGATGTTAAGATGTGCATTCTTAAACAAAAACATTAGAGGTAAACAAACATTATGTGCAAAACTAAGAATCTTGTTTTAATATAAAAGGAAATCTTCCTTTTAAAAATGCTCAACACCAAAATGTATGTCACATAAAATCCCTGCAAACAATAAAATCTTGTACACGCTTCCTAATGACTTGGAACTTTGTCCTAAGCTTCCAGTTAACAGGTGAGAGGTGAGCTGACACAGAGCTGAGCTCCGAGTATGGGAGCTGCAGCGGCCAAAACAACTACACTTCTGCATATTCTTACCTTATCACAGATGGATGAGAAATTCAGTTCAGTCCAGACTATAAACCAGTCTTTTTCTTTGTTTTTATGGCAGTTGGTAAACAACTATAGGAAGCATCATCACATGTCTCCAGCCATGTTTGCCTTCACCTTTACAACTTAAGTATCGCTGCATCCGTGATGATATTTATGTCATGAAATTAGCATATCACCATAAAGTTTATCTTCCTGGGCAAGTTTTTTGTACCGGTATTATTGGGAATGATATGATATGGTCCAGTCTTAAATGTAAAATTGCCTTCTTTGAGAATCAAATAAAATTGAAAAAAAGTCATTATGAGAAAATGGCTTGAGTAAAAAATAACCGCAATAAAGGTTGAAATAGTCCATGATATCTTCAAAAGAGCGAGAATTACTTTCTACATCAGAATGCAAAAGTATATATGTTTGGAAAGATTGAAAGGAAGGACTGAGGACAGAAAACACAAGAACAGATTGGGTCTAAAAGAGTTGCACTTTAATTCAAAGTGCTCTTACTGGAGGCACACTCCAGTGTTCATTTGTCTTTTTCTTTCATTTTTGCCCACCCCTTGTTTTTCTCAGTTTTGTATATGTATATAAAAACATTCTTAATGTAAAGAATTAAAACAGATCCTGGAGCAGTGAACTCACCGCTGCCAGTTTCTTGAAGAGGAACTTAAACTGCTCAGCTTCTTTGATCATCCTCTCTGCTCCCTCTTTCCTCTCATCAGCATTTTTAAAGGTGATTCGTTTCTGCATCACTGCTTTCAGGTACTCCACCACCACCCTGCGCAGGGCCTCATTGGTCATGCCCTGCACACAGCACATCCAGCAGGTCGAAGGTCATAGTACTCACAGAGCTTCTTAACAGGGACCTTACCTGGTTGGGTTATATCTGACTCATCCAATGCAAACATTTAATTTAGTACTACAGAAGACCTTCCGTGTGCAGCCTCGCCATACCTGATTGAAAGGTTTCTTGACCTTGTTGAAGTCATTGAAGTAGTCCTCCACCGTCACACAGATGGTATCCACAGCATGAGACCCTGCCAGCCACTTCCGGGTCAACAGCTCATTCAGGTGACTCTGGTTAACACAAAACCATAGTCAAAGAAGTCACATAAACTGGAAGCATCGGGATGGGAGCAGAACAAAGAAGTCAGAGAGTGTGCCACAGCAGCAGTTGTGTGAGGGAAAGGGATAGTTGGGTGAGGTGACAAAGAAACTGAGTTGTTTCTCTGCATGAAGCTTCATTAGATCCCTCTACCTCTTAATGAATAGCTTAGTCGTACAGTCAGACTAGTTCAGTTTGATGCCAGTAAGTCTTACTTCAAGGTCTAAGAAGACTTCATCCAGCAGAAACTGACAGCCTTCCTTCACAACCTCACCGAGGGTCCTCTCGATTGCAGCGTCACTATCAAAGGGATCCAAAGCTTGAGAGTACTTCCTCTTCAGACTGTTGATGGACTCCCTGAGGAACCCAGATGAAAACAATCACTGACTCTGAAAAGCCACAAGTATTCATAACCATTAAGAGTGGAGTGGGACCATAAGATCATCTCTAAACTGTGCCGATAGTATTCATTTTCACTGAATACTATCTGAGGAAGCTGTAGCCAGTGTGAAATGTGGAAATGCTCAACATAGGAAATGCAAGACTTATTTTTAAGTCTTGTAAAATCAAGAACTCTTGATTATAGCAAAGTTTCTTTGACTTTCACTTCAAGATGGAAACTGTGACTACTAAACTGTACATGAATACATGAATAACTGTACATGTGATCTTACTGGTGGAGTTTGTTATCAAGGACATATTACACAAAAAATAGGAAAACAGTGTGTGGTGAAAAGCTTGACTGGCCAGTAAAAAAATTTCTCCACCAGCCACAGTAGCTGGTGGAGAACAAAAGATTTATTTAAACCTCTGATTGTGGGGGAAAAAAACAAAACAAAACAGCAACAACAACAAAAAAACAAAACGTTTACCTCTGACCATGTCTGGATTTGTCTTTGCTTGGAATCAATCATGGTAATCTACAATAAGACTCAAAACACAGGACTGCCAAACAGGGAGAGGCCTGAACTGCTGGACTAACTTTACATAATGTAAGAGTAACTAAAAGTTACGTTTTGATGTTTAAACTGAAGTCTTACTTAAATGTCTGACAGTTGTTGACGATGGCGATCATATACTGTATGTAACACTGAGGCAGCTGTCTGTCCCGCAGGTGTTCCTCTTTATAGGCTACCACCTCCTCCCGATACCTGTATGGAACGCACATTAGCGCAATATAAATACTGCAGAAATATTTTCATACGAAGTTCAATTACGGTGTTTGAGTATTTGAAGGGAATACCTCATAAGGAAAGAATTCATCTGTTTCAGACAGAGTTTCAGAACCTGCTCCTTGAAGTCCCCATCTATCTGGGCAGCAACTTGCAGATTCTGCTCAAACATCTGGTGAAGATTTAAAGAAAGACATATAACCACCAAAAATGTGACTACTTTACTTTTTCTAAATGCCCCTTGGGTGTGTGAGTGTGTGTATGCATGGTTGCTTGTCCTGTGTTTAATTCTATGTTGCCCTGTAGAGAACTGGCGACTAGTCCAGATGTACTCTGCCCAATGACTGCTGGAGACAAAAACCTCTAAACAACTGTCGTGCCATGTTGGCCCCAATTATCTAACCCTTATCACGCTGAGGTGCCATGCCAGAAGGCTGGGCCTTGTTAGATCATTCACAATAACACCGGCAAAGAAATAGATAAAAACTTGTCTGGGAAAATAAACTTTATTGTGATATCCCAATTTTATGGTGGAACAATGTCACCCCATCATCCATGCAGATAAATTCAAGCTATAAAAGTGAAGGCAGACATGGCTGAACTGCCATAAGAAGAAGGGAGAAGGTGGTCAACTGGTTAACAGTCTGGAGTGGACTGAATTTCTCAGAATTATATCAGAATTATACCTGCGATAAGGTAAGACTATGGACCTCTTGCACCGTGATGTCACACGTGCAAGATCCCGCCCCCATCGCACTGCTGGAGGGCAAAAACGTAGACAATAGCCTCTGTAGTGTTTTGGCCACTGCAGCTCCCATACCTGCCGTTATCTTGTAACAAGGAGCCCAGCTCTGCGTTGGCTCACTTCTCCTCTCAACACAGAAAAAAAAAATTAAAATGACCCATTCAGATACGGTGAAAAACTTTCTGAAACACAAACGTCTTCCCAAAAAATAAATAAATAACTTGAAGCTTAGTGCAAGATTCAGGGCCACCGAGATGTATGAAACAGGACAAATATTTCCTGACTGTTTTGTCTGGAGGAACAAAGATATGAGGCTACTCAGAAACATTGAGAACAAGCTAGCTCTCTACAGCTAGTCAGGTCTGCTAAAACATTTGAATAACTCAATAGAAGCTGGAGTTGAAGGTGCTCATCGCTCTGTGTCCCAAACTAGCTATTGGTTTAGGAAAAATATGAAACAGCACACTCATTGCTGTTAAAGCAATGAAAACAGTGCTGCGGCAAGGATGCAAGGAGGGGCGAGTATGAAAGCTAAAAATCAAAGCACTGACAGTCATTACTTCATTGGAGAGGTCAGTGGCAGATGGACAAAATGAAAATGAACAAAGCTCCTGATCATTAGGAAGTGTGTGCAAGCTTTTGTTTGCAGGGTTTTTATGTGACATAAAATTGGTAGTTGAGCAGTTTTAAAAGTAAAAAATAAACATTATTCTTAGTTTTGCACATACTGTTTATGTTCTTTAAAAATACACCATCAGGGGGAAACACTTTTTAACATCCTGTAAAACTAATGTTCTGTTGAACCACAACTGTGTACAGTAATTGGTGTATTTAAATATTTTTATTTCCATTTAGTAACTGATTTCAGACTGGGTTTTTTAAGCCAAATTAGTTTACATTTCTAGTCATCTGTTTTATATTTTTGTTGATGCATTAAAAACATATTGTAATATTTAGTATTTATATACAAACACTTTTTTAAAGTAGTGACTTTAAAAAGGAAAGCAGAAAATGTGGAATATCGTCTGCAATATAATTTTTTTTCAACAAGACCCAACTCTACCATGACAGACGTTGGAAGTGAGGAACGGGAGTACTCAACAGTACTCTGGATTGCCTCCAGAGTATTTTTTGCCAGTACTTGGCTTCTACTTGTTCAAGTCAAGCTAGTTCATCTGTGCAGGTAGCACACCTGGCCAGGGCTCATAGACAGTTGTGTTTACAAATCTTGGAAGTAGTTGCCTCAGAAGCAGACCATCCGTTATCCCTTCTGACGTTTTTGTTGATTTGATCAAATTACAGAATTTGCTTGAATTCATGTCGCATAAATTATACCACTATATCATTAAGTGCTTCCCGTTGCACAGGAGAAGGCTTGAAAACGTACGAAAGTCTAGATGCTAACCAGTTATTTTGTACACAGTAGGTTACATGATGCAATATTTGATTACATCTTACTAATCTTACTTACTTATGACTGTTAATCTTATCTTGTAAAAAATGTTTGTTGCAAACACGGAGTCCTTACAATTGACTTTCCTCATGAAAAGGCTTATGATAAAATTATATTTGGTTTACATCCTTGTCTGTTTGGGCAGCTGGCAGCACAGCAACCTATGACCATTTTTGCAGAGAATTCAACTGTCTTTCTTTTGACCAGGTTTACAGGAGACAACACGTGTATACTTTGTTTTGACATTATGGCACAGTGGGTCATGTTTTGAAGAACGGGAGGTTACATGCATAGAGTCAATACAATAGACCTTTTGAAATAGGTGTTAAAAATATTGACCTTTTTTCATAATTTTTCTTAAATGTACTTCATACAACCTCATCCTATAACATAAGCAACAGGGCAGTCAGTCAAAGAGCAGCTTCTTAGAACTATGTTCTCTAGATGTTTTCCCAAGTTGGAGCAACATTTAGAATCTATACAGAAAAATGTATCTGTTATGGACAACAAAATAAGTTGACTGTAAATGAAATCAGGAACAGTATCAAAAGTTCTCCTCCAATGCCATGACAAACTGTGTGTTACCTGAAAGACGATGGCAGGCAGCGTGGTCTGGTAGTATCCATCTTGGTCTGCCTCAGGCTCTGTTTCTTTCAACCAGTCTTTCTTATCCGTTTCCAGGGCCTTCCGCAGCCAACCTGTTATATTAGACTGGAGAGACACACACAATCAAAGAAATATGGACATATTTAATAAAATAAAACACAACTAGTGTAACAACCACTGCTCATCTTAGAGATGTGGGCTATAAAGGAGGCAGCAGTCAAAAACGCATATTAAAATCAGTCTACAATGAACTTCAAAAGATTTTACCTTAATTTTTAAGTTTAATTTTTATGCAACAATGCACACATTGAAATTGATATAATTGTAAAAAAAAATGGGCTAAAATATGTACACCAAGGTTTTGCCACAGAAAGCTTGCTAAGCCTGGTGGTCGGGGCGCCGAGGCGGTCCAACAGTGGCTCACCATGTTTTTGTATGTTAAGTTGACTGGAAATGTAAAAAACATTGCTGGGTAATTATGTTACTGGAAGATATTGCTGACAATACTTAAACCCACAACTATAGAATCTTAAAAATAAACAAACAAAAAAAAAATACAATTAAAATAAATATCAATTATTTGCACTGCTTTTAAATCCAAATGAAGTCAGCAGTTAGCGAATCTAACAGCACAGTGTAAAGTTGATCATATTCACTACATCTCGTTGCTTGTACTTACGACAGTGCAATGACAATAAAGTTGAATTCTACTCTACTCTATTCTATTCTATTCTAACCAGCCCATGCCATAAATGAACTAAGCAGCTGCTTAAGGCCTCCCAGTCCTTCAGGGCCCCCCCAAAATGCTAACATTTTAAGACAGACTTTAACATAGCATTTTAACATTAATTTATTGAGAATGTCAATGCTGTTAAAATTTAATTGCTTCAGCATCGATAAAATTTTTTAAATCGTTTAACATTTAAATTTAAAATTTTAAGGAGATGGCAAGTTTACTTTGTAAAAGTTAAAAAAAAATCTTCAGTTAGTTTTGTTACCATAGCAACAATCTGATGCTATGAGTTTAATCTGAGTTTGAGCTCTGTTTCTTCACAAATACATCTTAGTAAACTACAATGATCACTAATTGCTTTTTAGGTTGGCCAATTAAACTAGGCCCCTTGGGCGTGCTGTGGTGGCGTAGGGGACAGCGCGACCCACGTTTGGAGGCCTTGCGTCCTCGACGCGGCCGTCGCGGAATCGTACGGCCGCGTCGGGGAGAAGAGATGCGACATTTGCCGCATGTCTTCTCCCCTCTTCTTCCCCCTTTCCTGTCAGCCTACTTTCATATAAGGGACACTAGAGCCCACAAAAGATCCCTTGGAGGGGAGAAAAAATGTAAAAAATTATAATAATAAACTAGGCCCCTCTCCCAGATTTTACTAAATCCAAGTTGAAATGCTGTTAGAGGTGCCAATGTTCTTGGCAGCAAGAGGGACCCCTAAATCAAATTCTGCTCAAGACCTCATACAACCTTGGACCGCCACTGCAGTCCAGGGTTATCCCATGATGAGCTAAATCCACTGCACTGCGCATCTCTGCTAGATACAGAAGGGCAAATGGAGAGATTTAATTTATGTGGCCGTTAACCTTCCAGCAGGGAAGGTGTATTAAGATTCTTTTTAATAATTTCTTGTCCGGACATATAAACCCAAAATAAAGTTGTCTTTAATTTAAGAAGTTATTTTTATTCCATTTGAAAAGCTCAGCTTTTTGACTCCAAATGATCAGTTTGCCTGTGAACTGGAATTGCAAACCCAGCAGAATGTCTTTTAGTGTGACAGGTGTGTGTGTGTGAAGCTTACAGTAAACGTCTTCACATATTTGCTAAGCAGGTCATCCACTACTTCCTGTGGCAGCAGCGGTTCAAGCTGATTGATGTCAAATTCTGAACACAGATCTGGATGCCCCATCATTTCCACGCTGTATAGCAAGAAGATATCCAGAGTGTAAAATGTTAAATACACATAAATAAACATAAAATAATTCATGTACATGTGTAATTGTAAGTTACTACAACAAAGCAGTAACTAGAAATGATAAGCAGAATATGGATTTGTGTTGCAAGTTTAAATGGGTTTGATTTTTTTTCTATTATTGTTTTTATTAGTGTCAGGTCTAAATACCTATTAGAGACAATTTTAAACAAACACAGGAAAGACAAGAGAGTTAGATTCTTTGTTTCTCGCGAGGACAACGGACAGAGATGTGCTTTCAGTTACAAATCTCCTACCGCTCTGAAACACATCTCCCGCTCCTCTGTTTTATTGATTTCAGAGTCCCTGTCACAGAGAGCACTGCAACTCTAAAAGGGTGGGGTCAAAGCATTTTAGTTGCAGTGCTAAGTGACAATCACTAACTAAACACATGTTATCTACAATCTAAATCCTTCTTGCTCCAGGCACGGCGTCGAATGGGACACGTTGTATAGCTTCAAAGCAACGGCTTTGTAGCACAAAGAACAAAGCAGAGTTTCCTCCAGGGTTGTAAAACTCAGCTGGGAACAACTAACACCTCTATTTCCCAGGGATTCCTTTAGGAAGGAATCAAAGTTATTTAACACACAGAAACATTACTTATACTAAGAGTAAAAGAATAAGAGCATATAAGTAAACATTATCTAAATGTAACTACAAGGCTACATAATACAACAAATATTTGATAATACTAATAATACAATTTACCCAACAATTAGGATCAAATGTTACAATCTCTTCTGTGTACAATTCAACTTCCACCTCACAGATTGAGTGTCAGACCAACATTTGCTAATCCAGGTACCCCCACCCCTCTTTTTTTTCTTTTCAATAAAAGAACAAATGTAACAACGCGAGTAGGGGCTTGTCCCAATTCTTCTTGTTTTTGGAAGAAACACAATCAAGTGTGTAAGTTTGCCAGAATCAAAACAGGGATACATTATGTAGGGCAGTGGCTTAAATATGTCAGCAGATGCCACCAAAATATTAGATTTGTTCTTTGAGTTGTGGAAGTCGGTGAAGTGTGTCCATTGACGAACACCGTACTTGGCGTCTGTTACGGTGCGCTGGCAGTACAACGGTCAGTATTTGCTGTGAATTCTGAAGGTAAGCAATGCTGACCGCCAGCTCCTCAATGTAGCCAAATGTTACTTTTAATGTCCAAGTAGTTAGTTTTGTATCGTTTTGTCTTTTTTTCTTCTTTTTTTTTTAATATATGCTGTATCTGCTAAACAAAAAAAAGAAAAGAATGATAATAATAACTGCGTTAATGAGACTTATATTGACACGCAGTATTTGCTGTGAATTCTGAAGGTGAAGCCGCTGCGCTGTCGGTTGGTCCGAATAAACGGTCTGAACCACGATCTCAACCGCCGTGTGTGTCCGATTTATGCCTCAAGTTTCCTTCCGACAACCACCATTAAAGAAAACACAACGCAGAGTCTAAGGAACAGCCAGGTGTCGTCTCACACGGACAGGGTTACATCTTTGGTGCCGTGACCCGGATCGTGGTGCTTCAAGATCACCCAGGCAACAACGCCAGCAGCCCGGTTACCCAACGGTTTCGTTCTGGTAGTTTGTTGAGTGTATGGCAATCTGAGTTAGCGTGTGAAGCTAAAGCTGCAACATATTATTTTAGTGTCACTTTTATTGCACTGTTTAAGGTAGTCAAAAAAAAAAAAAAAAAAAAAAAAATTTGTTTGTGAACTACATTTTGTTTGAAATATTTATTCTATTGTGATCATATCCTTTCTTTGTCTAGTTAGAATTTTGGGAGTGCGTTAAGATAATTTAATTATTTATTTATCTTTAATTCATAGCGAAAAAAAAAGAGTAAATAATTACATTTTGTTTGAAATATTTATTATATTGTGATTCTGTTCTGATCATTTATATAAGTTTAACTGGAATTTTGGGGAGTGATTCAAAATAACTGTGCCACACAATTATTTGTGTATTTATTTATTTATTTATTTATTCATAAACACTTAAAAAGGGGACGTACACATACAAACATACATTTTGGCAGTCTACAAAAAAAAAAGAGATCCTTGAAAATAATGAATGACTATGCTGTTACCCCAATGAGGCAGATGCCCTCTGCAGTAACATCTAGCCACCTACTTACCCCTGAACCAGTACTGAGCCACAGATTCGACTCCCCAGGGGTGCCACACACCTACCTACCTGGAGGAGGAGCAACAGCTGATGCCAGCAACCAGCCACCAGCAGCGAGGCCAGAGCCAACCAGTCAACCCACAGGACTTTATGGCCAGCAGCTACAGTACCACACCCCAGTTCCCCAGGCCAATGATGGAGGAGTAAACACACAGCACACCCCCGCAAACCCAATTCGGTCACCCTATGTGGATCAGTATACTTCTACACCTTGGACTGGCATGCATATGACTGCAGCTTCCCTACCACCTCAGGCTATGACAGGAAGTCGGATTATGCAGCAACCTGCTGCTGCAACCATCTATCCACACCCAGCAGACCTTTATCAGCCAGTGAGCCAGCACCCCGCCGGTTATGCTGGCTCTCCCACTGTGCCCCAAGCTCCATTGTATTCATCGGTCAGTGGTCGATGGGGCGTTCATTCAAACAGGCCCAACCCTCAAATTATGAATCACGCAGCTCACAACCATACAGATCCGTTCTACGGACACGGCCGGGCTGCGTACGGCGGATTCCTGCAGACCCACCAGGTGAGAAGTGTTCCTATATTTACCGGTAATGCTGATAGTAGGATGCTGGTGGAGGATTGGATTCGGGACATGCAATATCTCCTGGAAGCGATTGAGCTCCCGCCACACCTGCAATTTTCCACTGTGGTGCGTCATCTGAGTGGCGAGGCCAGGAAATTAGTCCTGAACGTACCTCTGCATAACCAAACCCCTGAGATGGCTTTTGAAGAACTGAGGGCTGAGTATGGGGACACACAGAGCTCCCTAGATCCACTGGCTGACTTCTATGAGCGGAGCCAAAGACCAGGGGAGTCTGCCTGCTCATATGCCATATCGCTGGAAGCTAATCTGAGAGCGGTAGAGGACAGTCAAAGAGGAGGCAAGCCATTTCCAGACCGGGACTGCAAACTCACCCGGCAGTTTTTAAGGGGTCTTAATGATGAGGAGGTATACATGAGGATCGCTCCACTTAAGCCCAGGTTCTTAAGCTTTCGAGAGCTGCAGGCTGAGCTCAGAGACATGACCAAAGAAACTAAACAGTTCCAGTCATTCCACAAATCAAAGCGAGCTCACACCCAGATTCAGACTGCATCTGGTAGCAGCCCAACTGTGAATGTGGAAGAGACCACCCATGTGTCAGAGTTGTCAGAGCTTACTGAACTGGTTAAAAAGTTAGCTCTTTGCCAAGCAGAGCAAATGACTAAATTGACCTACCTTGAAGCAAGAGTTACTGCTCCATTGCCTGCTCCACAAGTCCAGGCACCCATAGGGCCTCCAATCCGAGCCCAAATCTCAACTGTGACATGCCACAGATGTGGTAAACAAGGGCACATAGCCAGAGTCTGCAGGGCAGTGTTACCAGATCCCAGTAAGGTGAATGGGAACAACCCCCACCCTGCTCAGGCTTTAAACGAGTAGAGCCCGTGGTCACCGGGGCAACCACGGGAGAGCAGCCAGACCCCCAGCCACAAGACATAAAGATAACTGACGGAGGGGAGAGCACTCCACTAGTGGGCCCTAGAAACGAAGGTGAGGTGGAAATCAGTGGAATGAAGTGCAAAGCGCTCATTGACTCTGGTTCTCAGGTAACCAGTATTACCCACAGCTACTGGTGCAGCCACCCTATCCTTCAAAAACAGAAGTTACAGCCCTCTCGGATACCTATAGAAGGTGCAGCCGGTCAGAGTGTAACCCACCATGGTGTTCTACGCATTAACCTGAAAGTGTTGGAAAAAGAGTTTAAAAATGTGCCAGCTTTTGTGGTTGAGGACTCAGAATATCGCCTGTCTGTCCCTCTGTTGATAGGAACTAATGTTCTTCGGGCCTCCAGAACCCATCTGCAAGCAACTTATGGCCAACAATTTCTCCAGCATGTCAAAGAGAGCCATCCAGAATGGTACACCTCCCTCTTGGAGGTGGGTGACACAGGACATTATAATGTGGAGGACAGAGTGGGTCCGGCTGTGTATACAGGTCAAAAAATACACATCCCTGGGGGAAAAGAAATGGATTTAATGTGCAAGGTGACAGCAGGCCCACAGAGAAGGACTTATACAGCACTGATTGAGGGCCACCATTCCCTGAAGCTTCCTCAAGACCTTCTGGTTGCCAAGGTCCTTGCTAATGTGAAACGAGGACGCACCCCTGTCAGAGTGATGAACCTGTCTCAACAACCAGTCACCATCAAGCCGCACACACAACTAGCCAATGTGTCCCTAGTGGATGGTGTCATGGACTTCTCAGACAAAAAGCAGGGCCAAAGCTATGAAGGCAGCTCCAAAGACACATGTCTGAGTCTGACTCAGGTAATATCGAGTTGTTGTGTTAACCTGAGTAAAGCTGCAGTCGAGGATGAGAACCAGCGCTCCATTCTTAAAAAGCTGGTAGAGAGGAATGCTGATGTATTCTCCCAACATCCTCTAGATTATGGTCACACAAAGACAGTGCAACATGAAATTCCACTAGTGGACTCTAAGCCATTCAGGCTCCCCTATCGCAAGATTCCCCCATCACAGTGGCAAGATGTCAGGAAGATGTTGATTGAGATGGAGGTGGCAGGGGTAATAAGGCCCAGTAAGAGTCCATATGCTTCACCTGTAGTGGTGGTGACAAAAAAAGACGGCTCACTACGGTTGTGTATCGATTACCGTAAATTGAACTCCTGTAGCACAAGAGATGCATTTCCCCTGCCAAGAATAGAAGAGGCTCTGGAAGCATTGGGTCAGGCCAAGTTTTTCTCCACGCTCGACCTCACTTCAGGCTATTGGCAGGTGGAGGTGGCGGAGCAGGACAAGCACAAAACAGCATTCAGTACACCAATGGGCCTGTTTGAGGCCAACCGAATGCCTTTTGGGTTACAGAATGCTCCATCAACCTTCCAGAGACTCATGACTTGCTGTTTTGGAGACCTGAACTTCACCCAACTTTTAATATATCTGGATGACCTTATCATCTTTTCTAAAACCTTTGATGAGCATCTAAACAGACTGCAGTTGGTGTTCGATCGGCTCCGGGAACACGGTCTAAAACTTAAACCCTCTAAATGCCAGTTGATGAGAAAAGAAGTGCAGTACCTAGGCCACCTGGTATCTGCTGAGGGAATCCAGACTGACCCAGAGAAGATTCGTAGAGTCAAAGACTGGACCAGGCCAACAAACCGCAGGGAGGTACTGCAATTTCTAGGGTTTGCTGGCTACTACAGGCGCTATGTCAGTGGGTACTCTGTCCTGGCAGCTCCCTTATACCGGCTCACGGGTGGTGACCCAAGAATGAAGAAAAGAAGGGGAAAAAAAGGCCTGGCATCTGACCCACCATTCTTATGGACAGAGGAATGTGAGGAGGCATTCCTGGCCTTAAAGCACAGACTTACGACTGCGCCAGTGTTGGGATACCCGGACGACAACCTACCATTTGTGCTTCAGACAGATGCATCAGGGGAAGGACTAGGTGCTGTCCTGGTCCAGGTTCAAGATGGCATAGAGAGAGTCATAGCCTTTGCCAGCCAAGGGTTGAGTACAACAGAGGCAAGGTATCCCGCCCACAAGCTAGAGTTCCTTGCCTTAAAGTGGGCGGTAACAGACAAATTCTACGACCACCTCTATGGGCGTAAGTTCTCTGTCCAAACAGACAATAACCCCCTCAAATACATCATGAGCTCTGCAAAGTTGGATGCCACGGGGCAACGGTGGGTCTCCCGTTTGGCTGCTTTTGACTTTGATGTCCAGTACCGGAGAGGACAAAGCAATGCAAATGCTGATGCCCTGTCCCGTATGTCCAATCAAGAGGTCACAGAGACTCTGCACTCATGCCCTCTGCGGGTATGCATTAAAAAGCCCGAACAGGGTGCTGATCAGTCAATACAAGATCCAGGCAACTCTTCGAACCAGAACACAATGACCTCAGCCAACTTGGACCCAGAATCACCAGGACCTAATGAGCCATACAGAGACATAGGTATGGAGTCACTTCCCGCCATGACAAAGCAAGAGATCCGCGCAGGACAAAAGGATGATCCTGTTATTGGCCCTGTCTGGCACTACAAAAGTCGGAATGTGACACCCAGTCGGAGTGAGAGGGTCAGTGGTGGCCGACAGGTCTGTCTTCTCCTAAAAGAGTGGAAGAGGCTAGTGATCAGAGACGGTATCATGTACCGTCGCAGCCGCGATCATCAAAGAGGAGTGGTGGAACAGCTAGTGCTACCAGAGAAGCTGCGTGAGGGAGCTATAAAGGCTCTTCACAATGACTCCGGACACTTGGGTTTTGAGAGAACAGTTCAGATGTTAAAAGAGAGATTTCATTGGCCTCAGATGTTCCAGGAGATCAAGATCTGGTGTGAGCAGTGTGAGAGATGCTGCCTCAGGAAAACGCCAACATCGGGAGTCAAGGCCCCTTTGGTCAGTATTCACAGTAATGCCCCCATGGAACTAGTGTGCGTAGACTTTTTGACTTTGGAAAAGTCAAAGGGTGGAATGGAAAATGTCCTTGTGGTCACGGATCACTTCTCACGCTACGCACAGGCATATCCCACTAAAGATCAAAAGGCCAACACAGTGGCCAGGGTGCTATGGAGAAACTTCTTTTGCCGGTTTGGGCTTCCTGCTAAGTTGCACACTGACCAGGGGCGCAACTTTGAAAGTGCTGTAGTGAAGGAGCTGTGCAAATGTATGGGCATCACCAAAACCCACACAACCCCCTACCACCCACAAGGCAATGGCATCACTGAGCGGTTCAACCGGACACTCATGAATATGCTCGGGACATTAGAGCCACATCTGAAACCTCGGTGGCACGAGCACTTAGATGCAATGACACATGCATATAACTGTTCACGCCATGACTCTACCGGGTATACGCCATACTTTCTGATGTTTGGCAGACATCCTAGACTCCCAGTTGACCTCATCTTTGGGCTCCAGACTGCTAATAAACCAGGAGAATACAGTGCATATGTTCAGAGACTTCATGACTGTCTGTCACAGGCATATGCCCAAGCAAACCAGACCTCTCACCAGGCAAAAAGTCAACAGAAAAAGTACTATGACCAGAAGGCAAAGGGTCAAATTTTCAACCAAGGGGACAGAGTCTTAGTTAAAGTCTGCCATGTAGAGGGACGGCAAAAACTAGGGGACAAGTGGGAGTCGCAACCTTACATAGTGGTGAAAAAGCAACCCAACATACCTGTGTACGTGGTGCGACCAGAAAACAGCGATACTGAGAGGGTGGTCCACCAGAACCTTCTGACACAATGTATGTTCCTCCCAGTAGAGCAGGCAGAAGAGATAGTGGAGAACACAGAGGATATGACAAGACAAGCCTCTGGAGTGACCGTGCAGGGGATGGAGCACTTGGAGCCCGAAACGTTGGAGGAAATTGTGGAGGAGGTTGAAGGCGAGACAACAAATAAACAGGTTGAGCAGCCTGAAATGGAAGGAGTGAATATACCAGACAGAAAATTCAATGGATGGACGGAACATATAACAGATGGAGGTATCACTGCAGCCCCTGCACCCAGTGCTCTTAGAAGGAACATGCAGAGGAATCGACAACCCCCAAAGAGATTTTCCTGTGAGTCACAAGTAGTGGAAAGTGAAGACACTCAACAGAAGATAATAAGAGGACGGAAGCTGTGGGAGACAGCTAAAGCCAGAAAAGCAGTAAAACACTTAGGAAATTCCACTTAATGGAGTACATGCTGGCCATTACACTGACACAGCACACAGTCATGTTTTTTTATTTTTTTATTTATATGTTCATTGTTGTTTTGGGTCTAGTCTGATGACTGGGACGCCATCAAAGAAATAACGGGTAGATGTAGGGCAGTGGCTTAAATATGTCAGCAGATGCCACCAAAATATTAGATTTGTTCTTTGAGTTGTGGAAGTCGGTGAAGTGTGTCCGTTGACGAACACCGTACTTGGCGTCTGTTACGGTGCGCTGGCAGTACAACGGTCAGTATTTGCTGTGAATTCTGAAGGTAAGCAATGCTGACCGCCAGCTCCTCAATGTAGCCAAATGTTACTTTTAATGTCCAAGTAGTTAGTTTTGTATCGTTTTGTCTTTTTTTCTTCTTTTTTTTTTAATATATGCTGTATCTGCTAAACAAAAAAAAGAAAAGAATGATAATAATAACTGCGTTAATGAGACTTATATTGACACGCAGTATTTGCTGTGAATTCTGAAGGTGAAGCCGCTGCGCTGTCGGTTGGTCCGAATAAACGGTCTGAACCACGATCTCAACCGCCGTGTGTGTCCGATTTATGCCTCAAGTTTCCTTCCGACAACCACCATTAAAGAAAACACAACGCAGAGTCTAAGGAACAGCCAGGTGTCGTCTCACACGGACAGGGTTACAATTACTATATACACTGTTAGCCTTTGCTGTATTCTTTACAGTTAAATACCACAAAATGCCCAGTAAAACTACCATAAGATATCTTTACAAGTAGTTACTGTAATTTGCATTGCATTATGGGTATAGTACATAGTATTACAGTAACTTACTGTATGTTTTAAATTTGCAGTAATTTACTGTTTACACATTACAGTAGTGGTACTGTACTTATAATATACAGTAAGAATTATATTCGATTTCCAACGGTCATCATACACTGTTAGCCTTTGCTGTATTTTTTACAGTTAAATACCACAAAATGCCCAGTAAAACTACCATAAATAGGGTGACCATATTTTCAGTTGGGAAAACCAGGACACCTTGGAGCAGGGGTGGGGAGGGGGGGGGGGGGGGGGGGGGGTCTAAAAGCGGGGAAACTCTTTTGTAAATCGTCGGTAAACATACATTTGCGCTTAGGCATGTTGTTGGCGTAATGACAGCCACGCTATCTGACGCGGCTCAGGGATTACGTCACACGCAGCGCCGTGCGCAGTGCCCTACACTGTTAGCCTTTGCCCAGTAAAACTACCATAAGACATCTTTACCAGTGATGGGATTTTCGGCTCCTTTTCGAGATGCGGCTCTAATGGCTCTTCTTACTGTGGAGAGCCGGCTCTTTCGGCTCCCCATATATATTTTTGACATTATTAATTAATTAATAGCTTAAACCTAATTTTATAATATTTTGTTTCATTATTGACATTGTTAAGCACTTATGATGAGTAAAAATGCCCCATAACAATGCTATAGCAATACCGATGCGTGTGATGTCCGCGTGTGGCTGTGCAGGTTGTTTGTCGAGCCTGCACCATAGGAAATGCTGACTTTGCACAGTCTGCACTCTGCCCTGGAGCTTGATGTAGCATTAAAATGAGTCCAAATCTTGCTCCGTTTTCTGTCACTCATTTATTTTCACCTATTCAGTTCTCACACTGACTCCCCTTCTTTCTGTGCTTCTTGACGCTGAGTGAGTGTCTGTACATAAACACCTGCCGACGAACGCTATACAGCTTGGCCAATTGCCTGCCGTTTCCACAAAAAAAGTGGAGATAAACTTTTTTTTCAGTGTTTTCCCGCCACATTATTAACTGAAACTATGTGTGATTGGTCAGATGTGGAGCACACGCTTGACATGAGGGCAGTGGACCGACCGAGGGAAAAAAACTCTCCGCTGTAGCCAAGGGCGTAGGTTTGGTCTAAGTTTTGGTGGGACCTTACAACTTACTGACCAACCCCCCCGCACCGACCATTTTTGACCAGTGGGGGGGGCACCACATTGGCTTAATAACCCCTCCCCCCAACCATAACCATAACTTGATCGTACATCTTGTGTATACAACCAGATACAGTCATGCTCAGCAGATCAGTTCAAGAACACTTTAATTTTTCCTTTTCAAAATTCAGCAGCGTAACCTGGTTTGTATTCACACTAGCTTAACTTAATTTAAGACTAACACTTCAAATGCCATATTTACTGAGATAATTTCACAGTATAACTAACACCTCACCTGGAGCCCTGAAGCTCCAGCCACCTCTCCATCGTTCTGCTCTGCCCCTTGCTCTGCTGTCTGAGCATCCTATTTGAAAAAGTATTACATAATTAACAGACCTATTCTACCTCACAATCAGTGCTGACCTTACTAAACACCGGACTTTACAACAAATGCGTTGCGTGATAGATATCTAACTTATGGGTCCCCTCACTGTACTTACAGCCGAGGTAGCGAAATAACTTCTAATGTCTGTCGTCCTTTTCTTTTTTGGTGGCGACATGGTCTCGGAGACTCATAATAAATGTCAAACTCAGAAGGAGACGCGTTCACTTTCAGCACCATGGACCAAGCTTCCGTTCCGCGTGTGGCCAGCTGGCCGCCGCCTGTTGCAGCTAATCAAAGAACGTAGATCCACGTTCTGTGAGCCAATAGCGGGTCGTCATAGTTCATAACAGCGAATTTTAAAATGAATGCTACCACTGTGTAGTATATTGAAATATTAAAGTAATCAGTGTAGATTTTCGTTTATTTATTTTGTTTTTGTTAAAAAATACATTTTTTTTTTTTTAATTAATATGGCAAAAATTGGTCGGGACTATTTTATATCCCTTGAATATTGGTCGTGACATGTCACGACCGTCCATACCCAAACCTACGCCCATGGCTGTAGCACTGGCAGAAGAGCAAAACGTGCAAGGAGAGGGAGAAGGGGGGGAGAGACAGCGAGGCACCGCAGGACAAAAAAAAAACGATGTGGGGAAAAACTATGGGCTCTGGCACTTGCAGAGCACAAGCACAACGACAGGGAGGCGGAGAGACAGCGATATACTGTAGAAAAAAACCCGGCTCCCAAATAGGATCCTAAAACAACTCCTATTGTGGAGCCGGTTCCAATCGTTCACTTCAAAGAGCCGGCTCTTAGAGCCGGATCGTTCGCGACCGACACATCACTAATCTTTACAAGTAGTTACTGTAATTTGCATTGCATTATGGGTATAGTACATAGTATTACAGTAACTTACTGTATGTTTTGAAGTTGCAGTAATTTACTGTTTACACATTACAGTAGTGGTACTGTACTTATAATATACAGTAAGAATTATATTTGATTTCCAACGGTCATCATAGCTGCTTCATCGTGGTTCCCTGTTTCTGTATTTTTACTCCTTTAGTGGTTAACATATTTTTAAGGCAGAAAGAGAGCATGTACTTTTGTTTTTTTCCCACACCCTAGCTAACATTAATATGCAGTTTATCTAGCTACGTCATCAAGGGTGGCTTCGCTTCCAACCAGCTTTTTCTCTCCAAGTGCAGCTCTGTCTCCGTGCTGTGGGCTCACAATGCCTCAGCTCTTCAAGACAGGTAAAAAAACACTTCTTAGAAAACTGTTTGAAGCCAAAACCTAGTCTGGAAATGTACATTTTAGATGGAGTTAACGTAGCTTATAGCATCATGCTATAATGCTATAACTTAGCATTATAGCATGAGCTGGTTTGTGCTGGTTAGCCTGGTAACATAACGTTACCTTTACGTTACTAACTCTGGTGTATTATATAACTGGAATATTGCAACCTTATAAGTTACGTGTCTGTAAATGAGGTGAAAGAAAGGAAAATATGATGGTGTTATTTTTTGAGCTGGTTCGGAATTAACATTAGCTTAGGTGCTAATTTTACCGTTGAAGGTTTTAGCTTGACTTTTGCCGCTTAATCTTCCTCGGGCGGCTTTGGGTTGAGATGAGCTCAGTGCTGAGTGTCTGTTAGCATTGTTGTAACATCCTTTGTCGAACAATATAACCTTAACTGATAATTGATCCCCCCCCCCTTTTTTTTTTTTTTTTTTTTTACATCTAATGACTGTTCATTTGTTTAAACCATGATCTTGCAAACGTTAAAAGTGCAGATTAGCTACGTAGGTCAGCAAGGATGAATTTCTAACTTTGTTCTTTTTTTTTCTTTTCTTCAGATGATTTTTTTTTTTAACTCCCAAGCTTTTTCCCTCCAAGTTTCTGTGCAGTTCTGTCCTGCTGACTGCTAACATAGCTTCATCTCTTCAAAGGACAAGACAACAGGTAAAAAGACAGCTCTTCAAACATATTTGAAGCCACAAAATAGTCTGGAAATGTAGAGGAGCAGCTAACCTAATCTATAACTTTGAGCTTGCTACAGCTGGTTAGCCTGCAAAAGTACCATTACATCTCCAACATAGTGTATAAGAGTCTGTAAATGAGGACAAAGGTGAAAAACATTAAAGTAGTTTCTGTTATTTTTTGAGTTTGTTCAGCCACAGTGGCAGGTGGACAAAAAAAGTTAATTTCCAACCCTGGTTACATATAAGGACTGTTCACATGTTTAAACCATGCTCCTGTAAATTTAAAGTTAAGTCAGTACTAACAGGTGCAACTATGTACAGGTGTAAATTCTGCAGCATTTGTACTTCAGAATTTACAGAATTTTGTAGTCATGTGAAGAAACATCAACACACAGCTAATTATCGGTTTGCATGTGGAATAGAGCAATGTCCTGCTTCCTTCAGAACATTTTCTGCATTCAGGTCCCACATGCACAGGAGTCACCGCCATTGCAGAAGTCAGACTGAACACTTGTGGAACTGTTCTTGTGGAATGTAATGCTTTAAAAAATGCATTTAGCCCCACAAACTGTCATTCACATCCGCTGTTTCAGAGTGGTAGCAGGATGTAGGGGTAAAGTCTAGTCTAGTCTCCGGGATGAGGTTCTCAAAAACCTGTTGTAATCTGGGTGAACTGGCCCTTTAAATATAAATTACTACCAGTAATTCATATTTAAGAGAGTTTTCCTTTTATGTTTGTTAAGGAAATATGGCTATTTTTGATTGTTTAATTTAGTTAAGCTAATGCCATGTGCGTTTAAGTAGATCAACATTCCTATTTGGACAAATGACAAGCTGAGGCAAGGTAGAACATCAGAGATAAACAGTCTCCTGGCAAGGCTGTAACTTAGAGCAGCCATAAAACACTATGCTCTTGAAAGGCTTTAAATTAGTAGGCCATAAAGAATATCTTCCCCGGCTCACAGGTCAGAGGTCGGGGGTTTCCCAGGAGCTCAGAGTTGCATCTGGAGTTGATCACAACTTAGGAATCTTGGAAACACTTAGGTTTAATTTCTGATACACCTTTTAAATATTGATAGCAATAGTGTATTAGATTAAAGTATATTACCCAAGCTACAAGTACTAATCTAGTAAATGGAATGTATTTGAAAATGTACTAACTATGACAATATTGGAATCAAAAGGGAATGGTTTGAATGTTATGTTTTACAGGTTGAAAAAGACTTCTATCTCATTATTGTTTGTGATAAGGCAAAGATTCAAATCTTTGGAGAAGCTGACTGCAGAGGAGCAAGATAGGTTTTGTGAAAATAACTTATAACTTTAATAACTAAAATGACTCTTGATATTTGTCATTGAAACTCAGGGGAAGGTTTAAGTTTTTCCAAGGTAGCTCTTGGTTGGTCAAAACAGGGGTACGCCCTATTTGCATATATTAACAAAGAGAAACGCCTTCACTAGAAAAGGGAATGCTCAATAATAAGAATTCAGACAACTGCCCTGTTTTGCTTTTAAGCATCAGCTGTCTCCAAAGGCACTTGATAGCCATATTTCCTTAACATGTTTTAAAGGTAAAATTTGTCAACCTTCCTGTCGATTTGAAAATGTAGATAACCTCCTGACCATCTCATGACCTCCCACATTGTCTGTCTTATTCTTTACAGTTCAGCTTCCACAAGATGGATCCCACTGATTTTGTTTGACGAATGGAATAAAAGTTCTTCTGATGTAGGAAATGTGTTCTATGGTTTTGTTGTTTTACAGCACATTATATTGTATTGTGACATTGTTCTTTATGACATTGCGAATATGTAAATGGATTTTATTTCTACAAATCTGCTGAAAATAAATACCTGTTATTCACAGTACTTGGACTAAAATTTCTTTTATGAAATTTTTCGGTTTATGGTAAAATATTCTTATATTAAAAAAATGTAAACTTTAATTTACAGTAAAACTCTGACATTATGTTGTGAAACAAGTTTACAGTAGACCAGCTTTCCTATAAAATACAATTACAGTAAAGCAGTTATAACTGTAAAGCACACTCACAGTAAAAATTAACTGTGAAATATCATAACAGTAAAGGTACTGCAGAATGGTAATTACAGTAACTTGCTGGCAACAGTGTTGCCAGTAAGTTACTGTAAAATTACAATAAAAGGTCTAACAGTGTAACATGACAGTAATTTCATGTGACAAGACATTTAATCCATGGGGATTACTGGTTTTACAGTTTGTCCATTTTGACCAGATCCTGAAAAATTATTCCATTCAACCTTTAACAGAGAATGATAACTTCTCTAGAATGCAAATGTCCAGTACAATTTTGAAGCAGTCAACTGTAGGTGCTTTAAGTTTGAACCATTTCCTAGTGATTGTCTTTTTGCTTGCTGCCAGTAGTAACACTTTTTAATCTTTCAGAGAGCAGTTATCAAATGGAATGTCTCTTAAGTACAGGGCTTCACATTTACAGGGAATTCTCTCAGTAAAGATGTTGTATAAGTGATCTCATAACTACTCCCACTATAGTTTAATCACTGGACAACCCCAGAAAATATGACAATGACTGGCCTCAATTGTTCCACAGAGTCTCCAACAGGTGTCTCCACTGCCCTGATGTTTTTTCTGAGTTGGGGTTACAAAATATCGAACAGTGTTTTGTAACCCCAAATATTTGGCCATACAGTATAATTTGTCGAGCCTTTCCCAGCCTTCAGATGAGATGATTACATTTTATTCTTTCACCCAGCTGTTTCTTATGTAGTCTGTATCACCTTGTTTAGATGCCAGAATATAGTATAGAAACAAATTTCATGCATGAACCTGATTTCAACAAAGACAGAAAAACATTAAAAATAAAAATCTTGGTATGGCTGTTTCCTATTTGTCTTGTGTATTTTGATTAAAATATGTCCTAACCTGCAAATATCTGAAGAAGTCATCCTTTTCCAACACATTAGACACATTTCTCAAAACACTGAAATGTCCCCTTTGGGAAAAATAAAAAGTTAATGTGACAAGACATTTAATCCATGGGGATTAAATGTCTTTGGGAATCCATCCTTTAAATATCCCGTCATTCTTAGTCTTAGTTTAAATCAGGGGTCTCAAACTCGCGGCCCGCGGGCCAACTGCGGCCCTCGGGATGATAGTTTGTGGCCCCCGCCTTAATATGAAAGTTTAATGTTAGTGCGGCCCGCGAGTTTGATATAATTGGCACTTTTCAGTGTTGTGTGCAGAGCTGAACGAACTTACCAATCACAGTGGAGTATATTGCTCTCGGGGGCGGGACATCGGCTGGGCCTATTTGCATTTTTCTATTTCTATTTCCTCCGTGTTCTGGGTCCAGTCCTCCATCTTCTCCAGCCGTCACTCTACTTCATTAATTCTTGCGTTCACTTTTCTTATTTCCTCTTTGATAGTTGAAAGTTGATCTTTGTTTTCCTGGCAGAACCCTATCAGCTAACATTTCCAGGCTAGTCATTCTGCCCTTAGGTCCTACTACCTTAATAAGCTAACTTAAGTTAACTTAACTTAATAAGTTAGATGTAACTTTTCTGTCTGTATCTTTTTGTCCTCTTCTCTCTATTGTTATATTGTTGTTTGGGCTTCATTACAGTCTTACACCATTTAACTGCTTTTTGTAATGCAATATTACTAAGCTGAATGGGAATAATTCTGTAATAATTTATCCAGTTCTCGAGAGCCTTTCTACCAACCTACCATCTTTACAGTGTCCGACCAGAACCTCAAATGTTTTTGATTTTTTCAAACATGTATCGTAACCAAAGGTGTTGAGTAACAAACTAACCTCTTATAAGTGTTGAGAACCCATGTCAGCAGTGACACAATTTCATTAGCTTCCAGATCCTCCCAGGCCAGCTCTTTCACACGAGTGGACACAGCGTTGTGATAGAGGCTGAAAAATCTAGACCATAAAAACATCCAGAAATTGAACAATATATTACCATTCAGGGTTATTTCATAAGTTGTTTTTGTTTAATTTAGATTTTCTGACTTAGAGCTTTAAAAAAATCTATTGCTTCTAAATGAAAAGACTATATTGTGCATAGTGTTACAAAGAAGTAAGAATTCCAAATGCGTCACCTGTTGAAGGTGTTGTAGTGTGGGGGGAAGCACTGCACCATGAGATTTTTAACAACAATAAGGTCGTCCAGAACGTATTTCCTGGTTATTTCCAGCAGACGAACAAGCCACATTTTATCAGCCTCTCTGGTCACTGCCTGGGTGCCCTCGATGCGTGTGCTCACAGTACCCTCCAACACCTGATGAGGAGGAGAAGGTCAGATTGAGCAAAAAAGGATGGTGTATGCAAGGAAGAAGAAAAAGGTGGAATAGAAAGACTAAGACTCATTTTGATTTCCACCATTCAAAGTTTCACAAACTCATACACATTTTGACTTTGTATCTGAGTTAAAGTGTTTGTAGTTGTAGAGGTTTAGATTCTATGCCCAAACTACACCAGGTTTCTTGCATGCTCTGGTTCTCAACCCCATTGAGACTGTGCGATCCTCATATTTTTGACTATCAGTTCAGAACTAGGGTCATACATTGACAAAACTGTCACCGGCTTACATATGGTAAGAGATCTCAACAACGGGAATAAAAGAGATGTTAAAGTGGTCCAAGAAAGGACCCTTGTGGATCTCCACAGTTGAGTTTTGTTTGTCCAGATTTATAATTACGAAATGTCCAAAAGTAATCCATGTCTGCCTAAAGCACTGCATTCCAGTAAGGGACTTGGAAGTATTTGGACCTAGAAGTAGTTCTCTGAGCCTACCGTTTCAGTAATATTCTTAACTTGAAGGCTTTGAGAAGCATTCATGAGTAAATCCATTTAAGCTCCTCTGACCTGAAACATCTTGTCCTTCCAGTGTTTGGGTCGCCCAGGTGGAATGAAGCCAGTCTGTTTCTTCCGGTCAACCATCCGCCGGTCAAGCTTCTCCTCTCGCTCAATGATACGGACCACAGACACCAACATGGTAGGGTCGCGACGAACGGTTACCATGGACCTCTGCAGTACCATCCACAACTGCTTAGCAAGCTCATCTGATAGTCTTTGTACCTTGCAGAAAAATTGGAAAACATTTATAGAGTTAACACTTATAGAGTTTTTATATCTGGAAATGTTAAAGCCATCAGAACACCCAAACTGGTTTTATCAACAATAATGCAACAATAAAAAATTTTTCTTCACATAGAGACAACATCAAAACCATTTGAACTGCTTAACCCTCCTGAGATTTAATGGTAATGTGGTCTCTCTGACAGCTGACAACAGCTTCTCTCTGTAGTAGTTCTTCACTAGGTTGGCAAATATTTCTTGCAGTGTATGAGCCTATTCTTCCACGGCAAATCATTCCATCTCATCTAGGTTGCATGGTCTTTAAGCATTGTTGGGTCTCCAGTAATGATGGACTGAACAACAAGGAATGTACTGTAGATACTGGTTTAAAAACAAAAATACACTGCATTAACCTACTGAGTTTTAGGAGGAAAAGGAGTTTTACTGCATGAAAGTGTGACATGTTAACTAAAACCCATCTGCTGAAGGGCAGCTTCTTTTCACAATGGCTGTTGTATTGAAGAACACCTGTTTTTGGACCCATCAAGCAGACTGAACAAATGCCTTCTGTGCTTAATGCAGAAAGTTATTGAGTGCCTCCCTCAACATGCTCTATCTGCATCCAATTGAGTTTAGTTCAGATAGACACTGGATGATCATTCAGGAACTCTCCCTGTACCCACAGACTGTACAGCTGCTGTCTTTTGTTTCTATTCCGTTACACTTCCGAGATATTTCACAGTTTTTACTGAGTCTCAAATCCCTTTGTCATCTTTATTTTAATTAACATTTAAAATATTTACATCATCGAATCTTAGCTGCATAAACTCTGTAGTGAGTGAAACATTGTTAAGATCTCAGTTCTGTTTCTTGATACCAAAGTTGTGAATCATTTCATGTGCATCCTTGACTTCATGACATATCAAGGTGTGTATTGATCCCTCCTTACTATGAAGATTTGTGGAGGTTTGTATTGCTTTTGAGAGTGAAGCAGGATGCTTACTAAAGCTAGCAACATCTTATAATTCCACTTAGCTACGCTTACATCTTCAAAGTAGATAGAGATGAGGTTCATGTCACTGGTGTTCTTGCTGTCCATACGATACTGCTCATACATAAGGTCATCGCGAGAGCACTCCAACTCCATCAGCTTCCTGTGAGCCTGCAGCAGCTCCCCCTGCTCAGTCAGCTGCTGGGTCTCCAGCACTATCTCTGGAACTGAACCCAGAACAATAGAACAGCATACAGAACATTAACCAGATCCAAAACACTCATATTTTAGATTTAATATGACAAAACTTACCAGAGAAAATGTTTTTCAGGTTTTCCACGGCAGCAGCTAGCTGACTGTGCTGAACAACAGCATCCTTCACATCTTTTAGGTTCTCAATAGTGTTGATGCTCTGCCTCCAGTCTTTGCTCACATTAGCCAGAGAGCTCTGGATATCTTTGACATCCAGCAGGGCGGTATGCAGTTGAGTCAATCCTGTGCGAACACCATCCAGCTGAGACTGGATTGCTGCCTGAAAACCATCACAGAAAACAGAACTAGTTATTGGAACTGTTTAAGGGTGAGTCAAACCTGCCAAAACACAGCAGATTAAACCAAAAATCCGATTAAAAGAGGTTCCTGTATTTCTCACAGCTGCCATCTGCTAGTGTTTAAGCTTAAGTAAACCTGTATAGGAGGGGGTATAACTTAACAGAGACTCGGCAAGATTACTACCATTAACATGTATATGAATACTGACAAAAAAATTACTTATCAGGCTCAACAAAATGAGGAATGACACTGTTTTCCTTTTATGTTGAGAAATAAACATCTGCCTCCAAACACAATAGGTTCTCCTATTGCTAATACAGCCCTAATTCCGCAGATCTTTATCTTGCCTCCATTTCAGTCATAATTTTGCTAGAACTTCAGTGGTGTTACTGTTGTTTTGAAGGTTTTAAATGGCATAACTGAAGCTTTGATAATAAAAAAACCCCCAAACAAACAAAAAAAAAAACAATGCTGACTTTCCCTTTCCGCTAATTTCTCAAAGGCATTTGTTGTTTGTCACAGCCTTTTACATTACAAAAACTCCTAGAAAAGGTTGTGGGTGGCATCAAGTGGTTTGTTCTATGACTTTGTAGTTTTGTGTTTTTTATGTTGTAAAGTACTTTGAAATGCCTTGTTGCTTAAATGCGCTATAAAAATAAAATTTGATTTGATTTTGATTCTTAGCACATTCCGACTTGATTCTTTGAAAAATATACGTTGTTCATTTCTTGCAAAGACATTGACAGAATAATTTCTGATAATGTCTTAAAACTTATACATAAGACAAGTTAGCTGAATTAGATCCAACAAATTCAAAAAGTGGTCAAATATATCATTTTAAGATCTTCACATCATCACACTGGACATTTGACAAAAAACATCTCTATCAACCCTACACCAAATTAGTTTGGTGTGTTCCTAATTTCTTAGTAATAAAAGTTTCCAAAGTAGTAACAACATTTCCAAATATAAGAATTAACTACAGATTTAGTTTCCAAACTAGCACTAGTATATTTTAGCTACTTAAGGAAAAAACAAAATTGATAGAACTTATTATTTACAAGAATTTGACGTAAATTTACACCTAAAGTTAATCAAATGTTTGTCAGCTGTTGGTTTTTCTCAACAAGCAGTTGAGTCATTCGGGTGGGTACGCACACCCAAACTCTTAATTAGGGTGTTTTAAAAATGTGCTTTTTTATTGGTTTTAGTTTTTATTCATTTTTTTTATTTTTATTTATTTAATATCAAAGTAGGAAACACATGGTGTGGTGTATTACATTAATGAAAGGAAAAAGAGAATTAAAAAATAAAATCACAGAATAAACGAAGAAAAGAAAACAAAGTTTTGTGTTTTAAAGGATGAGTATATATTAACCATATGTGGTTCTAATTTTGTCCATATGTGCACTTGGCACCAGGACACCCTAGGCCGCAGTTCGATGATCGACTTTGTCATCGTTTCATCGGATCTGCGGCCGTATGTCTTGGACACTCGGGTGAAAAGAGGTGCGGAGCTGTCCACTGACCACTACCTGGTGGTGAGTTGGCTCCGGTGGTGGGGGCGAAAGCCGGTCAGACCTGGCAGGCCCAAACGTGTTGTGAGGGTCTGCTGGGAACGTCTGGCGGAATCCCCTGAGAGACGGAGCTTTAACTCCCATCTCCGGCAAAACTTCGAACACGACCCGGGGGAGGTGGGGGACATGGAGTCTGAGTGGACCATGTTCCGTGCCTCCATTGTCGAGGCGGCCGATCGGAGCTGTGGCCGCAAGGTTGTCGGTGCCTGTCGCGGCGGCAACCCTCGAACCCGCTGGTGGACACCTTCGGTGAGGGATGCCGTCAGGCTGAAGAAGGAGTGCTATCGGGCCTTTTTGGCCTGTGGGACTCCGGAAGCAGCTGATGGGTACCGGCGGGCGAAGCGGCATGCGGCTCGGGCGGTTGCTGAGGCAAAAACTCGGGCGTGGGAGGAGTTTGGAGAGGCCATGGAGAAAGACTTCCGTACGGCTTCGAGGCGATTCTGGTCCACCATCCGGCGTCTCAGGGGGGGGAAGCGGAATTTGGTGGCCTTAGGATCTCATCTCTGCTTTTCGCAGACGATGTGGTCCTTTTGGCTTCATCAGATCGTGATCTGCAGCTCTCGCTGGAGCGGTTCGCAGCCGAGTGTGAAGCGGCCGGGATGGGGATCAGTGCCTCCAAATCCGAGGCCATGGTCTTGAGCCGGAAAAGGGTAGAGTGCCTTCTCCGGGTCAGGGGGGGTGTCCTGCCCCAAGTGGAGGAGTTTAAGTATCTCGGGATCTTGTTCACGAATGGGGGAAGAGGGGAGCGGGAGATCGACAGGCGGATTGGCGCAGCGTCTGCTGTCAAGCGGGCGCTGTACCGGTCCGTCGTGGTGAAGAGAGAGCTGAGCCAAAAAGCGAAGCTCTCGATTTACCGGTCGATCTACGTTCCCACCCTCATCTATGGTCATGAGCTTTGGGTCATGACCGAAAGAACGAGATTGCGGATACAAGCGGCCGAAATGGGTTTTCTTCGTAGGGTGGCTGGGCTCTCCCTTAGAAATAGGGTGAGAAGCTCAGTCATCCGGGAGGGACTCAGAGTAGAGCCGCTGCTCCTTCACATCGAGAGGAGCCAGTTGAGGTGGCTTGGGCATCTGGTCAGGATGCCTCCTGGACGCCTCCCTGGTGAGGTGTTCCGGGCACGTCCCACCGGGAGGAGGCCCCGGGGAAGACCCAGGACACGCTGGAGAGACTATGTCTCTCGGCTGGCCTGGGAACGCCTCGGGATTCCCCCGGAAGAGCTGGAAGAAGTGGCCGGGGAGAGGGAAGTCTGGGCCTCCCTTCTGAAGCTGCTACCCCCGCGACCCGACCTCGGATAAGCGGAAGAAGATGGATGGATGGATGGATGGGTTCTAATTTTAAATGTCATGTAATTATGACCTGTAAGCACAGAAGAATCTTAAAGAACAGAAATAAAGGCTTTCAAACATCTATGCGAGTGTAATTATCTATAACAATGTGTTTCACTTGGTAGGTAAAAATCTTGATATCCCTGTTTCAACAGTGCATTATTGAAAAGTTCCTGAAATAAATGGACTTTTCAATAATGTCCTAATTTAATTAATGAATCTGTGCACTGAATGAAAAAATCTAAAAAAGAACAACAGAGTTGTTGTTTCTTGTTTACCTTCAAATGACTAAAATTTTTAAGTAAGGCAAAGTATTACAGTCCTGTTTACCATTATTGACACCCATGATGTTTATGCATTATGGAATATTTACTTAAGGAAATTCATCAAGTATCACATCATATATCATCACCTCAGGTTCCCGCACATACTCCTTAACAGTCAGCCTTCTGACTAACACCCTACTGTTGCCGTTATCTACCCCCAACTGTACCATGCCTGTTATTTTTAGCCTGTAAGATCTCACTTCAGCACGTCTACTTCCTTAGTTAATCATCCTTCTCCTTCCCTTTTCACCGCCTCTCTGCCTTGGAACTCACTTTTCGAGGGAAGACATCTCAAATCAACATTGCAAAATGCTCATCCAAGCTTATCACAATTCACAGCACAGTGCCTTCTGCTGGGATCTGAGAACCAAAGAACTTTAATTCATTTATGTCAACAAAACTTTTTAATTGCTGTTTTTCTCTGTGTGAATCTCAGGTTGAAATGAAGCCTAGGCATAAATTCAGAGTGGAAGACTCTTCAGCCCCAACTATATCACCCAATCACCATGTCACGTTCATCCGCCGCAGCCTATTGACATTGTTCCATACTTTGTCATAGCCAGTCATCGTTCAGTAATCTGTTTATACGGACCTTCATCAATGGCACCATCTGCTTTCCAGCCGTGCTCTACACATCTCCACCTCTTCACCACCTCTATGCTCCCGGCTCCTTCAGCCTTCCATCTTTTCTCCAACCTCCACCACCAGTGTACGGGGGAAGATGTCTCAAATAATCATCACAAAATGCTCATCCAAGCTTATCGCAATTCACAGCACAATGGCTCCAACTGAAAGAAGCTCCTGGTTTTTCCACTATTCTCTGCATGTCACCACAAGGTTTTTTCATTACAGCATTCATTTGGGCAGAGAAGTACTTTGTATGATGTGCTCAGCAGATGCACAGTTCCATTGGGTGTCTGCTAATGGCGCTAGTCTGAAGGAACTGAGTGGGGGAAATCACAGGAGAGGGCTGATCTGTGAGGTGGAAGCAAAGCTGGAGACTGCAGCTCTGAGGAGAAGCTGTGTGGAAAAGGCAGCGCTTGGTGAGAGCAAGTGTTCAGACACCCTGGAATGGTTTCCATGGGAGATTCAAAGATTTCTCAAGTAAGTAAAGTTTATTTATCAAGTACTTTTCACAGAAATGAAATCACAAAGCGCTGTACAATAAAAATCAACCTTGAAACAATACAAAACATAAAACCAAGATAAGAAACACAATAAAATCAAGAGATAAAAAACTGGGAAAATAGAAATGTTTTAGTTGCTTTTTAAAAACCTCGACAGAGTCAGAAAAACGGAGCTGCAAGGGCCAACTGCGGGGCCACCGACTGAATGGTTCGGTCCCCTTTAGTTTTTAACAGTGTTCGTGGAACAACCAGGAGATTCAGACTTAGAGAACGAAGACCACAAGCAGCAGAATATTTAGTTACAAACTGACAAAGATAATCAGGAGTGGCTATGTAATGCTCTATATGTCAGCACAAGTACTTTAAAACAAATTCTAAAATCAACTGGGAGACAATGTAGTGAATATAGAACAGGACAAATATGACAGAATTTACTGGATTTGGTGAGAAATCTGGCTGCTGCGTTCTGTATTGACTGCAACCATAAAATTGAGGTTTTATCCAGGCATTACAGTAATCCAGACGAGATGACACAAAAACATGCATGATTTTCTCTAAGTAAACTCTGGAGACCATTTGTCTAATATTAGAAATATTTCTTAATTGAAAGAAACAAATCAAAGATTTCTCAAACATGTAAGACAGAATCAAAGCAACACTACAGGTATGTTTTTGATAAGGGAATAACATAATAACGTTATATAAGCTCAGAAAAGTCTATTTTACATATTACTGCCCTTTTAAACATTTAGCAACGATTATTATTTTAAGGTAGCTTTCTATAGCTTGTTTATGGGAAATTTTGAATTGCAAGTGTGAGGCCAGACACTGCTGTTTCGCGCTCCCCTTTATGTCATCCCTAATATTTTTTTTAAATCTGGCTGAGATCAGGATTGCAGGTCAAAAAAGTTTTTTTTTTGGTAACAAGAGCCTCTCTACAAACTGTCCCTGAGCTAATCTGGAAAAAAACAACAAAAAAACATGATGTTTGGAGGTTATAAGCTAGAATGCTGTCAGTTTTGGCTTTATGTGCCTCAGCATCCACTGATGATGTTAGAAAGGGATGGATTGAGTGCTTGACTCGATATATTGTATATTAGAATAGACTGTTCACACATTTCCAATTCAGTTACAGTGCTGCTGGTTTGATGTGGTGAAGTACCTTAAGTCTGGCCTCAACCGAAGCCTTCTTCCGGGCTTCTCTCCTTCGGTACTGCTCCACTTTATCCAGCTGGTCGGACCTCTGCAGCATGCCGGCCACACGCTGCACTGCAGTCGCTACAGCCTCCCTGCTGGTCTCCTCCATGACGAATATCTGGACCTACGGAGGGAGGGTTGAAATCCCAATTTGGGAATTTTGTCACTTCCACGGGGATCGTTAATAGTTCAATCTGCTGGTAGAAAAGTTTCTTAATCATTGCAGCTACTTCCACTGAGGACACTGAGCAGACTCGGTCTATCTGGGGACTCTGGATCTGATCAGCTGACCACAGCTTTAATGGCGTCAGCAGGTCATCGCTACCAACACCAGAAGAACATTATACTGGCATGTAAGCGAAGGTGACGTAGATTCCCATAGAAAAAATAACAACAGCACAACTTGACTTTGTCAGAAAAACGATAACTGAGAACTGATAAATCAAGAAAGGTCATCTGAAGCTGCCATAGCATCGCTAAGCTAATTGGAGACACGAAATTCTTGGTGTTTCTAAGCGCTTCTCTACAGGAACCAGGAAACATTCTTACCTCAGCAAGTTACAGAAGAAAATTGGTCTTTGTCTCTACAAATAAAACAATGTTTCACAAAGAAACTGCCTTTGTTGTATTGTTGCCTCCTCTTCCTCTTCTGTTAGCTTCTTCTTCTTCTTTAGATTTTGACGGCAGCTTGCATCCATTATTGTTGCACTACTGCCATCTATTGGATCCTAATATCTATACCTCAAATTCTCATAATGATCCCAGTATTTCTTTTAAAATGAAAAATCTTCTTTTTCCCCTCAATACTATTAAACTGATGAACCACATTCTCAAATTTCAATTCCCTATTAAAACTTAATTCCGTTTTTAATAATCTTCTTTGATTTACATATTTTCTACAACTAATAAAAACATGTTCCATCGTTTCTACAGCATCACAGCAACTACATAACCAGTAAGATGTTTTCCCATCTTAAAAAGAGTTGCATTTAAAAAACTGTGACCGGTTCTTATTCTATTTATAATTATCTCCTCTCTCCTGTTTATTCCTCTAATTTTTACTACATCAACTGTATTTTGTATCCTGTATAAATGCCTTCCATTTATTTCATTGTCCCACCTAATTTTCCATATCTTCTTACTTTCTCTCCAAACTATGCTTTTGCCTTCAGATTTAGATAACTTTATTGGCATATCAATATCTTCTTTTTTAATAGCCTCCTTAGCCAACCTATCTGCTCTTTCATTACCCAAAATACCCACATGAGCAGGAGTCCAAAATAATATTAGATTTTTATTTTGTTCACAAATTCTATGATGAACAGCCATAATCTCATATAATATATTTTGATGATTATTTGTACTTCCTTTTCCAATATTTAACAATGCAGATAATGAATCACTACAAAAACTATTATTTTATTTATATTAGTATCCTCCACCCATTCTAAAGCTAATAATATAGCACATAATTCTACTGCATATATACTGAGATAATTAGATGTTCTTTTTGAAATATTAATCTTTAATTCAGAAATCACTACTGCTATACCAGTCGCTTCATTTTTGGGTTTTTTCGAACCATCAGTATAAATTTGCAAATAATCATTATATTTATTCTGTATTTGATTATAAAATTCTTGGCAGATATCTCTTATATTTCTTTCCTTAATATTTGATAATGATCTGTCTATATTAATATATTTCCATGTCCATGTAGGTCTCAAAGGCCACAATACTGTTGGACTAAATTCTTTGTTATATACATAAAATGTTTTTGCTCTGTCATCCTCAACCCACCCAAAACTATCATTTGTTCCTTTCCTCTTTCCCAACAATTTTCTAATACTTTCTTAACTGGATGATCTTCAGTATGTCCTTTTAAATGTATCCAATAATTAACCATTATCTGTTGTCTTCTGATACATAATGGCATTTCTCCTGATTCTACTTGTAAAGCACATACTGGAGTCGATTTAATTGCCCCTAAACAAATTTTCAATGCTCTAGCTTGAATAACATCTAATTTTTTAATCTAGTTTTAGCCGCTGAACCATACACCACACTCCCATAATCTATCCTTGACCGAATTAGAGACACAAACATTTTTAAGTGATTGAAAACTTGCACCCCATGTCAACCTGCTAAACACCTCATAATATTAAGAACCTTTTTACTTTTCTCCATAATATGTTCTATATGATTTTCCTAAGTTAGTTTCTTATCAAAAACAGTCAACCCTTTATAATTATTTCCCTTATGAATACAACTTTTACAACTTATATTTTTTAAGTGCCCTATTCAGTTCTGTTATTGTAAACAACATAGAATGGATCATTTGTATGTCCCATTTGCTGTAATAATTCCTTGTTCTCTAAAATGGTCTTTTCTCTTCCTATTTTCCCTTCACTAATATTTTCAGAACTATGAATTTTAACAAAATTATTTACCAACATTTTTGCCTTTTCTCTGTCAGTAGTTGCTGTTATTTCTCCATCATTTAATATTGGATATCCAGTCACTCTTTTAATCTCATTCATCCTTTTAATTGTTGCCCACACCTTAGAAATATCTGTCTCCCTCCCTACTGAATTACAAAAACTCCTCCAACAATCTGTTTTTGCATTTTTAATAATTCTTCTTACATTTGCTTGCAATTTCTTGTATTCATTCAGATTCTGGAAGTTGTGATATCTTTTTTAATAATTTGAAAGCTTTATTTTGTTTCTTGATAACCTCAGTATATTCTGATGTCCATCAGGGCACCAATCTTCTTTCCCTTGCCCCACCTTTCTTCCTCAATAGCCTGATCCTCTGTCAGCTTATGAACAACTTCTGCTGGAGTGTGTAACTGAAGATTAAGCAAGAAAAGAAAAATAATTTTCTTTTGATCAATCTGGTTTGTCTTGAAAATGTAAAGACAGATGGTTAGACACTGGTAATGCTTGTTTATCCTACAAAGGTGACTAACAAACATAAACTGGTTCATCATTATACTTTGTAAAAAACAGTAAAGCGTGTTTTAATGGTTGATTATCAAATATAATCTGTAATTTAGACTTGTATGTCTAATTCTTAATGGAGCATTTTTCTTTACTTTCCTGGTTATTCTAACTTATCTTTAAAGGTTGTGAAGATAACTTCTACTGATATTACAGATCTGATATCTTGGATATTGAGATGCTGAATATACATGTTTTGATGAATGAAACATTGTTACAACGCAAATCAGCCAATCACACCACATCAACTAATACATTTTGACATTTAGTATGAAAGTATTTTTGGTGCAAAATTATTTGTGCTGTGTGAAGCTGATGAGAAAATTCTTATACTATAGAATTGCACAAAAATCCGTGAGGGACGGTGGAGTCCTTGCTCGAAATTCCGTGAAAGAGGTGCTGGAAGCCCGTTGAAAGGCTGTTTACATTGTTTAAAACTACGTGATTGTGAGAGTGAGTGGGAATAAAAATATCAATAGGTATTTCGTTCCATATAACACAGTAGGAGTGTAACCTGTAAACCTTTTATGGATGCAAAAGCAAGAACCCCCCACTTGATGACTTTGTGTTTCTGTGTTTGATATGATGTAAAGCACTTTGAAATGCTGCTGAAATGTGCTATACAAATAAAATTTGATTTGATTTATAGGAGTTTGTAATTTTATTTTTTTAAGTCTTCCAGATAATAGTTGCACCTCTTCAAACTGTGTTCGGCAGCTCTCCCTGCTGTACAGATATACGTACTAATAGTGATAAAGAAAGTGCTCAATCACTGTATACAAGCAAAATTACAAATAAACAGACAAAAATGTACTCTAGTAAAAGTAAATGTACCACTCAAGATTTTTACTTGAGTAAAAGTACCTGCGTCTAAAAATGCTGCAGTATGTAACTTTTATAAAACGTGTACTGGCCCAAAGATCCTCTTCTCATGTCTCCTTGACCCTTTCCTTTGCTGTTGACATACAAGTCTTTGTTCCTGGCTGGGATCCAAAGACTTGTACCTAAAAACACAAACTGATTTGAAGCTTATGTCCTTACATCCTTCAATAAAATCCAGGCATAATGATTGAAAAATCTTGGTACTGAGAAATAAATTGTCTGTAGGATAATTAATCAATATTAAGTACATTAAGATGCAACAATATAGACCTCAAGTAACTGTAATGATGATTTGATATACAGTATGGCAAACTCCAGATATGATCAGTATGCAGTTAAAATGCATCATATAAGACCAACCAAAAAATGGACTTCAAATGTCAGTAGTCTACTGAACAGCAGAGATGTCCAAAGTGTGGCCCAGGGCAATTTACAGCCCCATACACTGTTTTTGTGCAGACCCCCAACTGCATTCTGAATGGCAGAAATATAACTCATCAGCACAGACAGTTGATACAGGTGGAAACAAGTTAAAATCCTTTGACAATATGGTAAGAAAGTATTTGGCTTACCACACCTTGGTTTTATTTTTAGTTAGATCATAACTAGGACTTTATTTGAAAACAAAAATTGTACCCAAATATTTATGAATTGTGTTGCTAAAAAGAATTTTCCAAGCCAATAACATAAGCTGTCAACCTCTAAATATCCATTTATTGGAGATTTTTACTTTAAGGCAGACATGCAAAACCTTGTGCTTTGATCCACATCAAGTTGCACATCTATGTCCTACAAATCTCTTTACTGCTTTATTCTGTCAATGTAGCTCACACACCATTATATACCTGCCTCAACAAACCCAATGTCCTGCAGACAAAGCAGGCAGCAGAGTTGGATAAAACCCTATTTCCATCATGGGAGAAGTGGAGGTTGTGGAATATAAATATCTCAGTGTTCATCTAGACAGACTGGAAATGCAACAGCGAAGCCATGTATAATAAGGGACAGAGCAACCTGAACTCATCGGGGAAGCTAAGATCTTTCAAGGTTTGCAGCAAGATGCTGCAAATCTTCTATAAGTCTGTTAAGAACATCATCTCATCTGTTTCAGCAGCATCAGAGCCAAGGACCTAAAAAAAAAAAAACTCAACAACCTGATAAAGAAGGTTCTGGTGACAATGATGCAAAGAATTCTTCATTTCAACTTTATTTACTTAACATACAGCAAAACACACTCAGTAGAAAGGTACAAAAACATGTTTCATTTTAAGTTTGAACAAATTGTTTTAAAAACCAACTATTGTCTTGAGGCTGGTCAGTTAATACCGTGGTTTTCTTCCACCTGCAAAAGCAAAATATTAAACAAGTCCTCGCTGTCAAATACAGACGTCAAGAAACAACTCCATGTCAAACAATACAGAGGAAAACAAGATCCTCACCTTTTGTTTTCCCTCCTCTAGAGTATCCACTATGAGCTTCCTGGTGGTTAAACTGTCGCTCTGTGGGATAAAAAACTGTTCAAAAGAATCAGGGAGCAAAACCTTCTGTCCATTTAAAGGGACATAATCCACTTAAAAAAATTTAATGTTGAACAAGTTGATAAAGAAAGCTGGTTGTGCTCTGGCTTTCCTGGAGATTAAGCTTCATAACATGAACATAATGAACACTGAGAATCCACCTAATGAGAGTGAACTAAGAGTGCAGTCCTGCTGTACAAACATAGCTCTTCTTCAAAGAATCATCTACAATGACTGAATACACCCAACAGTAAGAGTTACAACATAAGTATTTTTGATTGAACAACTGTGCTATGACTGATATTTGTAAGATTGAGGAACATATTACACCTGATGGAACCAAATGAGGTTGCATTACCTTGACCTGTCCCCCTCCATTGCCCATTCTTCTTTCTCTGCTGTCCAGTTCTGCCATCAATTGCCTTTTTTATATCTACAAGATAACACTCAAGTTTCAGTAATCAATATATTATGGATAAGTCAAAGTAAACTTTCATTACTAAATAAGAAAAGCACTACCTGAAGATTTAAAATGATCTCTTCCGTTTGTTTCAGTATTCTTCAGCTCCCCACATAAACAAAGTTGCTCATGGAATTCATCACATTGGACACCACAGTCCACCAAAGTTCCCTTTGATAGAGACACTTCAGCTACATTTTGAACTATAATCTGAACTTCATCATCTTTGATGTCCACTGCATTCTGGGAAATCAGCTGGATGGCTGATGAGGAAATTTCCTCTGCTGCAGAATCGAGGGATATTTCTTCAGAGGATGAAAGGCTTTTCTGCTGCAGCTCATTAATCAGGGTGTTCTGGTTTGGGCTTTGACCATCCTCAGGTTCAGAAGACCTATTTTCAGCCACATCCCTTTCAGTCGGAGTAGATGCGGCTTTTCTTGGAAGAGCTGAGGAAGGAGACGAGACATTCTTTTTTGAGTGAAGCAAGTTTTGACTTTGTTCTGGTTTTATAGATCCAGATACATCCCCTTTCATTTCTGTTCCTGTCTCTCTCACAGGACTATGCTCCTCTTCTTGAATACTGGAACAAAGGCAGTTTTCTGGTACTTGAACAGAGACACAGGTCAATAAGCTGTGCCCTCTCTTTTCTTCATTCATAAGGTTGTCATTTTGGTTGAAGAGTCCAACATTTTCAGCTTCCTCTGTCTCTTCATTAACTTTGCCATAACTTTGCTCCAACATGCCATTTTGTAACAGCCACTCTCTAGTAGGGACATAGGCAGGCAGAAACTCCACAGACCAAATGGATTCATTGGATTTTCTCTTCACCTGACAGCTACTAGCAGACATATGAGGTGCAACATCTGAGATCTTATGTAGATATGTCCTATTGTAATTTTCTTGCACCTCAGTTTCAGAGTTGTTGGAGGAGAAATTTTGCACATCATCTATGAAGGTTAATGAATGTCTTTCTGAAAAGCTTACTTCTACAGGCTCCTCATGTGTACTAGACTCCAGGAATGCGTCCATTGTAGAATAAGGGAGTCGAAGGCTTCTGAAGAGCACTTCACTAACTTTTGGACTTGTCATACCTTCATCAATACCAGTGCCAAGTCCTTTAACAGAACCAATGTTTGTTTCTCTGGAATTGTGGTATAAAGGTTTGTTGAGCTCAACATCATGCTGAGATGTCATCCAAATATCAGTATAGGACAGCTCCACATCTGTCGTTTTCAGCAGCGCTGTTTGTGGTGTTCCACCGCCACGGTTCATCAACATGTCAGGAACAGAGATGCGCCTTTCTTTAAGGACAGCATTGTCTTTCTGAGATGAGCTAGACACTGGAAGTAAACCATCTGGAGACCTTATCCTCATATTGAAATCCCCATCTTTAGAAAGCAAGTCAGGGATAGGCTCTTGGTCAGTATTAATTTGTGTGTCTTGCCTTGTGCTTCCAGATGATTCAACAGCAGTTGATGAAACAGGTTGTCTGTGAAAGTCTGTTATGACAGTGGTACTTGCGACGGGCTCATTCACTTGCAAGTCTTTTTCTTCTCTGCTGGGCAACTTGCAGACTACCACCTCAGTTAAGGCTTGCTTGGGGGAACGCAAGGCTGGGGAGCATGGAGAATTTGAACGACTTTCCCTCCAAGAATCTGAGCCCATGTCATACCCATGCATGCCTCTTTGTGCAGGCTCAGTTTGAACTTCAGAATTCACAGTTTTTCTTACAGGGATAAAATGATTTGGGCGAATTCTTCGCATCTGATTAGGGTTCTGATGGGATGCATCTTGAGTGTGTAACTGTGGGTGGTGCAAGCGCCTGTAGTCAACTGGTTGAACATGAGGGAGAATATATCCTGGAGCCTCCATGTAAGGGGGTTGGAGTAGTGGGGGAGGTGGTGCAATCATACCATAGCCTAGAAGATTAAAAAAGTTTGGTTTTTTTTCAGCTTTTTGAAATTTATGGGTTAGGATCATTTATGTAAATCTGAGATTAAATCTAACTTCTAAACCACACACACTTGCTAAAACAAGAACTCATTACTCACCCATGCTTGGGAAGTGAGTAGAGGGGTTATAGGAGAAGGGTATCAGCCACTGGTATTGAAGTAAAGGGGGTAGAAGTGGTGCAGGAATGTAGAAGACAGGATGGGCAAAGATGGGATGTTGGGCATGTGGGGGAAATCCCAGATCCTGAGCAGCACTTTGTGGACCTGGATCCTGCTGTGCCAATGATGCCACACCACTGCTGGGGTTCCTTCCATCAGGTTCACAATGAGCTGGAAGTGGTCTGTTAATCGCTGCCATATTCAGACTACAGAATTAGGAAAGTGGAGTTAGTTGTGCAACACTGTTCTAGCAAATTAAAAATAAATTCCATCATTCATCATATAGAGCAGGTGTCTGAAACTCCAGGCCTCGAGGGCTGCAGTCCTTAGATGTGCCACAGGTACAAAACACTGGAATGAAATGACTTAATTACCTCCTCCTTGTGTAGATCAGTTCTCCAGAGCCTTAATGACCTAATTATTCTGTTCAGGTGTGGTGCAGCTGAGGCACAGCTAAAAGCTGCAGGACTGCGGCCCTCGAGGACTGGAGTTTGAGACCCCTGATATAGAGCATCATTACATACCCAACAAGGTCTCAAAGCAAAGAAGAATACTCCTGGGAGAGAAAAAAACATTTTAAAACAACCAAGCTTGAGTGAGGTTTATACCAGCCCATTTAGCATACATAAACTGACTTCATAAGTTAGAACTTTTAGCTTCACCAAAATATTTTAATTTGTTAGACATTAAGTTTACCTGTTTAAAGTTAAATAATTCAACATAAAAGCCCTGAAATCCATCTTCCATACCAGACAAAGATATACGTATATTGTTTGGTTCATTTTGTACAGACAAATGTTGCTGCAAAGATAAACATGAACTTACAATAGTATATGAAAAAATTCCCTAAAATAGTGTTTTTCTGTGAGAATGCGGTATGATTGAAGATGAAAACTTCACACTCCGAAATAAAACCCTCCTCAGAGGTCTGACACTAATACAAGATATAAACTAAAAAAAAAAAAACAGTAATATGAACAAAGAGAAAGAATTTCTGTACCTTGCTGAAAGCCAGACAAAGTATCCACTTGCAGTGCAGCCAGTCAGTGAAACATCACAGCTGACACACCTGACAATAAGTACGGTAATCAGCCAACTCTGCAGTTATTAAGATCAGCTGAAAATGTTGAAGCCAATCAGAGGGCCGCATCACAGGGTTGCATTCTGCAATTCTAACACTAGATGGCGAGTCTAGCTAAGCTATAAATGAAAGCTTTTCTGATGAGTAGATATTAATCAGAATTATGTCAGTGGCGACGTTTTGTTGCAATGTCGAGTCATTTCCCATAGAAAAAAAGCACGTTTGTCTCATGGCCAAAAAGAAAGAAAGAAAGAAAATGTTTATCTTTGCACCTCTAAAACTTCATAAAGAAACCTTAACAGTAAATAGCTGAAGATACTATCTGACTCTATACACACGCTTTAAAGCAGGGGTCTCAAACTTCAGTCCTCGAGGGCCGCAGTCCTGCAACTTTTAGATGTGCCTCTGCTGCACCACACCTGAATAGAATAATTAGGTCATTAGCAAGGCTGGGAGAACTGATCTACACAAGCAGGAGGTAATTAAGTCATTTCATTCCAGTGTTTTGTACCTGTGGCACATCTAAAAACTGCAGGACTGCAGCCCTCGAGGCCTGGAGTTTGAGACCCCTGCTTTAAAGGAATACTTTCACTGTTTTTAATAGGTATGTCTGATGCCTGTCTTTTAATAGTGCTTACATAAAAAGGTAGACAGTGGCATGAATCACATGACAGATGGTGGAAGAACCACAGTGCTGGTTATGTTGGACCTCAGTGCGGCTTTTGACACTGCTGATCATGACATATTATTGGAACGACTGGAGAGAAGGGTAGGACTCTCCAGTCCGTCACAACTAGTTCAAATCTTAAAGAACAGGGATTTCTTTGTTTGAACAGGATACTTCTCATCGAAGCGGATAGAAGTCATGTGGTGTACCCCAATGTTCAATCCTAGGACCTCTCTTATTCAATATCTATATGTTCAGGTTATAACAGGAAATAATATTAGCTACCATAAGTATGTGGATGATACACAGCTCTATATTACAATGTCACCAGGTGACCTTTGACCCCATCCAATCACTGAACAGATGCTTAGAACAGATAAATGTGTGGATGTGCCAAAACTTTCTCCAGCTGAACAGAAACAAAACCAAAGTTCTTATATTTGAACCTAAAGAGGAACAATCTAGAGTCAATGCACAGCTTCAGTTATTACAGCTAGAAACTAGACATCAGTGATGGACTTTGACCTGAATCTGTAGAGCCACATAAAGGCAATTACAAAATGTGCTGCACAAATAAAATTTGATTTGATGTGATGATGCTTGTCAGAACAGTAATAGTCACAAGTTAGTCCTTAAGAATGTAGAAGTTTTGCCTCAGGTTTTATTTATATGTTATCCTGTAAAAGTTACGATAAAATCATATTAATCTACAGTTGGCAAGATCTGTTTTGAAAATGTCAATGTTTTCCCTCAGTAAATATATTTCTAACATTTCTATTGAGATGAAATTTAGATGAAATGTTGGTAGCAAACCTACTAACCTGCACATTAAAATAAATCAAAACAAAGTAATTAATAAATGAAATTATGTGTAATGAAGTGTAATAATTCTGTTGCCATTTGACTTACAATGGCGACATAATAAGAGAAAAACTTTGCCCAAAAACACCGAAGCACTAACTGCAGGCAAAATATCAGAAGTCACTGACTTACACCAAATATTACACCAACAATATTTATATCAAAAGGTGTGGCTCAATCTAGAGACGGGTGCTATGAATTCTGTCAGTGTTTTGAGTTACTATTGCGATGAAATAGGTGAAAAAAACAACAACAAACTCTGCTCAAAATCCCAATTCAAGTCAATGGAGTCTGGTCTTTAAAATCCTGAAAATCCACTTTTTTGAGGATTTGCTGTGCCATCATTGCTTCATCTTAAAACTGCATTCCACTTTCAGTTTGTAGAGACATCTGTGCTTTGTTGAGAAGTGAAGACAGTATCCCAATACTATTTATGTTTTTTCACAACTTGTCTCCAGGCTCAACAAAGTTTGATTTTTTCCTAAAACTAAAGAAACTAAGGAAGTGGAATATCTGCCCTGCTAGAGTGGGAGACACACTGGATTTTTAACAGCTTAAGATTTTTAACTTGCTCTCACACCTACAAACATTGCTCTATTGGCCTGATATTTATTTATAACATTGTGCCGACGGTCTGCTTCCATAAAATCTTCTCAAAATGACTCAAGGGCTCAGGGTTTTCCATCAAAGTGCTTCAGAGAGTTCTGATGTCAAAGGGAAAACTCAGACTCATGTCATTCATTTTCATTCCATCCTCAAAAATTTGAGAGGGCAGCACACATCTCTCTCCTTCATCCGTGCTTTTACTGTGATTGAGGTACTGATATGAATCTTGATACTATCAAAGAAGACAAATGGACCTCACACATGCTTCAAACAGCTTTCAGGTCGGGTCTTATGGTTCCTGAACTAGAATGAGTTGTTCAAATTGCTTTTTCACTGAAATTCATTGGACAATAGGACTTTGCTCTTTAGAGTATTCAATATTGTAACAATATTGCAGATAGCAAACTAAAGACGTTTATTAATGTGTTTACAAGCCACCTGTCATGTAAACTAATATATGAAGTAATGGAGCAGAAAAGCCAGTTATAAAATACATTAAATTAAGCTTACTATAATCTTTGACAAAATAAAACAAATGAAAGAAAACTTCCACAGACTATGTGGAATGTACATAACAAATAAATACATTTGTTATGTATCAATAACAAATCTGCGGAGTAAGACACACACACCAATGTTATGTTGGTGTGTATACGTATTGCTACAAAGTAGGACGGATCTTCGGTTGGCACAGACAGTCAGAACACTGGCATCATTAGAACGCTAGGTTCCCACCGACACGCATGCTTTGGAAGGCACCTTTTGAATTTCTTCAGAAATTTTCTAGTTTACATTTTAATTCTGGGCATATTATTTTGCTACCTGAAATTCCAGAATGTGTTTCAGCTCTTCCTTTAATCCTACTGATTATTCACTTTGGAAGATATTCAGCACTGCTATGACCTCTCACATGGCACACCTCCCTCGTTCTTGATGAGGTCCTCCTTGATTGACTCAGCTTGTGCCATTCCTGAGCATCGTTCTGATCTTGTCTCCGTCTGTGAGCCTTCTCTGTGGATAATGACAATCTTTACAAATTGAAATATTCTTCCTCAGCACATTCTGCTGGTGACAGATAATGTGTAACTGTAAGTGAAGGTGGAGCATTCTGATGCATGTTTGTGTATCATGCAAAGTGTTTGTGTTGTGATCTGTGTTGATTTGAGTTCTACTGTGTATTTATTTTGAGTTCCTGTCTCCGCGTCTCCCTGTTGTCCTGTCTTACCCCTTGATTGCTCCCTGGTGTGTCTCGTTTCCTTGATTACCCTCTGTGTATTTAACCCCACCTGTGTTCCTTGTTGGGTCCTTGTCAATGCATCCAGTCAGTGTTGTTTGTCCATTCATTGCCTACAGCTGCTACCGGTGCTGAGCCCTGGTTTTCTGCTCTGCCGTGCTGCCTGGTTGTTGGACTTTTTGTGGACTATTCTCTACAATAAGCCTTCATTTTCATTTGAACCTGGTTCTACACCGTTTGCCTCACCGCCTTCCACACCGCACTTCTTGACAGTTTGGGCTGCTGGTAGGACAATAATATGGTAAATGGCCTGAACTTGTATAGCTCTGTATGTAGTCCAGAGGACTCTATAGCACTTTATGCTACATTCAGTCATTCACACATACTGTATATTCACACACTAATAGTGGTGAGCTACTTTGTAGTCGCCTTGAGGCACACTGACTGAAGAAAGGCTGTGATTCAATTGGATCCACTGGGACCTCTGACCACCACAAGCACACAGTGAAGCGTCCTGCCCAAGGACACAATAATAGGTTGTGGGTTCAAACCAGCAAACTGAAAGTCTAAAAGTCAAAATAATAATGACTGAGACTTGAACTTAACAAAAGCAGATTTGAATCTGAAGATCTAAAATCTGTAACTGAAAAGAAAAACAGAACTGAGCTAAATTAATCTTCCTTGAATTACAGTTTTTTGTTTTTCAGATTTCAACTTTAAAACTTAAAACTTCCTGAATTGCAGATAAACTGCATTTTCAAAACTGTTTCGGTTACATAACATAAACCACTGACAGAATATTTTCACCTTAGCTTTTCCACAAGCAGCTGACATAAATCTTAAAAAAAAAAAGTTTTTCATGATACCCTCTAGTTATTTTGCATCTTCAAAGTTGACCTATAGCAGATATTAAAAATGCTTTTTACCTCTCTAAAAGCAATTTCAATGGTTCTGCACAACCATCAAACATCTTGCACATTTTTAAAATGTGTAAGCAAAAGAAAGCAAGGTTTGAAATAGGCAGCAATATGAGCTTAACATTAACTTAAATTCAAAGCTTTCCAGTTTGCATACTTTCCATTTCTGTGGCATCATTATAACCTTAAAACCTCTAACCTGTTTGTGACCAAGGTGCTGTCCTGATGGGGTATTAAGTCCAGTTCGTAGAATTTTGGAGCCTATTAAGAATTAGATTAATTTATTTTTTGCTAAATTATTAATGTTACAGATCCAAGATTATGTGAATGGTAGATCTATTGTTGTTTATTTATTTGTTTGTTTTGCTTAGCCCCTCCTCCTTGTCAGTCAGCCTCCTGCTGTGGTTGATCTGATTGTTTGGTGAAGGAGTGATGAGTGAAACAGTTTTTCTACCACAAATTAACTTTTATGTTTAAATGTTTTGCATGAAGTCAACTCAGAGAATGTTTCTGTTATTTTTATAAGTAAAGAGAACACACCTTTTAAAACCAGAAAACTCTCCGCAAGTGCTTTTTATTTTGAGTGAGTCAAAAACCTCCTCCTAAAAACTACTCAGGTATTTTTTCATATTTGGACATTTTTATGTTGCAAGAGTAGCCATAACATAAAGTTATCTAAAAACATGTGAAGATGAGACTTGGTTTGGGCTGAACACAAAAGATGGGGTGTGGGAGTGTGTGTGTATGGGGGGGGAGAAGGCGGGTGCGTGCATGTGTGTGATCTACAGCTTTATGTCTTTGCTGATAAGAGATGTCTAATCTTTTGTTTAAACTGTTAACATCTGAATCCGCTTATAGAATTTATAGATGTTGGTTTCTTTGTTCCAAAGATTTAAGGCAGTCTCTGCTAAAGCCTCTTCATCTGCATGCTTCAGTCAGAGCCTCTTGCTGCTGATATGTAGGTCAATAAATAGAGTGGAAGAGGAACATCTAAAACTCTGAAGGTAAGACAGAAATATTAAGAAAACTGATCTGGTTTTCCATATTTAAAACATCTGAAAAATGGGCTGCATAACTACTTGCAATAAAAAAACCATCTATAAATATGACCTTATACAGACAAAATTCTAGACATTAAAATTAATTTAAACTAACAAGATCAAACTGAATATTACACCTGACACATGGTCAAATTATGTCATTTCAGCAGCCACTCCCCTCTGCATGGTTTCCATGCAGACCTAATTTTCCCCATGGAAAATATTTTCAAAAACATTTGAACCACTTTCTAAAAAGATAGAAAAAAGTATCAGAGTTGTTTCTGATTCATAACACTGTCATGACACATAAACTCACCCCCAAAAAGTTGATTGAAAATTGTTGTTTGTAACTATGGAAAGATAAACTCCTTGGCAGAAATTGATGGGAGCGCTCTGAGAGACTACTATGTACTGTCACTATAAATATGCATAAATAAAATAATCTTTTTTATTGTTTTTGTTGAACAAAAGGTTAAACACAAAAATCTGAAAACATTGGCACCTCATTAGGATTTGAAATGTTAGGACATTATGTATGTCTGCTCTTGTGTGTTCATGATCATTTTTTCTGACTGTTTTGCAGAATTTTGGGGAGGCTCATCTAAGAATATTAGTTTGGGGGTATGGCCTGTTAACTGATGAGTTTGGTCTAACTAATCTAATCACACAAACAAACTAACCAATTAGCTTTTGGATTTTCTGAAATTAAAGACTTTGTTAATATACATAAATTTTGTGGAATAAGTCCAAAATATGAGATGACCAACATTAAAAATAGAACAAGGTGGAGAAAAGAAATCTTAAAGAAAGGTGTATTTTTACTAGTAAAGTGTTCCAAATGATCTGAATGTCTGTGAATGTGTTAAAGAGTGAAAAAGTCTGCTTCTTCGTGTCTGATATCAGCTGCATGCAGGTTCTTAGACTGCAGAATGATAACAGACCGTACCCACCCATCAGTGGGTTGGGTCAGCTCAACTGACATGAAGCATAGTGCTCACCTTAACTAAGGGCATTACAGCTACTGATTCACAGTTTTTAGTTTAATCTTTTCTTGTTTTCATTTGATTTATTTGGTGGCTCTTTGAAACAGGTAAATTCATCAAGTTCTGAATTCTTGATTGTTATATTACACATTCCTTAAATAAAAAAAAAAAAAGTGAAATGTTTTTGCTATGCTATTTTTTCTTATGCTGCCTTTATTGTACAGTCTCATTCTTTTTAAAAGGTTTTATTGGCTCTAGTGGCCTTTATTTGATAGTTAATTGACAGGAAGGTGGGTAATGAGAGAAGGAGAAGACATGTGGCAAAGGTCGCCAAGCCGGGAATTGAACCTGCGACAGCCGCATCGAGGAGTAAGGCCTCCATATGTGGGTTGTGTTTAACCCCTGCACCATCACAGCAACCCCAGTCTCAGTCTGGCTTTTGTATTTTTGAATTGGCTCTTTGCACCTGCCGCGCTGACGTCACAACTGCATGCGCAAATGCGGCTCTCTTTTTTCGCTTTGAGTTACCGTGACAGCTAGAAAAGACAAAGTCTTATTTCAGACGCAAATAAAACAATATTATGAACATTATTGTCTTCCTAATATAATGGGCTTTTAAGTTTTCATGGATTTCCAAGCGGTCCTGAATTAAGAAGACGGTGGCTTGTAAATATTTGTCGCTACCAGTTAAAGCTAACGCCGCACAGCAAAGTTTACAGCCTTCACTTCACTCCGGATCAACTTCTTCAGCCTAAAGAAGAAGGTAAAGGAGCCTCCTGTGTTATTTCCATGGACTCACTTCTGTATTCAGCCTGAAAGAGAGAGTTTATGGGAACTAGAGAACAGACCAGAGCCTGACAGCCGAGCAACTGATACACACTGCTGTAAACACCGTCCTGCTTCACAAGAAGCATGCAAAACTAATAAAGCGAAATAACACAGAGACCTTAAGGAACAGGACCACATTTTTCTAAAAGCAACAACTTTGAACCTGAACAGTCAGCTGAACTAGAACTCTGACACCAGAGCTGCTCTACTGTTAAGCTATGGGCTTGTTGTTCCTCAGGCTTCAGAAGCAAAAAGCCTGAACCGTAAAATCCCCGTTACTTGGTCTCTGACACTAACGACAATAAACACACGTAATATACTTGAACATAAGGTAAAAACATTGTCTGTTAATGAATGGATGAAAAATGTTTAGATACTTAAATAGAACATTTTTACAAGAAAAATGTGCTATTTTCTTGTGCTAGAAAATAGCATGTCAAAATAGACATGTCTAGCATAATGTCTTATGCTAGACATTTTTTACAAGAAAAATGTCTAGCATAAGCTAAAGCTAATGTTAGCCACAAAGTTAAAAGAAAGTAAAACTCACCTTTGTATCTGTGTATAACGAGGCGAACATCTTAAAACCTTTCTCCAGCTTATGGGCTCTTTGCACCTCAGCTTCCGTGTTCGGGGAAAAGCGGCTCAATCGTTTCCGATCTATTGAAAAAGGCTCTTTACACTCGGTGTTTTCAGGGCTTGTCCAAGGTAACAATTAATGATGAATATCGATCCGAAGCCCCAGCAAATAAATCATTCTGCTGCTTGTGGGCTCAATGTTGGCGCTCAACCGACTGGATCCAGTTAAAGGATTTTCAAAAATAAAAGATCCTCCAGACTCAATACATGAAACGGAAGTATTTCATTATTTCTTGTGCGGCCTGGGGGTTGGGGACCACTGCTATTTACAATGATCCGTCCACATTGTGGGTATAAACTGTTTCCAATTATATAAAAATTTAATGGGGGAATATGATAATAATAATACAACTTTTTTCATAATATACTTTACATGTAAATCTCAAAGTACTACAAATTTAGTGTTCAATCAATTTTATTTATAAAGCACCTTCATGCTATAAAGCAGCTCAAAGTGCTGTAAAAAAAAAAATAAAATAAAAAATCTACAAAAAAAAAAAATGAAGACCATAAAGACATCTAAAATCAGCAAAAGAATCTTAAAATCAACCCTGAGATGTACTGGGAGCCACTGCAATGAACAGGTGTGATGTGAGCCTGCCTTCTGGTCTTGATTAGCACTGGAGCAGCAGAGTTTTGTAACAGCTGAAGGCTGTGCAGTGTTTTTTAGGGAGACCAGAAAGCAGGGCATTACAATAGTCTAAACGGCTAGAAATAAAAGCATGCTTAAGAGTGTCAGTATTGACGAAAGATAGAATAGGGTGAACTCTGACTATATTTTTAGATCGCAAAATCCTGTTTTAACTATTTATTATTTATTTGTTTAATATGTGGAATAAAAGTAAGGTCAGAGTCAAGAAGAACCCCCAGGCTTCTGATTTGCTTTGAAGGTTTAAAAGACATAGTTTGTAATTTTTGAATTATAATTTCTTTCAGATCCTCTGGCCCAATGATTAAAACTTCTGTGTTGTCCTGGTTGAGCTGGAGAAAGTTCTGTAACATCCAGGTCTTTATGTCTGAAATGCAATTAAAAGCCCATGGGCAGTGATTGGCTGGGGATCGTCAGAATAACCCTGGAAGCTTATTCCATGATTCCTGGTGACTCCACCAAGTGACAAGATGTAAAAATTAAAAAGTTGGGGACCCATAATCCCCTACTTTGTAATGGTAATGAGCCTTGGAGGATGCAATAATTAGCATCATGGATCTGTGAGGAACATGCATCCATACCCACCAAAAAAGTTTTATCTGCAAGATAGGAGCTGAACCACTGAAGAACAGTACCAGGAAGGCCAACCAGATGCTGTAAACTATTTAAAAGAATCGAATGATCCACCGAATCAAAGAAACACTCAGATCCAAAAGCACAAGGACTGAGAGCTTGAATGTGAATCCAGATTACACTTCAAATAATTTACAATTTTTATTATTATTCAAATCTTTTTATTTGTTTTAAACATGTAAGAACAACAATGAAACAAACAAAAATAAAATGGCAACAGGTGCTGACAACACATATTTAGTAAGAAGGGAGGAGGAGACGAGGGAAAAAGGAGGGATGGAGGAGGGGAGGGCAGGTGGGAGGGCTATATACTCATTAGAAGTCTCTCAAAATACAAAAGAAATGGCTGCCAGGTGGCATTGTATTGTTGAATTGAGTCGTTAACTGTATGTTTCAGATGCTCAAGCTTCAGATGGAACATAAAATCTTCGATCCATTGCTTATGAGAAAGAGGAGCAGCTCTCTTCCAATTGAATAATATTAGGCGTCTTGCAAGTGGTGTAACAAATGCTGTGGCATTGTCCTGCTGAGTTGTTATTGGTGTAGTCGGAGGGACAACCCCAAATAAGGCAGTTAGAGCACTTCGATCGATATTCCTCTTACATATAAATGTAATAGTCCTAAAGATTGACTCCCAAAAGGGGAGGAGCCTGGGGCAAAGCCAGAACATATGACTGAGATCAAGAGGGCTGTGCCAACACCTAACACAAGATGAGTCTACGCCAGGACACATTCTAGATAATTTATTAGGGGACAAGTATAATCTGTGCAGCACCTTAAACTGTAGCAGGCAATGTCTAAAGGAAGAGAGAATTCTTGAAATTGCAGCCCTCCAGGCTGTATCAGTAAATAGTTCCCCTAACTCTTCTTCCTATGATTCTTTCAGATGTCTAAGTGATGGGGACGCAGTTATCTGAATTTTGCCGTATATAACTGATATTAAGCCCTTATCAGTCAGATTCATATCCAAACATTAATCAATCCACGTTATTCGAGGCAGCGTTAATGAGAAATTAGCTTTCACGTAACTATGTACTTGGAGATACCATAATTTAAAATTTTTAAAAGGGCAGTCTCTATACTGTGGTTCATCCTAAAACCAGAATGATACTTTTCTAAAGTACCAGTGTCATTTTAAAAAATATGTAATTAGAAAGAAGCAAGCTTTAATAAAATTTTACTTAAATTCTTCATATAGTTACTGGTGTATATTCGGTTACACATATTTGCATTTGGTAATATAATTATTTGTCATTTAGGCACTAAAATAAAGAAGCAACTTCTAATATACAAATGGCATATAGTCAATTAAATGGTTAATTATAACATAAGTACTCATATATTTGAAGGGTTTTTTTATATAGGAATAAAGTCTCACCAACTCACAAATGAGATTCTCAATACCGGCTTTTATTTAGCAATTTAATGAGTGGAATACAATCCTAGAAAACACTCGAGCATGGAAAAGAGCATTCTACAAAACACACACAGGCTTTTATTACCAAACAAATCTGAAATAACTCCACATACTTCATAAACAGGCAGGATATAATTATAAGTTAAAGATTAACAATATATTCAGTTATGCATTTGGTCATATTCTTCAGACCTCAGTAAATCTTAGTATAAAGATAGCCAAAGTTTCAAAGATTATATTTTTTTAAATAACAACCACACCCATGAATTTCATGGGTGAGTTTATTTATGGATTAGTTAGATATTCTAATGTTTCAAAGATTACAAATTGTTGTTAGACAAAAATGGCATTTATTCATCCTCAGAGGAAAAGAAGGCAAAACATTCTAGAGATAAAATGAAGCAGAAGGTTTAAGTTTCAAGTAGCTGCAGACAAGCAGTAAATTAAAAAGCTGTCTTTGTGTATTAATAGTTCAAAGAATGAACATGAAATGGAAAGCTATTGTATAAAGACACTTTGGAATACAGCTGTATTGAACACATCACAATTTGTCATAGTAAATATGACTTTTTAACCAGGTGTTTGTAACAATTTAAGTAATCCATATATAGAAGAAACCAAAACAAACAAGTTCAGACATTAAGTTATGTGCAGTAATAAGAGGGAAAAGTATTGAACACACAGAAAGGGAAATGGACAAAAACATGGAAATTCATCAGTGATCAGAAGACATCCTGCAAATGAATGAGCTTTTAAGTGCAAATGAATATCAGCTGGTTCAGTCAAAACTGATGGTCTATAGAAGCTAAATTGCTGAAAACAGTTCTTGTTGTTGCAGTTGCATGAAGAAAATTGCATCATTTTGTTCTCTTCCTCATGCTGTTTGCCCCCCTGGTGAACCTTTTGCCCCTTCTCTGAAAGATTGTGTGATTGGTCTGAATTTCATGAGTGTGTATATTCATTCAGGATACTGCCACACAATTTCCATGGGCCGCTGATCTAACTAATATCTGTGCAATTTAGTCGGGTATCTCAGATAGTCAGAGCATTGTTTTTTCAGTCAGAGAGAAATTGTTTGATGAGGAGGAGGAAGTACATACTGAAATATTACACTGCCCATTCTCTCAGTTGAAGCAGGAGAATGGCTCATCAACGCCTAACTTTTGTCTTTTTATTTTCTTAATGACATGGAAAAAGATTGATTTTCCAGACTGTTAAATATTATTCCCTCCTCCTCTGAACTTTTGGACTCGTAATAGTTGTCTCTCTGTTACTACGATTATAAATTACACACATGGCAAAAAAAAAAAAAAGACATCATGACGTATTCTGCAGTGGGAGGGAAGCTTGCCTCAATTTGTTTTGTGGATTATAAAAGGTCTTTGCAAAAATGAAAATCTGAAAACCACATGACTGTACATTGTCAGTCCGACTTTGGTCAAACTACGCTGGGCCCTTCAGAAAGATATAGAGTTGGCAAGTAGAATTGTTTCAGAAAACGATAAGCAATGTACTCTGTAGCCATGGCCTGTATGCAGGCTCACCACGCAAAGCTCCATTTCTGGAGTTGAAGCAAGTTTAAGCTCGTTTAATATTTGCTGAACAACATTTGGACAAGCCTGTAAAACACTGGGAGAACACAGACTAGTCAGATAAGAGCAATATTGAACTCTTTGGATGCCATAACAAACACCATATTTAAAGGACAAAATGAACTGCCCCAAAAACACCAGGCAGACAGTAAAGTTGGAGGTGGGAACATCAATATGTGGGTCTGTTTTTCTGCATATGGTACTGGCAGAATTCATGTAATTGATGGAAAGATAAATGGTAAAGTGTACACACATTATAGAGAAACGTCTGCTGCCAGATGAAAAAAGGGTGGACATTTCAGCAGGACAATGATCCCAAACATAGAAACAAGGAAGCTCTCAACCAGCTGCAGAGACAGAACATAAAACTGCTAGAATAGCCCAATTCGTTTTATATAATTACTCATAATTTAATTTCTGAACTGATTTGTTTTATTTTTTCTATGTATGGATTACATGGGTTGTTACCAACACCTAGCATTGGTAACACCAGGTGTTCCATGTCAATAGCTAAAATATGTTTACTATGAAAAATTGTGGTGTGTTCAATAATTTTCATACCTGCTGTATAACTAAGATTTACTTAAAGGAAGCACGGACTTGACGGCCCTTGAGGAGCTGTGGAGGACGGAAGTTGTCCACCATGCAGCACGCTGCCTCTCCTTCTCCAGTGAACAGGAGGTTTCGAAACTTTGCCATCTAATAGAATACAGGAACACAGAAACAGTTATGAAGTTCCTTCGACACAATATATGTTGCTTTATGTCACATCACAATAATTCCCAACAATAACCATTTTCACCCTCCCAGCATGATTCACCTACTTTGAATAATAGTCTCAAGTTCTCATACATTTTAATAGAAGCAAGTCCTTGCATGTATTGGGCTGATGAACCCATAACATATAATTTTAATAAAACATTATTTAACAGGCTGAGTATTTTGTAATGGTAAAAATTGCTTTATCAAGTCCACAGGACCCCAAAGTGCTTCACACTACATTCAGTCATTCACTGATTCACCATACATTCACACCCTGATGGTGACACGCTACTGGATAGCAGCCACAGCTGCCCTGGGCAGTCTGACAAAACCGAAGCTGCCATGCACTGGGCCATCGGCCCTGACCTCCACCAGCAGGCAAGGTGGGTGAAGTGTCTTCACCCACCTTACACAATACACAACAACAGAGTGGGGATCAAACCAGCAACCCATCAATAAAGTTATGAACTTAAAAAAAATAAAAATAAAAATAAAGTTATGAACTCTTACCACCATTGATGGCGTGTTAATGTCTTCTTTTGCTACATAAGCCTTTTTTAAACAACATTAGAAATACATTGTGTTGATTTTGTAAGCCCTTAACTGTCACAGCAAAAACATTTACATGCAGGCCTAATTTGCAATAACAGCATTATTATTATAGGGACAATCTATGTGACACTCTCAAAGCGCCACCTGGATGTCAATAAAAACCAATCATAAGTCCAATAATCCAGAGAATCAGGAAGAAAAGTTCTTGGATGAAAGTTAAAGAAAGTTGTCTGCTTTCCCTATAGTAGCAAAGGATGCTAAAAAACAATGGCCTTTTCTCTAGTCTGTATACTACAGTTAATGATTGATTACTCAGTTATCGACAGTGATGGTGGAGTTACTTTGAAAAAGTAACTTTAATCAGATTACTGATTACTCCTTGAAAAAGTAACTTAGTTAGATTACTGATTACTTGATTTGGAAAGTAACGAAGTTACATTAAAAGTAACTTTTTCAGTTGCTTTTAGCAGCTGCTAACAACAACGCTGTGCCGCCTGTGAAAATAACATTGAGCTTTGCCAATACTTAATTGCCAGTTATTTTATAATTGTTGGGTTCTGCAGGTGAGTGGTTTCTCTACATTTACAGGGTGGCAGGCTGACAGGATCCAGCTGGTGCTCATCAAGACCAATCAGCGAAGGCCTTAAATAGGAGCGGCTTCCCTGAGGCAGACGCCAGATGATTTTGCTTCAGTAGTGGTACACTCTGGCTCTCTGTGCTGCTGTTACTGTGTTTAAACTTGTTCTGATTCCTCTCTCATCTATTCCCTCCTCAGAGAACCAGCTCTGATCACCCCCTGGTGCTCAGACTACCTAATTATCCGATACTCGCTGCTCCGCTAAACCTAGCTCCAGGATACCTCCACGACCACCAGCCAGCTGCTGCCTGTCCACCCTCAGTCTCATGCTGGAACTCCTCCACCTGGAAATCCCACACTGCACCGACTGCTGGAAAACCCATGTACCCACCTCTGCTCATCCTAACTCTCAGACAGTAAGCCATCACCAGGTTACACCATCATTCCCTTCATTTGCTTCCCTGTTTAACCACTCACCTTTCCTCAGTTCCTCCTCTGGCCCAGTTCCTCCCTGCTGCTGCAGATCAACGCCTCTCTATTCTCTCCCCATTTACACTCATTATTCAATAAATCTGTTAAACTGCGCTTGGTGTCCATAGTTGTTGCTTGCCTTCGAGTCCTGGTAACCTCTCACCATGACAATAATAGTAATGTGAACAATATATCTCCACTTGGGTGTGCTGTGGTGGTGCAGGGGTTGAGCACAACGCACATATAGAGGCCTTAGTCCTCGACGCGGCTGTCGCAGGTTTTATTCCCCTGCCTGGCAACCTTTGCCGCATGTCTTCCACTTCTCTCATTACCCACTTTCCTGACAATTAACTATCAAATAAAGGCCACTAGAGCCATTATATATATATATATATATATATATATATGTTTGATGGTTATAACAGTACAAAAGAAAACTTTTGTAATTTGTCTGTGTTTTTGTGTGTTCCAGTATTGTCTGGAAAACTATAAATAGAATGTTTTACCCCCTCACCCCCCTCATCCAGGTTCTGCATAATGGCCCTGTGTTTGCTGTCAGAGCGCAGCGCACAACTTATATGTCCCGCTAAACAAATTTGTGACATTTATCTTAATATTAAGAATTATAATGACGTTTAGTTGCATAACTTTACAGACTCGTTCATTCGTGGCTGTTTTCACGTTTATTGTGCTGTTCATATTAGTCTTCCTACGTAATTCACAGGTAATATATTAAGTTGACATTAACAAAGACACAGCGGAACGGATCATCCGGGAAATGATGGACAGGGACAGTCTGATTAAAACTAACTGGATTTCAGAGAAATTCTGGGGTTTATGTCTGCTTATTTCCAAGCCCAAAAATCGCAACCCGCAACTCATTAAATCTGCAAGCGACTTTAGAAAAACACAAGCCCAAAGCTGCTTATAATAATCAGACTTGGCGAGCAAAACTCAAAATAGTTTCTATTTTTCCAGCAACAAAATGCGCATCTCCCTCTTCCCTCCATTGTTTATGTTTCTGTCGCTGGTGATACTGTTGCATAGAAACAGCGGTCGCTCCCGAAGACGTGTAGAGGAAATTAAATTAAATTACAAAAGAGAATAGTAACGCACAGTGATTTCGATAAGTAACTGTAGTCTGACTACTGGATTTGAAATAGCAACACGTTAGATTACTTGTTGCTGAAAAAAGTGGTCCGTTATGACATCACTGGTTATCGATTGATCCAGTTAATTGTTTCAGTCCTGGTTTATAGTTTTCTGTTCAATTCCAACATTAATGATCTCAGTAATGTAGTGAACAGTCATTCCTGAATAAGTTTGAAATCCATTCACCCATTATCCCACATGTTTATCCCCAGTGGGGTCATGAGGGAATCAACAGCAGTCAACGGGCGAGAGGCAGGGTCACCCTGTACAGGTCGCCAGTCCATCGCAGGGCAAAACAGAGACAAACAGGACAATCATACACATACACCCACACACACACGCCCATGCACACAAACACACCTAAGCAGGTTTTATACAAACTAATTAATCTATCACTCACTTTTCTTGGACTGTGATAGGAAGCCAGAGTACCCAGAGAGAACCCATGCATGCAGAGGGAAACATGCAAACTCCAGGAAGAAAGACTTCTTGCTGCCAGGCAACAGTGCTACCAACTGCACTACAGTGCAGTTTGAAATAAATCCCAGCAAATCCAGTGTTGATTTCACTGACTTGTGGACTATACTTATCCAGTAACAACATCAAGCTGAGAATATAACAGAGACAAACTATATGTTGACCATGCTTTTCCCCACCTGTCAGCCCAGTACATACATAATATAGATGTCTAATAAATGTTACATGAACATCACATGAATGAGAACTTTTTTTCCTCTCAAAAGAGAGCTTCAAAGCTTCAGTTTTAGATCTACAATAAGCATAATTGTTGGGTAAATTGTATTATTAGTATTATCAAATATTTGTTGTATTATGTAGCCTTGTAGTTACATTTAGATAATGTTTCTGTGTGTTCATTAATTCTGATTTCTTCCTAATCCCTCCTTGGAAGAGGGAGGTGACAGATATTCTCAGCAGGACTCCCTGTTTAATGGAAGTGTTAGTAGTTCCAAGCTGAGTTTTACAACCCTAGAGGAAACTCTGCTTTGTTCTTTGTGATACAAAGCCGTAGCTTTGAAGCTATACAACGTGTCCCATTCGACGCTGTGCTTGGAGGCTTTGAAGCTATACAACGTGTCCCATTCGACGCTGTGCTTGGAGGCTTTGAAGCTATACAACGTGTCCCTTTCGACGTCGTGTCTGGAGCAGGAAGGATTTAGATTGTAGATACCATGTGTTTAGTTTAGTGATTGTCTTGTGGCACTGCAACTAAAATGCTTTGACCCCACCCCCTAGAGTTGCAGCGCCCCGTGTGGCAGGGTTCCTAAAATCAATAAAACAGAGGAGCGGGAGATGTGTTTTCAGAGCGGTAGGAGATTTGTAACTGAAAGCACATCTCTGTCCGTTCTCCTCGCGAGAAACAAAGAATCTAACTCTCTTGTCTTTCCTATGTTTGTTTAAATTGTCTCTAATAGGTATTTAGACCTGACAATAATTTAAAATTGAAAATAAAAATCACTCTTAAGTGATTCTTTTAGCTTTTCTTTCCTTCCAGTGTTTTAAGTGGACCAAGCTACCCACCTGAGCAGGGCTGACACTTATCGGCTCCCTCAGGACAATCCAGGTGACGCTCTCCAAAAGGGGTGGGGTTGTCAAAGATCCATCATAAGTCCAATAATCCAGAGAACCAGGAAGAAGAGTTCTTGCATCAAAGTTAGAGAAAGTTGTCTGCTTTCCCTATATGTTTCACAAAGAAGAGATGGAAATGTAAAGCTGGAAAAACAAAGCTATCAGTATGAGCACATTTGAACAAAGCAAGTTCAGTTCCACCTCAGATGATTTTTGTTTGTACCTTTGTCTTAATAGAGTCCAAAGCATCCAGAACTTTCTGAAGCCGGGGGTTGGCTGCACCAATCTGAATGAAAACATCACCTTTAATGTAGTTTTCTTCAAATACAAAGTTATTGGTAGACATTTTCTCCAACACATCTCTATTGGAGATGCTGGTGGAAAGAGCACTGATTAGTTACTTTGAGGAAGATTCCAACCACAGCCAGTCCATCAGGCTTGTCAGCAGACTCCCCAAAGCTGGGATATTTAGTATTCCAGTGCACCAGGTGAAGCTAACGAGAAAAGACACATGCTGTTATCTGTAGTAGCAGGAACCTTTAAAAGTCAAGTAAACTGTGTCCACTTCATCAAGTTATTGGGTTGACATGCAGTACACTCCACACACACCTATATATATATATATATATATATATATATATATATATATACATACACACACACATACAGTACATACATATATATATAAAATAAATAAAAATAATTAAGATTAATAGGGGTGCCCAAACTTTTTCATATGACTGTATATATATATATATATATAATTTTTATTTCTAAATATTTGGGAGTTTGCAACAGCTATTTCAGTTTGATATATCTAATAACTGATGGACACGGTAATATTTCAGTATTGAATTGAGGTTTATCGTACTAACAGAAAATGTATGCATCAAAACAAAATTTGACAGGTGCAAAAATGTGGGTACCCTTATCATTTTATTGATTTGAATACTCCTAACTACTTTTCACTGACTTACTGAAACACAAAATTGGTTTGGTAACCTCATTAAGCCTTGAACTTCATAGACAAGTGTATCCAATCATGAGAAAATGTACTTAAGGTGGATAGTTGCAAGTTGTTCTCCTATTTGAATCTTCTCTGAAGAGTGGCATCATGGGCACCTCAAAACAACTCTCAAATGATCTGAAAACAAAGATTGCTCAACATAGTTGTTTAGGGGAAGGATACAAAAAGTTGTCTCAGAGATTTAAACTGTCAGTTTCCACTGTGAGGAACATAGTAAGGAAATGGAAAACCACAGGGACAGTTCTTGTTAAACCCAGAAATGGCAAGACAAGAAAAATATCAGAAAGGCAGAGAAGAAGAATGGTGAGAACAGTCAAGGACAACACACAGACCACCTCCAGAGACCTGCAGCATCATCTTGTTGCAGATGGTGTCACTGTGTATCGTTCAACAATTCAGCGCACTTTGCACAAGGAGAAGCTGTTTGGGAGAGTGATGCGACAGAAGCCTTTTCTGCAACCAAGCCACAAACAGAGTCGCTTGAGGTAAGCAAAAGCACATTTGGAGAAGCCAGCTTCATTTTGGAATAAGGTCCTGTGGACTGATGAAACAAAGATTGAGTTGTTTGGTCATTAAAAAAGGCGTTATGCATGCCAGCAAAAAAACACAGCGTTCCAAGAAAAACACTTGCTACCCACTGTAAAATCTGGTGGAGGTTCCATCATGCTTTGGGGCTGCGTGGCCAATTCTGGCACTGAAAATCTTGTTAAAGTTGAGGGTTGCATGGATTCCAGTCAATATCAACAGATTCTTGAGAATAATGTTCAAGAATCAGCTACAAAGTTGAAGTTATGCCAGGGATGGATATTTCAGCAAGACAATGATCCAAAACACGGCTCCAAATCTACTCAGGCATTCATGCAGAGGAACAATTACAATGTTCTGGAATGGCCATCCCAGTCCCCAGACATGAATATCATTGAATATCTGTGAATTGATTTGAAGCAGGCTGTCCATGCTCGGCGACCATCAAATTTAACTGAACTGGAATTGTTTTGCAAAGAAGAATGGTCAAAAATCCCTTCATCCAGGATCCAGAAACTCATTAAAAGCTACAGGAAGCAACTAGAGGCTGTTATTTTTGCAAAATCAGGATTTACTAAATATTAATGCCACTTTTCTGTTGAGGTGCCCATATTTTTGCACCTGTCAAATTTTGTGTTAATGCATACTGCACATTTTCTTTTAGTCCAATAAACCTAATTTCAATACTGAAATATTACTGTGTCTATATGTTATCGGTTGTATCAAACTGAAATAGCTATTGCAAACATCCAAATATTTAGAGATAAAAATAATTAAGATTAATAGAGGTGCCCAAACTTTTTCATATGACTGTATATAGCAACACCTGAGCCTTTAAACTAAGGGGACAAAGTTGCCTTGTATTTGATGTGAGGAGTTTAAGGTTATAGCAAATCTTCATATTATTAGTTTTCTATGCATGTGTTACAATACAAACATAACTCAGCAAAGTGTTGAATTCATTACCTCACAAGGAAACTTGACGCTGTTTATAGTGTGCTCTGAGCCTCTATCATCACTGCCTCCCCAGTGGAAATGAAATTGCTTCAGTCGGTATGTTCCAGAGATGGGACCTCCAGTCAGGGCTGAGAAATACAAACAATAGACTCATTAAGACAGAGAAAAAAACAACAAATAAATCATTTTCCTATTTTCATCAGCCAATGACAAAGCTCTTTCAATAGATCATGCTAAAATGCTCCTGCTAGCTATGATTTTTGTAAGCTACTGTTGATCAGCTTTAAGAGGAAATAGTTGAACAATATACCATGAAAAACTGGAAATGATACATTTAGACTTCCATCCATCACCCTTGTCCCTAGCGGGGTTGGGAGGGGTGCTGTTGCCTATCTCCAGCAAGACATTTTGGGCAAGAGGCGGGATCACCTGGACAGGTCACCAGTCTGTCGCAGGGCAACACAGAGACAGAAAAGGACAAACAACCATGCAAGCACAGGCCCCCCACACACACACCTAGGAGAATTTAGAGAGACCAATTAACCTGACAGTCATGTTTTTGGACTGTGGGAGGAAGCCGGAGTACCAGGAGAGAACCAGGTGCATAGGGAGAACGTGTCCATGCAGAAAGACCCCAGGCCAGGAATCGAACCCAGGACCTTCTTGTTGCAACGCAGCAATGCTACCAACGCAATGCAGCATGCGCCACTGTGCAGTCCAGTTAGACTTTATCTGAGCCAGTGTCATCTGTGTCTACCAGTGTCTCCTGTATAAATAAACTGAAATAAATAGAATTGTTAACTACACATTAAGAGTAAATTCTTGGATATTTTTTCATATTTTTCTCATCTGTTTATGTTGATCATTTGATATTTGAAGTTGCCTGCATGTTCAAAACTAAATTTCTTTATGGCTTTTATGACAGATTATAGCTGTTTATCTGTGACAACTTGCCCTGCGACAGACTGGCGACCTGTCCAGGGTGTACCCCGCCTCTCGCCCGGAACGTAGCTGGAGATAGGCACCAGCAACCCTCCCGACCCCATTAGGGACAAGGGTGAACAGAAAATGGATGGGTGGATGGATCTGTGACAACTACTGGAGCACAGAGTAAAACTGAAGAGTCACGGTGATGGGCTGAACATGCATGTTGACCTTCAGATAAAGAACCAGGGCTGTTAGGAGATAACTGAGCACTTACATCATCAGACATGCTTATCTATGTATACATACAGCATGGGTGGAGGAAACAAACAGGAGAGATAAAATTCAAAGGTAAAATAATAATATATCTTGCAAGTACTTAAAATAAAAGTCAGAAACCAAGTTTTAGGAGTTTAGGATGTCATGTTTGTTATACCAACAATACGTCTGAGTGATACAGGACTTGAAACAAAACTAAAACCATTTCCAGAATGAGTATAAAATGATGAAGTGTGTTTGTAGTCATTCATAACTTTAGTCTCAAACTTAGAGGTTAGCTTTGCTTACTGGAGCTGTCTGTGTCGTCCACAAAGTCCACCTGGAAGGAGTGTCCATTGTTAAGAATGCCCCTGGCATTGGAGGGGTCATACTGGAGTTTCAGACGCTTCAGAGACGGATCATATTGGGCCTCCTTGGTAACGATGTTGATGGGAGACTGTCTGGGTCCATTAGCAAGCGGGAAGTTTTCTGCCCACTTGTCAGGTCCTGTAAATGTAAAAATGAGGAGCTATTCAAGTCCTTTATATAAAGACAAAGTTTTTACAGTGACCATTATGATGTTCTAGTACATCTTGAAGAAAAGCAGCATTGCTCCCATAGAAACAAACAATGTGATCATTCATAATGAATACTTAGAGTAAGTAGTTGCAGAAAGGTTCATTTAACAAGGCATCACTAATTTATTCCTTATGCAACATCACTATTAAGTTTTGAAAAAATAGAAAGTTATGAGTGAACTAGAAATACAGGTCAAAATGTATTGCCAGCATCAATATGAACAGAACAAAATGTAAAATCTAGTACAAAGTTATGACTTTTATTGTGCTTACTGAGCGCACAATAAGATATTTCAGATATTTCCAACATATTTTTCAGCTGTAAAAGTCAATGCATTCAGAAAACGTAGCTGACAGGAAACAGACTGCGTGAAACGATCAACCATCACTTTAGTTGATCCTCCTCATCATGACCTTCAGTGTCCAGAGTTGGGAACGTCGAGCAGTGCATCATAAAGCTGATGATCTATTTTAACCGCAGTTGTTGCCACAAAGCAGCTGTCCTCAGGCTGTCCTACATTCGTTACTGCAGAAAAGTGTGATAATTGTTTACTTTAAATGGCAACAAAGTGACAAGTAAAACAGTTGAATATATTTTACACCCTGTAACTTTAAGTGAAAACTACTGATTTATTAATTATGTTGGTGTAGCGCAATTCCTGGGGCGGAAGTGTACGGCAATTAAAATCAAAAGTTCCCATTGGGTAGAATTTATTTGATTATTCAATATTGTTTACATTAATGTTAAACTATAATTCAATTCTACTTAATGATTTTAATCTGCTAGTGTTTAGACAGAAATAAGTAAAATGTAATTTAAATCATTTTATAAAAGTGTAATTAAACGCGCACTCATTTTTATTTTCATTTTTTTTAATCAATAGGCTGCTGGTATTTCTTTTGTAAATATTAATGTCACCCAGTCACACTCTTTTCAGTGTAATAAGGAATGAGACTTGCCGGTGGGCAGTGCTGGAGGCTGCAGGGTTCTTACCGTCGCTCGGTCCGTATCCCCATCCGTGAGACATGGCTGCTGCTGAAAGCTGCAACGGCAATGATCAGTCCGAGGCAGCGGCTACTCGGGTGACCAATATTGGGGCGCTTTATGAAGGACCTGGTATTGCTCGCTGTGAGGGGTTTGGCTTGCATGGTTACGTCATTTCTCCCCTCCTATTTGGTTGTTGAGTGTGCAAAGCTGTGAGTGATGAGATGTGTCGGGAAGACGAACTGCTGGTCCCGATCCGAACAGGTCAGGATCCAAGCCCTTAGCACTGATTTCAACTTTTAAAGGTACTTCCAATTGCCCTGAAGAGTTGATGGCAACATGTTGGTGTGTGTTGCCCAGGGATGAAAGTAGTTTTAAATTATTGCCAGTACTATAACGAAAATAGTCAGGCTCATCGTGAAAACCAAAACAAATAAAAACATAAACATTTTACTGTCCTATAGGCTACCTGTATGGATAACGCAGAAGAACCACTTCAGAATGTGAAAAAATATGTATTTTGGCTCTGCCATATATAAGTTACAATTACATTTATTGCTATAATTACAATTTGTCTAAATTGTCTTTTAAGTTCTTTACAAAACCTGACCTTTCATCTTTCCTTGAATTGTTTTGAATAAAGTTACTCAGTTACATTTGAAATTATATCCATTTCAAATCAAACACCAGCATAACAGCATTTATCTTTCGACTGGGTTTGCATTAAGATCTCATGGTGTTGCATCAATTGGAAGACAGAGTAAGAAGAAACTATAAAGTTTAGTTCAAGTTAACTTCTGACAAAAAGAAAACCCCTCACTGAATTTAATGCATCAAGTTAACTGTAAGTATCATACATAGCAAATTTTAATATTTTAACAACAAATGTAAATGTCAGTTTTATCAGGTATTTATATTGACTAAACAGAAAATCAGATGTTTTTGGAGTCATTTATTTAACTATCAGATAGGACGGACAAACAGCTGATATAAGATATTGGAAATTATCTTGCCATTAAAAATACACATAATAATTGTTTGTTATTGATAAATGCTCCTTAAAAACAGTTTTAGGCCAATGTGTTCTCATTTCCTTTGTGACGAGCAGAACTTTTGCTCATCAAAAGTAACTAAAGTAAAATTGTAATGAGGCTGTTACTTCTAATATCAGTAACTATTTGTATTTAAGTGCGTTTTTATAAATAACTTCGGCATCACTGCCTTTTCTTTTGAACAAATTAGTAATTGTCTTCTGCATTTTTGTCAAATTCTGATTTTGCTTGAATTAATAATTCACTGTCCCGAGGTGTTTTCTCAATTTTTATTTTAAAGTCTATGAATGATAAGTGATTTATTGGTCGTCCTGTTCCAGTGCGAGAGGCATGGATGTTCCAGTCCATAAATCAAACGCAACAATCCGACCGTCTTTTAGAGGAAGACCCGCGTGCCATGCGCTATCGTTTAATACCAGTGAAATCTCCGGTCAGTTATTTTAGAGCAGTGGCTCTAAAGCTCCCCCTGGAGTGTCATGATCTGTGTCTTTCTGTGTTTATTTAGAGTTTTCTGTCCCCTTAAGTCTCTTCGTTGTCCTGTCCTCCCCTTGATTGTTCCCAGGTGTGTCTCGTTTCTATGATTACCCTCCCATGTATTTAACTCCACCTGTGTTCCTTGTTCCTCGTCGGGTCCTCGTCAATGTTAGCTTCTGTGTCGTCAGTGTTTAGTCTCTTCGTGTTCAGTGTGTGTTACTCCTGCTGGTTGTTTGGACTAAGTTATTTTCATTAAAACATCATATTCATCATACCTGGGTCCGCTGCATCTGCCTCACCACTCTCACCACCCGCACTTCCTGACATGGAGAAGTCATAGCGCCCCATTAGCACCCCTAGAAAATATTAGATTTAGTTGTTTTTTTCATCTAATTTAACATTTCTTATATTCTTAGCTGTTTGGGCATTTTCATCAAAAGACACAAAATAAAAATAAATTATATACTTAGTTTTAAAAAAATAGGATTTGAACTTTGTCTATAGGTATTATCACTTCTGGGAAACGATTGACATGATGGCGGCTCCGCACCAATGCAGACGTGGAGCAATTCTCCCTCAATCATTCCAGGGCACATGTCAGCAACTGACCAATCGGTGGTCACAATTTGTCAGAAAGTGCATATACCTTATCTAGATGAACTGACTTCAACAATATTGACAGTGTTTATCATAGCAGCTACCAAATGTTAGTCAGTACGAAAGTAACAGGTAGTAAGCAAAACATGTTTTATCATAAAGACACTTATTGATAGTCAAATCAAGCCCTGTAGCAGTTAATTAGGCAATTAAATAAACACAAGTTAATTTATATATATATATATATATATATATATATCCAAACTGGACCAATGGCTACAACAGATCCCAGGAACAACATCAGACATCTCAGTCCAGAAATGTGCAGTCCTTGGCACAGCCAAGATACTGCGCAGAATCCTCAAGCTCCCAGGCCTCTGGTAGAGGACCCGAGCTCAGAGGATAAGAACCACCCGCGGTGGGTGAGAAGGGAATTTTTTATATACAGTATATATATAGCACATGATGTTACTCTCTTCACCACGATGGATGTCAAAACCTATGTGCTCCTATAAAGCCTGTCAAAACACGTACATGTGGTATCCTAATGTCGCTTTTATTTAGTCGATTTCACAGTAAAAATGATCACAAGCATAGGCGCCGGAACAGGGGATCCAGGAGGCCACTTTACAGCCCTGCCTTGCCCGTCCGCTGGTCCCGCCAGACGTTTACACGTTACACTGACAATCCGTCACTGACATCTCTCTGTGTTTGTATGCAGACAGAGGTACAGAGAAAACCTACATCACTGAGATCTGGACCAAATCTAAGGCTCCAGATCATAACAGTCACCCAACGGTTTATGCTCATGCGGCAGCTTTGGGTCGGGTTGGGATTGTGAACCGGTCTGACATCTGAAAAAAGGCTTTGACTGATCCGGTCCAGGTCTGAGCCAATTCTGCCTAAAAATTAAATGAGATTTCTGTATTTGTCACCATTTATAGAACTGTGACGATGTTTTCTTTCTAATGGGGTTGGGATGAAAAAAAAAGAAGACATCGGGCCCATGTCCGTTAACGGGTCCGGACCAAATGCTCACCCACACTTTGCCCAGAACAGATCATTTTGGCTCAGGTCGAAAAATAATTGCGTGAATTTTTTTTAATATCCTCTTTGATCTTCCAAAAACCAGTCAGCCATCAGTAGCCATAAATATCGATAGATACTGATGGTTTTCAAATCTTTGTTGGCTGTTGAAATTCATTTTTGTCTGCTAAATAACAAGCGCATAAAAGTTTATTCATGGTGTTTTTCATTTTGTTTTAATGCAAAAATATTGTCAGCAGTCTGGCTGGTTATGTGTCCCACTCAGGCATCTCTTTCCCGCACAATTTGTGGAACATGCAGCAAATATAATCTGCGCTGCCTTTTGGTTTTAGACCCACAGCATCCAGATAGCGCTGCTGCGCCGTAACGATGCGCTGGAACCATTAGGTTGTCCTGCTGCTCTAAATTGGCATTGCTGCAGGATATTTGACATCAATGGAAGTACTTGGTCTCACCTGTGGTTATCCCACGGAGATGGAACTGGGCTTGCACATGCTGGAACCATGGTTCTGGATCGTACTGCCAGAACTCTGGAAGCTTGACAAGGGCAGCAAAAACAGTTTGGAGTAACGGCCGCCTGGCAAGAAACTGGGTCCGAAACCACAGCTGGCGGAGAAGCAGCGGCAGCCTCTGGTGAGCTCTTGTTAAAATAGCTACATGTTCAGATGTTCGGGGTCACCAATGTGGAAGTCAGCAGAAAAAGACGTAAAAGTAATTTGAGTCTTGATTTATCCTCAATGTCTTCCAACCAAAGCCAAAAATAGAATGAAGTACAATCGCGAATGCCTTCTCCTCTCACCTTCTCCTCTTCACAATGAAGGTATACATTCGGGTGTGAAATATATACATTGCATCCGCTACAATATATTTGAAATTTTAAACTGACATTTGTGACAAAATGACCAGCAAATATTGCAGTAAGCATATTGTGAGGGAACTCAAAACTTATTGGTAACGCAAAAAGTTTGCAAGGTAAAGCAAAAGAAAAAAAAAATCCCCATGGCCCTTTGGGGCTCCATAAGACCTGGCGTGTCGCCTACCAAATAGAAATAATTTTGTTAATTCTAACTGACCTAAAGCAATTGAAATTTGGTCTGATTTTACTTCAGACAACAAAAAATGTGTATGCGTCGTTTTTTATACAATGCTGAAGTTGGTTTCCGATTGCAGCTTTCATTTCGGGAAATGGCTAAAGGGCGATTCCACCTAGTTTTTTACTTAAGCATCTTTAATCTACTCTGGTTAAAGAAACTACAACACATAGACTCTTCAAACCTGGACTGGACTATTATCAACTAATAGCAGAATATTTACAACCAAATTTGTGATCTGTGAAACCTTTATCTGATTTGTAAAACTTCAATAAAGGGTGATTTCAGCCATTTTTTGTGTCTGGACCACTCTAGAATTGCTCCAATTCCAAAAATACAACACCTAAACTTTTCAAACCTGGACTAAATTATTCTTCTCTAATAGCAGAATATTTTAAAGCAATTTTGCGATTTGTGAAACCTATATCTGATTTGTGAAACTTGAATAAAGGGCTATTTCAGCTATTTTTTCACTATCCTCAGCATTTTTTATGAGAGAAAACAAAAAGCTACAACGAGATATAACAGCAAAATAATGGAAATTTCAGAAAAGGAGGAGTTCAATACTTATGAAGTCCAGATGCAAAAAGAGACATGAAGTCACCCCTTATTGAGGTTTCACAAATCACATAAAGGTCTCACAAATCCCACATTTGGTTTTAAATATTCGGTTCTTAGAGCAGAATAATCCAGTCCATGTTTTAAGAGTCTAGGTGTTGTAGTTTTGGAATTAGAGCAATTCTATTATGGTCCAGACGCAAAAAAGAGCTGAAATCGCCCTTTATTGAAGTTTCACAAATCAGACAAAGGTTTCACAAATCTCAAACTTAGTTTTAGATATTCTGCTATTAATCCAGTCTAGTTTTGAAGAATCTAGGTGTTGTAGTGTTTTAGTAGAGTAGATTAAAGATGCTGACTGTAGTGAAAAACTAGTTGGAATCGCCCTTTAGCCATTTCCAGAAAAAAGCCGCAATCAGAAACCAACTTCAGCTTTGTTCGTTTATTTCAATGTATGTGGCTTCAAATGTTTCTATGGTTTCAACTCATCTACAAACACTGGTTGTAATTCAAGGTGAAACATGATATTTATTTATTTTTTTACCGTTAACATTAACATTATACTACTAGCATCAAACAACACATTAACTCATTGTGCCTTTTTAAGAAGAAACCAAATAAAGGCACCATTTCTAAGCTTCTTCAGCAGAAAAAAAAATCTGTTACAAAAGTCATTTGCTGCCACCATGTGGCACAATAAGGAATGTGCCCCAAATTACACTTTCTGCATTTATCCATATACTTTGATCAGACCACCTTTGCATCATAAAACATATTTTAAACATATAATCTTTATTAATCTAATTTGATCAACTCTGGGGTTTCCCAGTTAAATCTAGAATAGCTCTTGCTTTATCTTTGCTTTCATTAGAAAAGTAGAACGGGTTGCATAACTTTCTGTTTTCAGGTTCCTCTCCTATGGAACCAGCTCTTAGTTTTCCTGTTGTTAGACTCACACTTGCCAATATTTAAGACAAGATATAAAAATTTAATTTTTTCATCATGATACTCAGTGTAATTTCAGTATTCTTTGTATGACATGAAAAGTAGTTAACAACTCAACCACAAGAAATATGATCTCTTTACAATTACCCAAGTAACCAGGAATAAAAAGCTACTTTCTGAACAAACTGAGGTGAGAATGTTCCAGCTTCAGTACTATGTGGAGAGGACAGCAGATTTTTTTTTATTATCTTAGATTGACAAGAAACTAAAAGGATCAGATTGCTTCCCCATCTTAAAAAAAATAACCTGAAAATGTAGCTTCTATCAGAGTTTGATGATCTTATTGAATCTGTTTACTGATTCCGTGGGATTTTTTAGTTTTCCATCCATCCATCCATCCATCCATCCATCCATCCATCCATCCATCCATCCATTTTCTTCCGCTTATCAGGGGTGGAGTCGCGGGGTCAGCAGCTTAAGAAGGGAGGCCCAGACTTCCCTCTCCCCAGTCACTTGTTCCAGCTCTTCCAGGGGAATCCCAAGGCGTTCCTAGGCCAGCTGAAAAACATCGTCCCTCTAGCTTGTCCTGGGTCTTCCCCGGGGCCTCCTCCTGATGGGACGTGCCTGGAACGCCTCACCAGGGAGATGTCCAGGTGGTATCCTAACCCTAAGATGTCTGAGCCACCTCAACTGGCTCCTCTCTATGTGAGAAGCTCCCGGATGACCGAGCTTCTCACCCTATCTCTAAGGGAGAGCCCAGACACCCTACAAAGAAAACCCATTTCGGCCTCTTGTATCCGTGACCTCGATCTTTCGGTCATGACCCAAAGCTCATAACTATAGATGAGGGTAGGAATGTAGATCGACCGGTCAATCGAGAGCTTCGCTTTTTGACTCAGCTCTCTCTTCACTACAACTGACCGGTACAGCGCCCGCTTCACTACAGACGCTGTGCCTGTTTGTCTGTCAATCTCCCGCTCCCTTCTTCCCTTATTTGTTAACAAGATTCCAAGATACTTAAACTCCTCCACTTAGGGCAGGACACTCCCCCTGACCCAGAAAAGGCACTCTACCCTTTTCAGGCTCAAGACCATGGCCTCAGATTTGGAGGCACTGATCTTCATCCTGGCCGCTGCACACTTTGCTGAAAATCACTCCAGTGAAAGCTGCAGATCACAACCTGATGACGCTAATAAGACCACATCATCCCCAAAAAGCAGAGACGTGATCCTAAGGCCACCAAAACGGATCCCCTCAACACCCTAGCTGCACCTAGAAATTCTCTCCATGAAAGTAATGAATGGAATCAGTGACAAAGGGCAGCCCTTGCGGAGTCCAACTCTCACCAGAAATGAGCCCGACTTACTGCAGGCAATGCGGACCAGACTCTGACACCAGTCATACAGGGACCTGACAGCCCGATACCCCATACTCTCGGAGAACCCCCCACTGGGTTCCCCAAGGGACATGGTCAAATGCCTTTCCAAGTCCACAAAACACATGTAGACCAATTGGGCAAACTCCCCTGCACCCTCCAGGACCCTGCTGAGGGTGTAGAGCTGGTCCAGTGTTCCACAACCAGGACAAAATCCACACTGCTCTTCCTGTTTTTAGCAGTAAAAATAAGTGTTGCCCCTCCCAGACCAAAAAGACCTGAACCCCCACGGATCTGCATGAAATGGTTCGTTCCTGATTGGAGCTCTTGAGGGGGACAGTGTTCAGCAGCAGTCAGTAGAAGATACGAACAACTGTGGCAGTTACTATGCTGCTAAAAAAAAAAATAAAGTTAGGTTTTAAAAAATTAGAGAGACTGAGAGGGAAAAAGGTAAAAGTGTTAATTTGTTACCCAGTTTTTCTCCGAGAGTTGGGTGAGATTATCAACCTTTCAGCATAGTTAGCTTAGCCATAGACTCTTTACCTCCATTTCACTAACAATTAATGAATGAAGGAAATAAATTACCAACATATTGATATACACTGCTCAAAAAAATAAAGGGAACACTCAAATAACACATCCTAGATCTGAATGAAAGAAATATTCTCATTGAATACTTTGTTCTGTACAAAGTTCCATTTGCACAACAGCAGGTGAAATTGATTGTCAATCAGTGTTGCTTCTTAAGTGGACAGTTTGATTTCACAGAAGTTTGATTTACTTGGAGTTATATTGTGTTGTGTTCCTTTTATTTTTTTGAGCAGCATATTTAACCCGTCCCTTGAACCTTTTACCACTTAACAGATGAGTCAGTCAGCAGCAGACTGACCATCCCTCCTGACCAGCCTGTCCTATGTAAAATTAAAGCTGCAGTATGTAACTTTTTATAAAAATATTTTTTTCCATATTTGTTATAACTCTCATTATGTTGTGACATTATGGAATGAGAGATAATCTGTTAAAAATCTATTTCCTCTGCTTTCTCAAAGTGCTAGAAACAACCAGTCAGTGGCAGGAGAGTTTTAGTGCTGTCAATCACAATCTCATGTGGCTGCTCATCCTTCCTCCCCCTCACTCTGTGCTATGCTGCAGCTAGCATAGCCTGTTGTAAGTGCTCAATCTAGTTAGCATAGCCACCAATGACGGCAGATAAATGGTTTCCGGTAATGATATGTTGTTTCTTCACCATTAGCACATTTAGCAGTGAGTGAATGAGGTTGATTGACAGCACTAAGAACCTCCTCCTGGTTCTGATTGGTTGTTTTGGCTGGAATGTTGCAATACGTTAGCCAGTAATAGTGATTCAGGGACGAGGTGGAGGAGATTCATTGTTTTCTCAGATTATCTGCCTCATAACAAACTGTCACGGTGACAGCTTTAACAAATATGGAGAAAACATATTTTTTTATTAGTTATATACTGCAGCTTGAATAAAATGCAACTACATAGCATTTTTTGAGAAGTCTGGATTGCTTCATGTACATTTTGCACGTTGCCTATGACTGTTGCTCGTGGGGAGAGACATTTCAGTAAGTGGCCTCACCTTTCCTTTATAAATCCTAATTTTCAGGAAATAGAGCGCAGCTGCTGGTCCGCCCTGTCGCCACCCATAAATACATATAAATTAGTATAAATACTCGGAAATCTGCCACCACGTGATACAATAACCACTCCAGTGAAAGCTGCAGATCACACTTGTTCGAATCAGTATAATAATTTATAATAATAATAATTATGTATTTTATTTAAAAGGTGCTTTGAGGACACATAATGTCACCTCACAAAAATAATAATACATTTTAAAGAAAAAAAATCCAAATAAAAAATAAAGAGATCCTGCAAATGCCTGTTTGAACAGTAGAGCGTTCAGCCGGGATTTAAAGACAGACAGCGTGTCAGAGAGTCATTGAGTGGGAATGTGGACATTTATTCTAAATACTAGAATGTTTATGTCCATAAGGCGCATTCACAAAGCGGGCGACTCGAATGAAGGTTGACTGCAGCTGGACCGGTACCAGTACAGCACGGCTCTTTAAGTTTTGCGCAGAGCTCCAGGATGATCAGTCTGAGCAATCTAAATGCTCATAAACCGTCATCAACATTTCACAGCCGATCAATATGATCTCTGAACAAACGCTCCCTCTGAATCCTTCCATTGGCGATGTTCTCCATCAGAGCCAAAGTGCTCCACAATTACGCGGCTCACCTTTAGCAGCTACTTATATACGTGTGATTGTATACACACCTTGATCATCTTAAAAATAATCAAACCTGTTGATTATTTTTAATCAGCAGGTTTGAGTTAATCTGCTGATCCAACCCTGTTTTCTTCTTTTAGTGAGCATGAAATTACTCCATAGATGCATTTCATGCACTTCGGCGCACGGACCAATGCGTTATATCTTTATGAGACAAAAACTGAGAAAAAGTACTATTTACATTTGAGCGAGGTTTTACATACTTTTATTTTTATTTTGTTTATTTTGTGTGCGTGTTAGCTTATTGTCTGTGGATAAATGCGGTTCAGTTTCATTGTTTACGTTTAAACAATAAAATATTCAAACCATGAAAAACATCGGGTTTGATGCTTCTTGGTCTAAATAACACCGAATGTAGTAAGATTTCAGTGTATTTAGGTGAGTTTTGACGCTTTGTAGTTTGATATTGTTCACAGAAAAAGTTTGCGTGGCTGCCGCACATTTTCACGCCAGCAAAAAAGTGTGCATATATTTAGGCAAACTTTGACGCAAAGTTAATTTTTATACCTGCCGACTTGTGCGTAAAATATGGCGCCTCACATTTTTTGTGCACGCACGCTTTATGCATGAGGCCCTTGGAAACTATCAATCAGGCCCGAATTTTAGGTGTAGTGATGGACTCTGACCTGAACTTTCAGAGCCACATAAAAACAGTTACAAAGTCAGTCTTCTATCACCTGAAGAACATTTCCGGGATTAGAGGACTAGTGTCTAAGAAAGATCTAGAGAAATGCATCCATTTATCTTTAGTTGCATTGATTGCTGCAGCAGTGTCCTCACAGGTCTGCCTAACAGATCAATCCTCCAGCAGCTGATACAGAACGTTGCTGCTGGCATTCTCACTATACCAGGAGGATAGAGCACATCATCAAGTTTTAAAACCCTTCACTGAGAATAGGCTATAAAATATTGTTTTTCATTTCTAAATCCCTGACCAGCTTAGCACCACAATACATTAAAATCATGGGCCTCATACATAAAAGACTGCACAGATTTCACACTAAAACTTGGCGTACAGACAAATTTAGAAAAGTGCGGGCATGTGGCTGCGCACCCCAATTTGCGGGAAATAGAGTGCAGCTGCTGGTTCGCCTTGTCGCCACCCATAAATACATATGTAAGTTAGTATAAATACCGGAAGTTTGCCACCACGTGAAGCAATAACCATTAAAAAAATCAAGAGGTTGTGCAGAGAGTTCAGCCGGAATTTAAAGACTGGCAGAGAGTCAGAGTCCTTTGAATGGGGAATGTGGACGTTTAATTTAAATAGAGCGATCATGTGCATAAGTTATACATTTACAGAATAGAGATGTTTTCTGTCTGTTTATCTTTTGATCAGGGCTACAGTTCGGGAAATCTAAATGATAATAAACCGTCATCAACATTTTCCAGAAGATCAATATGATCTCTGATCAATCGCTCCCTCTGAATCCTTCCACTGGTGATGTTCTAAATCAGAGCCAAAGGGCTCCACAATTACGCGGCTCACCTTTATGCAGCTACTTAAATACGTGTGATTGTATACACACCTTTATCACCTTGAAAACAATCAAACTTGTTTGGAGTTAATCTGCTGATCCGATAATAATTTTCTGTTTTCTTTTTTTAGTGAAAATGAAATTACCCCATAGATGCATTTCATGTACTTCGGCGCACAAACAGATGCGTTACATCTTTATGGTCCTAATTTAGGACATGTTGATAGGCTTTCTTCTCCGTTTCACAGGAGAGAATGAGGGGCCCCTAGATGCCTGTCAGCGTGGTCCCTGGGAGGAGCTGGCTACAGGGTGCCTAGCTGGAGGCTTGGGCAGAGCTTGATCAAAGTTCCAGGCCAAGTCCACAGTTTCGTAAAAGTTACATACTGCAGCTTTAAGTTCACACTTAAACCAACTTCATAGTTAATGCCAGCATCAACTGATTCTATGATATTACTGACTATTTTTTCTACTTCTAACATAAACAGGCAAATAAGTCACTCAGAAATGTTTTTTCACTCCGGTCCCAATCATCATCAGTTCTGATGATGTCACATACATAGCGAGTCCACAACATCCTGAAATTGTAAGTCTGACTTTTTCCTTTGCCATTTTTCTGTACTCTGATTAATTTCTCTATTGTTTTATCCTTTTTTGTAGGTTTCTGTAAAGTGCAGTGAATGTGAATGTTCTGTTGTTGATCCTCACTGTTCATAGGAAGGAGAAATGTCAGTTTGTCTGCAGTAACACTGGAATACTGTGACGTTGTATTAAAACAATATTCTGTCCTTGGTGAAACATTTTTTCACATTTCCTCTAAAATGTGTCTATTGTACTAATTTTCATAAGCATTTTGCCTGTAAACCTTGAGTATATTTGTCAGTTTGTACAATTCTCTGGCAATTATACAGACTGTCAATTGCCAAACTGGCAATTGACAGTCTGTATCCAATATTTTCACATTGGTAAATGTGAATATATTGAATGCACAATATAATAAAAATGTGTTGTAATTGATCATTCTGTGTTCTGGTAGCCTGATGTGTTTGCAGTACTGTAGTGTGTATGAAGCATTAATGTACAAAGTGACAAAGCAGAACAACAAGTAACATTAAGTAATTAACAAGTGTACTTTTTACACTTCATTAACAGGTGTACTTCATTAGCAGTTATAATGAACCAGAAGGAGCATACTATGATCACACTCCTAATATATAAAATATACTGTATATAATGCTTATTTATTTAAAATACATTCTAAATATATTTTAAATGTAATTCTTACACAAAAAATGGTACAATTAAGATATACTAATCAAGCACGTTTATATTACATATAAAGCCATGTACTTAAAGTATACACAGTATAACTTTAGTTATTTAATAAATGCATGTGATAGTACACTTGGTACATTTTAAATTGTGATTTTCTACAATTTAATTACTATTTAAATACATTAAGCACTGGATTAGTTGTTTCAACATAGCAAGCTTCAAGTTGAATAATCCTTAAAAAACCTGTATATTGAAAAAAAGTATATTGATGATTAGTCTGGCTTCAAGTATATTTATTTTTCTCAGGGCCTGCCTCCGTCCAGTCCACAGTCCTAATTTTTTTTGCAAACAATTGATTTATCTAACTTTTAATTTATTATTGCTTTTCTACCAGAAACTATTTCATTTGATCATTTCATTGTGTGTCTGTAGTGGTTAAATGTCTGATTTCCTGTTTTGAACCTTCATTGGATGAAAAGTGTTATATAGTTTTCCGCCAGCTAAGTCATTTTTGGATGCTATCTTGTAAAACTCACATCCTCGCTAAATGAATTAATTTTCATTATCAGATCTTACAAGGAATGTTCTTTCCTCTGAATTTGAGTAAATCTTATGACGTTAGCAAGACACTGCTTCTGTTTTTCTTCCACAATAAAAGTGAAATATTAATTAAAACATCACTTAACGACAGGTTTAATTAGTTCGAGATCTCTGGGGTTTTGGACGTTAGTGCTTTTCAGCAGAGGGTTAGGGTTTGGTGTGCAGTCTTGTAAATAAAGTTCTGTTTTAAAAACAAGCTATGTAGAATTTTGACTAATGCATTACTAAAAAAAATCCTTAAATATTTTTCTGATGCAAAGCCAAAGGTACCATTAGCTGACTACAGCTGAGTGACGGTATGACGTATGCTTAATTTTTCTTTCTTTCTCTCCTCCTGCCCCTTGTCGGTCTTTTATTTTTGGAGCCCATCCTTCTGTTTTCCGGTGCAGTTCTGGCTGTATGCGCTTGATATGCTGCCGCAGATGACGGACCGCAGGCTTGCGCCTCCTGTGCCCGCACATCCCCGCTCACTCTGACACACACGCACGCACACGAACCGACAGTGGCTGTTCTCGCTTCCTGGTCTCCGGAATCAGAGAAGCTTTTGGATTTATCAGCCGGTGTTCTCTCGTTCAGGCGGCGGTGTGTGAGGAGCTGCGGAGGTAAGCTGGAAGCTCTCTTCTCAGACACATGCGGTGCGGTGCGGTTCTCCAGCCTGTCTCGGCGCCCCCTGACTCGCATTGCCCACACGGAGCTCCGCTGATGGAATGTGACAGCCATCATTAACGGCCTTATGCTTCCGATTCACCTGCGCTGGCGTTCATGAAAGCTCCGGCCGGTGCTCTGCTGTGCGCCTCCACAGCTGTCTGTTTCTGCGCCTCTCTCTCTCATCTGCTCACTAATGCTTCACACTAAAATGACGAGAAAGATCCTCAAGCGAATCCTCGAGAATAATAAAAAAAAAATTATGTTTAGCTGTGCGCCCACGCAGTGCGCCGTTCCTCATGATGGGAGGGAAAGTTTAATGGCTCATCTGCAGACTGATTTTTCGGTGGAGGTGATGGTGATCACAGATGTGGTGGGGGGGCTGGTTAGGATCCGGAGGATTTTTCAAGAATCTCTGCAGATATGACTCCTGGGTTATTGTTTTCATCTTCTTGGATTGAAATGTGTGGGTGACGTGACAGATTTCCACTGGAGGGGTTTCCTCCAGTGGAAATCATGGCACCTTAAACAGAGCGCACCTGCGCAGCTGGATGGAAAGGTGGAACCTGGTCCTGCTCCTGATGCTGCTGCTGCCTCCTCCAGCTGACAGGCTGCTGTGATGTCATCAGAGCTGCCTGCATGTACAGAGGAACAAGCATCTTCTGCTCCACTGACAAGTTGTGAGCTCATAGAGGAGAGCATGGCTCAGAGGGAAGTGTGAGCGTAATCTCTTTCTCATTTCCCACTCTGATATGAGCAGACATGTGCTATGAGTAGTTTCCTGTGAAGATTTTTATTCATATGTTCACTCCTTCCTCCTTATCCTGTTCACTAATTGTTAACTGCTCACCTCTAACCACCTCTACTCATTGAAGATGGTTGCATTTACTCAGTTACATTTACTTGAGTAACATTTTGGAAAAATAATGAGTGATCATTTAAATAATTCAACTTATTCAGTAATTGATTAATAGTTAACTGGAGTACACAGAGTCAAAAAGGTCATTTGCAGAAAAAAGTTCTTCTTACTCCCCAGAATTCCTCAAGTGACAGTTTAAGCTTCACTTGTTTCACATTCTGTGAAAAAAATAAAATAAAAAATCTATAAAGCACCTGCTAATTACTATTCAATTATTAATCAGTTAATTTAAAAAATAATCCTCAGATCAAACCTATACTGTATTGATGTTAGTTCAACAGAAAGGACTGAATTTTTCATATGCTGATGTTAGAAGTAGACTGATGAGAGTGAAGCAGTATTATAAAAATCAACGTTTGAAAAAAAAATTATTTGACAGATATTAAGTATACATAAGCAACTGAGAAGTGTCAATTACAAGTACAGCACCTTCAAATTAATTATTTGAAGTTTTTATTATTGATTATAAAAATCTTATTAATATTAAAAATAGTAATTTACCACCTCATATTACTTTTTCTGATTGTTACCAGTAAAATCATGATAGTCTAATATTTGCCCCCTTTGTCACACTATATTTACTGTCTGAACTGACAAATAATAATAGGTAGAAAAAGTTAAGACCATTATTTCATATTTAAGTTATTAAAAACCTGCATTTGGTCAGAGTTGTTGCTACATAATTGAATGATTATTTAACAATAACTGCTAAACACTGATTAACAAACTAATTTTATTTTATCACTATCATCAGGTAACATCAGATATCTACAACATAGAAACAGACATGTTTTTTTGTAAAAATGAATTTTTAGAATAACAAAAAACTACAGAGCCCGTAAGGGGACAAGGAGGGAAAAAAGCCATCCCAACTTGCTTTCTGGAGATCCCGAGAAACTTTTAGAAAATCTTGCATTCCTTTGGGGGGAAAAGGCTTTTTATACACGTTCTGAAAAGCCAGTAGCAGTGGTGGAGTCTAAACGAAAGACACAAAGGATGATTTGCACCATTTCTTACGGTCCACAGATGTCCCAGATGAGGATGTTATGCTAAGAGACACAAAGCTGAAGTTGGTTTATGATTGCAGCTTCCAATTGGGGAAAACTATTTTCACCAACTTCAGTGTCTTTCATCTACTCTAGTTAAAAAACTGCAACATCTAGACTTTTCAAACCTGGAATAGATTTAAAACCAAGTTTGTGATTTGTGAGACTTCAAGATAAGGTGATTTAAGTACTGTATTTGCATCTGGACCACATGAGAACTGAACTCCACCTTCTCAGCATTATTTTCCTGTTTTCCACTTTTAGCTTTCTATTTTCTCTCATTTTTTAATATTCAGTGTAGCAAGATTTGTTAGTTATCAAACAGTATAGCTCAGTTAATTATTCAAAGTAGTTTAAATAGTGTATTTCCAAGGAAACCCAGCAGATTGCATTGAGTCATTGACTTGCAGCATTCACTCCTCTTAGACCAGCAGGTAGTGACAGTAGAAAATGGCAGCATGCATTCAGGGACGGAAAAAATATTCAGAAAGGTAGCTTAGATGTAGAGTATATGCACCATATGAGAAGTCTACAGTCAGTCAGTTGTGGATGTAACGCAGGCGTCCATAAATGCACTGGAAAACACTAAAGCCCTAGCTGGGGCCGAGGCAGTGGAACAAACTGAGCATGAGGTAAGAGAATTAAAGTGACTGGAGCAATATGAGAATCCAACAATAATCATGTATAAAAAAACAGAAAAATATTTCAAGTGATTCATAGCTGTCTTTTCTGCAGTATGAGAGAAGAGCTTCTCATTGAAAAAAATCAAGTAAAAATAAAACCTAAATTCAAAATAAAAATGCTGTAAAATAAGAATGTTGAATTTTTATTATATTCAAAAGTTTGGCAACTTTTATAAGTCCTGCCCTTATTGGCTATGGCATCCTGTGAGGTACAAAACAAAACATTGAAAACTGCATATACCATTATATCAAAACTAAATATAAACAACCGACAGTGTTAATCAAAACAGACAGACATCTAAAAAGAATATGCACAATCTGGAAATTCATTTTAAATAATTTACAGTCAGTTATACCATAATTATTTTTTTTAAAAGAAGATGAGGAAGAGAATGGAAGGACATGAAGTTGAAAAGAATCTCTAGGAGCTTTTGGAAAGCTCTTTTCCTGCTCTGCAGACCTCCCTGAATAAAGCAATAAAAAATAATACAAGTCACACTCATACATGAAAAGACAATCTTATAGAATTGCGTAATTTTTCTATTCAAGGAAAAGTGAAAGTTCTCTGATTATGAAGGGGAGCCGTTTTAAAATATTTTTACTAGTATAAATTTACTTGCTCAAAAATTGCTAAATAGCAAATTAAAGTAACAAAATATTTAACTAAAAATATCTAAATTTACTGAGAAAAATGTTATATCTTGTTGTCTGGTGCAGTCTGTAGCTGCCTCACCCTGTCAGTGGAGCTTTGCTGCTCCAAAAACTCCAAATCACATTTTAAAGAATGAACATTCTGGATGAACTGAGTGGATACATGAAGCCATGAAGTCTACTTTCTTCCCTAAAGACATCTTAAAACTTCTTTTTGTGTGACAAATTAATAGTGTAAAAGAGCGCTGAATTTCCTACTTACTCTTACCGCTGCTGGTGGTGCAATGCATTGTGGGATATCTTGCTGGGTCAAGTCCACAGAAAGATGCATTGGTGCTTCATCGCTAAAATGGGCAGAGGAATAACACATGCAGGCTTTGCCTACTTAAACAGTACTTGGGCCACCATTGATGAGGTTTCACAAATACACAAGCATGGACATGTACGCATATTGAGAAACGACCAATGCAGTCATATTTAGCAACTTTTCAGACTCTTCTAGCGACTGTTTTCCAAACATAACTAATGACAAATCTTTCTTCTGCTATTCAGAACTTTGGCAACACCAATGTGAAAGCAGCAATCACTCTGCAGCAACTGTCTGCAGGCAGTGAGCCCTAACCCCATTCCAAAGCACTAGAAAAGGTCTCACAGTCATCGTTTAGTAATCCCCACCTGCAGCCAGAGCAGAGAGGAGACATTGAGAAACATTGATCGATATGGATTTTCAGCTCTGCACATCTGTGCAATGTGGATACAGAGAGGAGACACAATCTACTCTGTGTCCACATTGTAAATAAACCATGCATGTGCAGAGCTGAAAATCCATATAAATCAGTGCTCACCATGCAACATAGACATCAACCAACTATAGTAGGAAAATTCAGCTGCAGTAGCAGAGGGCAGCACAAAGACTGTTTTAGGCCAAATATTGTAGAATTAAACAAATTCACATAAAAATGTCACAATTTACACACTAGCAAAAGATAGCACCCTTAAGGTCCAATTTACAGAGCTTACTTGCAAAAAAAGATTATTCAGATTTTAGTAAAGAGTAACTAGATGAACTAACAGATCTTTAAGAGCCGGACTTCTTGTCGGATTCTAGGTGATGAAATATTTATTTCTGTCAGGACTCTGGGTTTTTGGGTTGGTTTTGCTTCTCATTTTATTTAGCTTCATGTTTTAGTTCACTTTAGTTTAGCCTTTCATGGTTCTTTTGATATTATTATTTGAGGTATTTAGTGAAATAAGAATTGTCTTATTGCTTTCCTTATTTTCAGTCCTTTATAGTGTTTCTAGGTTTATTTTTTAGTTACCTTAGGTTTTGTCCTTGTTTGTCTGAGTCCATGTCGAACCTTCTTTGATGACTATAGTTTAATTCTATTTTATCCTTCTAGTTATTATATTTCAGCCTCCCTGCAGTGTTTCTAGTAATGTTTATTTCTTAATTTCATCACCCTAGGTTCAGTTATTCTTTCATGTCCTAGTCTACGTATGTATATCTTCCTTTAGTAATTCAAGTTAGGTTTTTTCTTAAGTCATTCTAGCTTCCCCCGTAGTGTTACTAATTCTTATTTTGTCTCTTTAGGTTTGGTTAGGCTTTCTTTAGTAATTCTAGTTAGGTTATTTCTTTGTTTAGATCTCTTAGTTTCTCTAGATCTATGTTCCTTAGTTCTTATTGTTGTTAGATCAGCCTTGTTTCAATTTATGTTTGGTTTTGGTTTCCCTCATATCTTTCTCTCCTAGTTCATCAGGTTTTCCTTACTCTTAGTGTCTTTTGTATTAGTAGTATTTTTTAGTTCCCCGTTTTCTTCCATTTGTGTTCCCAGCAGATCTCCTTAGTTTCTCTGCGCCACCTTCTCCCCGCCCCTCAGCCAGCTCCTGTGCCAATTACTCACACCTGCAATCACTTTTCTCCTCTAGCTAGGCCAGGGGTCCCAAAGTCAGTCCTTGAGGGCTAACATCCTGCATGTTTTAGTTCTCTCCCTGGTTTAACGCACCTGGGTCAAGTGATGGCTCATTGGAAGACCTAAGAAGAACACTAACATGCTGAAAATGTTGTTAGTACTACCAGTGAGAGAACTATAAAATGCAGGATGGCCCTGCAAGGACCGACTTTGGGCACCCCTGAGTTAGGCCATTGTTCCATTTACTACCTCCCAGTATTTAAGCTCTTTTATCCCAGTCACAACTCGCCAGTCCATTTTGTCACCCTGATTGTCACTACCCATGGTTCCCTCCCTGGATGACCTGTTGTTCCCTCGTGTTTCCAGTTTGTTTTGTTTTTGGATTTTCTTGTACCCTTGAATTTTGGATTTTTTGTTGGTTAATTTTCTTCATTAAAACATCCATTTATTTCTACGTCTACTGCCTGCTGCATTTGGGTCCACCGCCACACCCCATCATGACAATTTCATGCAATAAAATGCAAGTCAAGTATTTAAAAATTGTATAATGTGGTTTTCTGGATTATTTTTTACATTGTGTCTCTCACAGTTGAAGTGTACCCACAATAAAAATTGCAAACCTCTCCATTCTTTGTAAGTGGGATAACTTGAAAAATCAGTGATACATCAAATACTTGTTTCCCAATATTTTATAAGTTTGTTTGGTTTAAGTGTTATCTGTGGAGATACTAAAATTATCTTCACTGTTCAATTGGTTGAGTAAAAACAAGTAGTAAAACTGACACAAGGAGCTGTTTGAAGTCTGCTCAATTAACACAAACAGGCAAAGTACTAATGCCTGTTCTTTGGGCCCAGATTCTAGTCTAAATGTTTCTTTCAACATTTATTCAGAAGAAATTTCAGCAGAAGGAGGATGTGTGTGCAGAACTCGTACACTTTGTTTTGTCTACTCACGATTAGCCTTTGATTCTCATGTAACGTGCTATGCTTCTGTGTAAAACAAACAAAGCCTAGAGCATCCCTCTGTTTCTCAACATCTGACTTAAAGTCTATTCAGTTTTATCTTTTCCATAGATGACAAAACTGATAAAATCACCCTTGTGGCTTTGCCACCGAGGAGCTCTTTAATCACCTTGGCGACTTTATCACCAGAGATTGGAAAGCTTGACCCAGAGTTCCCAGTCTCCACTTCCTCGATGGAAGGCATGTTGGTGGGATTTCAGTATCCCAAAGACGCATGCCGCTTGGACTGCCAGTACCCATTAGCTGCTTCTGAGGTCCCACAGGTCAAAAAGGTCCAATAGGTCTCCATCTTCAGTCTGACAGCATCCCTCACTGGAGGTGTCCAGTGTCCACCATCGGGTTCGAGGGTTGCCGCTGTGACAGGCACCGACAACCTACTGGCCAAAGCTCCGATAAGCCGCCTTGACAATAGAGGGCTGGAACATGGTCCACTCAATGTCCCGCTTAATGTATTCAAAGTTCTCCCAGAGGTGAGAATTAAAGCCCTGTCTCATGGTAGACTCTGCCATTTCAGCAACAGCAGATCCTCACAATACATTTGGACCAACCAGGTCTGACCCGCAGCCTTCACCACCACCGGAGCCAACTCACCAACAGGCAGTGGTCAGTGGACAGCTGTTCACCTCTCTTTGCCCAAGACATGCAGTCCCAAATCCGACGTGATGACAACAAAGTTTATAATCGAACTACAGCCTAGGGTGTCCTGGTACCAAGTGCACATATGACTCCCTTATGCCTGAACATGGTGTTCGTTATGGACAATCTATGACAAGCACAGAAGTCCATTAATAGAACACCACTAAGGTTCAGCTCATGGGGGCCATTACTCCAAACCATGCCCCTCCAGATCTCACTGTCATTGCCCATGTGAGCATTGAAGCCCCCCAACATAATAAGGCTGTCCACTGGAGAGAGAAGGGGCTACTGGAGAGAGTAGGGGCACTCTCCAGTACCCCCTCCAAGGACTCTAAAAAGGGTGGGTAATTTAAACTGCTGCTTGGGCAGAAGCACAAGCAACAGTCAGAACCCGTCCCCCCACTTATAGGTGGAGGGAGGCTACCCTCTTGTTCACCTGGGTGAACGCCAATGTACAGGCACTAAAATCGGGGACAACAAGTATGCCCACTCCTGCCTAGCGCCGCTCACCAGAGGCAACTCCAGAGTGTAAGAGTGTCCAACCCCTCTGAAGGAGACTGGTTCCAGACCAGAGCCCTGTGTTGTGCTGATACAGACTATTTCTAGCTGAGAATATTAAACAGCTGAAAATCATAAAGCAATCTCTAAATTAACTCAAATTATTTAGTGAAAAAAAAAAGTTTCACAGATGTAAAACAGCTCAGAACAGTGGACCTCCAGTATCTGCAGGGCAGGGGGCCACAACCATCTGTAAATAGCTATTCAACTTCCTTCTGGAGTTTGGCATGCTGCAGATGCCTGTTTGGTGCTCAGGTGGTGAGTTCTCCAAAAGCACCCGAGGAGAGTAATTAGCCAGGCTTAGGTTGGTTTCTAATCCGTCTTCCGGCCTATAAATTTTGTTAGGTGCCGAGACTGAACACTGTTAAAGGATTCCGAAGGATTGTGGTCTGCCTGACCTCACATATTGTCTCATGATACTTTCTGTGAAAACAAGGAAATGTATTGCTGATTAATGAATTCTCTTTTTAAGAAACAGAAGTGTTATTTGCGTAGCAATTTTTCAGCAACAAAGCAGTTCAAACTGCTTTTTTTTATTAAGAAATAGATCAAGTAGCTCTAAATATTCTGCATTAACTGTCATGAAAAATGTGACTTTAGTGGAATACTTGGTCAGTTTATTAAGTTTTTAACAGCATTTCATAGTTAAATTAATATTACTTTTTTCTTCACTGTTTGAACAGCTTTCTGATACTCTGTTGTGAACTCTTCGTACATCTTAATACAGCAATGTAAAACAACACAAGAACAAATATGTCATTTAACTCCCATTTACACAAAATATCATATCCACCTTAATATATACCATGATGCATTGTATTCACAGTAACATGCCATGAAAACAAATAAAGGTGGTTTTGGTGTATTATTTAATAGCAAGGATTAGCAGTATGGAAAAAAACCCTCAATAAGAAGAACAATCAAAATTTAAAAGAATAAACAAGGAGGGGAGTTGTATTGCTATAAAATGTAAAGGTCTATATTCAGCAATGTTTAATTAAAATATGTGCAGTTATGTGTGAGACACACAGAACACACTTTCCTGATGAATATGTCCAAATAGATTCAGATAATATCTTTCTAATCTTGGTGAGTCGTATATACATGGTGATTCCTACTAAAACAAATTATTTGAGCATTACTACGACCGGTTGCGTCGTGAACAGTTCGCAATATAGGTAATTCTTGTTATACCCTGCCTTGCATAACATTTACATTTCAGTGCATTTGTGAAACAACAACTTGAAATATCTCACTTCTGGCTTTATGTATTTGTAAAGTAGCCTTTGAAGCTTTCTTACCTTTTAAGGGTGTTTTTTTAGATAGGGCCATCTGATTCCTGAAATATCATAGCTCATCTTATAGCTGACTCTGTGGATGCTGTTGCTACTGGCTGCAGAAAATGTTTCGTCTGCAACTCATTTTAGGCATATTTAGGCATCAGAGGGTGTATATATTACTCTCCATCATTTTAGCTGGGCAGTGACAGAAGTTAGCTCTGATACAACAGGTAAAAAAGTTGGATGGTGGTATGCTGTTATCTGGGAACTTCAGACTGCCGGTTCTGGACCTCATGTGTGACAGAATGTAACACATTCTTTCTGTAAAGAAATCAAGGTTTTAAGCACAGGTAGTTTTTGGTCTTTTCTATTTTGAACTAACCATGGACAGAAGTTGGAAACTTACAGAAATCTTGTTTTAACACAAGCTATTGGCTTCTATGTAATGATTCTAAAACTAAGTAACCTGAACACCTTGATGCTCCAAAGCAGACTTCGGAAGTGAGGGGAGGGTGAACTGATCAGAGCGACTGCACTTGTTTTCCAGAGGTATTTCTGCCAGCACTTGGCTTCTACTTGTTCAAGTCAAGCTAGTTTGTATGTGAAAGTAGCACACCTGGTCAGGCCTCATAGTCAGCTGAGTTTGCAAAACTTGAAAATAGTTGGCTCAGAAGCAGACCATCTCTTCTCTCTCCTGCTGTATTTGTTGATTTGATCAAATTGCTGACTTCAATTCATGCCACATAATTTATATCACAACAAAGTTTATGTCATAAACTTTGTTTCCTCTTAGACAGGAGCAGACTTAAAGTGTGCAAAAGTCTAAATGCTTACCAGTTTTCTCTGTACATGGAAGGCTACCTGATGATGGATCAATTTCTCCATGCCTACTAATGATTGCATCTTATTAATCTTACTTAAGAAATATGAACATTAACCTTCTTACCTGGTAAAAGGTGTTTGCTGCAAATCCGTGTATAAGCTGAGGGCTGCCAGTCTGTATGATTGATGGCTGCTATTCATCGCCATCCTCTTTATTTTTCAAAAGGTTTATGATAAAATTACAAGTTCTTTTGCATCTTTGTCTGTTTGTGCAGCTGACCACTCAGCAACCTATGATCATTTTTACAATGAAACCATCTAAATAAATACAATATTAGGCTTTAGAAGTGTCTTTTTTTTTTTTTTTTTGCAATCTTCACAGGAGTTAACAGGTGCATAGGTTGGACGTCATAGTGGTGTGGGCCACTTTATGAAGTGTTTGACATCATGTGCCAACGATCAATATGGCAACAATTTAAGGTTGGCTGCTATAAAGTTAGGATGGAATGAAAATAGTTGACACTGCCTTTCCAGTATTCCTGTACAAGTTATATGCCCAAAGTATTACACAGAACCCATAATTTCTGAAACACTCTAGTCCGGACTAGGGCATTGTACAGGGCCTCTGGGGCCTTTGTAGCCTCCAACATCATTGAGGACCACTGTTCTAATGACGTTTAGAACATAAGATGGCAGAGGCTTGGGGATGTGTTAACTGATGATGCCATTTTCCTCATGATTATCTTCATTTAGGACTCAAATTAAAGGCAGCATATGTGCTGTTATTTTGGTTGTACAATGGTCTGAGAAAGAGAGCAGTTAGAAATGACAGTATACATTAAGGTTTGTTCCTCTGCTTGTCTGTGCTGCAAAGCCTCAGCTGGTCTCACCCCCCATGTGGGAACCAGGTTGTTGCCGGCAGCACAACAGCAGAAGTAGGGTGCAGGTTTTAGAGTTTTATAGCTAGGTGAGGAGCTTTCAGTTTCTATTGCTACATTTAAAGTAAGGAGAGAGGTATACATTACCAGTCAAGGCTGAACTGAGACAGATGGCATATTTTGCCTTGAAATGTTTGGACACTGATTGCAGTTATAAAATTATGCTGTTTTGAAGGAAAATGTTGCGTCTCTTTTCTGCACAGTGAGAGGAAAGTTCATCCTAACAGATTTTCCATGTCCCTCTTTCATTTACTGCCACCCCAGGAAAAGACCTGCTATATTAGAGCAATTGTGAGATCAACTGAAGTGTGTCATTTAAAAAAAGTACCAGTCCAAAACTTACAGTTATTAACATACTCATTTTTTTTTTAATTTAATGACTGGTTTCAAATCAAGCTTTACAGATATTGTAAGTAAATATTCCAAGCAATTTAAGCATTTTTTAAATACTGATTCCTAACTTTACCAAAACTAGGGTGTTCCCTGATCCACTTTTTTCACTTCATATCCCGATACAGATATCTGCATTGGGATAGCACGTCTTCTTTAGAGTACTTTGTTCCCCCACCATGTGTTGTTAGGTCAGTTAAGTTTCTCAATAAAACACACAAAGGGTAAATTAGACTAATAAAGTATCTTATAATTTGCTGGATTAAAATTGGAGGGAAAAAAAATCTATTTTCCTGCCTTTAAAATACAGGCAAGACTAAGGGCTAATCTTACAGCAACAGAGTTTGAGCTAGCTTAACTTGAATTGCTGAAAGCTAACTTTACCTAGAAAGAAAAATATAGGCAATGTTTTCTTCTAAAGAAAAACTAAATTTAATAAGAAACATATTTCTATTAGGGGACGTACTTCTGCTTCATTTTACACAGGAGGTCTTGTAAATTGTGTTATGAAGGTGTGCAAGATGAAGATTTCTTCTTCATATTTTAATCACGCTGCATTCCAGTTAGTGCACTGCTGCCTCTCACTGGTGGAGATGGCATATTGCGCTACTTAAAACAAAACCTTGAATAATATGTTTCAAATGCAAAGTTCATAAGTGCTTTGTAGACATTTGCTGGAATACTATAGAATCAATTAGATGAAGAAAGTTAAGACTAACTACAAATGGCAGAGTGTTGTGGTGTTGCTCAGCAGCATCAGACGTAGTTTAGGTTCAGTTCTCCCTTTACTCTTGTGCGTTCTCTCCTTCTCCACCACATACAGCAAATTTTGTCACATGCATATTCAGAGCTCCCCTTCTGTCCTTTTCATGCAATAACAGAACATAACACAGAGCAATTTAATAACACATAAAGCCCAGAGTTACATGTAGAAATGACAGTTTAGTGATACTCAAGAAGGTGAGCAGCAAGGAGACAGACTCGGGTAGATGACGAGGAAACAATCACGACAAGGATCCGATGGGAGCAAGGGACACAGGAGAGTTTTAATACACGAGGGATAATCAGGGGAACAGGACACAGCTGGGCTCAATCAGGGGTGTGCACGACAACACAGGGACTAAATTAACAGAAAAACATACACAATATCCAAATGCTCACAACGACTCTATTAGCATAAAATTAACTCTGCTTTTGCACAAAGTATATTAACACAGAAACATTTAGCACTTTTGAATTTGCTAATTTGCTGTGTATTGTTTCCAAAAAATACAAAAGCCCAAATAGTGTACATTTAAAAAATCCTTCTAACTCTAATTTATGTCTCATATGTCACAACTGAACCCAGATCCAAAGAGTTCCAACATGTTTTTATATGTTTACTGAGTCATTAAAAGAGAAAGGCCTACAAACTGGGCTAGTCTTGTAAATTTAATCTAAACAACTTTACATTAGCGCAACCAGCTAATGTAGCCTCTCAAAATGCTCACTACTGGGCGTGCTGTGGTAGCGTGACCCACGTTTGGAGGCCTCGAGTTCTCACCGTGGCCGTCGCGGGTTCGATTCACAGACCCGGCGACATTTATTACATGTCTTCCCCCCTTTCCTTCTCCCTTTCCTGTCAGCCTACTTTCATAAAAGGGACACTAGAGCCCACAAAAACACCCCCTGGAGGGGAGAAAAAATAAATAAAAAATGCTCACTACTGTCATATGCAATAATGATGAATATTATTAAAAGTCAACGTATTTCAATAACATAATTTACTAACGAAGACACATTTTATTGATTAATTACAAAATGTAATTATCAATTCTGCTTAGATTAATGAAAACATAAAAGTTTTATTTTTTCTTACTTTACTTGGACAGTAGAGGTCTGTCATCACAAATATGCCATTTTAGACTTACATCAAATCCTTCCTGCTGGAACAAATTATCCTGCAGAATGTAAAAAGCAGTTCAGCAAAGAAACAAAATATTTTCTTGTATGTGAAACATACAGAGAAGTTTTATACCAAAGTCAGAAAACTGTACAGACTCAACATCCTGGAGCACATATTATGTTACCTAAAGCATATCTAAGAGAAAATGTTTGATTATCTCTCTGTTATATTTTAAGTCTCTGTTATATTTTAAGTCTCTATAGAGAATTGTTGTTCAAGAAGACAATTTATCTGCATAGATCTTATTGTTTGTTTATTATGAGAACAGAAGTTTTTAAATAGCTACTTGAATTTAAGAGTTTAATTTCTACAATAAAACAGGTCCACGAGGCGGCTCTAAAGCTGGCTCATGTAGCATTTCATGAATAATTAGTTTATGTCCTGAAACAATGTGTGTTCATGTTTATGTAGCTCAGCAGTGCTGAAGTGGAGTTCTAGGAACAAACTGCTCTTCTGACTGAATTATGTTCCATTTAAAAGAGCAATGGCAGGTAAATTAATGAGATGACCTATTTGGCCATGCCAATTTTTTTCACGTTCCTCCATACCAAAATTAAACCAAAGCATTTCTATGAAGATGAGAAGTTCTTTTTGATATCATAAACATTGCCTTTCATGACAGTCATATTTTGTCTATGTAACTCTGGGGTGTATAATATAAGTAGTTAAAATCGAGTGTTAAAACAAAGTGTTTCTGTACCAAATCTGGAGGTGCTAAAATGGAATTAATAACTCTTGAATTCTTAACTCTGAACTCTTAAAGCGGCTATAATACTAAAAGAGTTAATTCACTGACTCCGCCCCCAGAATCTCAGGTTCCCACCAAAGCAAAGCAACAGAAGCCAAGTCATTTCAGAACTATTTGCTTTCCACATGTCTGGGTTGTTCACCATGCTTGGTAAGTATTTTTTTTTTGTATATTTTTTTCTGAGATGGTTTATACTGCTGTTATTTGGAGTTGAGACCAACCTGTTTGATAGACGTCACGTTCGCCACATTGCTCGGTGATAGGATATTTAATTTAGCATGCCGAAATTCATTGTTTGTGGGGTATACCTTTAGTGTTGGAAAAAAATTGAGCAGGTGAACAATGAGTCAAACTCTTGACTAACTTAAACAGATCTGTAATAACTTGGATTATGTTTTTTCAAGATCTTGAATATTTACATGAACATTGGTCAGATTTATCAACCTTTCTGATCCTGAGTTTTTTCTTTGAAAAACTGCAAAATGCTTTTTCATGTTGAAAGCATATTCTGCACTGATACCACAAATAATTTATGTTATTTGTCATTATTCCAGTTGTTGTACTTTCTCATATGGATTTTGCATTAAGTTTTTATTCTTAATTGCCTTTTTTCTAGATATTAAGGCCAGTTTGGTTGAGGATGAATCGCCAGTCGTTGGCATCATTTGCTCTCATCCCCTAATCCACTCAACGCTTCTCCCACGATTCATGCTCAGAAAATGGTTATGTAAGTCTTAACATCTCTGAAATTCAACATCTCTGTAATGGAGGCTTGTTGTTACTTAGAGTTGTGATAAAAATGTATTCCTTTATTAAATTTTTCATTATGTATTTTTGTTTATGATCCAGAGACCAACACTGGCTGTCTTACTTGGAGACTCAAGATTGTCCAACACAGTACCTATGAGGAGCACGTTGATGTCCCCACCCGACAACCCAAAGACAATCTGTTAGTGAATGGACAGCTCTTTAAGAAGTGCAGAGAGGCCCTGTCTCTTATTAGATATTCAACAGAAACACAAACTGGGTAAGAAATCATGGTACTGAATACCAGGTTGGCCTGTTCTGTACTATAATATCCAGTGATCTACTTGTGCTAAAAAAATAAATAAATAAATACAATATCTTATTACATGAACAGCATGCATTACTTTCTCCACCTTGTACTTTGAACAACTTCATGCATATTGTATTTAAGAAAAATGTATTATGCAAACTGTTTTTTGCATTGACCAGCTGACATGTCAAACCTTTTGATGAGCAATATTTGAATGAAAGCAACATGTAAAACATGAAAGTGTACATTATTAAATGTTACATGTTTTCTAATTATGGTGCATGTTTTGAAATAAATGCATTTCAGAAAATTGTTGTCTCTTTATTAAATGTTTATTTTCCAAATAATTTCTAAAAGTTCAAAACAAAAAAATGCTTATCTATTTAGTATTATTAAAAAAAAACTCTTATGAAGTAGAGTTCATATTATATACTCATATAGATACATTAAAAGTGTGAAAGTCAAATCTGACAGAGTTAAGTTGGGCCTGCTGGATTTGCTGTGTATATTTGCAGTATTTTGGTTATCATGCTGTACTCACTTATGACTTTGTTTTGTTTATTTAAATTAAAAATAGATCCAGACTTTATTTCTAATTGTACCCAATAAAAAGTCTAATGATGAAGATGCCGCCTTATTGAACAAAACTGGTCTTGTCTAACACTTCCACCTCTTGTGAAACAGCAATGGAAAGTAAATCATAAGAATTTGATAACTGCTAATGGCATATTAATAAAAGTAATGAATTCTTTACTAGATTAAATTTGATCATGATTGATCCAAAATCAAGACCCTATTTCTTTTTCACCGATGTTACAAATGGATTAGTAAGTAATAAACATGAAATATCTTATAGCTACAATAAGCTACAAGATTTTTTAACTTTTATTCAAAAATCTGTGTTTTTACATATTTGTTAACTGTCACTATGTCGTGAAAGTATGTTATGAGACAGATAACCTATCTTATACTTCCTCCCTGAGCTACTAAAGCAATAGGCAAAAATGCACCACTCACGGTCAAAAATAACCAATCAGAGACAAAAGAAGGTCTTAGTGTTGTTAATCATTCTTGTACTCGGTGTACTAATGGTGAAGAAACAGGAAAACTGGCTGGCTTGATAGATGAATGGATGGATGGATGCAGTCAAGAATCTCCCTAGAAAAATCATTTAATGATATGACTTCTAATTCAATCTAATGCCAGTTTCTTTTCTATCTTGTTTGTGTTTTCCTAGATAACTGGTGGTAATATGAGACCTGTTAGAGGGAGATGTCAGTCCCTTCCAACTTGCACCCAATCTATAATGATGGGGATTTAAACACGGTGAGTGAACATGGACTACATTTACTCATATATTTGACACGAAACAACCTTGTCAGGATGTCTTCAGTTGCTTATAGTCAACAGATTTTCAGCAAGCATTAATATTTACTTTAGTCACACATTTTATGATGTTGTGCTTAACTGAAGAATGAAAGTAATAAAGCTTGTTTTCAAGTATGGTAAAATTCTCCCCTAAAAAGGTGCATGTATTTGTTGTGAAATAAATGGCAACAAACATATAAACCGTCTTTTGTGTAGTATGTACACCTCTCTGTGTGCTTCAGTTTTTATGGATTTACGGATTCAGAGACTTTTTATGTGGAACATTACTCCAAAGCATTTGTCGACAGTATAAAAGAAAATTTCAGCTTGGGAAGTTGAAATACATAGATGCAATGCTACTTGACACTATTGGCTGCCGCTTTGAGTCTGCATGGACCTCTGAGGAGCATGCCTGAATATGTTGGAGGCAGAGTTTTCCCTAGACTCTACCCCAGGGGTGGGCAACTCCAGGCCTCGAGGGCCGGACTCCTGCAACTTTTAGATGCATCTCCACTTCAACACACCTGAGTCAAATAATGAGGTCATTAGCAGGACTCTGGAGAACCTGACTGCACTTGGGAGGTGATTCAGCTGCTGGATTCAAGTGTGTTGGACCAGGGAGACTTGCAAGAGTTGCAGGACACCGGCCCTCGAGGACCAGGATTGCCCACCCCTGCTCTACCCTCTGCCTACATCCCCCAAAATGCTGTGCGGTTCAGGATCAGAGTTCAGTGAAATTATTAAACTAACATAGGATGAATATAGTTTCATAATTTCGATCAAACGTCTATTACGATAGAGTTCATTATTGTTTTTCACCCGGCTCTAATCTGCGGGGCATAAATGGAATCTGTATCTGACTGGATACCAAACTATGAGGGGCCGTTTAGGACAAAATTTACGTTTTGTCTCTCACACACTACCAAAAAGTCTCCCATACTCCAAAAAAGTAGCCACGCACACTCCAAAAAATTACGTTTTGTCTCTCACACACTACCAAAAACTCACGCATACTCAAAAAATAGCCACGCACATTCAAAAAATACTCAAATTGCGTATACACACACTACTAAAATGTCACACACACACACACAAACGTTAACTTTCTCGCTCACATACACTACTACCAGCTCGCTCACATACACTACTACCAGCTCGCGCACATACACACAAACGTTAACTTTCTCGCTCACATACACTACTACCAGCTCGCTCACATACACTACTACCAGCTCGCTCACATACACTACTACCAGCTCGCTCACATACACTGCTAACAGCTCGCACACACACAGACGTTTATCTCTCACATACACAAGACTAAAGTTGAACACACACACAGTACTAAGACTCGTTTTATGTATGTGTGAGAGCGAGACTTTTTTTGAATGTGTGAGAGCGAGACTCTTTTTGAATGTGTGAGAGTTGTCACGGAAGAGGCGGGGCATAATTTTTGGATCAAACTGCGCATGCGTAGATCCTAAACTATAAGTTTCGATTGTTGACTCACTGTATGTTCTATTACTTAGTATATTTGTGCTTTTAAATATATATAGAACGTTTAACTTTCTTGTAGATTAAATGTGCTATAGAAATAAATGAATCTGATTGATTGATTAAAAATAGCAAAATTGCTGTAGTACAATCTGTCCACTGGGTGCCAGTATTACAGGAATTATTAACCGGCGCCAACTAGTGCCGAAGAAGAAAGAGTTTGCTATACCGAACATGGCTAACTCTAATTCGAAACGAGAGAGAATTGGTCAGGCAGCTGCCATTTTAAACAATTAGAGTTAATCTACTCTACTCTGAAAGTTAACGTTTGTGTGTATGTGCGCGAGCTGGTAGTAGTGTATGTGTGCGAGAAAGTTAACGTTTGTGTGTATGTGCGCGAGCTGGTAGTAGTGTATGTGCGCGAGCTGGTAGTAGTGTATGTGAGCGAGAAAGTTAACGTTTGTGAATGTGTGAGCTGTTAGTACAGTGTATGTGAGCGAGCTGATAGTAGTGTATGTGAGCGAGAAAGTTAACGTTTGTGTGTGTGTGTGTGACATTTTAGTAGTGTGTGTATACGCAATTTGAGTATTTTTTGAATGTGCGTGAGTAATTTTTGAGTGTGCGTGGCTATTTTTTTGAGTATGCGTGAGTTTTTGGTAGTGTGTGAGAGACAAAACGTAATTTTTTGGAGTGTGCGAGGCTACTTTTTTGGAGTATGCGAGACTTTTTGGTAGTGTGTGAGAGACAAAACGTAATTTTTTGGAGCGTGCGTGGCTACTTTTTTGGAGTATGCGAGACTTTTTGGTAGTGTGTGAGAGACAAAACGTAATTTTTTGGAGTGTGCGTGGCTATTTTTTTGGAGTATGCGAGACTTTTTGGTAGTGTGTGAGAGACAAAACGTAAATTTTGTCCTAAACGGCCCCTCATACCAAACTGCATCAGTAGATCTTTTCCTGTCTGCTACGCGATCTAATAACCCACTGGGATTCTGTTGTTTGATCACCACTAAGAGTTGGCTTGATTTATCGTTTCAAACATAATGTACAATGCATGTTGTTCCAATCAATGTCGTTTTACAGACTGATTAATGAGCAAACACACCAGATGAGTACACCACTCCCCCATCTTCAGCCTATAGAATAATGAAGGATCTCTTTCATCCATCCATCCATGCATGTATAATTACGTTATCAGTGGTGAAGCCACAGGGCAACATTCCAAGGGGAAACTTCAGACATCCCTCTCCATAACCACACTCCCCAGCTCATTATCAGAGATTATAAAAAAAAAACCTGACAATAATCTTAGCATTCATAAGCAACATTAGCTGGTATTGACATTGCTTTAGCAATCCTGTCTCCTGTGGGGTGTTTTACCAACCTGAGACTGCTGAACACATGACTCATAGCAAGATTGTGCCTATAAAAAGGAGCAGTAATAACTGCCTGTGGTTGAACCACAAACTAGAGAAATGACATTTACAGTGGGCATTTCTGGCCTTTCTCCTGATTAAAATAAAAACCTCTCTGTGCTGTCTCTATGCCTGATGTCTCCTCCTCAATGATTGTACACAAATGTTTTTTTGTGTTAAAGGCTTGTGAGGTATCAGAGCATTTAGAAAATTAAAAGAAAAAAAAATATATAGGCAATAAAAGGGGAAAATAGACCTGCATAACCTGTATTGAAGCAATATGAATCATGAATTTATTTCTTATAGGCAGCAACAAGAAAGCATTGAAACTCCACCTCTTAATGGCGGAAAGTTGACATCTTGAAGTTGAGATAAGAAAACTATTTATTATAGATTGGCTCTACCAGCAGAAATTGACAGATCAATTATACCACTGCGACATAACACTTATGGCATTATCACCATTATATTAGCCATATCTAAATTCATTTTGTAGTGTATTTTTTCTCAATTTTACACAAACCGATACATGCATATCCATTCACTTACAGTAAGCAGCTTTACACCTCGATTCTTTCTCGCCCTTATACACAGAAGTGCATGAGAGAGTGTTTTATTGTCTAAGACATTCAGTCTAAAATAATCAGGCTACACAATTTGTGGGGACCATGACAAGAGGAGATGAGTGCTGAAAATATGATTCATCCTTCTTTCACAGTCAGCTGGTTGTTTCCGTCCCCACCTCCTTCACACATCCCACTACTGAGCTGTTCCTTTCTGTCTGTCTATTGTAGGCTTTACAGGCATGCACAAACCCTGGGTCTTTTTTTCAAGGAAAGGAGAACTGCAGAGCTGATCTCTCTTCAGATACGAAGACAGGGAGGTTAAGCCTACGCTCTGCTCCTCTCGTCTCAGTTTTTCCTCCTCATCTCTTTTCTTACTGGCTCCAAGGGCTGTGTTGAATCATAATAGTCAGTGGGCGAACAGTCAGGAGCAAAAAAATCCTTTCCACATAGTTTGTGACGTACATCTTTGACGGAATTGGGGTCTTATTGGGTGGAGTGATGAGAGAGATAGAGAGAGGGACTGTGACATCCATCAGTATTTTCTCAGCTCTCCATTTTACTCTGAGATTCTGTTTTGTCTTTTTGCTCAGATGAAATCATCTCCACTGTCTTCAGAGCATGAGTTACATAATGACAAAAATCAGAGCTGTTCATAGTGGATGGTTTAATCTTGACACTAAATTTTTAATTTTAATTTAATTTAATTGGTTTATTTGGTAGGGACAGACATACAGCGACATAGACAAACTGAACAAACTGCAGTCCCATGTTTACGTCATAGTGCAATAGCAACAGCTAATTCGCAGCACTTGTCCCTAGATGGGCGTTTAAAAAAAAAAAAACCTCTAAAAGTTAATGTAATAATCGAACAAACAGTGAAACATGAAACATCAAAAGTGGGTACAGTTCTGTTTTTGACATAACCAGAGTTTTGTTTGCTTCTTAAACATACTAAAACTGGTTACAGACTTTAAATCAACAGGAAGTGAAGTGCAGGTGGCAATACATGAAAATAATCATGTATTACCACCATACATTCCAGGTGGTAAGAGGAAGAAATGTATCCCAAGATATTCTAAAAGAAGCAAAAATTAAAAAGGGGAGATATTGTAGATGGGTACATTTTGTGATTTCCATATGGTTTCTGCAATATGCCAAGAAACTTTGCTTGTTGCATCCTTCATCAAACATAAAGATATTGAGACTGAATTCAATTTAATAAATGTAAAAAGTTTAATAACGAACTAGACAGGCTGAAGTCAATTTACCATTGACCAATAGTCAATAGATATAATAACAAGCCAAAGGTTCACACCCAGGAAATAAGTCAGGAATGGAAGAGGTATCCAAATCACAAGGCAGAGGCAAAGTCAAAAGGAAAAAAGGTGTCAAAGCGACACTAGAGGCAAAAATACCAAGGAAAAGCAGACAGAAACTAAGGCTGCGGTCACACAGCAGGCAAATGCTTCCTAAATTTGACATTTTCACTGCACTCTCAACTACTCAATTCTGATCTTTTCACCAAAAAAAAGAAAAAGAAATCTGATTTGTGCCACTTCCATATTTGGAACTAGTGATGGGAAGTTCAGCTCTTTTCTGTTTGTGTTCAATGTTCTCTATGGGAAGTTGTTCTTTCGCAAAAGCAGGAATTCTTACTTTTGTGTAATATTTTAATCAAACTTTTAATTTTTATTCAACACAAAAACAGATGAACAAAACACTGCAAGCAAATCTACCAAACAAACCCTTAATGATAATAATAATATATTATTGCCTTATACAGTAAGTTGTATAATATCTTTAAAAACTGGAGCAAAAACTACAAGTGTCAGTTATATTTATGTATTTATGAGTTTTTGCAACTCACTGTCCTCCCTACCTTTATATAGTGTGCTCACTGTTTGTGGGGTTTGTGAAGACAGAGCAGAATTCACAAGAAAAAACATATTCACTGATTTAGGATTATTTTTGATGTTCATGAAAGTGAAAAGTTAATAGCAGGAGAAAAAGAATGATTAGTCGATGGCAGCATCATCTCAGGTCCTCCAGGAAGGAATCACAGTCAAACTGAATGACAGACCAGTTGTAGCTTCTATGGAAAGACAAATAACTGAGACAAGACAAAAATTTAACAGTGTAACTGCAAATAATGTAAATTGGAGAGTAGAAGAAGAAAGTGAGGAAAATGGGGTTAGTTTGCCTTCCAGAGTAGCCTAAGCCTAGAGCATCGTAACAACAGAAATAACTCAGGATAACCTAATTTCTAATGTTGACAATATTCCAGAGATGAAAAAAGAAAATCCTAAATACTTGTTTAATATGGGATTTAGATGACATATCCTGATCTAAACTAACACAAAGACTATTGACTTTATCATTGGAGACCAGTTTAAGCCAAGTGATTGATGAAGCAGTTTCTATTTCAGAGGTTCAGATCCAAAAACCATATCTCAGAATTTAAAATAGCTGAGTATCACCAGCATTACTGGAAGTTTATCATGTGCTGCCTATTGATTTTTCCAATTGGAAGTATAGTAAAAAGAATAGGACTAATCACTGAGCCCTTTGGTACCAGTATCCGAGGAAATATGCATTTTAAAGCTTTCTACTCAATCAGTTTTGTAGGCAATCTCACTTCCACACTTTAGATCTGCATACAACTTCATAGATTTGGAGTGGCCACTCCTAAACATTGACTGTTGTCCTTAAGCCACATTGACTGGATGCTTAGGGTTACACCAATCTGTATCCTCACTATTACTTCCTGGTTGATGGCCTTAGATGTTGCTTCAATATTTCCATATAATGTTCTTTCCTTATGACCTAGGTTATTTTATGAAGTGCACCAGTTCCTCCTGCAGCAAAACTCCACCCCACAGCACTTCCATTCTTCACAGTTAGGATGGCACAAGCATCCCCGTTTTTCCTCCAAATGTAACAATGGTCATTATGCCCAAAAGGTTCTGCTTTAGTTTCATCAGACCACAGGACATGTCTCCATAAAGGAAGATCTGTATCATTGCATTTGCAAACTACAATCTGTCTTTTTATGTTTCTAGTGAAGTAAAGGTTTCTTCCTTCACAGAGTGGCCTATGTTGCTACAGGACAGTTTGTGAATAATGACACAATGTCTTACCAGCTTCAGCAGCATCTGGGGTCAATCTGCACATTTTGGACCAAAACACATTCATATTTGGGACACAAAACTCATCTCCTCCCTGAGTAGTTTGATGACTAGACAGTCTCATCAAGTTTCTACAGTTGTTTCAACAAATGAATGCAGCATCTTGAAGCATCAGTAAATTGTCCCCAAGGATGAACCAGACCTGTTCGGCTGCACAGTTCTCTTCCTCATGTCTTGACTGATTTCTTTTGACTTCCCCATCATGTCAAACCAGAAAACAGTGTGGCCTTAAAATTCGGGCTGTTGCAAACAATTATTTTAGTAAATGAGTATTTTATTGATTATTCTTATAATTGAGTAATTGAATAAAAAAATAAAGTAAAATATTGGCAAATTCTATCATAACTGCAGTATAAATATTGAACATCGGCCCAATTTTTCATATTTGTGCATCCCAAACAATGAACTTTCTGTAATATAGAAACTTAACCTGTATCAATAACCACTTTATAAGCTTGCATGGACAAAAATTATACAAAATTATGAAATGATATTCAATTTAATAATAAAGCAGCAGGCTGACAAAGACACTTATAAAAAATTTCTATAGACCAGTTTGGTTTTTTTTACCCCTCCAGGGGGTCTTTTTATGGGCTCTAGTGTCCCTTATATGATAGTGGGCTGACAGGAAACGGGGAAGACATGCGGCAAATGTTGTCGGGTCCGGGAGTCGAACCCGCGACGGCCGCGTCGAGGACTCAAGGTCTCCAAATACGGGTCGCGCTAACCACTATGCCACCACGGCACGCCCCTTTAGACCAGTTTTTAGTTTATGTATTAATCTTCAGGCAATTGTAAGGACACTGGATGGGGACCCGGAAATTCAACCACACACAGGAGTTGCAAAGGAAAAAAAGTTTAATTAAATTTTCAGATACTGGTGCGGCTCAGGATGTGGTCATCCAACACAGCATTGAGAAGAGAGGAGAGAAGGCTGGTGATGCACTGATAGAGGGGTAACTTAGAAATGTTAAACTTAACTGACCTGTAGTGCAATGGATGGGTGGGGCAGAGAACCCAGGAAGAGACTAAGACGATAATCCGGCAGAGGTCATACACAGGAGAGTGGAGAGGGCAAACTTAGCTTGAGGGGCAGGCAATAGTCGATGATCGTGAGGCAAAGCTTGGGTCAAGGTCCAGAAATCCAGAACAGTTGGGATCCGTGAAGGGCTTGGCAGGGGGGGGGGGTCAATCCGTGGACAGAAAAGGGTTGAAGAAACACTGAAGGCTTTCAAAGAAACGTTGGATCTCTGCTGGCTCGTGGCTGTCCATAATCTGGCAAGGAGGCAGAGGCTGAGAGGAATTTAAGTAGGGCAGGGACCAGGTGGAACAGGTAAGCAATCAGCAGGCGTGGCAGGTGAACTGAATGAGTGTTAACGCACAGCATGGACAGGACAGAACATGGATCATGACATCAATAGATGAACTCTCACTTTGTCCAGCTATTTATAGCTTCTTTGTCCATGTTAGCGACTGGATTTGATTTTTTCTTCATAATAACACAAAGGACAAATCAGTGGTTGTCACAAAGCCCTGACAACCACTGATTGTCAGAGCAATCAGACGAACCTGAAAGGTGCAAGACATACAAACCTGACTCAGAACTCCAGTTCAGTCAGGAGGAACAAGCCAAAATTCTAGCAAGTTAATGTTGAAAATGTATAAAATCAACTCAAACTGTTTGACCCAAGTCAGACAGTTTAAAATGCAATTCTACTCATGGCACTTATGTAAACATTTATTTTAAAGATATGAAGATTTTTTTTTCTTCTGGTACTTAGCAAATTGAAATAATTCTCATAATACTAACTGACCTAATCTAGAAAGTTTTAGTCTGACTAGCAATCTGGCAATGAAAAATATGGAATGAGACTCCAAGCTGACTGGCATTGATATGCCCCTGAGTCAGCAGCAGTAGTCACATAGCAAAATTAGTGTGTAAGTGAGGCACACTGGTCTTAGGAACAATGCTGTTGTCACTCTGCTGATAAAGCAAAAGAAACTTGCTGTATGCAGACAGTGACATGATGCTGAGTAGACTTTGTTGTGTCTGAGTGAATTATTAAAAGAGAAAAGCAATGACTGAAAAATGATTTAGAGCTAAACAAAGAAAAATCAAAGAAAAGGACAGGAAAGGACAACTTATACAGATCCCCCGTTCAGGTAGGAGAATCTGTTGAAATTGAATGGAAAGGAACACTGAATGTGTGTTTGTTGATGGATCCAAATGCAACAGGCTGAGACATAAAATAGTATAGAATATTTAATGAAAGAAAGATAGGCAAAAAAAAACATACAAAAATTACTGGGAAATAAGAAAGCCAGAGAAGAACAAAAAATACAAATCAAAGGAAAAAGGACAGGATTTAACAGGAGGAACCACCTAGGAAGAATGAGAGAGAAGTGAACAAATACTGGTTGTGTGAGTGCTGGAACAATGGACCAGGCTAATTGACTAACAAGTTGCAGATGTGATGGGAGAGAGCAGACAGCAGGTTGAGAGTCAGAGAGAAGAAAGTGGCACAGAGAGGGAAATGAAGTACAACATAAAAGAACAACGAGACACAAAAAAATAGAGAAAATAGAGTCACTAAGAACTGAAATAAAGTTAAACAGAAACAAGTTTGATCTGATCAAAAGAAGCAAGGGAATACAGAATAAAACAAACCTAAAAACAACTAAAGAAAACCCAGGATCCTAGCAGGATCTTTTTTCCTACTACTGTAGTAATTAGGGTTGTCACCTTTCAGAAATGAAAATAAGGGACGCCCACCACTGTAGGGTGCCTGCAGAAATGGTACACATTATTTTATGGCTGTTTTTTGTAAAAACATAAAAACAGTAGTGCAATTATTTATACACAGATGTGGGTAAGAGTACCAAAAAACTACTTCAGTCAAGTAGGATAACTTCAACATGTTAAATAGAAGTAGATTAAGCTTTAAATAAGCAAGTGTAAAATATATTTGGTAAAAAAATCTACTCAGGTATGGAGTAACTGATTGTAACACATTATTCAATATTTTAAATTCTGTGCAAATTCCCGTATTAGACTAATACCAAAATATTTATACAAATGAGTTGGGTTCAGAGGCTGGTTCTAGACCAAATTTAACATGGGGGTGAGGGTAGTCAGTGTTTTTTCATGGGGGCAATTAAGAAAAGATGAAACAAAAAACAGGGCAATATTTCATCATTTAATAAATGAGCCAAAGGTCCATTTGCATCAGCCTGTGTCTAGAACCACCTACGGGCTGCAGGTCTGTGTCTGAGGCATTGGTCAGCATATTTTCCCTTAATTCTTAATAAAATTAATAAAATAATAGTGACATAATATTGACCACTGAACAATGTATTTATAAAAGATATCAACATTATTCCTACTCGGATATCCCCAACAAAATTTTGTAATATAGGACAAATAACAGTTTCTCTTCACAATATTTTCTTATTTAAATAGTCATTTATATTATTTTGGCTGATACTATCATATGAAAAAGCCTATCATCCAAACTCAACATCCTAAGCAAATAATGAAACCATAGTAGCCTACTAAAAGCACAATAAGAAATTGAATCAATTATAAAATGTTGTGTACCATATGAGGAATGGAGAGACACTGATGTCTGGTAGTCTCTGTCTCCAGGCAACCGTGACAGCAGTGTCAGTCCGTAGAGTCAAATAAGGGACAATTCTGTATTTTATGGGATGGATGGTGAGCCCAGTAATAACACAAAGACAAAATGAGAAGCATAACACATATTAGTATTCAGAGTGGCCTTAGGTTGAACATCACTGGAAGAAGCTACACTGATCTCTCCCAAACATCCTGTATGGAAGCTTGTCAAATGTTGATGGATCTGTTATGAAATCTGAAGGTTCTTGAGATCTAAAGTAACATTGCTAGTCTGAAAATATTTCTACCAAACTATGTGTTAGAGGCTTTCAGTGGCCTCATTACTGTATAATTCGACTAGAAGAAGAACACCCATTTAGACAGTCAAGTCTCCTTCATAAAAGTCAGACCATTTATATGTCAGGTATTTTGGTCCTTCTAGGTTTTTTATCGTGATTCTAACATTTTTAGTGACAATGGCATGAAACAAATCAAAACATGTCTTGATGTCTCACAGTGACCACAGCTCCTTCCCCAGACAGCAAATTGTGAGTGAATCAACATTGAAACAACATTAGGCAGAAACACTGCATCCACTTTGAAGCTTGACATTGAAATAATATTGAAAGTGGTCAGTGACTTATATGTTGAATCAATGTTAGGGTTTCAACCATAACTGACAATATATCAATAATGATTCAACCGTCATCTGAATGTGGATGTACATGCACATTTGTGTTGATTTAATTTGGAATCAAAGTTAAGGAATCAATATTGATTCATGTACATTTTTTGGTCTGATAGTTCTACATCATAACATACCATTAAACGTTTAAACACTGGTGTTAAACACACAATTTTGTTGGCAGATGATGGGTATTATGTTGTTCAAAATGGTCTTACATTACCATATTTCCAAAAATGTGTGTACACAAACTTAAAAATGATAATATGCCATTAGTACTACATTTTATTTAGGAAAACAGACATAGATCTGTAAACATTTTTGACTCCTTTTTGACTGTCAGAACAACAGTCTATTGTCCATGGAAGAACAGAGTCCATGAGGTTAAATCAGAATCAGAATGTGTCCCTTGGTGTGTGTGGAGTTGGAAACCTCTGTTTAAACATCGCTCTAAGTCAGTGTTTTTCAATTCTGGTCCTCAAGGCACACTGCCCTACATGTTTTAGATGTCTCCCTAGTTTATTCTCCTGATTCAGATGATTGCAGTTCAAACAATCATCCATTGTTTTGATGAATGATTAATGGCCGTTAATCATCCATCAATTGAAATCAGCTGGGATGAGGACCAGTGTTGGGAAACACTAAGTTATGTTTGTCCTTAACTACCTTGAGCAGCTGAGATAAGCCACGCAACTATGGCTTTAAGCCCTCTTGTTTCTGTTTGTGGGACCTGCTAAGACATAGAAAATGATCAGATGTAGAAAATATAGAAAACACAGAACAGCTTTGCAATTTTACACTGTGGATCATTGTGGATCATGTTCTACATGATCCACATGTAGAACATGATCCACACTTCTATGATGCACACTGAGTATTCTGTCTGCATCTAGTTCTGGTATCCTCGGAGACTGACTCAAAGGCTTTTGTTTGACAGCTTCCATTTAGCCTAAAATAACTTGATCTCAACCCTATTTTCATTTCTCCTTCTGCCTACACACACAGCATCAACTCAGCATGCCTGGCACATATGGCTCTGAAAATGCACAAGGGGGTGGTGGAAAAACACTGGTGGGGGAATTCAGCTGTCAGTCTCCATTCTCTTTTTTACTCCTATATAATCTTGTGCAGCTTGTTTCCGTCCACTGCTTGACAGTGGTTTCTCTTTTACTTTTCTTAGAGCGTTTTTATGTTATTCAACTTTTTTGAAATTATCTAGTTGTTGCTAAAAAACTATCAGAAATGGCATTAGCATCTACTGAACAACTTTCCAAACTGTATCAACCGTGTTTTGTAGGACTCAGTTATGTGTGGGTGTGTGTGCGTGTGTATGTATTTTCAGCACACTGGCTGTTACTTGAGGATGTTAGAAGCATTTCTACCAGTGGTGCTGTCACAATGTGTTATGCAGTTGTATCTTGGCCCAAGTAGGAATATGAAAGGACACACTCATACCACAACATGCAAGGCAAACATTGATAGTCTTGTATGGAGCATACACAATGACACCCTTGATGTCTAAAAACGTCCTCCATTAAAAGTTATATATATATATATTAAAGTTTTATATTTTTTTATATATATATAAAACCACTGAACAATGTATTTATATATATATATAACATATATATAACATATATATATATATATATATATATATATATATATATATATAGATAGATATAGATATCATTGCAGTTTATCTATCTGTCTATCTATATATACAGTATATACACACACACATGCAGGGCTGACCCAAGCCTCCATGGGGCCCTAAGGGAAATGTCCGTTCATTAGATCATTCACACACTTGCTATAAACTTATTGCATCTCTGGCAGTGCTGTTTACATTATATACATGTATAATAGGATACTTTTACTGGCCAACTGATTTATCGACCAGTTGATTTCTGGGCACCAATTTCCTTAATTTTGGTGGATCTTGATTGGCTGATACTTACATGTGAAGCCCATCTTATCCACTGATCTTAATTTTGTCAGCAAAGGTTTATAAATCATCTCTGTCCTCTTCTGCTCTGCAGTGAGACGTTTGACTGACAGACCAACCCACCAGGTCAGGTCTGCACATTTACAGTTAACAATATTCACCCCACTGTTAACAACTCAGTAACTTTCTTGCTATATTTAGCGACATTTTAGACAAAAAAATTCATATCAGCCAAATTCAAAATCTGCAGGTCAGGTGTTTTTAAAGATCAGTAACCAGGGATCGGCCAAAAAACTGCAATCAGTGCACACATTCATGACATTCATTGATTAAATAAATTTCTTTTAAGCGTAACTTCAATAGCTAAAACTTTAATTTATACCAGGTGAGTCTTTCTCCCCTGAGAATGTGGACCGGTATCAGTACTGGGCTGATTCTGAGCCTTCAAATGATTTTAACAGAAGTTTCACATAACTTAGAAGTTAATGTAAAAATAATGTTTGTTTTGGCCACAAAATGATTTTGCTCAGCAGCAAACAACAAATCCCCAACTACAGTATAGAGCAGCTCATTGATGTAGCAGCTATGTAGCCTGACATAAAAACATTTTGCTAGACAATGTCAAACATTAAAAAGTTTTAATTATTGTTATCAAACATGGTGTTTTGAAGCCAAAAATACCTCAGAAATATCTAGAGCCACCATGAGAATCAATTCATTTAAAGTTTAAACACAGCCCACATGAATACAAATGGTATAGCATGAAAGGTTTGGCTGTTGAACTGGACTGTTTCAGGTCGCTATGAATTTAATTTTCCATTAGCAGCTTTACAAATCTTTTACATTACATTACCAAGACACATTCAAACAAACCTTTATCTTGTTTTTGTTTCTATTCTTCCACTTTCTTTTCTCCCTCCCTGAAGAATAAGTCCTTTTTTGAGACATTGTTTTGCTAACTAAACTTCTAACCAGAACTTTGGACCTTTGGATGTGCTCTGCTCATTGCACGGCAGCTCATGATACTTGAGAAGCATGCAGTACCAACCGCGGCCACCAGGTGGCCCCAAGAGCAATTTTTTTTTTCTTTTTATCAATGAAATAATTTCTACACACATTATAAAATATATATTATTGTAGCAACAAATCACTTCATGATGAAATTGTGTGTTTTTAATATTATAATGACAGAAATTATTACTAAAAAAAACCTCATCAGTTCCACTCAGGGGGCCTCTTAGTGGCCTTAGGGCCCTAGTGGCTGCTTAATTTGCTTATGCCTTGGGCCGGCACTGCACACATGCACTAAATTTACATGTGGTATACATCAAGCTAGCACAGCTTCCCATTAGGGATGTGTGATATGGCATAAAATTCATATCATGATATACAGTACATTGTGATGGGTGGTGATAATGATATATATCGTGATTTGATTGGTGTAAATCTTACATAGAAACAAAAAAAATCACATAGTAATTGAATGGAATATATATAAGACCGTGGGAGGACTAAGAAACTGGGACTCAGTGAGCTTTACTCCGCGAGTCCAGGCCCAAGGTCACACAGGCTAAAGTGCGAGTAGTAAAAGCCGTACACTTTTACTACTCGCTTTCTTGCTGTCTGACCATGACATCTACCTCGCTCTTCCTGAGCATCACACTACGTTGTCAATAAGCATTACCGCGGTTAGCTGGTAGTCTGCAGATCTCTATGGTTGGCCAAATTTCTATTGCTTCTACTGTATGCCGTTTAAGTCTGAACATTTATTAACAAAATAGACCAACTTTACAGCTGAAATCATCTGTATACAATTCCTACCTCTAACTACTAAAATGTGAGCTAACTATGAAGGAAAAACTTAAATAATAGGTAAAGGATCAAATCTAACTAACAAATGAAAATTTGAGGTGTATGTGGAATGTCAAACTGCAAAAGAGAGGGTTTTTGGATGTTACAGATGAAATGAGGTCTCTGTGAGTAATAACACAAGACTTGCAGCCATGCCATGATTAATGCAGAGGTTGTAAACATTATGAATCGACATCTGAAGGCTCTTGGATCGATTAACAGAAACTCATTGTCAAACAGGAGCTGAGCTGATGGAGAGAGCTTCTGAAATTCCAGTTTTCATTGGAACAATCTAGGTGCAATGAATGGAGAGAAGCAAATACATTGTGATGAAGAAACTGAAATGATTTTTCCACCAAAGCTGTATCAGTGCTAAACTCTTGTCAGTGCATAGAGGTCAGCTACTAATCAAAATGTTTTGACCTTCTTGTATAAAACACCACAGTTAGTTTAGTTTTTTCTTCTGCCTTTTAACACTAAATCCTTGGCCTTCAGCTGTATTTTAAAAGTCATTTTAGCAGTGAAGTAACACAAACTCACTCTTTGTTATCCACCTGCTGTCATGTCTCCTGTATAAAACTGAAGTATGTCAATGTGCTGCATAACACTATTGTCGTCAATATTTTTGCATCAATCTAGAAATGCTAATTGTTACTCAGTTCTTAAAAAACTAAAAACAATGCTAAATGTGACAGGTTCCTGCTACCTGACAGACTGAATACTTCCAGGTAGCAGGGCTTCTGTACTCACACCAATCACAGATCAACTGGGGGGTGGAGGGCGTTTATTCATGCACATGTAGCACCAATCAAGGACAAAGCAATTAGAAGGGCATTACACAAACAAGGAGCCTATTAAAATAACAAATGCTTTATGAAATGAAACAAAAAAAATATTTTTTAAAATTCACAAACTTTCAAACAATCATCTGTGATTGGGCAAACCATGATATTTTCAGTCCAGAAACATTTATAGGAATGGATAACATGAACTTTAATTTTATCACAATATGCTTGCTATTTATAGAGATGTATAAAATTGATGCTCCTGAATTTTCCTGCTGAGGGATAATAAATTTATATTATCCCATAGAAATATGTATATTTCTAAAAACATTTAAAACTGTGTCAGCCTTATCTGTCCTGGCATGAAGTCAGAGGCTCAAAAGACCAGCACTCCACAAAAATCCAACTCACTCATTGAAATAGTGAAAGTGCACAAAATACATTGAAGAGACAGTATCATGTATTTTTCAGGCACATAGTGCCATTTTAAAGCACCATCGAGGAACTACGTTACACTCTATTGTAAAAATGCTATTTATATCAAACATGACTTAAAAATGTTACTCTAATGTTATTTGACATGTTGGCCTCTGTCTCTTTAAAGTTAACTACCCCCCTCCCCTCTGAAAGCTAAACCCCACCCCTGGCAAATTTTTAAAATATCCAGGAAATGGATAGAGTGGAGTGAGGAGATGAGCAGAGGAGAGGAGGAGGTGAGGACCATGGAAGTCCTGTCAACTTATCCACTTTGTCACTATGTTTATTGATTTTTCAGACTCCTCTAGTGACTTTTTTCAAAACAACAATTAGTGATAAATCTAGCAACTCTTTTTCTGTTTTGTTGGAGACTTTTATTGGGACAACTCTCTGCAGCTCAGCGGCAAACTGTCTGTACTGAGCGAGCAGCAGTGCAGTCAGTCTTCTGTTCAAAACCATACCTTCACCAATAGTCAGAGCAGAACAGACCCATTCACACAAGTCATAATGTTCACAATAAGCTGAATAAACTCTACAGTTTAAGCTAATAAACAAGGTAGAGTCTGTGTAAATGAAAAAAGAGACAACCATCTTGCAGTGAACATGTTCTGCTGGATAGACAAGAGCAGAAATAAATTGTTTGCTTTTATGGATCTTTTGTACTGGGCTTAATTTTGTCATCACTTAAATCCTTTATAAAAAAAAGGAACAACAATAGAGGTTAAGGTTGGCATTGCAGTTTTGGGAGAGTCACAGTGCAGAAGGAGGAATGGAAATGTGGCTTTTTTTGAAGGAATATAATGTTCTTTTAGAGTCCTATCAGAGTATAGCCATTAAGTCTATATCAGGACTTTGGGCCATTTCACGTCTTTTCCTTTTCAAACATTTCAACATGTCTGCTGGTATGATTGGTTGTTCTATTGAATAACCCATTTTAGCTTTATTTGAGCACCAAATAACTTCATATTTGACCCAAGAATCCCTTAGAATACAGAAGAGTTCATGCTTGACTTTTAGGTGCCTGTTCAGAAAAATCCTAAACCTTTGGTTGAGCTTGACAGAAGGCACAAGGGGATTGTGATAATTTATCTTTTAAATTGAAATGTTGCTTGGTGTAGTTTTACACCCACCATGCATTCCTTATTGCATGTTATTCTAATTGCATTATCATAAAGTAATGGATTTGACATGGTAGCCAAAGTCTGACGTGTGATGGAGAGCATTGCTCAGTCTAACCTTTCAAGAAACCTTCTTTCAAATTCTAATTTGTCAGCCTACCAGATTCAAGCCTGTCTTCAGTGTTCTGGATTATTTCAAAGTAATTTTGCTCAGAATGAGGGTGTTCAGTGTGTTTGAAATACCCTAAAACCAGTCTTCTATATGAGCTGTTCTTAGTTTCCTTAGTGCTGATTAAGGAAAGCTTGAGGTCTGAGATGCAGACTAAATCTTGTGGGTTTGACTGGTTTTGCTTTCATTAAATTCTTAGAAATGTCAGAAAATGCCTGAAAAGTGAAAATAACTTCTGGCATTCTTTAATTATAACAAATATATTGCTCTTCTACAGAATGCCTTGATACAAGAGCATTTCCCTTTGTCAAAATGAAAAGTTCTGATTGCAAAAACTTGTGTCCTACTAAATCTGATTCTTAGCACGGTAAAAGCTCAAAGTGTCAGGATTTTAAAGATCATATTTACAACACGAATATGAATTTCTTTCAACACAAAGATGAATATTGTTTGTAATTAACTGGCTCTTTAAATAGAAACTAAACAAACATTATGAATGTACAGCCATTAACTGATGCTGTATTTTCCTTCTTCTTCTTGTTTTCTAGAGTCTTCACCTCTCCTCCCAGGGACAGTCCTCTGCAGCCATTCTCTGATCACAGGCCTGGCATCTTTCATCCATTCATCCCTCTCTCCATTCATTTTTGCCCTGTCATGAAAGGCCTGTCCAGTAGTCGGAGTCACCATCATATGGTCTCCTATGAGCCGTCATACAATCCATTGGGTCACCATGTTGACCGTAAGCCATATTTGTTCGGCCAGATGGATATGCCGTTGCCTATTCCTATGCCACACCCATCTGAGTTGCCCTATTACAATGCTCAGCGTGTTTCATATCCTTCTGAAAGCAACAGCATTGTCCCATATGGAACCTTCCCACGGAGGTGTCACTCCACCTCCTCAGCTCACCATCCTGAGGTAAAGGATGAGTGTATGGCCATGGTGCCATATGTAGGTGGAGGAGGAAGAGGAGGAGGAGGGGGAGGAGGCTATGGGGGTAAATCTCAGTCTTGGGTACCAGTAAATTTTGCGGACCCGTATGAGCAACAGCCGATATTTTCCAGAGATGGCTACCACACACTGCAGTACAAACGAGGAGTGTTGTCCCACGCTGGGGGCATAGGAGCCAATGACAACAATGACAGTCCTGGGCGAATTCGCCATCTGGTCCACTCAGTCCAGAAACTCTTTACAAAGTCACATTCATTGGAAGGGCCCCAACACACTCAGTCATCAAAAGGGCCAACTAATGGGAGTGTGTATGGTGGTGGTGGTGGTGCAAGGGCCAGCCCAGAAGGTGCAGCTCCTCCTGGGGCAGTACGCCACCGGAAGCGCAGCAAGAGCCGTGAGCGCTGTCGATCAGCAGAGCCCAAACATCGAAGCTACCACCACCACCACCATCCCCAGCTTCATGGCTCAGCATCTGCTCCGGGGTCTGGATACTGGAGCTCAGATGACAACCTGGAACGGGAGCTGTGTCTTTACCACCCTCATCATCACCAACCTCCACCCTCACCCTCCCTCTCTATTTCCCCCTCACCTATTGCTATGACAACAGGCCAGTGCCCTGGCAACAACCCCGATAAGTATCCGCAGACTCCCCTCCCAAATCTCTCCTCCTCGCAGTCCCAACACTACTTCATCATGGACCCCTATGGGACAGTTAACGAGCATGCACACACCCATGCACGCCACGGCCACACTCACCACCACTCTGCACTCAAAGCCTCTCGGAGCAACAGCGATGTGAAATATACAGCTTCATCTGCATGTATGCCAGTTAGTGGTAACAGCAATAAGAGCGATGGCTGTATCGGTGGAGGAAGTGGCCCCTTGCTGCCACTGGGTCTTGTGGACGGGCCTATTGAGAAGAAAGGGGCATGGTCATCAAGCCTAACGGTGAGCAGGGCCCAAGAGGTCTACACCAACACCAGCAGCCACAACCAGCTACGAACCAGCGCAGGATCCGGTAACCTAAACCTAGATAGAGCTCTAGTCAAATCTAAGGGCAGTCAGCAGCAGGACCCTTCTTGCCAATTCTTACAGGTAAATAATTGCTCCCTGATTTCAGCCAAAAATAGTTCAATCACTCCCCTCCCTCCCCTGATGCCACTTTTTCTCCACCACCTACTTCTCTTAGCAATGTTACCTCTAAGTCAGTGCTGTCCAGTCATGTAAAGCTTTGGTTTTTCTGACTTTTCAAATAAAGTCATCTTTGAAATGACTCATGCAATGTTCTCAGTCTGAGGGGAAAAACATTCAGAAAGTTCCTTAACTGGGCATAAGCAACTGGCCTATCTAAAATTTGGCCAACTTTTATGCTTTGTTCAGTCAGTTATTGCCTATTTTATGTTACCCTGATGCCAAACCCAACTGAGTTAAATTTTGTTTGTATACATGCCAATTAAGTAAATTGAAATATTACTGAAAAGTTTGTTTATTTCAGTAGAAGCAGAAATGTGGGCTTAGTGGAGCATATGTTTAGTAGTTGCTTAAAGATTATTTTAAGAAGGTACTAATCTGGCAAACGAGATTCAGTTGGGTGAATTTTCAAATTTATTGAATATGACTGTTATGTGGTGAAATGGTTCTCCAAGAGTTATGACATAAACTCAATTGTAATTTGTTTTTAGAATGATCATATTGACAATTAGAGAGAATCTTTATCATTTGAAACAGTAACAAATACTTTATAATTGCAGAACTCACAAAACACACACACACACACCCCCCACACACACCAAAACACCTGAACACTTACTCCTTAACTGCATTGAGGTATTATCTTATGGTTAATTCTTTTAATTAAGGGGGACAGAGGAGACCAGTTGAATCTCAGGTATTTTGACACCTGTCATTTAGACAAAGCAGGCAGCTCTGAGAGGATCATACTCTTTGATTTCTCCAGTGCATTTAACACAATTCAGCCTGATTTGATTCAGAAGACACAGGAGGAGGCCTCAACAATCAGTTGGATCTATGGCTACCTCACAAACAGACCACAAACTGTGGTCTGTTTCCCATAGAATAGCACCTGGGCCATTATACGGGTGTATTCACACCAAGCCTGTTTAGTCCACTATAATCAAACTCTAGTTAGTTTGCTTAGAAAGTCTGCTTTGACTTAGACTTAGACTGACTTTATTATCATTTTGCATGCACAGGGTGTATACAAAACAAAATTTCATTGCATACGGCTCAGAACAATGTTTTGAGGTTCCAATGTCATGAGGTTACTCCAGAATAAAATAAAATACAATATAAAATCCATCCATCCATCCATTTTCTGTGCACCCTTGTCCCTAATGGGGTCGGGAGGGTTGCTGGTGCCTATCTCCAGCTACGTTCCAGGCGGGAGGCGGGGTACACCCTGGACAGGTCGCCAGTCTGTCGCAGGGCAACACAAAGACAGACAGGACAAACAACCATTCACACACAAACACACACCTAGGGAGAATTTAGATAGACCAATTAACCTAACAGTCATGTTTTTGGACTGTGGGAGGAAGCCGGAGTACCCGGAGAGAACCCACGCATGCACAGGGAGAACATGCAAACTCCATGCAGAAAGACCCCGGCCGGGAATCGAACCCAGGACCTTCTTGCTGCAAGGCAACAGTGCTACCAACTGCGCCACTGTGCAGCCCACAATATAAAATATAAAATATAAATATAAATATAAAATATAAAGTGCAGGAATGACAGTAAAATAGAAGTTATTTAGCTATGTACATGTGCAAGGTATAAAGTGGAGACCAGTTTTTGAGTGCAGTCCAGTTAAGAAGAAGAATTACTTTATTCATCCCAGCAGGGAAATTATTTCGCAGTTACAGCAAGAATTTTTTATACACAGATTAACACACACACAACGGGAGCTGCGTCTGCAGGCAGCCAGCTGAGCCGGCGCCATTTTTGAAGGAGGACATGCGGCAAAGGTCGTCGGGACCAGGAGTCGAACCCGCGACGTCCACGGGTCTAAGGCCTCCAAATGTGGGGCGTGCTAACCTCCTGTGCCACCACAGCACGCCCCAAGAGTTAAGAGTTCAGCAGTCTGATGGCAAGTGGGAAAAAGCTGTTTCGGAACCTGGTGGACCTGCACCGGATGCTGCGGAACCTCTTTCCAGAGGGCAGCAGGGAGAACAGTCCATGGTGGGGATGTGAGGGGTCACTGACGATGTTTCGGCCTCGGGACATGCAGCGCTGGGATGAAATGTCCTGAATGGAGGGAAGGGGGACCCCGATGATCCTCTCTGCTGTCCGCACCACTCTCCTCACGTTCTTCCAGTCGGAGGCGCTGCAGCCTCCACACCACACAGAGAGGCAGCTGGTCAGAATGCTCTCTATGGTGCTTCTGTAGAACGTCTTGAGGATGGGCGGGGGCAGGTGTGCTCTTCTCATCCTCCGCAGGAAATACAAGCATTTCTGTGCCCTCTTGACCAGAGACGCGGTGTTCACAGTCCAGGTGAGGTCGTTTGTGATGTTCACCCCCAGGAATTTAGTGCTGCTGACCACCTCCACAGCCGAGCTGTTGATGAGCAGTGGAGCGTGACTGGGCCGGTTCTTCCTGAAGTCGACGATCATCTCCTTCGTCTTGTCAACGTTCAGGATCAGGCTGTTGTCTCTGCACCAGTCCACCAGCTGCTCCACCTCCTCTCTGTTGCTGGTGTCGTGGAAGAACTCCTGTATTTTCTGACTGTGGGTTTGCTTTGCTAACCTGATAGCACGGTTCAAGTTGGCTCTCGCTGTCCTCAGTGCCTCCTTGTCGCCAGACTTGGAGGCAACTTGCCTCCAAGTTGCCTCCTTGCTGAGTTCCGTGCTTTTAGCATTTCCCATACCTCCTTAGTCATCCAGGGTTGTTGGTTGGCCCGGGTGATAATGTTCTTAGTGATGCTGACGTCCTCTGTGCACTTGTTGATGTAGGCTGACACAGTCATGGCGTACTCATCGATGTTGATCTGGTCGTTGTAAGTGGCTGCTGCCTTGAACATCTCCCAGTCAGAGCACTCAAAACAGTCCTGGAGTGCCTCCATGGCCCCCTCAGTCCACACTCTCACCTGCCTCACTGTAGGTTTTGTTCTGATCAGCAGGGGCTTGTATGCAGGAATTAGCATGACAGATAGGTGGTCTGTAGAGCCAAGGTAGGGGCGGGGGGCTGCTCTGAATGCTTCTTTGATGTTGGTGTAGGCCAAGTCTAGAGTATTCACTCCTCTGGTTGGAAAATCCACATACTGGTTGAAGTGAGGTAGAACCGTCTTCATGTTGGCCTGGTTAAAATCCCCAGCAATGATGAAAATGCCTTCTGTGTGTGAGGATTGCAACTCACTGATGGTCCGGTAGAGAACAGTGCGGTAGTTTGGTGAAGTGTGAATCAAACTTCAAATGAACCTAGAAAGGAAACTCCGGTCTGTCTAAAAACCTTTGTTTTCTTTTGTGAAGGAGGAAGTTGCATCAGTGTCTTCTTCAGAGAGTTTTGATGTCATTTCCTTCAGTGTTTCTTGGGACAGCACTACAATATTTTGCTTGGCACAGGGCAGTGTGTAAGAGAACCTCTACAGCTGAAAATAGAACAAATATTGCAACGTTGGTCAATCGAACTGAGACTATCGGATTATCAGGTGTGAAAACACCCTAAGCCTCAGATTAGCTCAGTGTCACACCTCAGTGCTGCTGCTGCTGCCATGATTGCTACAGTTAAGGTTCCTATATAGGTAAAGCTTGATAAATACTTCTTTGCCAATGCAGGCTCCTATCACAGTCTGCTGATGTCTTCATTCAAGTTCCTTGGGCCTTTAGGTATGACCTGTTTTAAGCTCCAGCTTTGAAGGATTCCTGCTGCATGCAATTTCCACCTGTCTTCAAAGGGTCTCACTGTACATTTCTCTTTATCTCTTTATCTCATCAAACAGACCAGAGTCCTCTGTTGTCTGTTGGTAGTGCTGGTCAAACCTCCATCTAAATAGCGTGGCGCTTCCAACACCTGAAGAACCACTTTTCTTAATGTTTCAGATGTTTCCTTGGCTCAAAGCACCTAAATCACATGAATGGCTCATTAGCAGACCTCAACAAAGCTTGATAACATACTGAGGAGGTGATTCAGCCAATATGTGTTTGCCTTTCCACTTTGATGTTTCCATATATCTGAATGAGATCTAGGATCTTAATCTTTTTTTTTTTTTTTTTTACCCCTCCAGGGGGTCTTTTTGTAGACTCTAGTGTGCCTTTTACGAAAGTAGGTTGACAGGAAATGGGGAAGGAGAGGAGGGAAGACATGCGGCAAATATCGTTGGGTCCGGGAGTCGAACCCGCGACAGCCGCGTCGAGGACTGAAGGCCTCCAAATATGGGCGCGCTAACCCCTACACCACCACGGCAATCTTAATCTTTTAATCTCATCAAACCAAATACCTTTCATGAACTTATTGGACACATATAAAAGTCCTTCAGTCTGACCACCAGAGCGCTATGGCCTTCCTGGACAGGCAACTCCAGGCCTCAAGGGCTCACATCCTGCTACTTTTAGAAGCGTCTCTGCTTCAAAACACCTCAGTCAAATAATAAGGTCCTTCTCAGGATTCTGGAGAACTTGACTGCACTGATTCAGATATTTGATTGAAATATACTGAACCAGGGAGACATCTAAGCGTTGCAAAACACCAACCCTTGAAGACTGGAGTTCCCACCCTTGCTCTAAACTATTAACTTGCTCTTTTTATTTTTTATTTATACTTTTTATTATTATAATTATTATTTACCTTGTCAAAAAGCAATATATTCCTGTGTAAGTAAAAGATGCAATCATTTAACTTTATTTTATATTGCAAATTTCACAAATGACCTGTCAAAATAGAAAAGTTTGTGTTGCTTCTCCTGCTGTTTATCACCCTGGTTTGATATTAATTTGTTTATTTGCAAAACCACTATAAAATCTGAAGTGTGACCTTTTTGCTGAGATGACATGAAAATGTTGAGGTGTTCTCTGAAATGGTGCTCACATATGTAAATTGCCATTTATTAAATTTGAATGTGACTGAAAAGTTTAATGACTGGATATCACTGACTCAGACTGGGGACACACTAAAACTTAAATTAATCAGATCACAAACAATATTCTTCAACCAATTAAAAATACAGTCATATGTTCAGTTGTTTACAATAGTATCTACAGAACTAAGGATTTTTAGTAAATTAATAATTGATCATGGGTATTGACTGTATCTACCCAAACTTTTCGATGCTGGAAATTATTCTCAGGACCATTTAGCATCTTAGTAGTTTGGGAGTAATATGGTGAAATTTAATACTAACACAGATCAAAATCGTACAGCAAGGCACAAGGGGAACAGAAAGCAGAAGGAAGGCTGACGTGAAAGGAACCAGTGGGGAATAAAAAAAATCAAGAAGCTTAAATTCTGAGAAAAGGCTGGGGAATGACATTGGGACTGGGTCAGCATAATCAGAGGTAATACTGAGCAAGGAGGCTGAGGGAAGGTAAAACAATGAAGAGGAAGCTGATCTAGACACTAAAGGATCTACAAACCAGGGAGAAATAGTCTAATGCTGATGTAAGAGAATAAATCCAAATGCACAAACAATAAATGACTAAGAAACTAAACATGATGAATAAACTGATATGAAAATACCCTGGAGGCACAGATAGACAAAGAACTTAGTAATGATAATAAACAATAAAGAAAAGATGAGAAAAACTCAAACACATGGATCATAACAGCCAAGACTCTCCAGGGATTGAAAGTATTGCACGAAACACAAAGATTGCAAATAAAGATTTACCATGACCTACAATTTTAGGAAAAAAGATCTGCTGTAATTTACTTTTAATGTCAAAATTAATCATAACTGGCAGCATTAATTTAAACATTTATCCCATTTTTTTCCTTTTCGTTGAGTTGACAAACCAGGACATACAAGGCTGTAGGTAGAACTGCACATGGTTGGAATGCTGTTGAACAGCTGAGCCAAAATTAATATCAATAAAGATACATTCTTAAAAATGAGGTCTGATCAGCTTGTATTCACAAGCATAGTGAAGTATGCTTAGACCAGTACTTCTCAAATAGTGGGATGCTCCCCCGCTGGGGGGCACGGTGAGGTATCGAGAGAAGCAGGAGGATTTAAATATGTATTGACTTCATTTATGCTTCACTGATAAACAAGAACATTATTTGAGACTTAAAACAATAAATTTCTTGTCACAAAGACATGCGGCTGTAGATCGGACAAGATGACAACACAGTCAACCATTGAACTGTGTCATGATTAATAGCCGTCTTATCAATAGATCTGAGCTGTTGGTCTCTGCAGCTCCTCCAGAGCTACCATGGGTCTCTTGGATCTTCTCTAACTCAATGTTTCTCAGTTCTGGTCCTCAGGGACCCCTGCCCTGCATTTTTTAGGTATTTCCATTCTGTCACACACCTGACTTGAATAAGTGAATGATTAACAGGCTTCTGTAGTACTTAATGACATGCAGAGGATGTCATGCAAATATTAGAATCAGGTGTTCTGGAACAGAGACAGATCTGAAGCATACAGGACAGTGATCCCATAGGACTGAAATAAACACTGATCCAAATAATACTCTCTCCCCTTTCCTGGTCAGCTTAGGTGAATGTTCATGTTTTGGTCAGTCTGCAGTAGTTTCATCCATGTTCAGATGATGGATAGAACATAAGGGACTGCCTGGAAGCATTGAAGGCTCAGGGAAGATGAACATCCGCCAACACAAATGATTGCAATGAAACTCTTTTGGCAGAACTAAAGAAAAAAATTCAAACATTTGGTATAAACACATTTTGTAAAAACAAAAAATAAATAAGTAAATATGACTCAATCAGTGTGCAGATAAAAGTGTATTTAAATGCAATCAATTTCTTAGAATTTTGGGATAAAGTTCTAGTGTGTCCACAACACTGTAAGGTACATTGGTCCATTGTTCTCCAGAACTAGTCTTGATCACTCCTCTTTTCCTGCACTTACACAACTCACCCTCAAACTTTTTATCCACCCAGCATCCTATCACCCACCAACCCAACCCTTTACTTTCCTTTTGGTTTGAAGAGCCATCCTCTTTCTTCTCCTCCTCCTCCTCTTCCCTTTTTTGAGTTGAAAAGAGAAGTAAGTGCAGAGCCAGTAGTAGCCTTACTCTCTAAATACTAGGTAATGACATTACCTCACAAAGAACAGCATTAACTGTTTGTAGAGCTCATTTTCGATTTAGAAGGCCTCTCTTCTTGCCTTTGTGTCAGTTATTTTGTGTTTCTTTCACAGTTTCTATCTTTAACAGCTTTTTTCTTGTACAGAATTCTGGAATGCATAATGTTGAATTTAGTGTTTAAAGTCAAATTGAATTTCAGAATTATTTGCTGTCTCAAGTGACTTTAGTTAGGCAAGTTGTGCTTTAATAGCTGAAAACTTTATTCTTTCTATACTTCATAGACATGAGGTAAAGAAAAAATAAGTTATTGTTTATTTCACTCCAGCAGACTTATGTCTTAAAGTAATGGTTCAATTTGTTTGGGTGTGTACACTTGTATAGTGAGGTGAAAAAGTATTTGCCTCCCTAGAGATTTCTTCTGTTTTTGAACTTTTGTCCCACTTCAGTTTTCAATTTATAAAGCTACTTTTAATATTGGATAAGGATCACCTGGGTGAAAATAGAATGATTTCAAATGATTTCATTCCTTAAATAAAAAAGGTATCAAAACCTAGTTGTCAATATCTGAAAAAAAGCCCTCATGACTGACCACTGAGCAAAACTTGACAGCTTGGAACCTCTCTTCAGGCCATCCTCTTTTCAGCCCCCACACCACTGTCATAATGTAAAGGAGACCTTGATCTTCTTTAACTCAGAAAAAAATATGGATGTACATTTGTAATTTTTGCAAGTTTCCAAAAGCTTTAGTGCATGCTCCCTTTTTCTTTCTTCATTTACAGATGCAGTTTTTAGGGAATGGAGTTAGAGGGGAATTGTGTCTCTAAAAGACCTATACATTAATAACCATCTGTGTTCATTTGAACAATTACAGCTAAAATATGCATTACTGAACTCATTTATAGGTACCTGCAGGCTGCAGTTGAGGAATTATATAAGACAAAATACTCTCAAGTTTGAATGTCCTGTTTAAGATCTAAAGGTTTAATTTTGTTACTGGTTGACATTGTTTCATATAAACACTCTCAACAGAGTACCATAATTAAACATATGTGGGAGGAAACTCTTAATATCTTTATTAAAGACAACACTTGGAAGCACAGTGTCCACTATTGTTCTATTACTGCTAGACTACAGGTGCTCCAATGTAAAATCATAAATAGATTACATTATTTGAAGGCCAAACTAATATTTCTTTCCCAAAAATTTCTCCCTCATGTGCAAGGTCACCTATCACAGGCAACACAAGGAGAACACAGGGTAGACCAGGGAATTACATAGAACATACAGGAGGAAGCAGCAAGGAGTGACTGAGAATGAGGTACTTAAGTACTGGGAGGTTGAATGTTAAACAAAAGACTTGAGCTAACAGGTTGCAGGGGTGAGGAGAGCGCATAAAGCAGACTGGGGAGAAAGAGAAAGACAGAAAGTGGCACCGAGGGTGAGAGTATACACAGGGGATTAGAAAATAAACATACTAAGAAATAATTAGACATAAAAAAAACTAGAATCACTAAGAAAGGACTGAACTAAAGAAAAACTGGAACAAGACTAATCTGATGAAATAAAAAATCAGCACAAAATAATAATGAAACAAAAATCAAATAAAACTTCAAAACAACTCAACAGCCTGGGATCCTAACATTATCATTATTCATTTTAATATATTTTTTATTTATTGTTTTATGTATTAGTTATTTTTCTTGCTTTCTCTTTTTCTTCATGATGGTCATGTGGTCTCCTAAGTCACTGTCTGTTGTGTTGGTTAAAATTAAAAGTTTTTCAATTAAGTTGGATTAAAAAAAGAACATCTAGAGAACTGCAGATCTGCTGCCCCAGTAAGTATTGCACATTCCAGAAACCAAGACCTGGAGCCCAGTGACACTTTGGTTCAGCTGCAGGACAATGATGCACTGTAGCAAACCCACTCAAAAAATGAAGTTTTTGAGTGGCCTCGCTAAAGTGTGGACTTAATCAATTCAGATATGGCATGACCTTAATCACGTTAATAATAGAAATCATTCAACATGACTGAATTAAAATATTAACCATTAAAACATCTGTCATGATTCAGTAATGACTTAGAAAACTTATCAGTTATTCACTAATTCTCAGTTGAAACTGGTGTCACAACCAGCTATATAATTAATTTAGGGGGCAATTACTTTTTCACATACTATTTTTTGTAAGTACTCATGTTATACTTATCCGATACTAACATTTGTCTTACGATCTGAAACATTAAATTAGGACAAAACAACAACAACAAAAGAAATTCTTAAGGGGGCAAACACTTTTTTTTACCACTGTCTTCAAGAATCACTGTGTTAGTTTAACTTTTCCATGTGTTCGACTCTCTTGCTTTACTGACCATCATTATAGTAATATAGAATATGTTTTGAGACTTGCTTTAAGTGAGGCATAAAGAAACTAAAACGAGAGTTTAGAAGAGTGGCTGAAAGAACAGCGAGAACTTTCTCTTCTGCCCTCACAAAATAGGGCAGAATAGGGATACTGACAGACCATAGTGCAGGACATTTAGCTGTCATTACATTTTAATGTATATATTCTATTTTAACTGGGTGATCATAGTGCAGGTTGTTTTTCTTGACTTACTTTGAACTCCAATATAGTCAATATGATTTCAATTTTTTGTACCTGCAGGCTTAACACACTTTACTGCTCTCCCATGTTATTTATTATGTCGTCTACAAATTCTCTTCTGCATCTCAGCTGCGGAGCTCCCAGCTTCACCTTCATTTACTTTAAATGTTGCTACTTTAGACCATAAAAACAGGGTTGCCAAAGGAACATCAACATTCTGTGGCTTATATCACACAGCTAATGGTTAGAACAACACACCAACTCAGTGGTAACATTGTGTGTTCAAGTCATTATTTATAGAAATGCAGATAATTGTACATGGAAAAGATAACCAGAATCTCACATGCAGCAGTAGAGAGTTACTAACAGCAGCCCTGTTTCTCAGCAATACAGTAGACTGAGTGTCAAGCTACTGTGGATGTAAAGCCAGTGCGTGGGTGAGAGGCACTGCTGATAATACTGCAGCTGGTCCTTTCTCTTTTTATAGCCAAACTGCTCATTTGTGTCTCTTTGACGTCACACACATGCACAGAGAAAGAGATAGATATTTAACTCAACAGATCTGTTCAGCCTTTCTGTCAATGAATCAAACCCTTTTTCTCTAATTCATCAGAATAACAGTTAGTCTTCATTCATATACAACATAAAAGAAAATAGAAACAATTATATCTTGTTGTAAGGAAATACTACAACAATAATAAAGATAAAATGAAAGATTTTCATCTTCTCAACAATATGCAAAGCTATCAGAGATAAAGAATTATAGTAAACTTTTGAGTTCAAATACATACACTACACACTTAGTAGTGCTTATAAGGCTTTCTTAGACAGCAAAATTAACTTCAGTGAAGCAGATGTTTGAATTAGCCAGAGAGAAATTTCCAAACGACCTCTGCACATACTGTTCTACGCTAATTAGCCAGCAATTTCACTGAGGTACAGACCAGCCATGTCAAGCCATGTCTGTGAGAGAATCAAGAATGCAGGAGAATGTGATTAGTTCAGGGTTTTTTGGATGCTGGATCATTCTCTTATTTTTTTTTGCCTTTAATACTAAGTGCATGGTTGTGTTTCAGTGTACAACAAGGACAGCTTAGTATGCCAGTTTGGTGGCTGGAAGTCAGAGAGCAGAGGATAACACCTTCCTGACAACACTTATGTATTTTCTTTCTTGCTATCAGGTACCTCAAGATGAGTGGAGTGGTTTTTCTCCTCTGGGGAAAGAGGATGACATTCCCTGTCGAAGGATGAGGAGTGGCAGCTATGTGAAAGCCATGGCTGAGGATGATAGCGGAGACTCTGATGGAAGTCCCAAACCTTCACCGAAGATGCAGGCACGTCGCGCCAGCTACCTTAAAGCTACACAGCCATCACTTACTGAGATGACCACACTACAGTAAGATTTCTACATTTCCTTTTTTTCAAGTAGATCATTTGAAATAAATGTGGCATTAAAGTGTTCCAAATATTAAATTTGAAATATTAACTTATGCTTAAATGGAATTACTTCTTCTCTGCATCCTATATTTTGTTTTTTAGACAGTGCCATCTTTCTGCAGACAGCCTCCTCCGTGGACAATGGTGTTGTAATTTCCATTCAGGAGTTTTTGTCATCTGGCAGTCTTTGTAGTTTATTTGTTTGGTGAACAGTCTTAAAAAATTTACATAATTCCTCATTGCTTTGGGTAAATGCTTCACATTCATGTCGCTTGTAGTGGAAACGGACTAGCTGAAGAAAGATTTCAATATCGCATTTCTACTTAAAACATGGCCATAAGCTCCTGACCAATCACAAAACAACTCACAGTTCTGTATTGGAAGGTACATTGTACCTAGGCTCAGCAGTAGATTGGCTCCACACATTTGTGGTGTTCCCCGAAAAGTTCAATCTTCATTTTATGAACATTGATCACAGTGAAGTTCATGTTAAGCTTGGTTTTCTCAAAAATTCAGTAAAACAAATAAGTCCAAATGTTTGCCTTCAATGAAGAATGGTTGAATCCCTCTCTCTTTCATGTTTGTAGTTTCCTATTTTGTGGAGGTTCTGCTCTGGAACCTCTCCAGATGACTGTAAAGAGAAGAATTCTTCATAAAATGAAGAACATTATCTAAAACCCTGAACATCTTCTTCATCAGACCGCCATACAACAACAAATCTCTTCGGTCAAAACCATAATACTGATTGCTACAGAAGATCCTTCCAGCTCACAGCCATCAGCATCTACAATAACTATTTTAATAAACTTTGATAATATGAGTGCTAACAACATATAACTTTCCTTTTGGATTAAGTATGTATTTTTGAAATTTGACTTTTGTGGGTAGGTTAAAACTGTCTTTCTGAATGTTGGTGAGTGAAATCTGTCCATGTATAATTTGTCGCTCCTGCAGTTTTATTGAACACCACACACTGTGTGACTAGCATGTTCTTTGATTTGATGGACCTAAAGTTAAAGTGTAAAAGAACATCACAAAATACAGAACGTTACATTTCAAACATCTCCATGACATCTTCTGGTGAAGGGAGGTGAAAAAAAACAGAAACTAGTCTGCTACCTGGTCATCTTCAGTTTCATAAGTGTTTGATGATGAACTTTGTTTGTTAAACTAATATAAAGCTTTTAAGAGAATTCTTCTTTTAGTCTTTTAATGCTGTATTAACACACAGCTTAGTGAATTTCAGTTGAAGCCTTTCATTAAGGGACAGAATGTTAAAACAAAAGAGTAACGTCATGAATTACGGTGCGGTGTTGGTGAGGCAGACGCAGCAGACCCAGGTAAGGTGAATGGTTGAATTTAATGAAGAAAACACAGTCCAAACAACAGGCAGCACGCACATAGACGCATTGACAAGGAATTGACAAGCGACATTGACAAGGACCCGACGAGGAACAAGGAACACAGGTGGAGTTAAATACACGGAAGGGTAATCACAGAAACGAGACACACCTGGGAACAATCAAGGGGAGGACAGGACACGAAGAGACTCAAGGACACAGAAAACTCTAAATAAACACAGAAAAACACAGATCCTGACAAGTAATAACAGTACAGAAGAAAGACATTGCATTTTTTGGCCTAGGTAAATGGCTATGTTAAACATATTGGTTATATTAAAGAAATATAATTATGTAAAATATTATCATTTGAATAAAACACACTTGAGCAAAATAGGATGTTTTGATTAAATAACACATAAAGTATGTAAGTAATCAGCTTACATCTCAGAGGTGCAGATCAATATTCCCCTCTTCCAGCCACTCAAGTTCCTCAAGTTGCCTCTGATCAATGTTTGAGTATGCTTGGGTAATTGTGGCTCTAGTACACAATATAAATTGAGCTTGTTCATCATTTACTTTATTTTAATGATTAGCAGTAGTTTTGAATAACGACAAAGCAATACATGAAAGCCTTCAGGGTTAATATGAAGGGGTTATTTTAATGTGATAATCACTTTCTCTGTAACCAAAATCAATAGAAAGTTAGCCCAGCTGGTAATGAAGCAGGACATTGAACTAAACCCCATTCGTCATCACATCAAGTGTGGACTGACTGTCAGGCCCTTCCTTTCTAAATAGTCAAAATATTCATATTATAAACTGAAGTGCTTTTTCCTCCCCTACTTATCTAACATGTTTGTGCACAAAAAATAAATTTTTAGCATACATTTAAGAAGGTAATAAATGACTTCTCTAGTCTGTGAAGCAATTATGTTGGTAGGTGAAGATAAATTGGACAGTTTCTGAGATAATCTGATGTTGTCCCTCTGTCAGAATTTCCACAGAGCACTCCCCCAAACTGCAGATCAGGAGTCACAGTTATTTGCGTGCTGTGAGTGAGGTTTCAATCAACAGAAGCCTGGATACACTGGATCCTAAAACTCTCCTTGACCCCAAATCACTGCTGTCTTCGCCCCAATACCGGTCACGCAATGAAAGCTACATGAGAGCCATGAGCACCATCAGTCAGGTTGGTTTCCAAGCATCTGTTACTTTGACTCTTTCAATCCAGTTATGCTACTGTGTACACACAAACTTGAGGGAAGCTAACATTTTTGATTTAATTTTCATAATCTCTGATTTGAAAAATGTTAGTTGTGGATTTCTGACTGATGTTATTTTATCACATCTTTTTAATCTGTCCTGTAAATAAAGATGATGTGAGAATTTTTTTGTTTACAACAAATTGTTACCTTTATGTTAGGCTAAAAAAGCCACTATACTGTTCTGACAATGTGTCACTTAAAATGCGGTAGCTGTGGCATTAGTTTCTAAAGATATATCTTGACTGTACAAACATCTTCAGTCTTCAATAAGCTAGCTCAGGTATGCTAACATTAGTAACTTACCACTTTGCGACCTAATGGAAGTTAACCCATCATACTCCACTGATCATTTAGGTAGATAGCTCATATAGATAACTGTGTGTGGACAAAGTTTCTTTAAAAGGGAATTATTCTCCCTCTTCAGGAGGACCAGCAAAGGCAAATGAGGCAGACTAGCAGTGCTTGCTAACAACTGATGGTATCGCCTAGGATGTGTTACTGTGAAATAATATCTCTGCCACCTGGAAAATGTGCTAATAGCATGTAATTGCAATCATGAGGATGTCATACAGCCATGGTCTTCAGAAGAGGCCTTTTAAGATTTTTTACAGGACTAACTGTAAATGGAGATCCTTCCTGCCTACAGCGTCAACCCCCACAACAACTCTTTGGATGATATCACAATGCTTAATTTACCCATGGGATCAATAAAATATTTTTTGCATTTAAATTAATTCAACTGAGTGCACAGTGGTTGCACTGTTACCTTGCAGTAAGAAACTCCTGGGTTCAAGTCCCGGCCGGGGGTCTTTCTGCATGGAGTTGGCAGAGAATATGCCAACTCCAGGGACTTTCTAGGTCACTTAACATGACTATTAATTTGTCTCTCTAAATTCTAGGTGTGAGTGTGTGTATACATGGTTGTTTTTCCTGTCTGTTGTCCTGCGATGGACTGGCGACCTGTCCCGTATGTACTCGTCCATTGACTTCTGGAAAAAAGGCACCAGCCCTCCTCACTATCATAGAAGGATAAAAGTTTAGATAATGGATGGATGATTGAAATGAATGCTTTGTTCTGGGTTCAATAGGATTTGAGCTGCATCAGTCAGAAAGCTATCTGTGTGAGGTCAGTGACCCTGACTCAGCCAAAAAGCTAGATTTGATCAATAAGACAAAAAGGAGGAACTATATTACAATTTTGTAAGGTCTTAACATTGTTGTTGTAATGAGTTTCTGGGCATGCAAGATGTGATGTCACACCTTAAAGGAGGTTGTGGCTGATATGATCACAGACAGCAGACCTACAGCAGGTACCAGGATCTGGGGTTAGCATGGACTTCCTATATTAATCTTTTAAAATCAGTGTGACAGATGACTCAGATGACACCTGGGATGCAATCGAGAGATCCCTATCTTTAACGTGTGGACTATTGAAAGTAAAGACATAGCACAGAGTATTGCTATGCAGGAATTCCATTTATTGAGAAGATTTCATTTTAGTATTGTTTATTAAACAGAAAATCTCTGATCTGTTAGTTCCGACATCATTTTATAGAAATGTTTCTGTGTGGGAGTAATTTAAAAAAAAGTCACATGGATATTGCCATGTAAGACATATTGGCTGGAGTTTTACTGGTCCAACTCTCCACACTCACCCTAAGTGCCCACCCCCCCGTCCTCTTTCTTTCTTTTCTATAGCTGAGTGAGGTTGAAGTGAATGGGCAGATTGAGCAAGTATGTGAGCAAGTCTATAGCGAGATGCAATCTCAAGCTATGGATGCAGGCATGGATAGCTTGGAAACTATGGACACCCTGCCTATGCCAGGTTGCTTCCGTATGCGTAGCCCCAGTTATGTGAGGGCAATCGACCAAGGATGTGCCTCAGAGGATGAAGGACCAGGAGGAAGACCTCTGCTGCTACTTCCATCCTCACCACCACGCACAACTGCCACAACTGTCAGGACCATCCAAAGCAGCACAGGTGAGTGGCGATATAATAATAATAAAATAAACCTTAGCTTGAAATTTTGATACCAGTTTCCAAAAGAAACTAATATGGTTCTTGTCCTCATGAACCCATTGACTTACATGTAATCATTTTGAGGGTGACAGTTAAGGGAAGAGACATGAGAAGGAAAAGACACAAGATGTATTGGCCGTCGCAACTGAAACAGAAGATCTGTGATTCCATCCATCACAATGGGAAACGTGAGATCTCTTCCCATCAAAGTGGATGAGCTGGAAGCAACAACATTCCATCAAAGGAGCTACCAGAAGTTCTGCCTCATCTGCTTGACTGAGAAACATGCAACTCTGGACTCACATATAAATATGGACAGCTTTCAGACAGAACCAGGGAGAGCAGTAAGAAGAAAGGAGGGGATATGGTTGTGTTTGGGAATGACAGGTGGTGTAATGCTCTGAAATAAGGACACCGAAATGCTAGCTGTTAGTATGAGGCCGCATTATCTTCCTCTGGAATTTTCACGTTATCATGATAACTGTGTATGTCCCACCCTCTGCTAACTCTGCATCGGCCTGGGATGTTCTGCACACTTCCACCAGCAGACTCCAAAAACATCACCCACAGGTCCCCTTTCTGATCACTGGGAACACCAGAAATACCATATCCACTTCAAGTGAACACCGACAGGGCATCCAGTTCATCGCCTCCCTCTCCCCTGGGGAGCTCAGAAGCTCTAACTTATGTAGTCTCCACACAGTAGGAAGAGCAATGAGCTCTTCTATGTGGGAAGAGCTCTGTCCACCTCTTAGGGAGAACATCAACAGCATCATGGACTGCATCAACTTCTGTGTTGACAACATTGTCCCCATCAGGAAGGTATGGTGTTTCTCCAATTACAAGCCCTGGATCAACAGAGGCTCATGCTCAATCATCTATGCCTCATGGTGAGGTCTTTAGTGGATCCACTGCAACAACATCTAGCCAGGACTTCTGAGTGACAAGCTGGAGATGTCAGGAGTAGACCACTACATGTGCCAGTGGATACCAGACTACCTCACTGGCCTCCCACAGTATGCAAGCACACAGGGCTGTGTCCTTGTGTCTGCAGTACGGGGGCCAGACAGGGAACTGTGCTGGCACCACTCCTCTTCATCATCTACCCTGCAGACTTCTCCATCAAATCTCCACACTGCCATCTGCAAAACCTCTCTGATGACTGCCATAGTCAACCTCATCACAGGTGAGGATGACTCAGAGTACAGACAATGGACTGGTGCCAGCAGAACCACCTCTTGATCATCATGGATAAAACCAAGGAGCTGGTGGTGGATTTCTGTAGGCGCACCCCCCTTACTGATGCCGGTGAACATCCAGGGAGTGGACACTGAGATAATGAACTCTTGTAATACCTGGGTGTTCACCTGAACAATAACCTAGACTGGACTCATACCACTGAGGCTCTTTACAGGAACCTGACTATGCAAGTTGTGCACTTTGTTATTCATGAGGCCCAAGCTGTCTGAAGAACTTTTTAAATTTCTGTACTATTTTCTGTCATAATCAGTCGGGTTGAATTTCATAAGAAGACCCCAAAAAGCAAAACACTGAAATGTTTTTTTTCTCTGTTAGATTTAATGACTTCTCGGTATGGAACATGGCCTTGTGAAGAGAGCATCTGCCACTTATTGACTACAGACACATTCATCCACATCTTGGCCATAAGCCATGAGCTGCATGTCAGTGTCAGATCAATGTCAGCTTCCCATGCAGCTCACAAGAAAACACAAGAAAAATGTATTAAAAGCACAACTCACTTCAACTACAACATATTGTAGCCACTCACAACTCACTTCATATAAATGTTGTATAGTTGAAGTGAGCTGTTTCTAATATGAGATTAGAAATGGAAATATTCATTATTCCTGCTATAATAATAATAATAATACCCTTATTATTATTGTTATTATTATTATGATTGTTGTTGTTGATGGATGAGAGGTGAAGTGCAAATAAGTTAAGAGAAGCTAAAATGAACATAAATAAGGTACAAGAGGAAAAACAATACCACGATAGGTCAGATGACCTATCGTGGTATTGTTTGTGCCAGTGTCTCTGGTAGATGGGAAGTGCTTCCATCTTCCCTGGGAAGATGCAGAAACTTTGTGGATTTTGTTCACTGAGTGTGCTTGCTGTATTTACTCCAATATCTTTGCTTTTTGACATACAATATTTATTATTCACACTTTTAGATACAGTGTGACAGAATATCTTTTTTAGTTGGTGAAAAAAAGAATCTGCTGGTTAAGTGGAAAAAATGGGTTGTTGGGAATTAGAACATTATGGAGAAAATAAATTTTTTGGTCACAACATACAATTTATATAACTAATTTCTTCTCTTTTTGTTCTCTCCCACCTTCTGTTTTTTATAGTATCGTCTTGCATTACTACCTATAAGAAAACCCCTCCACCAGTGCCACCACGAACCTCCACCTGCTCTACAGCGTCCAAGCCATATATCTCTATCACAGCCCAAAGCAGCACAGAGTCCGCACAGGTACTGAGCACTGCATCAGTAGTGGTGTACAACACAGAGACTGATTTCAGACAATCACCTTCTTCCATCTTGCTTTGTGTTAGTGTGGGGCGAGATGGGGAGTATTGTTTACCATCAACAGAACGTCACTTTGTGTTGTGGTACAAAACATTTTCACAAATGAAAACAAGAACCCAATATCTGCCACATTTATCATATATTTATGTTTTCTCTTTAGATTTTTGCGCTGTTATTCATTACTTCCCTGTGTTGTTGCGCAACACCCCCCCCCCCTTCTGTCTCTACTCTCTCACTCTCGTACTTCCTCTTCTGAGAGGGGAGATGTGCTACCAGCTCTCCTTCTAACGGGTTAATTGAGTTTCCTAAATCTGCTGGGATTTACCCTGTCCAGAACTGAAGTAAACTCTGTTTAAGCTGGTTTCGAGAAACGATTCGCCTGGTTTCTGACGGCCTACATCCAGGTGTCCCAACCATCTTCCCCCTGTGAATTAGCCAGACTGAGCAGCCTACAGCCAACTAGTTTCACAGAGCACACCTGTTAACGGTAGCTCGTTCTCTATTTTACAACTTGCATTTGTTATTGAACCAGGTAGGTTTTAGTGCCTCGGGCGAGTCCCAAGGATGATGTTTTACATTTGGGCTACCAGCAACCTGAAAACATTTTCCACTTCTTCCTCTCCAGAATCAAACATCACAGCTATTTTACAACCATCAAAGAACTTTAAGGTGACTCATTAACTGAATGTCCACAACATCATTTAAATTTTCTTTATGCTAAATATTTTATTAGTAAGGCATCAGTACAAGGGTACAAGGGTCAGTACAGCTTAATTCAGTAGCAGAAATAACCAAATAAGTAAAATCAATCATCTAGTCCAGGGGTGTCGAACTCAATTTCACCAAGGGCCACTTCAGCATATTGGCCACCCTTAACGGGCCACATTGACGGTATAAATCAGGAATGCCCAAGTGCAGTCCTCCAGACTGCAACTTTTAGATGCGTCCCTGCTAAAACATACCCCAGACAAAAAGTTGACTTCCCTCATTAGCAGCAACTCAGTTCTGTAGAGGCCTATGAATGAGTCAATGATGCAGGTGTGTTAGAGAAAGAACGTATGTAAAGTTGCAGAGTGTCTGGAAAACTAGACTTGGGCAACCCTAGCATAAATGTATGAAAATGCAATGTTAAAAATAAATTAAACAGCACCTTATATTGTTAAATAACTGATTTTATGTATTCAAGTTTTAAATATTACATTTGAGTTTGCATGGATGTAAAATTACTGCTCAGTTTAAAAATATGCTCAGTATTTTTAATCTGCTCAGCTAAACTTCGCTCTTTAGCTTGTTAGCTTGCCGATGTTTCAGTTTGATTCGCTGGGAAAATTAATCTTTGTCTGTTTTAAAGATAAGCAGACAAAGAATAAAAACAAGTTTTGATATTAACTCTCAACTTCATTCACAAAACTTGTTCGTTATTTATTACACAACGAACATGTATTTCACATAAGAACAAAACAATTAGGTGATGCTGCCTGTCCTTGAACACAAAGCTGATCCCTCTTCAGCCTGTCACCAACTCACACATCCTCATTGTGTTGTGTTGTGTAAATAAACAAAACACAAGCAAAATCAATAAACTATATACATATTTCAGTATACTGAGTTTTGGTTTTACATTCATTCTGTTTTAATTTAGTTTGTTCGTGCTTACCAATGTTTTCTGGCCGGATGTCTGGCACCGTTTTCCCCTGGTCAGTTCGTCCATGTCTGGTTTTAGTTCTTGCGCTGAGGAAATCTGCAAAATGGCGTGTAGGTTTTCGTCAGTAATGCGCGATCTGTGCTTGGTCTTGTTTAAATTCATTATTGAAAACATCTGTTCGCACAGATAGGTGCTTCCAAACATGGACAAAACACGAGCTGCATGGAGTCGAAGCTGTGGCATCAACTCAGGGGGCAGGAGACGGTAAAAGTCCTCGATTGAAACATCACGGGACTTCGCTCTTTAGCTTGTCGATGTTTCAGTTTTATTCGCTGGGAAAATTAATAATCAGCTTGAGGTGACTCTGCTGCACTCTAGTGGCGTAATGTTAGCTGGTAAGAATCGGAAGGCATTATGGGAGATGTAGTTTGTAGTCAATTCGTGCTCAAAACCTATTTTAAGTCATTCAATGGGGCTGTAAAACGGTGGTGGGGGTAGAGGGCCACATAAAATGACGTAGCGGGCCACATGTGGCCCGCGGGCCTTGAGTTTGACACATGTGATCTAGTCCATCTTTCCCTACTGCTGACACTGAGAACTAAAAAAGGGAACCTTTGAGAGAGACGGACGGAGTTTGGCGTTTCGAACCCCAGACCTGGCCTGATGATGAAGAAGGTGTTGCAGCAGGAGGAGGAAGTTGATCGGCGAAGGCAGGGATCTCTGTAGGTCTGATGAGCTTCTTCTCCGCATGGATGGTGAGGTCACACAGGACTTGGTGCTGGCAGGAAAAAAGGCACCAGTTCTTCTTCTTTGTCTTTGTCTTTGTCTTCATCTTTGTCTTTGGGGTCTGAACCCAGCCGATGAGAGAAGTGCGATTTGAAGCCACAGGTTGTGGGGCTGACGGGTTGGTCCCCATGAGCAGGACAGTCTTCGGCTCCGTGGCCCCGGCTCTTCTTCAGCTCCAGAGTTCTTTGTCCATCTCAATCTTGGCTCGAAGCTGCCCGGAGGATCCAACCAAAGGTTCCTCTTTTGCACCCACCTTTTACAGGGTTAACCACCCTTTTGGTGCGTTTGCATTGGCTAGCACTGATGCTGTGCTTGTTTCATTGGTTGACTGCTTAGACAGATGATCTCATATCCATCACTGTCTTACAGACATTATGTCCTGATATCTGTGCTAATATCTCAGGGTTGCTCAACCTCCTATGTCCCTAGCCTGCACGACCTTTTCTCTGAAAAGTTTACATTGTTCAACAACCTGTTTCCATATAAGGTGCTGATCATCTCTGCTCTCCTGTTAGTTCCCGTTTTTCCCCTAACCTTTCACCTTTCACCTACCATCTACCTCCCACATATCAGTGATGTTTAATTGCAGTTACACCTTTTACACCATTTCAAGTTCAATGTCAAAATCACATTTATATCACATTTATTTTCTTTAGCTTCTCTGATTTAGCATTCATTTATAATTTATAACCATAACTTATTAATTATTCTTATTATGATCTTAATGTGAGTTATTACAGATGTTTTCTAAAATGAAACCAAGAATAATACATGATTCTAATTATTTGATACCAAAGTTATAGTTACTTGTTTTTCTTGTAAGTGTTCCCACAAATGTAAGTGTAAGTATTATTACAAGTAAATCAATATTAATATAAGTATTTTACTTTGAATCTTATCAAATTACTCAAAATGTTTAGATTTCATTCTTTAAAACTTTCATGCTTTAAAATAAGGAATAGTCTCAGCTATTTTTATAAATCTGCAGGCTGGAAACTTCCTCTTTTTCCAGGAAACCTGCTTTTCCTGTTTCATGAATCTCTCTGACTGACTATGATTTCTTATGATTAGATAGAAAAAAGTAGAATTAAAGCAAAGTTTGCATGAGACAAAAACAACACACACAACTAGATTTATTTTATTGACACTTAAGTCTACTGTTGGGCCTTGATGTCACTTGAGTGATTCATTTTAAAGATAACTTTATTTATTATTACTGTTAAACTAAAATCTCCAGCATGGGGAAGTGGGATGAGCTCGGATTTTCTTGACACCTGTTTTTTTTTTCTTTTTATCCTTCACTTTTCCCTCCCACTCTGAATAAGTGGGAGATTCAGGAATCCCTGAGATTCCTGAAGTACTGAGGGATCTACACAATTCAAACCTGACCAGTGATTTAGAAATTATTTTGGGCCAAGACCTTTTGGTACTTTACAGAACAATATCAGAATTCCAAAATGTGAAAACAAATCTGTCATTTAACAAACAGAACCAGAGCAGTGATCTAAGACCTTGTGTAATGTGATTCAAGTCCCTGTTGGTGAAATGAGCTGGAGCTACCTTATTGTTTTTTTAAGAGACCAGTAAAGACACCATTGCAATATGACTTCTTTTAAACCTTCATGATTATGAAAACCTGAATTCCGGTACATCATGGTAAAAATCTGCTCCCGCACATAAAGGCATTCGCTTCTTCTATCAAAATATGTCCAAATCTGCATAGTGTACATTAGTTCACTTTTGATAAGCCAGTGGTAAAAACAGAATGCTATTCTATATCCAAGGTAATACTTGCCAGTGACAGAAATTGTCTTTTTGTTCTAAAATCAACCAGGATGCCTATATGGAAGATGAAGGGCCCAGAGGAGACATGACAATCCAGTCAGGGCTCAGCAACTCAACAGAGAGTATTGACAGCATGAAGGCCTTGACAGCTGCCATAGAAGCTGCTAACGCTCAGGTTTGTGATTGTATGTTATGACTTTAAAGTAAGATGTGAGAATGATTTCACAGCCAATTTATGAGTTTTGGACATAACTACTTGTATCATAATTTAATGTCTTGAAAATGTGTACTACTTGCAAAAAGAAGAAACGGGGGTTTGGAGAGATTATGAATACTGTGTATTCTTAATCTGCGACTTATACTCAGGTGTGACTTATATGCACTATATTGCCAAAAGTATTTGCTCACCCGTCTAAATGGTCAGAATTAGGTGTTCTAATCACTTCCATGGCCACAGGTGTATAAAGTGAAGGGCCTCGGCATGCAGACTGGTTTTACAAACACTTTGAAAGAATAGCTCACTCTCATAAGCTTCATGTATGCCAGTGTGGAACTGTGATAGGATGCCACCTGTGCAACAAATCCAGTCTTGAAATTTCCTCGCTCCTAAATATTTCCCATTCAACTGTCAGCTGTATTATAAGAAAATGAATGTTTTTGGGAATGACAGCAACTCAGCCACAAAGTGGTAGGCCACGTAAACTGACGGAACGGGGTCAGCAATTGCTGAAGGTCATAGTGAGAAGAGGTCACCAACTTTCTGCAGAGTCCATCACTACAGACCTCCAAACTTCATGCTGCCTTCAGATTAGTTCAAGAACAATGTGCAGGGAGCTTCATGAAATTGATTTCCATGGTGGAGCAGCTGCATCCATGCCATACATCACCAAGTGCAATACAAAGGATTCTATGTGGTGGTGTAAAGCACGCCACCACTGGACTCTAGAGCAGTGGAGGTGCATTCTCTATAGTGACAAATCGTGCTTCTCTATCTGGCGGAGTGAAAGGAACTCTGAATGCTTCAACATACCAAGACATCTTATACAATTCCATGCTCCCAACTTTGTCCCACAAAGTTTGGAGCTGGCACCTTCCTCTTCCGACATGACTATGGACCTTGCTTTGTGCACGAGTGCACAAAGACATAGATGGCAGAGTCTGGTGTGGATGAACTTGACTGGCCTGCACAGAGTCCTGACCTCAACCTGACAGAACACCTATGGGATGAATTAGAGCGGAGACTGTGAGCCAGGCCTTCTTGTCCAACATCAGTATGTGACCTCACAAATGCGCTTCTAGAAGAATGGTCAAAAATCCCCATAAACATTCTCCTAAACCTTGTGGACATCCTTACCAGAAGAGTTGAAGCTGTTCTAGCTGCAAAGGGTGAATCAATGTCATATTGAACCCTATGGATTAGGAATAGGATAATATCAATTAGGCTCATACTGTATGTGTCGTGTTGGTTTTGAAGATATGTTTAACCCACATGCAAAACACTCATAGAAGAAGAAAAATATAAGGATGTTTAATAAATTGAGAATTGTGAAGAGATGCGCTCCAGAAGAACAGTCCCTAGGCGGGAACCGGTACCAGCATCCATGCGATTGTATTGTGGGAGGGCAGACAGGGCTTGGGAAAGCAGGTGGATTGGGGAAGGCCAGCTGTTGAGTCTTGAAAAGAATGGGAGAGTGGAAATGTAACCAGGGGACATCCAGATGCAGGGATCAGTTCAGGTAACCTGCACGAGTAAGTAACGCGGGTGAGAAAGGCAAGAAGCTACACTCAGAGACACTTAGAAATCAGAGGGCTTGGAGTTTTACCACTACTGGTTAGCACTCTGGCACCGACATGCTGGCTTCCAGGTCCTTAAGTAGTCCACCTGATGAAGTGGAAACAAGCAATAGGTGTGCAGAAATGCCTGCAGCGGAACAGAACTGCTGCTACCTGACGTGAACTGGATCAAACAAACTGCAGAAAAGGACTAAAGGAATAAGTGAACACACCTCCCGCAACCCAGCAATATGTGAGTCAAGGCAGGTGAGCAAAGACTTTTATCAATATAGTGTATTTGTTTTGTCTCTTCATGATGTAATTTTGACTGATACATTAAATGTTAAATCATTTAGACGGGCATGAGCCAAGGACCTTTACCCAGAAAAGCTAAACACTGTCTGACAGCAAGATGACCGGAGCAGGAACAGGAACAAGTTCACTGTTGGATGCTGAACATGCTGCTGGGAAGGAAAGAGTTGTGTCTCCATGCCCTGGTATTTGACAATGAAAGTCATTAATAAAAATGACTTTGCAAGTGGGCCTTTCCACTGCAATGTAGTGTAAATATAGTTTTACACTACATACGTTTCCGCTCTGGAAGTGCACCCGATCGTACCGTAAGTTCTTGACCACCCTGATTCAGAACACTGATATCAATGCGTTAGAAACTTCCAAGGTCAGTTTGTTGAAAAACAGGTAACTGAACACCAATTCACTCTCACATCTAACAATTTCTATTTTTTTCTAAATAAATACATCCTACTTAAGTTATTTTTCCTTCATGATGCATTTTTGACTGATGCAACTTATACTCTTGAGTGACTTGTGCTCCTTTTCCACTGACTCTAATGGACCCAGCTCCACTCTACTCAGTCTGCTTGGCAAGCATTTTCACCTGCCTTTTTTCAGCCTTGTATCTGCTTTGTCGGACCCTGCTAGGGTCTGCCAGGGCCCTACGTACATAGGCAGTGATGTTTAAACTCGCTTTAGTGACTGAGGTGTTTCATAGTCTCAATTTAAGAAAGACTTGAGTCTTGGTCATTGCAGAAGAATCCAACTAAAATACTTACGTTTGAGATTGACAGTTTGGGTTTTGCTGTGAAACTTTGACACAATTGAGTGTTCCAGTGGGTTTAGTGATCCCAAACACATGGGATATGGGTATGTAATGGATAAAATAGGCTGACTTTAGACCTATTCAAACACCTTTAAAAAATTCCAACCTTAATCCTGTTAATAATTTGTGAACTAGGGTTAAAAGTCAAAAAGTCAAATAATTGAAACAAACTATGCTAATATTCCAAACATTTGTCAGATGTCCATAGCTGTCTCAAACGGCAGGCCTTTTTATTTGTGTCCTTAGTCCTACTCACATTAATTAAATGTCTAAACTGCTAATGAGCTAATATTGGAGCCAGGTGTGCTAAAGCACAGAGATATAGAAAAGACTGAGGAAAGGAGTTTTAGACCCTTGATCTAGAATTATGACAGAAGTTTATTGATGACTACAAATAGAGAGAGGTCAAGGTTCACTTGCCTCGAAAGTTCAAAGTGATTATGACCTTCTTTCCCATAAACATTACATTTAAACTCTGACTGGAGCTGTCTCTACTTAGGTGCATGGACCAGCCAGTCAACATGTCAGCAACAGCACGATGACAGTCAGCACTGCCAGTTCCCCACATCTCAGCAGGGGGCAAGTTGTAGAAGAACATCGGGATGAATACAGAAAAGAAGCACTCAGGAAGGGGATATGTCTCTCCATAGGCATCCAGGTACAGGATTTGTAGCTAATTTACTTTACACAACAGAAAAATCAAAGCTACATTTAAAGGGGAAGGTAGAGGAAGGTATGCTGAAGTATGGAAGAATTGTGTAGTTTGGAATTCTTTGTATCCTATAGGTTGATGGACCAGAAGAGATTCCAGATCCAGAAGACCCCTCCAAGTTCACATCTGTGGGGGTGCAAGTGGAGGATGATCGAGGGTGAGGGTGATCATTGCAGTGAAAAAAATCAAAATATTTTTCGATTTTGATTTCTATTATATTCTTTCATAGAATAGAATAGAATATACTTTATTGATCCCCAAGGGGAAATTGCTTATTAGTTGACAAGCTACTTCATCCAAGGTGTTAAATATTAATAAAACAAATATAGGCATAAGAAAGAAACTTTTTAAAATATATATACACCTTAGAGTGATGTACAGAATTCAATATGATGGAATATAAATAAATAAAAAGCATGCACATGCAAATATGTTAATCTATAAATAATCTACATATGAGTACAAAGAAAATTCAGTTTAAGTTACTCAGAGTTGGGCATTGTATTGTCTAATGGCTGCAGGCAGAAATGATTTCCTGTGTCATTCTGTGGTACACTTTGGTAAAATGAGTCTCTGGCTGAATGTGCTCCTGTATCCAGTCAGTACATCATGAAGAGGATGAGACTAGTTGTCCAAGATAACCTGTACCTTGGACAGGATCCTTCTCTCTGACACCACTGTCAGAGAATCCAGCTCCGCTCCCACGACATTGCTGGCCTTGTGGATCAGTCTGTTCAATCTGTTGGTGTCCTCCACCTTCAGCCTACTGCCCCAGCACACCACAGCATACAGGATGGCACTGGCAACCACAGAGTCATAAAACATCCTGAACAAAGTCCAAGAGATGTTGAATTTTATTTTTATTTAATTTTAATTTTATTTATTTGGGCCTTCCTGTACACAGCATCAGTGTTCTTAACCCAGTCCAGTTTCTTTATTATTGTGGACACCCAGTTATTTATAGTTCTCCACAATGTCCACACTGACCCCCTGGATAGTAACAGGGGTCACCAGCATCCTGGTCCTCCTCCACAGATCCACCACCTGTTCTTTGGTCTTTGTCACATTGAGCTGCAGGTGGTTCAGCCCACACCATGTACAAAGTTGTCCACAGCAGCCCAGTATGCAACCTCATCGCCCTCACTGATGCAACCAACCACAGCTGAGTCATCTGAGAATTTCTGGAGATGACAGGTCTTAGTGCAATAGCTGAAGTCAGTTGTATAGAGGGTGAAGAGGAAGGGAGAGAGGACAGTCCCTTGTGGAGCTCCTGTGTTGCTGAAAACACTGTCTGATACATAGTGTCACAGGTGCACAAACTATGGTCTGCCATTTAGATAGTCCACAATCCAGGGAACAAGGGGAGATCCAACTGCATTGCCATCAGTTTCTAACCCAGTAGAGACGGATGGATGGTGTTGAATGCACTCGAGAAGTCAAAAAACATAAATCTCACAGTGCTCAACAGCTGGTCCAGGTGAGCGTATACATGGTTAAGCAGGAAGATGATGGTGTCCTCAAGTCCAAGCTTGGGCTGTTAGGCAAACTGTAATGGATCCAAGAGTGGTTGGACCAAAAGCCAGAGCTGCTACAGTCCAGTAGCATCCTGGTGACAGAATGAATCTCTCCAGGGTCTTCATAATGTGGGAGGTCAGTGCCACAGTCCTTGTAATCATTTACAATGCATTCTGTTTTCCACATCACAGGGACCCGCTGTAGATTCTGGATCATGTTGAAGATATGCTGAAGGACTCCACAGAGCTGGATAGCACAGGCTTTGAGCACCCTTGGACTCACACCATCAGGGCCTGCAGTCTTGCATGGTGGAGTCTCACCAGCTGTCTTCTAATATCTTCAGCGCTAGTGTTTACTATATAGGTGACAAGCTGAGAGGTGGGGGATGGTCACTGAGTACAAGAGGAGGGAAGGAGATGTGAAGGTGAAACTCACATGGGTGGTCAGCAGCAGGATGTTGCTGGGAGTGAGAGGTACAGGAGCCGCAGTATCAAATCCGTTAAAAAACAGGTTGAGTTCATTGGCTCTGTCAACGTCCCCTCAACCGCTCCACAGCCTGCTGATCTGAACCCAGTGATAGTCCTAATCCCTCTCCAGACCTCTCTGATGTTTTTCTGCTGGAGTTTCCTCTCCATCTTCCTCTTGTAATCCTCTTTAGCTCTTCTGATCTTCACCTTCAAGCACCTCTGAATTACTCTCACATCATCCGTTGCCATCTCTGCTTCTCATTCAGGATGGTTTTGAGCTCCTTTGTTCAAACCAAAGGAGATCAAATAACACTGTTTATTGTTATTTGGGTAACAATAAACAGTCTCAGTAGGGATAATGGAGTCAACACAGAAGAAGTTAGTTATGCACTCATTGAGCTCACTAATGTTCACCATATTTGAGATCCTGACATATTGAGATCCTCAAAACATCCCTGTAGCGTCTCAGTGACCTCCTGTGACCCCCTCCTCACTGTCCTCGTGGTTGCAGGCTGGCTCTTCACCAAGGACTGAGGCACACCAGGTTATGATCGAACTTTGAATGGAGGGAGGGGAGAGGAACTGTAAGCATCTTTTATATTAGTCCAGAGTCCTATCTTCTCTGGTGGGACATCTCACATACTGGGTGAAGTTGGGCAGGGTTTTGTCCATGGTGACATGAATAAAATCACCCAAGATAATCATGAATGCAGTTGAACGTCTTGTCTGCAAGCAACCTACAATGGAGTGGATGATATCACAGACCATGTAGGTTTGCCACCCATCCCATAAAATACAAAATCATCTCTTATTTAGCTGTTAAATGTTGCGTCCCCTATTTAACCAATATGTGGCATGTATTGGTCCATATTTCTATAATTGTCCAATAGACAAGCCTATCACACACATATCAACACTAAGTGTAACAATAATGACCAAAATAAAACACAGGAAATATTAAGGTCTGCTAAATTGTAGTGGCAGGATCTACATGACCCCCCGCCCACCAGAACACTATGGTTTGATGCTGTTATCATGGTTACCTAGAGACAGACAATATGCAGCTGAGGTGAGCTGCTATCAACCTGGGTCTTTTTAAAATGTCCACCCAATACTCCACCATGTCCTTAGAAGCAAAACCTCTTGCAAAAATACAATGGGAAGAAATAAATCTCAGGCTGAACCGTCTTAGTGAGGATGAATACAGACATTTTAAATAATGTGCCCATTGTGGCACAGTGTGCTATATGATATCAGACAGAATGCATCAGTAGAAGAACACTGCAGATCCGCCAGAACCTAGAAGAACCAGACATCAGTGTCTTTTCCACCCTCAATCATCTCCTGAGGCTGATATGGTACAGAACATTTTGCTATGATTAAGTTTCTTGTTGTGCTTTTAGTAGACTATTATGGTTTGATTATTTGCTTAGGATGTTGAGTTTGGATGACACTTTATTTAATCTATCTAAATAGTATCAGCTAAAATAATAGAATTGATCATTTAAAGAACAAATCATGCTAATAGATTACCAGTACATACATAAATATTTCCTGCTTTAAAACTGTTTGTTAGGACTTTCTGTGTGTTTTCTTTAGAAATATTGATATTTTTTATGAATACATTGCTCAGTGTTCATTTAAGTATTATTTCACTATTATTTCATTAATGTGGTTTACCAGTTTGGATAACCTGACTTCCCATTAATGGAAAAAAAAACATGCTAACCAAAAATGCACCATAGGATCATACTTTCCAGCTGCTAGATCAGGGTTCTGTAACCTGTATCTGTGGATATACAAGTGGCTCTTTGGCTCACTTAATATATCAAATGATGAAATATTGCTGTTCTTTTTGTTGTTGTTTTATTCTTTTTAAGAGTCACCATGAAAAAATACTGACTCCACTGGCCCCCATGGTAAATTTGGACTAGAATCAACCAGACCTAACTCCTTATTTGTATAAATATTTTGGTAAAACTCTAAAATACCAGAATTTGCACCTTTATATTTTTGGCTGTCTGGTGACTTAAATGTTAAATCAGGTATTATGATCAGTTACTCAGTACTTGAGTAGACCTTTCACAAATATTTTTTATACTTGCTTAATTAAAGCTTAAGTAATTTATGGTTCCATTCTATTTCTATTTAAGTAAAAACCCGTTGAACGTATGCTATTCTGATTGGAGTACAATTTTGGGATCCTCCAACCAAGCTGTATGTATGAATAATTGCTCTATGAATCATTTTTGTTGTTTTTACAAAAAACATTGCCATAAAACAATGTCTATCACTGCAGCAGCCATCCCACCCCATGAGAGTAGGGCGACACGGGCCTCCCTTATTTTATTTCTGAAAGGTGGCAACCCTGTCAGAGGGAGGAATGTAAACAGTCACCACAATAACATGGGAATATTCACAGTTCAAGTAAAATGGACGAAGACGTCCAGGCTATAGGTTCGCTCCTTGACCGTTATATGAACAGGATTGCATGACCAGTTGTTTATTAGAGCGGCAAGCCACCCTCCTTCAGGTTTGCTATTCTCTCTGTGAAATTCCGGTCAGGCTGAACAGTCTGGTAACCCTTCATGGAGGCATTGGTGTCAGGAATGCAAATGTCTCCGTCAGGTGTGGGTGCAGTCATGTCTCCGTAAAACACATTAAACTACATTCCCGGTATTCCCTCTGGCTCCTGGACAGATATGTTAATTAATCCATCTTGTTAGCCATCGATCTAGCGTTGCCCATGGTAATGGTGGGAGAAACAACTTATAACTTCTCTTCTCCATAAGCCTTTGTTGTTTCTTCCTTATTGCGCTCCTCCACTGCTTGTTTTCTCTTCGGCAACCCCGATGTGCCCTTCTCCACATCTCTTTGGAGATTTCTGTGGATCTGGACACCATGTCATTCAGCTTCAGCACAATGAGCTGATCCCTGGTGTAAACAATTTGGCCAAGTTGTTGTGCCTAGCAGAGTAAAAAAAAGTATCTCTACAGCAAAGAAAAAGATTATAACTCTCTTAATAAACAGTACTGAAAATTATGACTAGTAAAGTGCAAAAATAAATTGAAATTGCAAAATAATCAATCCAAAAAAATAAAAAAAGCAAAAAGGTGAGGAGTAAACACAACAGGCTGCATACATGTTGGGACATGCGCACTAAATCACAAATTTACTGATTTGTATTAAGTATATTTAGAAAGACATTGCAAAATGTAAAAGTGTTGACTGAATTGTGTCTTGACAGTAGATATTGATTCTTTGGTTTCTTGGATGTCTAGATATCGAAGGCTTCAGCACTCCAACAGTGTGACAGCAGCTGTACAGGTAAGCAGCAAGCTTGCATTGACAGGTTGTGATTAACAATTTTTATTGGGACAAGTTCTCTATGCTGTTCCAAGCTATATCCAACAGCTCTGTTGGATAAAGTTTACCAACAGAGCTGTTTTCCTTCTTCATAAACAAAGCCCTCTGCTCTACACATCGGAATTAATGAATGACTATACTTTATTAATTAATTATTAATAAACAGAGTCCTGGTGCTGACCAGAGTTCTGAGTGGCTCATAGGACAGAGAAATGGAGAAATAGCAGCACACATGACTGGTTCTGTCACTGATCTTTCACTGTGAAAGTCTGTATATCTACACACTTGTGTGATATCTTGCTCTTTGGAGATCTGTTTGCAGAAAAGTTATCAAATTTCTACATGTATATGTCAAATTTTAGATTCAGACCACTTTTTCCAGACCATTGAAAATGTGACTCAGGTAGAGGAATAAATCTGACTTCCATTGCAAAGCCTTTTTTGGCTAAAATATATAATATCAAGTTGATCTTGACAGAAGACATGAGGAATGAGAAATCATTTGGAAATATGCTGTATTAATGTAGGCTATTTACAAAACTAAATATAAATTTCACACAACTAAATATTAAGTTAATTCTTGGATCCTCTTTATTTCCCAATCCAGGCAGATCTAGACCTGCCAGACCTCCTAGACACTCCCCTAGACTCTCCACACCCTCACAGAGGACGTCTGGCCTCCTGTGGCATGTCTCGGAAGTATTCCCGCGATGCAGCCACCTCCACCGTCAGCATTCAAGGCTCAGGGAACCATTACCATGCCTGCGCCTCAGATGATTATGATGATGTTGGTTTTGACCCGTCCATCCTCCCCCCGCCTGACCCCTGGATAGATACTGTTACTGATGACTCACTTGATGCAGACTTCAACAGCTCTGCTATTCTGGAGGTATGTAGACTTGTTTTACTCATTTTGGTTTGTTTTTAATGCATATCAATCATTTCAATCATTTTTTATACATCCTTGATATCGGTGACCAAAGTCCTTCACAAAATATATATAGAAAAGTAAGGACGCACCAATATAAACATTTGGGTTGGAACTGATATCCAATATTATTACTGCTGTTATGACAGATATCTGATATTAGTCATAGACAGTTTTCAAGTCTGTGGGATGAAAGAGCACATAGAGTCAAAGCTCAGTGGGGTTTAACATTGAAAGACAGGGACAAGTGTATCACTATATTTTCTATCTTTTGAAATAACTGAGATTTTTAATCATAATTTTTTATTTTAAAGTATGTAAAGTATGTACTTGCATGTACAGTTTCTAAGAAAATGCATTCCTCATGACACACTTCATTTTAAAAAGTTCTCCATGTGTGTTTTATATATTAGAATACACATTCCCCAATATGTGTTTTAATATTTAGAACACACATAAATATTACATTTAATTTCAAGATTTCATCTTCTTTAGATTGTGTTATTGCTGTGCAAGTGTGGAAAATGTTAGCTTTTGGAGAATGAATGTTCACATTTCCTTCTGATTAACCGTATTTTAAGATATTTATTTATCAGAAGCTGAAAATGTTCACATTGCCCTTTAGTGAAAGATAAACAAGCAGTTACTTTCAGCCTCATTCAGGGGTTTCTTGTAGTTTTAATGAAAATTTCATGTACACTATTTTGACAGTATGTGCAAATCTGAATATTATGATGTAAGGTGGTACAACGGTCGGTCTGTCAGAGAGATGGACGCTGGTTCCTGAAGCTTCTTCAAGCTGAGACCGACCGCATGGAGGGATGGTGTCGGCAGATGGAGCTCGACCAGCGGGAGAATGAGTTGCCTGAAGACAGTAGGTTTTATATGTGTTTGTTCATCGTTCAGCTTTTTAGCAAACATTTCAGGATAAATAGTGCAACACACATTTTAAATATTAAATCTGAATAATATCAAATTCAGTCTTTTATTGCAAAGTCCATACAAAGGGTCTCAACCATAAGAAATTTAGAAGGTCCACAATTATGGAAAATTTCCGTTTTGCATTTTTCTGTCCTTCCACTTGGGTATTTATGGTTTCTACAAATATTCCAAGAGCAAAAGAAACCGAACACCCAGCTAGTTTTTGGAATAAGTATATGTATTGCTGGTGTTTGCAAGACAGTTTGTTTCAAAAACTTCTAAATTGTTGCATCACAACTTTTTACAAACCAACCTCAAGTGGACCTCCACCTATTTCATTACAGGTTTGTTCTGCTGGTTTTACACTTGCACAATGACTGCTTGAAAAGGAAAATGTTTTGTTGTCCACTGTAACACAGAGCTTGAGCATGCGTTCATGCATTTTCTCCCAGTCATGGAGAACAGAGCTGCATGGCTTCATAATATTTCTGCTTGCAATGTCCTTGCAATATTGCCAAAGTAAGTTGTAGTTTGTACAGAGAATTTTAAGCAGAAATCCTCTGAAAACTACCAACAGTTCATGACAGAATTTACCAAAATGCTTCAACGGAAGGAAGAATCAATTTCTATATTCTCACAAATATGCAGATGGCGATGTAAGTACATAATGATGTGTTGCATGTTTCGTGTTGTTTGGCAGAAACGTGGTTTGTCATTTAGCACCAGCTAACACTAAACAATAGCCTCTGCTAGTCCTGTGTCTCACTTTATGTTACTCACAATCAGTGTGTCCGAATTCAGGGTCTGCATCTTTCGGAGTCTATGAATGTCTTTGCGTCAAAGGATCTGGTCTACGTAGGACGGGTGCTTCGAAGGCCACAAATATTCGACGACTGGAATAGAAAAGCTGGGACTTTGGACAGGTCTAGTCATAGACAAAATAAAGAATAGATGCTATATAACATTGTGGTTAAATAAAGCTATTATGTTTGATTGCTTCACTTTAATCAGTCAAACTGATTTGCTAAGGAATAAATTAAATACTTTAGATAACCAAACATTATGCTCCTAGACATTAGCTGACTGAACAATGTTGCCATTTAACTTCCACTCATTGGAAAAAGCTATTGGAAGTTTGAAAACAATGTTCCGGGAGTCAGGCGTTCTCTCCCTGTAAACCAAATCTGGATCGTCCGGGGAGCTGGCTGTTAATGCAACGGGAGCAGACATCTCCGAAAATATTGTCAGAGCAATATTGCAATTAGGTGGCATATTAATAAATCAAGCAGATATTTGAGATTTACAAAGCTACATTCTCACTTAAAAAACATTGTAAAATGTAATGTTGTGTCACTTAGAGTGTAATATAGCAAAGATAATTTGCTGCTCTTCACCACCGTTGCTGCTTTTCCCGAACACCCAGTTTGTATCCTCAATGAATCGTAGGATACGGTGGGTCATGAAGGATACACTGGACCTGTCCAGTACACAAGGGTGTATCAGCATGGATGATGTACCCACAATGCATCACAGAGACATCACACAAATCTGAATATTGCCTAAGTATTTCAGGCTCCAGATTCAACCCCCTTTTCTTAGTGCCTGTTGGGGGAGTTTCTCTCAGAATCCGTGTTGCCTGCGCTCATGGCATATTTCACGGAACTTGCTGGCTGTAGGTCAGGGTTTGTGTACCTGGGTCCAAAGCTGGCATTCTGATTGCTGTCTGGTTTCTGCTTCAATAGCAGCACAGATCTCATGTGATAACTTAAAGCCTCTCTTAAGTGGCAGTGTTGCTTTTAGTTAGTCTCATCTAGAGGGAACCTAATGTTGTAACCAACAACAGTTAACTGAGGAACATTTAATTATGTCTCTGCTTATTTCAGCAGGGCACTGATAAGAAAGCACAAACCCAAACGGCACAGGACCAAATTTAGAGTCCACCAAAGTAAGGTTTTCAAGTCCATGCAGTAAGTTGAATACCCCTGGTTGCAGGCATGTGTCTTTCAGTCTCTCCTCGCCATGGAGAGGAGAGACTGAGGATCTGGATGAGGACCTTCCAAATGAGAAACATCAATTTTCATATAGATTTTATCATGTCATGTGACCTTTCAAGCTATAACAGTGACACTAATCACCTCCCTGTACTTGACTGTAATGCAGAAATTGAGTTTGTAATGCAAAAACACTCTCCCAAACTTTTAATAGTAAAATGGTATTATAAATTGTGTAAGATAATATCAGGAAGCATATACAAAAAGCACTTTTATGTTTATGTTAAACACACATTACCATCTTTGAATATTTAAGGACTCATTCACTCACCTGCACATGCCCTGTGTGCACTTCACACCAGTCCTAACCCTGTTTTTATCTCTTGCCACTGGTTTACATGGTGCCATTTCATTTGTAGTCTCTGGGGCATTTTCCTATAATCACAAATGATTAATTAACAAATAGGTGGATACAAACTGTTAGTCTAAGACAGGGGTGGGCAACTCCAGGCCTCGAGGGCCGGACTCCTGCAACTTTTAGATGCATCTCTACTTCAACACACCTGAGTCAAATAATGAGGTCATTAGCAGGACTCTGGAGAACCTGACTGCACTTGGGAGGTGATTCAGCTGCTGGATTCAAGTGTGTTGGACCAGGGAGACTTGCAAGAGTTGCAGGACACCGGCCCTCGAGGACCAGGATTGCCCACCCCTGGTCTAAGATCACCAAGTTTAAAAAAAATATTAATTTCTGACCTTTGTTGTTGCCCGGTGCCAGATCTGCAGTGAACTGGTGCATGACAAAGGCAATGGTACTGTCTTATAGCCCATAGTATTGTAGTGAGTAGTTTGAAACAGAAGTCCCACCATGTGATTATACAGGGTTTTCCCAGCTGAGCAAGAACATGACATGCACTTCAGTTCCACCACACCCCCACACCACAGCAGAATCAAGTGAAACCTGCTAATAGAGACATAAAAAATGTTATTCCTATGTTATGTTGACGTCAGCTTTCTACTGCCAAGTCTGAGCTACAGCAAAACAAAGTAGAAAAAAACGTAACACTCTAAATATAACATTTGATAAATATTCAACTGAGAGAGTAATCAACTTCCTTCATTTTCTAAATTGACCCGTGACATCTTTGTCTCACTAACACCTCTCCCTCAACTGCAATCGAGACTGTTCCAATACAGTGTTTGGGGAAACATTTCACTAACATTAGAGATTTCTATCTTACTCAAAATTTTGTAGTCAACAACAGAAATGTGGTTGCAAAAATAACTTCTATCCTTTACTTGAGTTGCCACCTTTCAGAAATCAAAATAAGGGACACGCACTACAACCCAAGTCATTCGACTCTCATGGTATGAGGTGCCCTCAACCACCTCATACCATACATTTGTCTATGTCTGCATATATATGTATAGTTATGGCCCGGCTCAAATGACCACAACAAAAACTGGGGGGACACAACTCCAGAAACCATTTTAAGCCCTTCTCCGACTCCACCTCTGGTTACGGCTATGCCTCCGCCTGGTTCTGGATCTCCATGAATGAACAAGTGTTCCTCACAGTATATAAGTGATCTGGGTAGACACGTGACCATAAGGACCTTCCATATCCAAGACCTTAATTGAAGCAGTTAACTAGCCACAATGCAACGCATCAGGGGTCACTCTATAATTTATTTTTTTCTTTCTTTTTGTCTGAATTGCTTACCTCCTGATATAATTCATGTCAGGAGATATGACTGGCATTCGTTGTGCGCCTTTTGTCCTCACCGGAGCTGTTCTGCCTGGGATGAGTGTCTTCCTTCTCACACAGTGCAGGACGCTCAGGCATCACAAGGAAACATTTAAGTGTCATATCACAAATGATTCTGTATTTTACGTGATAGGTGGTAACCCCATTCTATACTATAAGAATCCAATCAAGATTAGAGCCTAACAATGTTCTATTTCCAAAACAGAAAGGTCACATAATGTTAGCTAGCTAACAACAAAAACACGTCCCTTCATAGTCAAACAGGTATCGTTCAGTGAACAATTTGCAGCCTTTGTCCAGTTTAGATTGTGTTGTCAAAGAACATTTGTTTTCAAATCATAATATAGCTTTAAATTGTATTTGTGGCAGTTTTAAAGGCTGCGTAAACTCCAGAAGTAAAGATACACTACTTCGAGGCCAGCAGCAGCTCATTTGTATAATCGTGACATAGCGCTAAAACAACACATTCCTTAATGAGCTCAAAACCAGCAGAACTGATGGGTGAAATCTCAATATGTGAGAATAATTTTGTGTGTTAAATGTAATGACCATGTTTTGCATATTCCACAGACCTATCCTAGCGTTTTCAAGAAACTACAATAGTGGACCATTAGTGGATTAATGGAACATTTAGTAGAACATGACAATCTTGTTGATGAGTGAAAAAATTGCAACAATCCATGTACTGCTTATAGGCAATAGACAAAGTCTACACAGCCCTCCAATAAGTTTTGCATTGTAAACCGCTTAGACCATGACAAATAATCTTAAAACTTTTTCCACCTTGACTGTGATACGCATCCTGTACAATTCAACCAGAAAACAAACTAATAAACTCTAAAATAATGCTCTGTTGAAATATCCTTGGATGAAATTGCAAAATTCAGTCTTGCTTGGTGGGAGTCAGACATCATCCACCAGCTTGACTTAGTAGTGTCTGTCCTCTCTATGCATTAGACCCCACTTCCCCACCTACTGGTGGTTAAATAATCATAGATTCATAGATTTTTCTGTGGAACCTGACTCCAAATTATTTGCTAAAATTTCACTTATTTGTCCATTTTGTTTGTAGAGAATCTCTAAAATAGTCAAAAGAAAATAATTTCAGCTATTTGCAGGCAGTTGCAGTCTCTGTGGGGATCTTTGGGAGTTTGAGAAGACAGAACAGAATAAAGAAAGAGATGAACTGATGTAGGATTAACTTTGATGTTTAGAAAAGTTAACAACAGAAGAGGGAGGACAATTAGTTGATGGCAGCATTATCTCAGCCAATGCCCTCCTGCAGGAAGGTATCACAAAGTATCATTTTTGACTTGGGTAATATGTGTTTTACTTTGAAAAACTGGCATTTCAAGCAAGGTGTGTAGACTTTTTATATCCATTTTTGTATCATTTTCAAAGGTGAAAATACATTAGATCCTTTTGTTTGTCCTAAAGTTTATTTTACCATAACTTGTGTTTGTGTTCTCAGTCCTGGAAAAGATGAGAACTGCTGTTGGAAGTGCTCAGCTTTTGATCTCCCAGAAGTTTCAGCAGTTCAGGGAGTTATGTGAAGAGAACCTGGTGAGTGCAAAAACCATTATCAATAATTCTACTGGAAAACATGCATCTTCACGCCTACTGGACACTTTACAAGTGCTCTGAATTCCAAGCTTTCTTTACAATCTTTTGTTCGATAGCTCAGAAAATGCATTCAGTTGTAGCATTTGTATACATAGTTATTTAGAAGGTATTGATTATGTAATTGATGTTGTAACTTTTCTCTTCTATTGTTATTATGTAATAAGCTAATAACAACAGCTAACAAAATTATTAATAGTCTCATGAAAACATCACTTTGCTAGTTTTGTGTGTATAATAGGGTTCAGTTTGGTTCAATTAAGTCTCCTTATTTTAATTCAATCTACTTTCTAAAAATAGATTCTAGTTGAGAGCAGTGACTGACGTCGGACCACTTTTTTCAGCAACAAGTAATCTAACGTGTTGCTATGTCAAATCCAGGAGTCAGACTACAGTTATTTATCGAAACCACTTTGTGCTACTATTTTCTTTTGGAATTTAATTGTATTTCCTCTACATGTCTTGTCCAGTGATAGCCGTTTCTATGCGACAGTATCAACAGCAACAGAAACATATATAATGGAGGGATGAGGGAGATGCGCATTTTGTTGCTGGAAAAACAGGAACTATTTTGAGTTTCGCTCGCCAAGTCTGATTATTATAAGCAGCTTAGGGCTTGTTTTTCTTTTTTTTTTGTTTCTTTGTTTGTTTATAATCGCTTGCAAATTTAATGAGTGGCGGGTTGCGCCTTTTTGGGTTCGTTTTTGAATGTGAAGTTTGAATGTGAAGTTGCTCTTTTGGGCTTGGAAATAAGCAGAGACTCATAATAAATCCCAGAATTTGTCTGACATCCAGTTAATTTTAGTCTGACTCTCCCTGTCCATCATTTCCCGGATGATCCATCCAGCTGTGTTTTTGTTAATGTTAAATTAATATATTTGCTGTGAATGACGTCGAGCCCCGCGTTGTGCTCCAGAAAACTGCAAATATTGAGACTAATATGAACAGCGCAATAAAGGTGAAAACAGCCACGAATGAACGAGTCCGTAAAGTTGTGCAACTAAACACCATTATAATCATTAATATTAAGATAAATGTCACAAATCTGTGCAGCGGGACATCTGAGTGGGGGAGCTGCAGGAGGAGCGCTGTGTGCTGCACTCTGACAGCAAGCAGGGCCTAATGCAGAACCTGGAGGCTGGGGGTGTTAAAATCCTTCTTAGAGTTTTCCAGACAGTGGAACACACAAAAACACACACAAGTTACTAAAGTTTTTTTGTACTGTTGTAACCATTAAACAATCTCCCCTTCAGTTCAACCTTATAAGTGGAGACACATTGTTGATGTTACCATTATAAAATAACTTGCATATTAAGTTTTGGCAAAGCTTAATGTAATTTTCACAGGCAGCAGAGCGTTGTTGAGAGTGGTTGAGAGTTATTCTTAAAATTTTGTGTTTTTTACATTATATATAGCCTTGGACAACCCAATGATCATTTGGGTTGTCCATAATACATAAATATAACAAGTATAACCCAGAGGTGGGGACTCGAGTCACATGACTTGGACTCGAGTCAGACTCGAGTCGTTAAAATCACGACTTGAGACTTGACTTGAAAAAATGCTCAAAGACTCGGACTTGACTTTGACTTTCATGCCATTGACTTGGGACTTGACTCGACTTGAAGCTGTTTACTTGAAAAGACTTGATATTTTTTACTCAAAGTCTTAAAATTTAAAACACATTATTTATAAAGTGGCGTCATTAATTAACGTCACTCATTCCGTATCAATATGCGCAGACCGTCACTATGGTTTTCCTCTCTCCTTATGTATGTATGTGTACGTAGCTGCAGTACAACCAATCAAATTAACAGGATTTGGACGTTTAAAAAAACGCGGCAAAGCTGCAGAGCTCAGGGAACGAAATACGAAATAACCGCTCGAATATGCTTCCGCGAGTAATTTCTTTTGGCTACATAGGTTATGAACTTTCGACAAAAAACGAACTGCAACTTGTAAAACATGCAAGAAGAGAATATCGGATGGAGATGCCACGACGTCCAACTTTGTCCGGCATTTGAAGCTTCACAAAGATCGGTAGGTGGCGCTTTTCTTTTGCTGTAAGATAGCTGACTTTAGCTAACTTCGTGTTAGCATGTGTACTCCGGGTTAAATTGGTGATTATTTACCATAAATCCGGTCCTTCAAATGCCTCCACAAATAATGTGCACCGTGTTAGCTCAGGAAGCCGGTGGATAGTGAGCGGGGCTCCGGAACAGAAAGCAGATTCTGGACCTGAACACAGGGAACAGAGTCTCTCTGTCCCATCATGATGATGAGCCGGGTCTAGTATCATCTAAGGATGGTTGGTGTATTTGAAGACATCTACGTTGGGAAATTATATTGACAATATATTGTTTTGACAGGTCAGAGAAAAGAGGAAAAAACTGCTGTTATGGTTCTTTGTATTGTGCTGTGGAAATGTCAGCATTTTCGTCTTTTTTTTATTGAATATCAAGTTTAACAGAACTGGGCAATAAAGTGGTCCAATTTAAAAATGTTTTTTATACTTTGTGTTCAGCTACACATGTTCTATCATTTGAGATAAATACATATTTTAAAACGAACAAATGGTCTATTATTTGAATTTTATGTATAATTGCAAATTATAAAAAATAAAATAAAATAAAAACGACTCGAAATGACTTGAAATTAAAGGTTCCTGACTTGAGACTTGACTCGACTTTTGCCTGTCTTTACTTGAGACTTGACTCGGACTTGAGGACAAAGACTTGAGACTTACTTGAGACTTGCAACACAGTGACTTGGTCACACCTCTGGTATAACCTATAATGCGATATACTTCTCAGTTCAACCATGCTTGGACTTAGAGCCAATTAAAAATTAATAAGCATTTTCTCTTAGATTAGTTATGTTTATTTTTTCTTATTTTATTTTGCTTTTTGCACCATTACAGAACCTCAGCATTCATCCTCGTCCTGTGGCCTCAGACCTGGCTGGCTTTTGGGATATGCTTCAGCTGTCTATTGAGAACATCAGCCTCAAGTTTGATGAGCTTCACCAGCTGAGGGCCAACAACTGGAGACCGCTGGACCCTCCCGATAGAAAGGTACTCTCATTTCTTAGGTGAAGGAAAAGGGATACCCCTTCCTTTGTTGTTTTGCTCTATCTATTATTTTATAGCCATTTGCATGAACATGATATTTAAAATTGAATATCACAAAGTGTTAAGGTTATTCACCTTTTCACAAATGTAATAACACGTTTCCTTTTATTTAAACATTTATTATGGTGAAAACTGGATGCTTTTCCAGTTGAAATAAATATTTTTATTTCCGTTTGTTTTTTTCTATTGATCCTGAATTTTAAGAAATGCCAGGCTTCATTAAGACCCATCGTTATTAACACATCTTTAAATGCAAACATGTCTAACCCTGTCATGCATCAGGGTCACTACAGTGGACAGCTATCTAAAAGCCATTTTCTTGTGTTTCTTTTGGATTTTTATGTTATAAATGCATACAGACCACTAAAATGGACACTAGTGTGTCAGGCAATACACTGCCAACTACTGTCCATCCAGTGCAAGTGCAAGAATTCTTTTGTTAAATCCAATATGGCGGACAGCTTATCAGACTGACTCAGGAACATCCAGTCTCTCCTTCTACTGTAGAAAACTCTTACAGGTAAAAAAAATTATTGTGACATCAAAAACCCCTAAAGACTAATACTACTGATGTATTTTCTAAATAACAACTTTATATTTGGAGAAAGTTACAACTGATCACCTGTCCACTAAAGTGGACATCATGCATCAATGACAATATTTTGACAGGTATTTATATCAATACTCTGACTATATATCTACAATATGCAACATTTCCAGCAAATATTTTGACTGTAAATAAACTGACATATTGTCAATCAATTAATCAAATTTTATTTGTATAGCACATTTCAGCAGCAAGGCATTTCAAAGTGCTTTACATCATATCAAACACAGAAACACAATGCAACATAGAATCAATAATCAAAACACAGCATTAAGTCAAGTTCCATCAATAAATTTGTAATTGATTACGTTTCAAATACAATCCTAAACAGGTGGGTTTTTAATCGAGTTTGCATCCATAAAAGGTTTACCTGTTACACTCCTACTGTGTTATATGAAGCAAAACACTTGTTGCTATTTTTATTCCCACTCACTCTCACAATCACACAGTTTAAAACGATGTAGACGCATTTTAATGGGCTTCTGGCACAAGACTCCGTACACCTCTTTCATGGAATTTCGAGCAGTGACTCGGCCGTCCCTCATGGATTTTTTTGCAATTCTATGGTACCTGTTAGTGTCTAGAATTTACAGGGTTTGTGTTACGCGCATTGACCCTGAGTCACTCGTCGTTTTTCTTCCGGCACCAGGCTCCCTACACCTCTTTTATGGAATTTCGCTCTGGGAATCTGTCGTCCCTCATGGATTTTTGTGCAATTTCAACATAGAATCAACAATCAAAACATGACATGAAGTCAAGTTTCATCATTAAATGTGTAATTGATTAGGTTTCAAATACAATCCTAAACAGGTGGGTTTTTAGTCTAGATTTAAAAGAAGTCAGTGTTTCAGCTGTTTTACAGTTTTCTGGAAGTTTGTTTCAAATTTGTGGTGCATAGATGCTGAATGCTGCTTCTCCTCGTTTGGTTCTGGTTCTGGGGATGCAGAGCAGACCAGAACCAGAACCTGAGAGGTCTGGAAGGTTGATACAACAACAGCAGATCTTTAATGTATTGTGGTGCTAAGCCGTTCAGTGATTTATAAACTAACAACAGGATTTTAAAGTCTGTTCTTTGAGCTACAGGGAGCCAGTGGAGGGACTTTAAAACTGGTGTTATGTGCTCTATCTTCCTGGTTTTAGTGAGAACACCAGCAGCAGCATTCTGGATCAGCTGCAGCTGTTTAATTGATTTGTTGGACAGACCTGTGAAGACGCTGTTGCAGTAATCAATAAACGCATGAATGAAGATAAACGCATGGATGAGTTTCTCTAGATCTTGCTGAGACATTAGTCCTTTAATCCTGGAGATGTTCTTCAGGTGATAGAAGGCCGACTTTGTAACTGTCTTTATGTGGCTCTGGAGGTTCAGGACAGAGTCCATCACTACTCCCAGGTTTCGGGCCTGATCGCTGGTTTTTAGTTGTAATAACTGAAGCTGTGCATTGACTCTAGATCTATAACTCTAGATCTATAACTCTAGATCGTTCCTCTTTAGGTCCAAAAATAATATCTTCAGTTTTGTTTCTGTTCAGCTGGAGAAAGTTTTGGCACATCCGCACATTTATCTGTTCTAAGCATCTGTTCAGTGATTGGATGGGGTCAAAGGTCACCTGGTGACATCGTAATGTAGAGCTGTGTGTCATCTGCATAGTTATGGTAGTTAATATTATTTCCTGTTATAACCTGAGCTAGTGGGAGCATATAAATATTGATTGAACCAACAGTATTTTGGTTCCTAGGATTGAACCTTGGGGTACCCCACATGTGACCTTTGACCTCTTTGATGAGAAGTTTCCAGTTGAAACAAAGTAATCCCTGTTCTTTTATGTAAGACTCAAACCAGTTAAGCACTGGACCGGAGAGTCCGGCCCAGCTCTCCAGTCGATTCAGTAATATGTCATGGTCAACAGTGTCAAAAGCTGCACTGAGGTCCAACAGAACCAGCACTGTGGTTCTCCCACAGTCTGTATTTATATGGATGTCATTGAACACTTTTACGAGGGCGGTCTCTGTGCTGAGGTGAGACTGGAAACCAGACTGGAAGGAGTCAAAGAGGTTGGTTATAGTTAGGAAGCTATTTAACTGTTTAAACAGCTTTTTCAATAACTTTGCTGATGAATGGGAGGTCAGAGGTCAGAGGTCAGCCTGTAATTCTGCATTATTGATTTGTCCAGATTGTTCTTTTTTATCAGCAGTAATCAGTATGATTACTGCTGTTTTCAGAGCCTGGGGGAAAACGCCTGATGAGAGCCATGAGTTACTATTTGGATCAGATCAGCAGCAATAACAGGCAGGACTTTCTTAAAGAAATGTGTTGGTAAAACATCCAGACAACTGGAGCTTAGTTGACTTATAATTTCCTGTAGGGTTTCATAATTAAGTAGTTGAAATTGGGTCATTTTTCCTGTATTTGTTTTGTTTGGGCACAACATTGGTACTGACTTTATAGTGGATGTACAGATTAATCCTCTGATTTTTTGAATTTTCTCTGAAAAGAAGCTGGAAAACTGGTTGCAGGCGGCAATACATTGGAATTCAGGCGGTAACGTCACAGGAGGGTTTGTGATTCTGTCAACTGTTGCAAATAAAGCTCGAGCATTGCTAATGTTTTTGTTTATGACATCTGCAAAGAAAGCCTCTCTTGCATGTTTTAGTGTTAAATGATAGTTACGTAGTCTTTCTTTATAGATGTCACAATGAACGTGAAGGTGAGTTTTACGCCATTTTCGTTTGGCCCTACAGCAGAGTTGTCTTGCAGATCTACTGTAACTGTTTGTGCATTTCTCCATGGAGATTTCTTCCTGCCAGACACAACCTTCATTTTAATTGGGGCAACTGAATCAATGATATCTGAAACTTTAGACTGAAAATCATTTACCAACTTATCTACGTCATTACAGTTTAAGGGTGAGGAAGAAGAGTAGATTTGATTAAAAGTTTCTGCTGTGTTTTCTGTGAAAGAACGTTTTGTGATAGTTGCTGTTTGTCCAAGTGGGTTAAAAGATAAAGAATTTTCAAAGATAACAGCGAAGTGATCTGACAGGGCGACATCAGTTACAGAGACATTGGAAATATTCACACCCTTACTGACAACCAGGTCCACTGTGTGTCCTTGAGTGTGTGTTGCTTGTTTGACATGTTGTGTTAGACCAAAATTCTATAATATATTAAAGAGCTTTTTTGCCTGTTGGGTAAATTGTATTATTAGTATTATCAAATATTCGTTGTATCATGTAGTCTTGTAGTTACATTTAGATAATGTTTCTGTGTGTTAAATAACTTTGATTCCTTCCTGTGACTTCCTTGAGAAAGCCAGCAGTGAAGCGGAGACAACTCTTCTAGCAGAGTTTATTGCCCAGCAATAAACTCTGCTCTCCTGTGTGATATACAACTTGTTTTACTCAATGCCGGCCGTGTCTGGTACTCACTGGAGCAGAGGGATTTAGAGTGTAGATAACATGTGTCTAAATAGTAAAAGTCATTAGCGCTGCAACTATGTGATAAATTGTTTTGCCCCTCCCTTTTAGAAGTTGCAAAGCGCCCAATGTACGAGGGTTTCTGAAAGTAATAAAAAGAGAGGAGCGGCCAGATGTGTTTCAGAGCGGTAGGAGATTTGTAACTGAAAGCACATCTCTGTCCGTTCTCCTCGCGAGAAACAAAGAATCTAACTCTCTTGTCTTTCCTGTGTTTGTTTAAATTGTCTCTAATAGGTATTTAGACCTGACATTGCCCCTCTGTCTTGGGAGTTGTCAACATAAATGTTGAAATCACCGACAATTATTCAACAATCATAATCAATACATATGAGAGATAGAAGCTCATTCAAGTCAGTAAAGAAATTTTCCACGTATGTTGGGGTTTTGTATAAAGTTAGTGTCAAAGTTCGTTTGTGGTCTTTTACCTCAATTCCAAGGTACTCAAAAGAGATGAATTGACCCAAGGAAATTTTACTAGTATTTATGGTATTCTTAAATATTGAAGTCATGCCTCCTCCTTTTTTATGTTTTCTATTCTCACTTAAGAAATTGTAGTTAGGAGGCGCCGATTCAATTAGTACGATCGGTTCATTATTGTTATTCAACCATGTTTCTGTCAGAAACATAACATCAATATTATGCTCAGTGATTAAATCATTAATTAATAGAGCTTTAGCACAGAGAGATCTGGTATTTAAAAGAGCTAGTTTAAGTGAGTTGGAGGCCAAAAGTTCTACAGTCTGAGGTTCCTTTAGGCAGGGGACCAGTCTGAGGTTTGAATTAGGGCTGCTGTATTTTATGCTTCTGTTTTTTGTAAATTTTCTTGTAGTGATCTGGACAGGTAATGTCCTGTTTTGCAGTGCCAGGGGCCAGACACATTCTGGAGGAAGACATGTGTAAATATAATATCTGGACCCTGGTCTCAGACCTCAGAAACGCAGTGATGGATCCACTGGGCAGGTGGCTTAAATGAAGTGAGGTCTGCTACGTGAACGCTAAGGAGAGACATCCCGAGGAGAACCTGTTGATTCATTCCATCTGTAAATTTAAGAAACTCCGGTCCAGAAGACATTTCTTCATAGGTATTTTGTGAATGAGTGGGTGAGCAGAGAGGGAGGGGGAAGGAGGAAGGGAACCAGTCGCTCTGTCTGCGGTCGATGTTGTATCAGCTTGTTTTGGAACGGTTTGATCCTGATATGCAGAGGGTTCCATCCTAGTCAGAACTCCTTGAGCTTGTTCTTCTGAAGCGATGATCAAATTGTTGTCCTGGTAGATAAAATGAAAAAGGTTTGCAGTGAGTAGCTTTATCCCATGTTTATTAAGATTGCGTCCACCTCTTCCAAAGAGGTGAAAGCGCTGCCAATAGATCCAGAGGTTATCAATGAAGGTCACTGAGTTGGCAGAGCAGGTTTTAATCAGACATTTATTTATCATGTCCAGCCTGGAGTGCTTTTCGTCTTCCCATTGAGGTAATGGAATTGGACCACTGAGAAATAACTTCATTTTTAATTTTCCCATAGTTTTTAGAAGAATATTAAAGTTCTTTTTCAGAATCTCAGATTTCTACTTTTCCATATCTTTGGCTCCAACATGCACAACTAAAGACTCAATATCTGGCTGATCAGTGGTTAGAAAGAGAACTTTGCAAGTTAAATCAGACAGTGTCACCAGGAAAAGAAATCACTCTCATTTTCTTGGCATTGCAAACGTGACTGATTCCATTTACTGCCTCATCTCCAACAATAAGCACTCTTGGCATACCTTTCGTTTTCCTGGTAGTCGCTTTGTCCTTTGGAGCTTTGGGGGGTGGATGTGTTGGTCTTGCCTCATTGTTGATATTTGAAGGCGAGGTTTCACTCAGAGGCTCAGGCTGGAGTACAGAAAATCTGTTTTTCAGTGGGATTCCCACGGAGTCAGAATGTTTTGAGGCTTGGGCTGGTCGCTTTGTCCTTGGACAAGCGTCCTTGGGAGCGGGGTCGGGGGAGCCATTTTGGTTGCAGCTGCTTGTTTGTTTTTCTTTGGTGGAGCAGGTGTTGAAGTTGAAGGTGGGTTTCGGCTCAGAGCCAGTCACGCTGATTTGTCCAGGTGAGGTGTTCTCCCTGTCAGTCACCTCATCAGATCTGCAGTGTGAGACTTTTGCTTCGGCTTGGCACCCAGAGCGTTCCAGGGTGAGCTGCTTGATGCGAGGCGCATGGCCTCTCCATTGATTTGAGGAAGAGTTGTCTCATTTCCACAGGTAGCATTTATCTCAAAGTTCACTTCCAGCAACTTAATCTTCATTTCTATAGATTGAAGTCATTGTATAATACTGCTTATGTCCCTGGTGTTGGCCGGATGCATTTTTCCCTGGTTCAACTTAGAGATAAAGAAAAGTAAGGTAAAAATAAAAGTAAGAAAAAATTCCCCAGTCCTTAGGTTTGAAGTAATCCAGTTATGATGTCGAAAATGTAACTATAAAAACTGTCACTTTAAAAATAACTCACAGGCAAAGTTATCAGTAAGGACGAGAGAGAGCAGGATAAGCTGTTCCTCCTTCAGCTGCCACAGCAATCAACCAATCACAGTCAATACTAGACCATATTAGTTCTTAACTTGAAGTCCGTTGTTGCCATTAAGAAGTAAAGTTTTATACGTTACTGGCCAATGGTAGCAGTAGTAACAGTGGAGATGAGGATGATGAAGAACCTTTGATCACGGAGGTAAATGAAGATATTGAGGGACATTGTTATGTTCTGTTATTGCATGAAAAAGACAGAACGGGGAGCTCTGAATATGTATGTGACAAAATATGCTGTATGTGGAGCAGAAGAAGGGAACGAAAGAGAGTAAAGAGAGAACTGAAGCTGAACTATGTCTGATGCTGTTTATTTTCCACCATTTCAATATAGCAACACCACAACCGGCATGAAATAATTGGAGATGCAGAATCTACAGAATGCAAACCTGTATGCATTCCAAAAAAGAAAATAAATTCTGGCCTTAACAGATCAGGAAGTGAAGACATTTCCAGTAATAAATATGTAATCAAGTCATACCTCAGATACCCAAGGTCAAGAATGTATTTATTATTATAGCCAGGTCTTCATCTTGACATGATACTAAGTATTTTTTAAATTCTTGGAAAAGGTGAATCTTTTACATTTCAAGGAACCTGTAGCTTGTTTGCTAATAAATGAGGGTTCCATCCAGACAAGCTCAAGAGTGCCAGTGCCATCCCATCACCGTTAAAACACAGACAGGTGTCTAAGGCAGTGGTGTCCAAAGTTGGCCCTTGAGGGCCGGCATCCTGCATATTCTAGTTCTCTGCCTGGTGGTAACTTCCTCCTCAGCATTTCTCCTGAGGTCTTCCAATGAGCCACCATTTGATTCAGGTGTGTTGAACCAGGGAGAGAACTAACATATGCAGGATCCAAGTTCTCAAAAAAAAAAGACTTTGGACACCATTTGTCTAAGACACCCCATGCGATCAGGTTGAGATCTGGAGAACACTGGCCCTGCCTCACTTGTCAAGAATCGGTGTGGTGGATGTGGTGAGGCAGACGCAGCAGACCCAGGATGAGGTAAAGATGGTCATTTTAATACTGAATAACGTTCAAAAACAGTCCACAAGGATTCTGGCGGCACGGCTGAGCGGAAACCAGGGCTCACACCGGTAGCAACAGAATGAAGGCGTGGCAAATGAACAGGCAGACAGAAATCACACAACAAGCGACGAGGACCCGACAAAGATGCAGACACACAGGTGGCATTAAATACACTGGGGGTAATCAGGGAATAAGAAACACCTGGGAGTAATCAAAGGGAGACAGGACAACACGGAGACTCAGAGAACACAGAAAACTCGAAATTAACACACAGAAAACACAGAACACGACATCACTTCCACCAAATATCATGCAATGATCCAGCCTGCAGACAAAACTAAATACTTCTGCTTCCAATGTGTTGTTTGCAACCTGGGTGCTTTGTGCGTTTTCATACAAGATAGCCTTTATTTTTTAGAAGTCTGAAACTAAAGAGACAGTACTGTAATGTTACAAAAACAAACAAAAGAATGGCTGAAGTGTCATATTCAATGTTGTTAGTTTTATAAAATTCTAAATGTCCATAATAAAATCATACTGCTAGAGAAGGAGCCAAAATAAGACTAAAATGAGACCAAGCAGTTGAATGAGAGTGACTGAATAAAGGGATCAGATAGTAGTGAACATTAGACTAGGATGAGAGTTTAACACAATGTTATATATTTATGCATTCTGTTAACTAATGTCAAAATATATTCACATTATAATATACAGCATTTCATTAGTTGAAAAGATGTAAGGTGTCCACTTAGGTGTCCAAGTGACAAATCCTAGAAAACAAAATACAAAATTTTTCCCACCTTATTTTTATGCCCTGAGAAAATCAACAACACTTTGGAAAAAAATCCTGACTTACAGAATTATAATTCATGTATGAAAGGGCTAAAGAAAGAGAGAAAAACTTTGATTTAACCCTGATGTTTCAACATAGTACTTGTCTGGCTGTATGTCTATGTTAAATTCAATCTGGAGAGACTCAGACGGAGATAAGAAGACAATTAGAAGAGTTTATTGACAAACACAATTTAAAGTCTTTGGCGCTCGGGCCCCGGCTGGGGATGACGGTTATCGCAGCGTTAGCGATAGGCTTCAGATGAACATCCCCGATGCTGTTAGGAACGTCATCCCCCAGGGCCCGGCACTGGTGGTGGAGGTTGAAGAAGGGTGCGGGCCTCAGGACCAGGTGAATGGAGGAGAAGGGGTGGTGGTGGGTTGAGCTCGGCTGGAGAGCGAAGGACGCCATGAATGAAGGTCCTTATCAGCTGGGACTTGGTCGATGATTGGACGTGACGTGGCTTGGTCCGGCGTTGATAGGTCGACGATTGTGGGCAGGTCGCTTCAATTAACGGGTCCCGGTGGGGATAAGAGAGTCTTCCAGTTTGAATTTGCGCCTAGGCTTCATATGACATTAATATCAGGTTTAGAAATTTCTATTATTATTTTGACCTAAATTACTGAGAAGTTATGAATGCATTTAGATGTAACTTTTGATTGTAGAATTTTAGGTGTGGACCAAATGCTTTAGGTCTCCTTGTGTAATACTGTAGCATAAAGAAGATATCAGGTGCAAAGACAATGCTGAATGTATGTGATGCTAATATTTTGCTGGCCTAATTGACTGGATGCATTGTCATTAGTGCTATTTTTGAGAGATTTGCTTTGCATTCCAGTTTGTTTCAACTGGAGGATATTTGCATTTCACACAGTTTTAGTTCTTTAAATCAGTTTAAGCTAGGGTTGCACCGATTGATCAATGATCTTCCAAAATAAAGGACAGCACCGAAAGATTGGCCGGCTGATAAATTGGTACACTCCTTATATAAAGTTCAAACACACATTAGCAAGTATGTTTGGACATACAGTATGTAGTCCATGCTGCTGAGTAGCATTGATTATAGGACCCAGCATCATTGTGCCAAGGTACCAAAATAAGTTCTCACTGTTGCACTTGCATGACAAAAATAGTGTCATTTTCTTCTCAACATCTTGATGTTTGCCTTTTTTTGTTACAACACCGCTGACAAACTTTTTGAATCCCTGTGCCTATGAAACTGTTGTGTGATGGGTCAGAATTTTGTGAGTGTGTTTAGTCTCTGCCATGATTACTCTTGTAATCCACACATATGACAACAAACCACGACGTACACTGCAGCACCAGGAGCTTTACAGGAGCTCTGCTTGATGTGTCTTGTTGACCTTGAAGGATGTGTGCGAAAACAAACGTCCCTCAATGACATGACTGCACATCAACTGTTCCACTGTGGCCCACAGTGGAACAGTTGACTTTTCTGGTCAAACATGCTAATTTACTCTTAAGTTGCTTCTGGTCAAACTGTTTTAGATAGCTTTGAGTTTTTGAAATGACCAAAAAAGAAGCTTCATTCTAGTGAGTTTGCAGAAAAAGAAAGAAATTCTTGTGTTGGAAAAATGGGAATTTCTGGTTTGACTGGGACTCTAACAGAGCACAATGAGGGCTTTTAAAACAACCTAAACTATTAAATATTGGCAGTAGTGCTTGCAAATCAGCAACAGTGCTATGCATGTTGCTGAGTTCAACAAGTATTCTGAACTAAAGTCATAGTCTTAAGATGAACCAGTTTTCATTCTTTAAATTGTTTTTCAAATGAAAAAAATTATAAAAATATGGATTATAACATCAAACTCCAATTAGCATTTTTTATCATTGCAAGCTAGTTAATGAACATCTGTTTAATTTTTACCAGTTTATTTTGCTCACATCAGTTGTACTTGAATGTAGCTAAGCTAAAATAAATGCTCTCATTCCCTTACTTGTTTCAATTGTCTAAGCTTCTATCTCAGTGTAAAATAAGGTGGGGAATGTTCCTTTCTCAGAAAATTCTGAGGTAAATCAAAGAGAACATTACTTCAGTTATACCTACACTGCACAAAGGCCAGAAAACAAAGTTAGAAAAGTTAGAAAGTTAGAAGAATCATGTGCTAATTCTTGATTCCTGTTTTTGTCTTTTTCTATTGATTGCAAACCCAACCAGAAACTCCCTTCCTGCTGCAAACTCCTGCATAACCACACGACAACTGTGCTGAAACAATATATCATAAAGAAATGTGTTTTCTGTGTCATCCTGAAGCACTCCTTTGCATAAGGACACACAGCCGCCATCAAGACCTTACCTTTGAAGCAGTCTATGACTGCATTTCTCAGTTTGCATCTTTCTTTAGACCACAAGACAGGGGTGCCCTCTTCAAGCATGGCATATAAAACCCTCATTGTTAAATTTATGCCCTCATAAATATAGTGTTTTCTCAGATGATCTGCCAGGTGTCACTGTTGTTAGTACTGTTGTCTGACAGCCAAAGTGTCCTGAGTTAAAGTTCTGGTTTGGGGGTTTGGCTGGATGGAGTTAGCATGTTGTCATAGTGTATAGCTGAATTAGCTTATAACAGAAGCTAATTCACATCAGGGACAGGAGATGAATTAGCGTATGCTACAAACCTTTTAGAGCACGTCAAATGGTGACATTTATGATTGATATGTACACTGAGCCTTTTAAAGTGAAGAATATCATTATTATACGTGGGTTCTCTTTAGGTTTCTTCCCACTATCCAAAAACAAGAGTAGAAGGTTAATTGGCCTTAGGAAGAGACTGAATTGTGTTGCTGTGTTCCACTGTGAGAGACAGATGACCTGTTCAGTATGTACTGGGCCCCTTGCTCAGTGACCCCTGAGTTGTTTTATGAGGTTTAAATTCAGTCAATCTGACGTCCAGCCCTTTTTCAGGATGTTGACTTTCCTTCAACCCTACGTAATGAAACTTCTGTCTTCAGCAGCTGTAAATGTAATTTCTGTGACATTTGCATTCTGCAAAACTTGACAAACCTGTTACATGTAAGTTTTCCTTGTTCCATGGATACAATGCCTTTGAGATACCAAGTATATAAATCAGTGTGCATCACTTTGCCAAACAGACTAACAAAATTCACATGGTGGATGTTTTGATATTTTATTACAGGAATATCAGATAATTTGACTCATGCATGGTTTTGTGTCCATGTAATGCACAGATATTCTTTACTTAGTATATCTGCTGTATAAGTTTATCTTTTGTTTTTTCTAAGCACTGTCTTCTCTGACATTATATCATTTGCTCTCATTGTTATCTGCTTCTTTCTTTTTTTTTTCCTTCTTTTGTGTGTTAACAGTGAAGGCGCTTGCAAACAGCCACACATCAATCAGCATAACCAACAACACCACAGGGCCTTGACCAATCTGGGCCTCCATGGATCCATCATGTCTGTCTTTTCATCCACCTCTTCATGCTTCCTTCTGCCACCTGCAGCCATCTTACATGTGTGGCTTTATGTTTTGTGTCTTGCTTCTGCAAATGGCAAGATAAATGAACAGATGAGTATGTCACTGATAGTGTTATACTTCTAAGATATCTTCAGCGTAAAGTACACTTTTCAAAACATGTCAAAATAAAAAGCAGAAAATATACTTAAACCATAGCCAACAGTGACATCAGCATAAAAATTCACTATAGGACAAGAACTAAAAATATTTTACAGATTTTTGGTTTTAAAAAAATTGGATGTTACAGTTAAAGAAAATAAACATTTTAATTATTCCAAACACTGGATTTTATTATGTTTGGTCAAGTTTTATTATTTTGTAATAACATAAAGGACTATGTAAAATGCATGAATATCCTTTTGGTTTGTCTGAACTTGGTACCTTCTAGCTCTTGTCTTAGTGAGTTTGAAAGTAAGAATTTAAAAAGTTTATTTGAGATCAAAACAGCAAGGAATTGATGGACAGGGTTAAAGATCAGCAATCACTCAGTTGTAAAAATGAATCGGGAGAGCTGATGTTTATAAGTATTTACAGTCAGACATGCACAAAAAATAAAACTGCATTACAGCTTGATATATGTAATTATCCAGAAATCCCCACTTCCTTACTTTCTTATCCACTTCTGATTTCCTCTACCAGGAGAGGCGACTTCCACCTCCTGTGCCCAAAAAACCACACAAGGTTGTCCCCCACCACCACCCACCACTTGCCAGAGACCGTTCACTGGAGAGCTCAGAGAAGCAGCGGCAGGAGGCGAGAAAGAGGCTGATGGCTGCCAAGAGAGCAGCGTCTGTTCGCCAGAACTCAGCAACAGAGAGCGCTGACAGCATTGAGATTTACATTCCTGAAGCTCAGACAAGGTTATGAAGACATTAACATGGACATATTATGGTTGGCAAAAAGTACCCAGGTACACACACCCGACATAAAACAAAACATGTATGATTGTCCACACCAAGTTACAGTGGGACAAACTAATGTGAATATTTTAGTTATTGATTTTTTTCTGTAATTTTTCCATCTTCAGTTTTGATCTCATCAGTTATGCGTGTTGAAGTAGCAACAGAAGTTCTACAGGTCCGTTTTTTAACGAGCAATTTCTCTGTTGTGTGAATTGTAATAAAAAGGAACTTTTTTATAACAATCTTTTAGAAGTTTACAATAGGTGTAAACTTCTATAAGTTCATTTCCATTTCCAAAACTTCTATTTTAAAATCCAATACAGGGATGGGGCTAAATCAAATCACCTGTTATCCTTTACATGCTGGATTACGTTGTTGGAACACTTTCCCGTCTGACCTCACATACCAAACTGCTGACATAATTGGCTGCAACCTGCTGTTAGTAAGAAGTGCACAACCTTCCTTAACCCCACTGAAAATAAATGACCAGCTTCTGCAGCTCATGCTGTGAAACACCTAGTTCAACAGTTTAATATTGTAATTTGGTAATATTTAAATAAGAACAGTTTGACTTGTTTGGAAAAATAATATTTAAGCACCCTTAAGCTGTTATCTTAAAAGTTCTATTCATGTGGCCCTCTAGGATCTAGAGGCAGGCTAGATTTGGCCCCCAGGCCTTGAGTTTGACACATATGATCTAGAATAATTTTTTTAAATGGTATTAAGTGTTTAATAAAACAAATTAGAAGTTTTGCAATCAAGTAATGTTGTAATGTTGCTGAACTTTGACATGATCAGCAGCAGCAACCTCAGATCTTAGGGCTGCCCCACAGAGTGCCTGAGGCATGATGGGAGCATCACTTCTTCTGCTTCTCTTCTTACCCTGATGCGCCCGTCACTCTGGAAAAGGGCAAATCTGGACTCATCAGACCACATGAACTTCTTCCATCGCTCTAGAGTCCAATCTTTATGCTCCCTTTCAGATTAAAGGCATTTTTTCCAGTTTGCCACTGATCACTGATAAGTGGTTTTCTTATGGTTGCTGCTGTTCATTCTCAATCACTGGCGTTCTCTTCACATTGTGTGGAAATGCCAATACTTATCCCAGAGTTTTGCTGTTGTTTTCCTCGATTTCATGTCACCAAGAGTTTTGGTGATCACCGATTCTGATCATTCAGGATTTTTTTTTTGACCACATTTGTTCCCCACGTTCCCAACAATTGTTGATAATACCTTGGACAGTTCTCAACGTAATGGTTTCTGCATCACTTAGATGTTTTCTCTGCTTAGTACCAAACAAACTAACACCTTTTCCATTAACACAAGATATGTTTTTTCACATGGTTTAAGAAATGAGAGACTAAGCATTACATCAGCTGATAATTACCCAATCAGTAATTGCCCAGTAGGAGGTTTGTACCTATTTATAGGTTCCCACTTTTTTGGAGCATTGATTGAGTTGCTCAGATTGTGATACCACATCTGTGAGAATAGTGGCAGGATTGTTGAATATGGCAAACTGTATTGTCTCATAAAAATATTCTAATAAAAATGGTAGAGTAGAGTAACTAACCCACTTGAGCTGTCAACAGTCCATTCTCACAAAAATACAAAATAGTTCACAAGGATTAATATTATGAGTCACTTAATAGACAACTGGTCTAATTTTTAAGATGTAACACACCTCTAGTTAAAAACCTATAAAATGCACTCTTAAAGTTGAGTAGTAAATAGGCAAGGAAACAACTGGCTGTGGGTGATAATATTGCAGACAGCTGCACAAGGTCTCTGATGTCATCTAATGCTCAGTCAGTAGAATAGCACACTAATCTTGGGTTTATGGCCTAACTCACCCCCCCCCCCCCGAAAAAGAAGCAAATGCCGTAATCTTTAACCCTTGTCCTTCCCCGTCCATTTTCTTCTTACATTTGGGAAGCTAAAACACCTAGGTTCAATGCTACTTGACACTCGTCTGGCATTTGCAAAGCAACCAATTCACGAGCATCATTCATTTTCCTTGTTGCTGATTGACCCAAGGACGGTGATGATGAAGACTTTGACTATTATTTCCTCCAGTAATGCCAAGTCGGCTCCGCTGTGTTTATAAATACATGTTAAGACATAAGGGTTTCTTCTGGTTATTAATACAGTCCAATCCAAAACAACTTTTACTTTTTTGACTGTATGAACCTCATCCTCTGTGAAGAGAGCCCAGTCATGCTGTCTGCTCACTAGCAGACAGACATTGGAAGCATTTAGAAAAAATAGGATGGAATCTAATTGCTTAATCCAACAATTATTATGTTACCAAATCATAAAAGATTATGAATGGACCAATTCATATAAACTAACTGTTTTGGTTTCTCCATATTTTTATGCTATTTTATTGTTGCAGCATAAATCATACAATTCTTCCTTAATAAGACATAAACTTTGTCTTTTTTTCCATCAAACAAGTTCAAGTATTTTGTTCCAAAGAAACTAGTCCCAGTTGGATCTAGAAAACCACTGTCAAGAAGCAGTTTGGTTATATCCAGCTCACAGCTACGTTATCATGTCAGTAAAACATGTTTGATGATAATCTGTGAGAAACATGGTACAGACGGACTCCCTGCCCGCCTGTGTAATGGAGGTTAACTTTCTTTTTAGCAACTTTTAACTCTCCTGCTTCCTAAGCATCAAAGTGTTATGTTGCGACACTACTTTGCCAAAGTATTCATACCCATTCCACATATTTTCAATTTTAAAGTCTTGCCACAAAGTTTCCATTGAGTTTACAGGTCTGGACTTTGTGCCATTTCAGCACAAACATATTCTTGGATCTAACGATTCAGTTCTGTTCAGGTTGTATGTGTAAGACTGATTCTACTCGAAAGTGAAACTCTGCCCCATTCTTTCTTTTTTTGCCAACTTCATCCATCTTTGCATCAACTCTGAGCATTTATCAGGATGAACAAAAGCAACTCAACAAAGTGACCATGTTTCTTTGTGGGGATTTGGGGATGGACCACATCTTTGTGGTACCATGTTGGTGAAAGATTTTTGTCTGATCTGACCAGGACACCTTCTTCCAAATGATTACTGTGTTCCCTGCATGGCTTGTGACATATGGATTTTTTTAAGCAATAGCTGTCTTCTTGCCACTCTCCTGTAGATGTCACATTAGCAGAATCCACATCAAATTGTTTTTCCCTGTACAGATTCTTTTACCTAAGAAGCTGGAACTCCTCCAGAATCAGTTACACACATGTCCAGACTCTGGTTACTCATTAGGAAACTTCTGAAGGCAATTTGCACTGAATTTTATTTTTGAGGCGTCCATGTAGAGGGAAAATATAAAATTATTAGAGTATGTTCAAATTGGATAGATCTGAAAATGTTCAAGAGGTCTGAGTGTGCTTGCAAGGTGCTTTATGTCAGCCTAGAGTTATTTTTGCATTTTAGCATCATCATAACCATATTTTTATTCTAGACACATGAAAAGGTCCCTAATAAAGACATAACACAAACACATACAACAGATAAAAAATATAGTAGGTTCTATTCAGTGAACAACACATAATATTGTTCACTGAATCACAAATAAATAATGCCAGTGGTTCCACAATCTTGAGGCAAATCTAACTGTACACAGTGAAGGGTTTACTAAAATTCAAATTATATTACGTTCATATATAAATTTTTTATAATGTAAGTTGTAATTCCCCTGTGAACCAGTTTACACTGTGTAATAATAATAATAGTAATAATAATATATAAGCCTCTTGAATTACTTTTACTTTGTAAGAGTATTTCAAATACTACTAGGAACAATTGTAATAACTTTGAGGTAACTGTGGAATTATAAATGTTTAAACTGCGTCTAAATGTGAATTTCATTTATTTGTCAGGGGACAGTGTAATCCATATTATATAATGTAAATGTGCCGGAGTGAGAAAATGAGAATATTGTGAAAATGTTGAACATAGCTTCCAATGTTGAACTTTTGACAGTATTTTTCATTTCTGAGACACTTAATATATATGCAGTATTCATCAAAATTGCAAAAAAATATCTTGAAATACTTCACTCTGTGTAATAAATCTATGAAACAGATAGATTTCACTTTCTGAAAGGAGTGGAAAAAGTAACTTATTTCACTATATCCTAGTATTTTTTAAAAAAAACTTATTTATCCAAAATCTGCAAAATAAAAAGTACTGCAAACCAAGTACCATAAGTCAGAATGTCCTGTTCAAGAGTGGATAAGCACTGGATCAGTACTAATGTCTATTTTTCAGTCTTCTACTAACATTCTTAAGGAGGTGACAATCTTACAAACATTAGACAAATATATTTGCACACAATCAAAAAGCTAGGTCAGATTATAGCATCATACATATGATGAGTTCGAGGACTCAGGTTAGCTCTCTCATGTCTTTAGATTTTAGCAATCTAAAGACAGATTCTGGAGAAAGCAACTTTGATCATTTCCTTTGCTGCCCATATGAACAGTTCTTCAGAACTTAATGAATCAACCAACTTCAACCCAGTTTTTAAATTAGTTTCTAGTTACTTGGCAAACTGAGACGTATTTTTATGGTCCTGAGCATTACTCTTCTTTTACAACCCATTTCAGTTTTAAAGCTTCCCATTGCACAAATAGTTTCATTGAAGTAAAAAAATATTTATAACTTCCTTGTACAGAACAGAAAGCCATCAGTTAAGGAGCAAGGTGCTAATAGAATCCTAATGGTGAATGGGGGAACATAGAAAAGCTGAATTCTCGTATCACCACCAGCTTTAATATTTTTTAACAGATTTTCTCTTTTGAAACCTGCTGACTTGTACCATACAGAATCATTTAGACTGAACACAAACCATTGTTAATCCCATGGTATTGCCAAAATGTTGCACACATCTTTCTGATAATCTCTTTGTTTGCTAGACAGATCAAGATTAAAACAAGTCTTGTGATGGCTGAAATGGGAGAGAGTAATCTACTCTTAAACCTGGCAGATCTTAAACAGATAAGATCTGCCTGGGATTTTGGCAGTAGTACTACCTTTTGTTTCTTCTCACACCAGAAGAACAGTGTGGCAATTTATTATGAATAAACACTAGATGTTAACTACAGAACCTGCAGATAAATCTCACGAAAGACGCAGGTCAGAAGAAGCACTTTGACTTCAACCTTGTGCTGTTAAACTTATCAATATTAACAAGACAACAATACAAAACTAGAGATCAGTTTTATCTTTTGATAATTGCTAAATCCTGTCCTCATAGTTATTATTTTTAGCAGAAGCAGATTCAGTGAAAAATATCCCATTTCAAATAATCATTACTTTTTCATCTACTCTGGTTTTTCAGGGTTACATTTCTTTATTCTATTTGAGGTTCTTTGTCTAAAAAGAGAAGAAAGCAAACTTTTTTATTTTGATTCAGGTTTCTTTCTCTTCAAGGACAAAAGAGTACAGCAGCAGTTCTAGGTAGAGATTCCATACTGAACCATAAAAAAAACATTTTTATAGGAATGTATTTTTATTATAACTAGTGCTTGTGGGATCTTGCTTATGGAAAAGAATAAGATCATATATCAACTTATCCTTTCATTTTCCAAAGTCTTGGAGTTCAGAATGATGCCATCAGGAATCATGACACCGAGGGAGAGGTGTGTAATGAACTGTGTAGAGTTGGAAAAGAATGTTAATTAATGCAGATACTAATTATTTAAAGTAAAATACGGAAATATTGAGATGAATGGATGAGCATTTAGAATGAAGAGGATTTTTGCCCCTTCTGCAGCTATAGCTTCAAAGCCCCAACAGCCCTTTCACATTGATTTAGAGGAAATATGCAACATACTATTGACCTTGTCATAAGGCTACTCTGACATGTTTGTGGAACTCATCTGCGGATGTTCTCATCAGAGAGCTGAAGTATGATTAATAGACGTTCTAAATCCATCTGAGCTCATCCATGTTGTGGAGGTTTATGAACCGAGCAAAGAACAACCAGTTTCAGCGGAAACAATCACTCCTCTCACCGCCGACTTAACCACTAATGAAAACTGCTTGGAACTGACCAACAGCTGTTCGACATGCAACAGAACGCCTGTGTGCCGTTTTTCCATTGTATTTTCCGCGGGTGAGGATTAAAGGGTCTAAGGGACGTCAAATAAAACTTCTGAATCTCTAACAGAGGTGAAAATAACATGTCGGTGATGGTAGGAATTTACATTTATTTTTTTGTGAAGAATATTCATATCTGTATGTGTGGGGGGGGTGGGAGACTTTTGTACAACATCTTATTACCTCTGTGTTTAAACAATGGTAACAGTAACCATGTTTTGAGCCATATTCAATAAGAAATACTCTTCTTATCAAGAAGAAAGGGCCACACCTTGGAAATAACTATGTTAATACATTGTGCCCCTTGTAGCAAGACTTCTTTGGAGTTTGTAAAATTAGGAATTTTAAAAACACCAACCTGATTTGCACTGTTTCAGTCTGTGAAAGCTGATCAGATCATATTTAAATGAAATAATGGCCTCCTAATTGGAGTCATTAGATACATTATGAGGCAAGATGTCAGACCCTGAAAGTAAAAACTGTTAATTATTAAAAATATGTAAAACAAAATCAGTGCTACAAATTTGAAAGGAAAAACAATTAGCAGTTTGCATCTAAAATAGAAACACCTCATTGCAACATGTGACACCATTCAGGATGACATCACACTAGAGTTAGAATTTTGTTTTCCAGATGTAGTTGTATCTAAAATGGGTTTTAGTACTCAAAAACCATCCATCCATCCATCAATTGATCCATCCATCCATCCAAGAAGAACAAGCTAACTCCAATTGGAAAGGGGCCAGCTGGAACTCAAACCAGGACGTTCTTGCTATGATTCAATCAGAAATGTAGTTAATTTTTAAATTAAAAACTCAATATTCCTAAAAGCAGACATATTGGAATAAATCCTATAAATAAAAAATGTTTCCAATCACCCTTCCTTCATGAAAAAATTCTCAGTGGGCTGCTTCTGTCTCCGTGTATGCAAACCGGCTCCACAGACATGGCTACTCCAGAGCAGATCATAAGCTGAGAAAGTGTTGCCATGGTGATACAGCTGAGTTCAGATAGAGCCAAATAAACGAAGGCAAAGGAAAGCAGAAACTGTGTGAAACCTGCACATACAAAGAAAAACACAAGCAAAAAGTGCATCAGTCTGACCAGATCAACTGAAATGAACTGAGAAGAGATCAGAACCTCATGGTGGAAACTGCACAAAAACAAACAGAACCAAAATCCACAACTGTCTGGAAACATGCAAGACTTCTATGTGTTTGCACAGGGGCGTGCTCTCTTTTCTTATGAATATGGGGGAATTTTACTGCCATATTGAGAGCACACATTTTCAGTTTAAAAGCAGGACTTATGTCTTTCTTCTCAAAACTTGTAATGCTTGTAGAGTTGCAGTACTCAGACCACTTTTTGATTGTCTCAGTCTTGGGGGTTGAGGACTCTGGATTTTATTTCAAGATTGGTCAAGATCACAACTGCAGAAATTTCTCTAAAAAGCATATTGTCGGTATGCAAAACATACAGATTAAAATCCAAGCAATAAGTTGACTTACATATTATGTGTTTCTACTACTGCTGTCACACATTGCCTTCTCTTTTCACTCGCATGCGACGCTCCAAGACATGCGCAATGTTTGTCTCTGAGTGGCAGATGTCTGTCTAATCGTCAGTAATAGAATCCCGGTTTATAAATCATAAGATATGGTGGCATGTAAATTCAGCAGCGCGCCGCTTTCATAGACGGTGGGGACTACGTCCAACTTTTGAATTATTGTGTGGAAGTGTTGACTGACGTGTCACTTATATGTGACAACGCTGAGACCAAAGTCTGCAATATAGTGATGTGACATTCACGAATAATCTGATTGTTCTGAACGGCTCTTTACAGAAAGATAGGACTGGAACCTCACTGAGAGCTGTTCTTTGTTCTTGTAGTGTTCTGTGTACACTGCAGTAGCTATTATTATCTTATTTAATTATATAAACTGATATTTATTTAATTAGTGAATAAATAAAACACAAGAATGGAAGAGAATGCAGTACATGCTCTTTGATTGTTTTCGTCACCTGTCATGGTGGCAGACATTACAACACTGTGCTGCCTGGCAGCGGGAGGGAGGGTGCACGCCTTCTGCTTGGTTACTTCTTGCTTATCGCTCCTTGGACAGTGTTCATAGCTGAGTTCATACTTTACCGTTAGGGCATTGACTTAATTGCTATGTATAATGGAGCAGACAGTGGTGGTTTCTGACATGGACAATATGGGCAAACAGATTGTGGATTGTGGCACAGAGATGGAAGCAAAGCAGAATGAAGAGTTTGAATTGATAATGATATTGGCAGCTAAATTGTCGTTGCGGGACCTTAATAGGATCCCTCCCACCCCCACGAACTGACGCTGTTGTCACGGTTGCTTAGTGATGGTTGCTACGCAGCCGCAGTGAGCTGCTATCAACCCGCGTCTTTTTAAAATGTCCACCTGATACTACACCATCCTTAGCAATAAAACCTCTGGCAAAAATACAGACGTGAGTGGGAAGATGCAGGCTAAACAATTACAGTAAAGTTTAATAGGGGCATTTAAAAAAATGTGTCGGCGATATTCAGGGCACACAGTGGGTTGTTTGATATCAGACAGAATGGATCAGGAGAGGAACCGCAGACCTGTCAGAACCTAAAGAACCAGACATCAGCCTCTACATCCCTCAGTCATTTCCTGAGACCAAAAAATAATATAAATGGCGATTAAAAGAACAAATCATACAAATAGATTATAGATAAATAAATATTGTGAAGAGAAAATAACATATTTGTTCAACATTAAAAACGTTTGTTAGGATTCTGTAGGAAAAATGTTGATATTTTTTTATAAATACAGTGTTTTGTGGTCAATATTATTTCACCATTTTATTAATGTGGGTTGCCAGTTTGGATCAGGCTTCCTATCAAGCTATAAGAATGATAGAAAACATGCTAACAAAAAGCCTCAGACCTGGAGCCCATAGGCGGTTCTAGACACAGGCTAACAGAAGCGGCTCTTTGGCTCTCTTATATATTAAATTATGAAATACTGCCCTGTTTATTGTTTCATTCTTTTTTAATTAATTTTTTCACATATATGTATATTTATTATTATTGATACTTTAATTAAAGATGAGTTGTACAAGTTTATGTTATTGGGGCAGGGGCGGAGGTGTGGGGGGTGGGGGGGTGCCGATGACATGTTCGTATACACCTCAGAAAGTATGCAGTTGCGCCCTTGGTCTCGGGTTAGGTGCTCTTGACTACAACACTAAATGCTTGTACTCAAAACTTCTGCTCTCTTTCAAATATTCACTGTGCTTTCTCAAACCTTTCTCCTCACTCTCAAAACTTGTCTCTGCTCGAATCAAATCTCTGTTCGCTTGCCAATGATTTTCTACTCATGCTTGGAACAAAAAAGTACAGTCGCCTGCAAACTCTCAGTCAATAGAATGAAAGTGTTATACTTGGTGTGTTTGTTTCCTTCCATTGGGTTAGCCTGTGTGGCTACTAAATATCCACCAGTAGTGAGCTACTGTTCAATTGCTAACAGCCTACTGATGTTAGGCAGGAGTTTTGAGATGAAAAACATGAAATCCTACTTCCAGCATGAAAATGTGTGCTCTCGACTTGTGGCAGTAAAATTCCTCCAAATTTGAACTCCAACCAATGTGTAATTGAGCTCTTTGGCCATGTGTGGCTCTTTTTTCCTCAGGAAGAGATGGGAAATATAGTCTATAAAACCAGGATAAACAAATCCATATATGAAACTGTGTGTATGTGTATGTGAGAAAGAGAGTAAAGAGTTAGAGATTTTGTAACAATTATTATAATACAAATTTGTATATATGACTGTTTGTGTGTGTGTGCATTGTGTGTGTGAGGTCTCTATGAAGTGCTTCCTGGGTTTCCTGTTTTCTATGTTGGGCCTTTCTTTAATTTAATCCTGTAGCCAGATACAGTCATTTTGTATATGAACTTGTACCTGCGAGACATTTCTTGTGTTTGTACAGAAAAATGAGGGTGTTTCATGATGCATGCAGACCCCATATTAGTACCTATACAGCTACAGTATATCTAATTTGAAAACTTGTATTTGCTTTATTTATGCTCTTATTGATTGATTGATTTTCTAAACAATGAGATTCTGTTAAAGTGATTTGTCCAGATCTTCTTATCTTACAATGTAGTGAAAAGAGATGATTATATGTCCTTAACTATTACTGGCCCTATAATAATAAACTTTAAATTCCTTCTCTATGACTCGTTTCTATGCAAGTGGTAAATGTTGTCGTTGCTGTGGGGAAAAAGTGTGTTTTTCTGCAGTATTGTAAATGTTCAGATCATTTTTTGATCATGAGATCAAACAGGCCTGTTTCTGGGAGAAATACTCAGAGCACATGAGGACCATATCCTACTATTTGGTGAGATTGTTTTTATTAGCTTAGCCTCAGTACCACCCATCCTCATCCTCATACTATGAAATAAATTAGCTAGAAATGACTGGATGGAATATACTCAGCTAGCAGAAAAAAAAACAAAAAACGTTACTTTTTTTATTCTATGCATTTGATTTATAGCAAATACCATATCAAACGAAAAGCTGATCCCATCTGTGATGGTTTCTGATTTATGCGAAATAAGCATGAGATTTTGAAGAGGATTTAGTTATTAAGATCATTATTTTAATTAGATTAATAATCCTTCATTTATTCTTTGTTTAGATTTTGATGTTTAGTTTGACCTGTTTTATCAGTGATATGGTCTAATGAAGTGTTGCCAATTTGGTATAAAACCAGTAAGATTTAAGATCATCGAGACAGATGTCAGAAAACTAAGATTTTAAACAATAAAATCACCAAAAGAACTTGGAACCGGCTGCTGCTGCTGTTTTCTTTTCACCTGTTTTGACCCTTTGACCACACCACCTCACAGATCCTTGAGTGTAGTAGCTCCAACATTCCCTCCTTGTGAAGCTCATTCAAATTCTGAAAAGATTATTCTTGACAATCCTCTGAAGACTGTGGTTTTTCCTTGCTGCTGTGTCTTTTCATTCCACACTTTTCCCCTGTCACTTTCTATGACTATGCTTGGATGCAACACTCTGAACAACCAGCTTCTTCAGCATTGACCTGCTGTGTCTTCCCGTCCTTGTGGACAGTGCCCATGTCTTCTGGCCGCCTGTCCCGTCATTGTGTAGCCAACTGACCCAGAGTAAGAGAGCGTTCAGACGCAATCTCACACAGATCATGATAAGTGGCTATCATGAACTGTGCACGATCACAACCAAAATCACAAGAAATAAAGGTTTGAAATATTGCACTGTGTAATGAATCTGTATAGTATGAGTTTCACTATCTGAAAGGAGGAACAAATGTACTTTTTCACAATATTCTAACGTGTTGAGGTGTACAATCAGGCTGAAAACCAAGGGCGTAAATCCCATCTCATAATTGGAGGGGACCATAAACAGAAAAATTTCTTAAGACCAATTTTGGGGGGTCAGCGAAGTTTCAATGAAATTTAACGTATAATGTGGTTTCAAAGTTTTCAAACCACATTCAAGCTGCAGGACCAAAAGTGACTAGTAATCCACATCAAACATGTTTTATTCTCAGTAAGCAACCTGCAGAGAAGTAAACCTAAAATTCAAATTTTGCTTCTATATGAGTTTTGTTCAGTCTGACTGATCTAATCTCTGCTACACCTTTATAAAAATGTAAGGTTCTAAATAAAAAAAGCTTTAATGAGTAACTGCTCTTAATAAAATTCCTCATAAACATTGATTTATTGTAATGGCTCCCAATAGAAGTTATGGACTGTTTAAATTATAACTTGTTAAGTTGCTTTATTTTTAAGCCTTTTTTAATTTTGTCATGTCCTGGATGACTGAGAGCCAACAAGTAGGTAGAAATGTCTATCTGGGGGGCATTATAACTTAAAAGTAATATTTGAAGCACCAGGGTTTATATAGAAAAGTATTCAGATTTTATTTTGTGGTTTTAGAGGCTCTACATTGAAGACAGTGATAAATAAAAGCACAGCTTTCTTTTTTTTCTATCTGTTCTCGGCTCCCACACACAGAGCTGGGTCCACTTGCTCAGCCCGTCCTTCCCGCTTCAAACTCTTGTAATTAACTAAAAGTTAAAGAGTTAAATATGAATGAGATGTTTCTACCTTTGACCAAAAAGCTTAGGTCTATGAAAGCAGTGTAGCAGTTTTGCTAATGAGGCAGCTTATCAAGATTCAGCCAAAGTAAGAAAATAACGAACTGCAGTCTGATCTTTATTGTTAATGTGTTTCTTCTTATTGAGCAGTGAAAGTAAATAATAGGTGTTACATGTCTTTTGCTTTAAGTATTTACTTACTGGAGGGTTTTATGTTTGTGCTAACAGCTAACAGCTAGCTCTTCACTTCAGCGGCTCTGCCGAGCTTGTACTATTCAGTGTTGCTGTTGTTCCTCCTACACCTTGGACTGAACCATTGTTCTGACAATGGTAGGGGGGACCTAAACATTAATTCTTATTTTTTTCTGAGATAAATGGCAGATTTATTTCGTTCTTTGTTTCTTTTGCCCTTTCCTGTTGATATTATAAATGATATATGAATGCAAATGTTTCTTCAATTATTTTGGGGGGGGGGACAATTCTAGACCTTTCCAAGATTGGGGGGGTCCGGACCCCCTTGGCCCTCCTGGGATTTATAACTATAGTTATAATTATTACGGGGTTTTTTTGGAACCAGATCTTGGTCGCAGTTAGTCACAGCAAAAACATTTTTTTTACGGTTTGAAAATTTTCTGTTTTTTTAATATATTTTTGGATAGACAGAAAAGCAGGAAAGGTATAGGCTTCATCCATAACTTCTCTCTGACATGTGGTCGCTTGCTAAAGGCATTCAGAGGACAAAGGGCTGTACATTTTGTTGACAGCCAGTTTTTCTTTATTCTTGTGTTTGCAGATGACAGCTGACTTTTTTTGCTGTTGATGCAGAAGTTTCATATATGTGTGATATCATCAATTTCACTACACATTTCAGCAGATAGTCTTTAGACTGATCAGATCTGGGAGTTATATTTTCAACTCACTTGTGTCAGAGAAGAAGAAAACATTTTATGTCTGATGGTTAGAAAAAGGGCGATATCTCTCTAATGACCAGGATGCACCTTTGCCTCATTTTGCTATCCTTCTCTATAAACCAAGTTTTTTTAAATGTCTGCATCAGATCCTAGCGTTCTTATCACATCACAGAATCACAAACATTATCCAAGAATGACCTTAATAGTTACGTTCTGTTGAAGAACAGGTGCAAGCTGCAGAATAAGTGCTCAAGAAATAGGATGGCAGCAGCACCATGTGCACTGAACATCCTATCATGATTCCCCAAAGAGGACATGGGCCAATCAGGTTAAAGATGATCTAAAGTCTGAGCATCTAGGCCAGTTCTAGAGGTTTTGAAATGATGAAAAACATGACAGACAGCTTGATGAGTGTTGAACATCCAGCAGCATCCTCCGCAAAGTATTGGTTGTGAAGATGACCTCCACTTTCTTTTACCAGCTGGGGACCCAAGAAGAAAGAAAATATGCTACCCAGGTAGCAAAACATGTTAATTCAATGTTGAATTATGATCAAAAAGGTTGAGTTTTGGTTAAGGTATATGACTAATGATGGATGAACCATCAAACAATCCTCCAATCCGCCAATTACCTAATGTTGAAAAGATGTCATTGAATGAATGTAGATGAGTGATTGAGTTCTGTTTTTCAAACTGGTCCCCAAGGTATACTGCCCTGGTGGTTTTAGGCATTCCCTCCTTCAGCACACATGATTTTTAACTGATGCAATCATCTGAAAGGGGTGTGTTGAGGCAGAGGAGCATCTAAACCCTGCAGGTCAGTGTGCCTTGAGTACCAGACACCAGTTTTTCGTCATTGGGAAAAACTGGTAATCAATGCTGAATCAATGTATGCTGTTTGATGCACACCTCTCCCCTCTCCTAATCCTCTTTGAGCTCTGGGTGGGAGCATTTTATTTTTGAACGGAGGTTAATCACGTTTTAAATTAAGCACTATATGTTGAGGACAGCATGCTTATAAAAGTTACATGCTACAGCTTTAACATTTTTGTAACCTTTTTAAGAGCAGTACTTCCCTTGATATCAGTAACCATGGTAAATAGGTGAATGTCTGAAGGTAATGTGAAGAGCTTTGAGGTCCTACAAATCACTTCAAGCAGTGGAGCGGTCCGCCTCCCCCTTTTTACACTGGTGGCAAGTTCCAACCACACAGCCACTTTGCTGCTGGCTTGTTTGCAACCGACTTCTGAATTGAATTCTACTCTGAGCCCTTTTGCAGTAAGTTTGGTGATATTACTTTTATCTTAACTGTGTTTATGGAAAAATTATGTATTTTTTGTGCTTATGCTGCAGCTTGATTGGTTAATTTGTGATTATATATGTCAACTAATGTTAAGATAAATAATTCATGAATATTCATTAGCGTGTCCTTATTAATTTAGCTGGGAGTGTACAAGTGGAGCCATACAGTTTCTGTTTGTTCTCACATCTATAACCAGCACCCTATTTAATTATTTAATTTCAAATGTTGTTTATCATCTTTCTAACTGGCGCCTTCCTCACTTTTGTTTTGATGTTTTTCAGCTGCTGCTCAGCAGTTTGACTCAAAGCTGACTGACAAGAACTGCAGTGAAACTTTCAAGAAGTGGCTTCATTACGCTTCAGAGGGGGAGGAAGGCATCAAGGAACCAAAGTCACACCAACCAGAGTCAAACGTGGGTTACCCCAACACATACTGTTTCCCTGGTTCATACAGTACAAGGCTTAACCTCATGGACTCTGTTCTTCCATGGACAATAGACTGTTGTTCTGACAGTCAAAAAGGAGTCAAAAATGTTTACAGATTTATATCTGTTGTCCTAGATAAAATCTAATATTAATGCTTGCTGTCATTTTTAAGTTTGTTTTTCCAAATATGCAAGTAAGACAATTTTGAACAACATAATACCCATCATCTGCCAACAAAACTGTGTGTTTAACACCAGTGAAGAAACCTTTAATGGCATGTTATGATGTAGAACTATCAGACCAAAAAATGTACATGAATCAATATTGATTCCTTAACTTTGATTCAATATGAAATCAAAGTTAAGAAAAAGTGCATGTACATCCACATTTAGATGACGGTTGAATCAATATTGACATAGTGTCAGTTATGATTGAAACCCTAACGTTGATTCAACATATACAGTAAGTCACTGACCACTTTCAATATCATTTCAATATCAGGCTTCAACATGGATTCAATCTTTCAGCCTAATGTTGATTCAATTGATTCACTCATATTTTATTATCTGAGTGTGGGGGCAACAGTGGTAGAAGTTTATCCTGTTGCAGTCGGTGGATTGCTGGTTTGATTCCATCTTTATCTGTCTCTGTCATTGTGCCCTTGGGCAAGACACTTCACCTCCTGCTGCTGGTGGTCTGAGGACCTGGTGTCACCTCACCTCTGTCAGCTGTGGCTGCTATCAATGTGTGAATGTAGTGTGAAAAGTTTTGAGGTAAAGTGGACTAGATAAAGTGCTATGCTGGCCATTTACAATTTCACTTAAAGTTTATCCACTTACATTTTTGAGAACTGGAGAGTTTATAGGTGTTGTGATCTTTAGCCCATTAGGAATCCTGTGTCTGTTTCAGACACAGGATATATATTTTTCAAATGTCTATAACTGCACAAAGAATAATTAGTTAAGCTAACTTTGCAGTAGGCTATTATGGTCTATATGTGTACTTGCTTGCAATAGAGGCATCTTCTTTTACTCACTTTGTCCAAAACTCATGCCGAGGCGCCAACATTGTGGAACCTCAACATTGTGGAGGCAACATGATTCTCCTGCAGGACATGGCGGGATCTTGTTGAACTCTTGGATGTCGCCATGCCTTCAGAATGAGTTTGCTAATTTGTTTGAATCATCTGAGCTGAACATTTCCTAAGGATTTGACTTTAGTACTGACATGAGCTTAATTGAAGATTTTATCCCAAAATGCAAATAGGTTTCTATAAACAATATAATTTTTCACCCTTAAAAAACAACAAAGATAAAACAAAAGTCAAGCTAATTCTCTGGCTGCATTCTTGTGACTATGACGCTGCAGTCAAGTGTTTTAATCATATTAATATGGGTTCTAATATCATTGTGAATCATATCTATGTCATAAGGTGCGGTGTAGAGGTGGTGAGGTAGAACGCTGTAGACCCAGGATGCGATCAATAAACGATTTTTAATAATGAATGTCCAGAACAACACAGTCCAACATGGTCCAAAACAACGGGCAGCACAGCCGAGCGGAAGCCAGGGCTTGACGCCGGTAGCAACCGTTAACAAACGGACGAGACGACGGCCTAACAGCCAAATGAGACGAGGACCCGACAAAGACACAGACACACAGGTGACACTAAATACACAGGAGGTAATCAGGGAACGAGACACACCTGGGAGTAATCGAGGGGAGACAGGACAAAGAAGAGACTCAAGGACACAGAAACTTGAAATAAATACACAGAAAAACACAGATCATGATAATCTAGCATTGTACTTTTCAGATAATCTTGGGTTTCTACTGTGTGGATTTCACTCTACTTCTGTCTTTCAGTAAATCTAGCTTTGTGTGTTAATATTGTTATGATGTACTATATGTTTATTGTCTTCCATATCTGTGCTGTAGATTTAATTAGTGATTTTTCAGTTTAAGCTGGAGAGAAACCTGATCCAACATTCCACAGTTTTTATACTACAGTGATGCAACATTGTTCTGTTGGACTGAAGATACAGTTGTACTTTACATTTCTGTATGGGTTTGATATGAATTTGCATCAACCTTTTAATAACTCTAAAGCATCTGAAATTAATTACGGTCGGGCGTGCTGTGGTGGCGTAGGGGATAGCGCGACCCACGTTTGGAGGCCTTGAGTCCTCGACGCGGCCGTCACGGGTTTGATTCCCGGACCCGCGGCATTTGCTGCATGTCTTCCCCCCTTTCCTGTCAGCCTACTTTCATATAAGAGACACTAGAGCCCACAAAAGACCCCTTGTAGGGGAAAAAAAGAAGAAATTAATTAAGGTCAATAAAGGTCAAACAAGTGAGTTCTCCTAACAATGAGCTGAGAGGATTTTGTTTTTACTGCACCACGCTACTGCTGAATGAAGGGTCAGAAGAGCAAAGAACTGGGTTTTACGGTTGAAAAGATTGCTGGAAATGTGATTTCAGTTCAAAACAGAGTTTACATATATATGCAATATATACATTTGTATCATTTAACAATCCTGGTAATTTCACACTGAGACTGTTTTTGTACACGTTTGGTATGGCTCCCAGTCCTTAAACCTGTGGTTAGTTAGTATTTATCAATCATGAAAATATCTGATTAGTTACTAATTTCGGGGAAAAAAATCCACTATCTTTTTAAAGATGTTTTCTGCCTCACCAATTGTGAGATCCAACAAAAAGATGTTTTTTCCACTTTGAACCATAAGGTGGCAGCAGTGCGATGCCACAGTGCTCAATGGGTTTTTATCCCTTTGGAACTTTTCTCTAATTCGTGCTTTTGGAAGTGAAATCCTGGTAAAATAATTACAATAATTTCCCATACTTGTCAATATTTTAATAATATTAATTATTACTAATAATGTGCTTGAATTAATATTAATTAATAAAAAATATTTGTGGTACAGGAAATGATTGTATAAATGTGCACCCTCTGTAAAGATTCTGACCTCTTCAGTTCAGCTCATGGGTCCCGTTAGTAAAATTAATTTTACCTGTTTCTAGATGACACGTGCTAAGTTATTTTTGTATAAAGCCCATGTGTCTGGGAGGTCCAGTCTGTTGTGTCCTGATACAGACACAACATAAAGCAACTCAAAGAAAGTTGCCTGAAAGTGAGGCTGCTTCCTATTTGTTCTGTAACACCCATCATTGAGAAATGGAAGATGTATGGCACTGGTTGAAATCTGCCAAGAGCTGCCTATACTCCCAATCTGAGTGACCTGCAACAATTCTCCAGTAGCAGCATTAAGGAGGAGCTCATACATAACCACAACAGGAATTTCCCCAAACCCATGCGTGTGACTACACAATATGTGTTGATAAATATCAGACACTACAGGTCAGCAGAGAGGCACCGTGTACTCAAAAAAGTATGGTGGTGGAAGCATCATGCTGTGTGGAAGCCTCACAGCATCAAGTCTAGGAAAGACAGGATAGTGGGCAACATGATGGCAGAGAGATAGTGCCCTGTCATGGAGGACAAGACTAGCTCTTGGAAAGCCAGAAATGTCAACATTGAGGAGATATAAGGATCTTAATGGTTATTTTGTATATTCTTTATTCCATAATTTGTGTTTTTTATCCCTTTTAATATTATGGTGCCTTAACATCAGCCTGCCAATTTAACTAGGGAGGGAAATTAACCACCTGGCTATAATCTCATGTATTTACACGTACATGTTCATTAATATGTATTGTCCCATTTTTAAATATGAACTTAATAACCTAATTCAATCTGACAGACATCAATGAGTTGGAAACAGATTCATTTTCCAGCAAGATAAATGGTAAATGGCTTGTATAGCGCTTTATCAAATCCAGAGGACTCCAAAGCTCTTCACACTACATTCAGCCATTCACACTTTCACGCATGTATTCACACACTGATGGTGGCAAGCTACTGGATAATACTGGATAGCCACAGTTGCCCTGGGGCACGGTTGCTATGCACTGACACCACCTGTTAGGCCCTCTGTGGGTGAAGTGTCTTACCCAAGGACACAACAACTAAGACAGGTCTTGAATTGGCAGCCATGATTTCAATTTAAGTGAAGATCCAAGGGTGTGCATACATTTTATGCATATCCTAAATAACATTTGAATTCATCTGATACATTTTCAATCTTTCTCCTGGGATATTTTATCTATTTCCTTCTTTCTATGTCTTCTACATATGAATAATGTTTCTGGAAACAGAGCAATAATTGGAAGCCCTATAATAAGATGTTTCGCCAAAATTCTCTTTTATCCCACAAGTTCAGTGATGTGGTTTCCATTCCAAAATCTTCTTCCACTAGTCTGGTTGAGACGCCCAGTGACACTGAAAAACTTTCTGTCTTTGTCACTATGTATTGATCTTCATCTCCTTCCTCTCTCTGTCTTGTGGTAAATAATAACACAGCCTATCTTAATCTTCTTTAATTATCTTTTTATACAACAACTGCCCTGAGGCAGAGGATTGAACTCTTCCGGGCCGTCAGATATTAGCCATCGGTCCAGAAGCTGCAGATTAACGCCAAAATCAATTAGAGCCAGAAACTGAGGAGGGAGAAATGCTCCCCTGTCCTGCAAGCTCACCCACGGACTTCTGAGGATTAGAACAGACTTCTGCAGTGTTGATCATCTGTAGGAGAAAGGAAAGGGGGTTGAGGGTAACACTCATTAGAGGGCATGTTTGTTTTTTGACAACAGAATAGTGAATCCGAAACCATCAAGCCCACCCCCACCCCACCTCTAGAAACATGTCGCTGCCATTACTGAGAGTACAATCAGTGAAGTTGATTGCATGCATTGCAAAAACAATCAATTATGTTATCTTTCAACATGAAAAATAACATAATTATCAATATATTTTTTCTCAGTCATCTTAGTGCATTTCTTCAATCATTTTCAACATTCATGTTTGCATTGTTAGAACAGTTTTCATAAAAATCTGTTTTTATTTCATGTAAAAATTATAGACTTGAACTAAAAGCTGAAAAAGTAAACATCTATTGTGCAGTTTTCACAATTCCACAAGTAATTTACAATCAGATCAGACAGGTTTTTATCATATATATTCACCATAATCCTGCATAAACCAATAACAGGTTTCAAGGATCATGAACATAAAATTGTTTTAAACAGCTAACTGTCACGTCATCCTGAATGCTAAATATCTTAGCTGCATGTAAAAAGTAGTTCACTCCACAAAATGTTTTTGAAGTAATACTGTCTTGCTCAGAAATAACAAAATTATGTACATTATTTTACATAAATAAATAACAGAATCTTTTGCTGTTTATCTTTCTACCAACATTCATAAAATATAAAAACCATATGCTCAATTTCACCACTGACTTATACCGTAAACTATTGGGAAATACAGTAAAATAATAAAATATGCATAGCACACAGATCATTACAAAAGCCAACTTTGAATATCAAAGTGTATGAGAAAGAGAGTCAGGTTATTGGAAGCTGAGAGTGGGTGGGCTCACCTTCATGAAAGTTGTGCAACAGATAAAACAAACTGTCTCTAAAGAGATGACATCTAATCTGTAATCTGTAGACCATACCCAACATCACCTGAAAAACTTTTCAGTTTGTGCTGCTGCAGTTACTTATTAATCCAGACAAAACATACATCTGATTTTGTATGATTTGTACTTCAAATACTGTTTATCATCAGTTTTGCCCACTTCTAACTTCATTGCCATTAAACAAAAGAGCTGCACTGTAACAATCTGACTAACATAAAAAGACTTTGTTCAGCAGAAATTCATTCAGAAAATGAATTAAATTTTAAATCAATCTTGGAATGGATGAAATCAGAAATATTTGTTACACACCAGATAAAACAACTTCCAGGGCAATGTTTAAATAAGAGGGTGGTTGTCAGTGAAGAGGATATTTACAGACTGAGACGTCCGAAACATATTACCGTAGAAAATGCATGGAACAACCATAACTCATGAAACATACATTTCATGTAATTTTTACTGGTAGAAAATGTTGAAAACACTGAAATTTATTGGGAAAATCTTAGAAATTGTAAAATTCAGAGAAAAACACTGCAAGGCTGCAAGCAGTTAATTGCCCTAAAATTAACAGCATTAACTGGCCATAAGCAAACATAAGCAAACATATTTTGCTTATGTTTATATCTACTGTAAAACCGTGAACCAGACTTTAAACATTATTTTTACAGAGCATAAAATGCTGGTATGATATTTTTGTTTAATATAATTTTATTTGTTTCTAGTAATTTTATTTACAGTGCCCTTTCTATATCCAATTGAAATCTCAAAGGGCACATTCACACACTGATGATGACAAGCTACTGGATTGTAGACACAGTTTACTGAGTCAGTCTGACAGAAGTGAGAATCGGCTCTTCTGACCACCAGCAGGCGAGGACGGTCAAGTGTCCGGCCTACACAGACAGAGTGAGCTGAACTGGCAATCCACCCACTGCAGCGTGAACTCCTCCTGCTGACACCACCATCATTTATATTATTTTTTTAAATGATGCATTTTGGGTTATATGCAATTTTATGCCAGTCATACATTTGTCATACATGTTAGGCCCTGCTGGTTGCAATATATTGTAGCAACCAAAGAGGCAGTAAGCTTAAGGCGGGGAAGGATACTAACCCTTACCCTAAATCTAACTTAAATATTTTTTAAATTTTACAGTTTTTCTCAGTTGCTTTGATGCATTTCTCAGAACAGAATTGAAAGTCTCAAAACTACTTGTTCAATCTTCAAATCGTTATTTGTGCACATCAAAAAAAGGTTTCCTGCTCCTTTGAACAAGTTGCAGATTTTTTTATGTACAATTTATTGCTTTTTCCTACATTTTTATTTGCTTGTCATGTTGATGGGTCTCTGCTGAATTGTCTCAACCTCCACAATATTTAAGCGTATGTTCATCATATAAGTCTTATCATACAAAATCGTTGAACAAGTTTTCATAGTCAGCCATAATTTTATTTATTTTTATCTGATCTTTTTTTCTAAATCTGCCCTGAATTGGTAAATTGTATTATTTGTCTGGTTGCAGAGACCCTCTCTGCAACCAGACCGCAGTCGACAGAAAACAACGGTTTAAGGACTTCTGAATTTTCAATCAAAAATTATGACACCACTTAGTTAAAGTTCTAGTCTCCTGAGCGCTGCACCACGTCTGTATGATATCTGTTGGCCCTGTCTTCATCCTGGACCCAGTGACTCAGACAGTCTTGCCAAGGTAAACAGTTCACAGCTCTGAACTGATAAAGTGATGATTGCTGAAATATTAAACCATAATGCCTCATACAGTGCGGCTGCATTTACTATGGTAAAATCCTGGCAACCCTGCTGGTAATTTACTGTAAAATGTGTTTACAATAAAATGCTGTAATAGAGTAGTTCTCATATTTCTATCATACAATTCTTCTTTAGACTGTTTACAGAAAATTATCCAAATTCAGATATTATTTCAGATTTCTGAAACTACATCCAAAGATCTTTAGTCAAATTTCCAACAAATTACTTTAAAGACTTGATGGATAAAACTGTACAACTACTTATCCAAACTACTGCCAACAAAGTAAAGTCTGTAGTGCCTGAAGATGTTAATTTACTGCTTAGTAAATCCTTTTAATTTGTTCTAGTCATCCAGATGGATAATCCCCTGCAGCAACAGATTACATGGATTACCACTGAATCCCTCTGAGGAAGGATTAACTTCTAATTCCACACATTTGTGTGCAGGAGTTTACTTTTTGGATTTCCTTTTCTAGCATCTGACAGAAAAACCAAATAATCACACAAGAAGTGACACCAACCAGCAGTTTACAGTTACTTTGTTCAAGAAAGATGTAAATGATGAATGCATACATATATACAGTATAGATAGATAGATAGATAGATAGATAGATAGATAGATAGATAGATAGATAGATAAAATTAGGGGGGTGCGCACCCCCCACGCACGCCCATATATATATATATGGGGGGTGTATATATATATATATATATATATATATACTGCTCAAAAAAATAAAGGGAACACTTTAAGTGTTAACACCTGTTTAAGTGTTCCCTTTATTTTTTTGAGCAGTGTATATATAGATATATATATATATGGGGGGGGGTGCGTGGGGGGTACATGTGTGTGAACCAGCAAAGTTAGCTTTTACACTAATATACAGCTCTGGAAAGAATGAAGAGATCAGTGAATCTCATCGTTATTCCACCAAATATTGATTTCTGAACACTTCCTGAGTTAAACTTAGAAACAGAGTTAAACTAACTCTGTTTAACTCTGCTTTAGAGTTCAGCAGTGTTTAGAAACAAACACGGTTTCTGTTTCTAAATAATATGAACTTGCTTGCATTTCTTGAGTTCTGAAAACACTGAATGTTTTTCGTTATTTTGACCATTTCTCATTTTCTGCAAATAAATACAAAATATTTGCTTGGAATTTCGGAGACATGTTGTCAATAGTTCATAAAATAAAAGAGCAATGTTTATTTTACTCAAACATGGATCTATAAAAGATAAAATCAGAGAAACTGATCATTATAAGTGATCTCTTAATTTTTTCCAGAGCTGTATATGATTTGGTTGGTTTTTATCTGATTTTTTTTTCTTGTAAGGTTCTTTTAATATTCCAAGGCTATAATTCCTCTTCATGTTACTCTAATTTAGCGCCATCCCAGTTTTTTGCCTTCTGTTCAATCTGTTTTCTGTTAGTGGGGGTGTCAGTCTGATCTGGAGATCTGGGGGAGTCCAGCCGGCTGCGTTCTGTAGAGCGGGAGGCTGCATGGGAACCAAAACACTTGTTCGCTCATGCAGGTCGCCTCCTTCTCGACAACAGTACGTGAAAGAAGCTCCGCAGAGCGCGCTGTCACGGTGCGTTAAAAACCGGCACGGTTCGAATTATCATTGGGTCTGAGGCGAAAGCGCAGGGCAGGAACAAAAACGTGCTTTCAGATGAAGGAGAAATACACAAAAGCTTTCTTTCTAGAATTATTGTTACAATTATTTACAGAACGCCACCAATAAGAACAGAGGGGGGAAACAATTACTCAAATCTATCAACCTGATCCAGCTGCTGGGTAACATCTGCAGAGAGTCTGGAGCAAAATACGAGGCCACCCTGCGTGTCCGCTCATTTGAGCGGCTTGATGTCAACAGAACAGATCTCAGAGTTTCACTCAGTTGATGAAGGAAGCTGTATCAGTCAGGGTGGAGCAGAACCCTCCCGACAGACGTGCTGCCCAACTACAACAGCTTCATCATGTGGACAGCCACGCAGAGCACATTTATTCTACGACATGTTGCATTGACTGGCAAAAGAGCGCAAATGGTCTTCTTCCCACGGCCACGGCCCGTGTTGCAGCTTCCCTTTCCTCGACCTATGGAGACACGCAGGCTGCGCGCACACGCAGCTTGTCTCTGCAAACCTTCCATTCTGTTTGCAGGACAAAGTGAGTCCTTTCATTGATGGCCTTATTAGATGTGTGCTCACAGATCAGGGGGCTGGGTTTTTTTCGCTAGGCCTCTACTGTGGGGTTCTTTGATTTGTCGCGTGAGGTATCAATAGAGCGCGCGCCATGGAGCCCTCCACTGAGCCATTATTTGTCAACCAGTTCTTTTGATCAAACCAGCTCTGTCTAGCACAAGTGGCGCATCGACCACTCCACTGGTGTGTGTATTTATAACACTTACCACTAAATAAATGGCGAGGCTGAGAGCTCTTCTAACACTGACTGCTTTGCTGTTAAACGTCATGTTGACGCGTGTGACAGGTTACATAAGGAAGCAGGGCTCGATTCAAATCTGAGTTTTTCTCAACACCTATTTGCAAATATTGATGAATATTTTTAGTTAGGAGAATTCAAACAGGGCGAGAACGAGCTTTTGCTTTCTCTAACATGATGTAGCTTCTTTTTGTCATTGTTAAGATGATTTACATCGCATGCTATGTTTATTAACATTTTTATTAATATCTTCAAAAATAATATTTACTTTATTTATTAGTTTTTCGTTTGTGTTAAAGCCAAAATCATTATTAATGGACTGGTTTTTGTTTTGGTTTTTTTTGCTTGTTTGTGTGTTTGTTTGTTTTTTGTTATTGTTTTTGCAGGCTCAAATTTAAAGCAACACAAAAATTTAATTAGGAAAATTTAACAATTTATCCTCCGAATCCTACCGTCTAATTATTATTATTATTATTATTATTATTATTATTATTATTATTATTATTACTGTTGTTAATATTATGAAAACAAAATTACGTTTATTGGTTTATTAAGAATGCAAAAACAAGGAATTTGACTTCGGCGTCACACGATCGCAGCGCACATATATGAAATATATACTTTAAAATAAATTTAAAGTAAAATAGAATAAACAGAAAATAAATAATAATAATAATAATAATAATTGCGTTTATGTGGAGCCTATATGCCAGGGGTGTCCAAAGTGGGTCCTGGAGGGCCGGCATCCTGCACGTTTTAGTTCTCTCCCTGGTACCAACAACCTTTTCAGCAGGTCAATGTTCTTCTTAGGCCTCTAACGAGCCATCATTTGATCCAGGTGCGTTAAACCAGGGAGAGACTAAAACATGCAGGATGCCGGCCCTCCAGGACCCACTTTGGACACCCCTGATCTATACGATGTTTTTATGTGGCTTTATTCAAACGCAGCTCTTATTAATATGAAAACACAGTAAGAAGCCGAAAGGCCATTAAAAATGTCTCATTAAAGGAGCTGAGACTGAGAGGCTTCAGGAACCTTCCTTGATCAAATGAAAGCTGAAGACTCGAGCTGCAGCGGCCTGCAGGAAGGAGCTGCTCAGCCCGGAAGGAGCGGCTCTTTAGTCGGATTAGTTAGTGAGTTTTGTTCGAGAGCTCCGCTGCTCTGCCACTTGTCCTGAAAGTAGGAGACTGTGAGTGTGTGGGGGTGGAGGGGAGATGAGGTAGAAGGGGCGTGGCTTATGGAAATGATCTCGAGGTGCGCCTCACGGACCAAGCTGTGATTGGCTGGCCCTCTCAGCAAGCGGCACGCGACTAGGGATGTTGCTATAAAGAATCCTCGCGTGGCCGATCGTCAAGTAAAACTTTGAACAGCGATCGTTCAGCCCAGATCAACAGGTTGGTGGAGGAGGAAAAGACGCCATTGTTCCCGCAGCAGCAGGAGCCCAACATGGACGCTGTTCTGGACCCCTTCTCTGCGCTCGACTCTCTCTCCTCCCCTCCTTATTTCGACGATGACGATTTCTTCACGGACCAGTCCTCCAGGGACGGCCACCTGGACACCGAGGACTTTCTAGATGAAGATGTGGACTTCCTCAGCTCTCACCTCCAGGACTATTACAGCAAAGACGGCTGCGGCAGAGCGGCGCCCCACGATGGGGACTATGACCTCGGCAGCCTGTCATTCTCTTCCTCCTCCTCCACGTTTTCTTGCACCCCCGACCTGTCCCCGCAGACCGGCCGCCACGTCGGGCCGCTGCTGAAGCGCCGCAGGCGGCTGCGCTCGGAGATGGAGATGCAGCAACTGCGGCAGGCGGCGAACGTCCGGGAGCGCAGAAGGATGCAGTCCATCAACGACGCCTTCGAAGGGTTGCGCTCCCATATCCCCACCCTGCCCTACGAGAAGCGGCTCTCCAAGGTGGACACGCTGCGCCTGGCCATCGGCTACATCAACTTCCTAGCTGAGCTCGTGCAGTCTGATCTGCCAATCAGAAACTCGAATAGTGAGACACACGCACAGCCAAAGAAGGTCATCATCTGCCATAGAGGAACAAGTGAGTCTGCTTATATTTCTGCACCGTCAGTTGTATGGTTTTTTTGATTGAGAATCCAGATGAACCAGTCCGCTGATGTTTCCTCTCTCTCCCTCAGGGTCTCCTTCTCCCAGTGACCCAGACTACGGCCTGCCCCCGCTGGCCGGCCACTCGCTGTCCTGGTTCGATGAGAAGCAGCTCCGGGAGCAGAACATCATCCGTACCGCCAAGGTGTGGACCCCGGAGGACCCCCGGAAACAACACCATACGGCCCTGACGGACATTGAAAATGAGCCTCCTTTCGGCCTGGTGGCCTGATGAGACCCCCCGGAACCTCCTGATGGGCCTCCAGGAGCCATGAAGCCATTATGTAAATGTCGAACTAGCACTGAAATCGCAACCAGCGCACTGTACGGCTTCCCAACCGGAATCAGTGTTACATACCTTTATCATGTTGATAATTATGTTATTTGTAATTTCCCAGCTGGCAATCGTGTATTTATTATATTTTTTCTTACAGATGATAATATATATTTTAAATTAAATGCAGTGAGAGGAAACATGTTTTGTTTTGGTGTAAACCGATTTGAGCACTTATTAAACGATCTGTTATATTTTTGACTGTGAAATATCCAAATGTTCGTCTTCTGCATGTTTTTCAATAAAAACTCAAACTTATCAGGACAATGTTTGGACTTGGAAAGCAAATTTGTTTTTGTAAATGTTTTTTGCCAATTTTCCCACAGACTTCTCTCCAGTTTTTCAACTTTTGTTTTATAACGCTCTTATTATTTTTAGAGGTCTTGAAAAAGTGTGAACGTTTTCAAATAAACAAAATGAAGTCAAACTGAACTTATTTATGTTATTTTTAAAATGAGCAGCTCCTCCAGCCCACATGCATGGATGACTGTTGGATTAAACATTCATGCGCAGCTTGTTGGGCTTTATGGAGTTGAACTGTGGCTGAAGATGGAAAACAGGATGCAGGCAGAAAGGTCAAATTGGTAAATATGTCTATGACAGAAATATGCAAATGAAGGGCTAATGAGCAGGCGGCCCAAAGCCCCAACAGCTGAAGGTGTTTAGAGCGCAGAGGCGCAGCAGCGCGGTGGGGATCCGCTGAATGCGGCTCTGTGCTGCCAGGTGCTGCCGGGACATATTTTCCAGTGGTAGCAGTGTCCTCCTGCCCATGGCCGCCCACAGCCGCCCCCGCTGCATCGACTCACTGCGGCATAAATGAAGCAAACGGCTCTGAGCGTCCAGCACAAGCACAACGACGCTTCGCTGCAGAACTGCAGAGCAGCTGAAGGCGGAGAGGGAGCGCAGCCTCCGGTGGTTTCAGGTGCGTTTGGATTCGAAATCAGATGTAATTCCTGGAATTATTTTTTTTTTCTTTTTTTTACCTGGTGACACCTTTATCTGACGTCTCTCTGTGCCTCTTCTGCTCTGTGTTCCCTGTCTTCACCGCCGCGCCTTGCAGGAGCTCGTAATCCCACTAGGGGCCATTACAAAGTCACATGTTAGTGAGTCATTTCAGCTTGACCCTTTCTTGACGCTGTGGTACTGTGAGAGGTTTCAAACTGTGGCTGCATTGTTGCTGTTCGCACCTTTCCTCCTTTGGACAGTTTCATGCTTTTCAGAGCGCCTCCTCATCCTTTGGTCCGGCTGCAGTCAAGTGGAAGGGAGAAGCTGAAACAGCCCCGGCTATCATGTCGCTCTGCCTGTTACGGGCTTGGCAAGTCTTCTAAGAACAGCAGCATTTTACTACGTGGCAGGTTTTATTCCCCTCAGAGCCGCTCTGGCCCAGGCTTTATGCGCCGCGCCAAGTGTGCAGAGAAACAGAGAAAAGCCCGGAACAGAGCTGAAAGGAAGGCCGCTGATTCAGCGCAAAGCAGACTGCGGCATTCAGCTCCAAGATCTGCAAAGACGACAACAACAACAACAACAACAACAATAATAATAATAATAATAATAATAATAAATTAATAATAATAATTTCCAGTGAAAGCAAAGTTTTATTTTGTTTTCTAACATAACGCAGTAGATTGCGCAGATTTTCCTCTTGTTCCGCCGTTTTTCTGTCCGCCCCCGCTCTCCCCGGCTCGTTTGACTTTTTTTTTTCTTTTTACTTGTTCCGTCTGTTTCAGATGAACTTGGCCTGGTTGAAGCGGCGCTGTGGGAAACCGGAGTTTACGCACCAGGAAACAAAACGTGAACTTGGCTTCTCACTGCTTTTCAAAGGACAATGATTGTTATGTTTACTGCCCATCACTGGGGAGATGAAAGAAACTCTACGAAGCTCCTCTGCTTTCTTCACGCTTCCAGGAGAGCAAAGTTAAACTCCTCATCTGCACTAATTTTGTTAAATCCGCTTTACGGCTGCATGTTGGCGCACGCGGGGATGGGGGGGGGGGGGGGGGTGCGCAGAACAAGAGACACAAATCAGCTTGATTTCCAGATCATCTCGCGACTGTGGCAGGGTCTTTGGGTTTGGGAGGGGGCTTACCTCAAAACTCTTCATCTACAGCCTGGCATTAAAGCTGACCAAAATCACACCTGATCAGAGCTGTCCGCCACTCTCACTGCGCTTTGGGTGGCTCACCCGTCGCTGTCCGGCCTTAAAAATCTTTATGGGCGTCCCCCTCATCCTGCTGCAGGCCTGTATCTCTGGGAAAGCACCTGGTAGAGAAACTTTGTCTCTTTTCATTTCCTTGCGTCCGGGTCCCTGGACAGCAGCTGCCTAAAAGCAAGCAAAGAGTGGCCCTTGTAGTGTATTCCAGATGGATTTGGCACCGTGTTCCGCGTCTTTAAAGTTCCATTAGCCTTTGTCCACGATACAATATGGCCGCTGTAAAGCATGACGTTTTGCAATAACAAAAAACACATTTTCATTTGTGGTACAGTGGAGTGAAAGCGCAGCGCTTTCGCGGCCCAGCCAAGCCAAACGTATCCCTGCGTTTGCTTTGTGTCCCGCAGCCAATTAACAGCGAGTTCTTTGAGCTGCGCCGCGATAAGCCAGTTTAATTTATGTCTTCTATTTTTTTCAGGACAGAAAGGAGGTGGATTTGGCAATTTTCTTGTCATCACCTGGTGCTTTCTTCACAAGAGTGTAAACTATCCTGGGTGCCTCCAGAAACATATGGCTCTCAGCACCGTGCGCCATTGTATCCTGCGTTGATCACTCATTACCAGCATGTAACAAATCCTTTATTAGCTCTGTTTTGTGTCATATTTTCATCCGGTAGATTAAGCAGATGCTGCGATTGTACAATCCGAGCAGGGCTACTCAAGACTGAAAAGGAGACGGGCTCTCGGTTATGGGAGAGGCGAAGAGAAAAGCAACAGGCACATCTTCAGAGGAATAAAACATTTAGGAGCCATAAACAGACTTCAACCTGCTCTGTTTCAGCCTTTGTGTTGTTTGGGAATAATTAATGTTAATAGGGACAGGTTTGTATCATTTGAATGCAGGACCACAGGTGCAGAGTGACAAGATGAATAAGCAGCACTGATTTTTGCCAAAGCTCGAGGGCTCTTGTCCAGGGTCTCCAAGTTGATAGAAAATATTGTAATCTCTTTGATTCGCAGCATTACTTTCACAGAGAACAAAGCGTGGAGATGAAAAGCTTATGTTGAAGTGAAACGGCCAGTGACGGTGGCCGCTTCACACTCTGAAAGGAAAAGGGAAGGGGGCGAGTCATTGGCAATGCGCGCTCCTGGTTTTGTGCGCAAGTGCTCCATCTAACTCAAATAAAGGAGCCTTTCCAACTTTTAAAGGACCACTTTTAGCCTTTAATAAAGACTGAACGGCTGTAGCCATTAAGCATATGGTGCTAAGGCGCCGGTCTTTTGTCCTCGCAGAACCCTTGAGATCCTAACTTTCGTTCTTTATGGGAAATTGAACTTGTTGAATAATCCAGCTTAATGCACCAAAGGCAACATGTGGTACCGGGGCGCACAGACAGATCCCTTCTGTGGAGGGATCTGTCTGTGCATGTGGTCTTGATGTTCCCTTCAGGGGAACATCAAGTGGCTAATAAAGGAACCGAGTAATGTGCGTTTAGATGATGGTTTAATTTGTGTTAGTCCTGACGAGATCAACTTTCCTGGCTGAACAGAATGAAACATTTGGCAAACTAAACGTGGATGATCAGCGGCTGAACGCACCGACCAGAACTGAGGCATAAAGCGACGAGGACTCGTTTGTCTTGTTACATAGATGGTTCAGGGTGATAAACTGTGGCTCCCGCCTCTCTTTGTTCTCAGTCATGTTTTATCAAAGGTATAATAATCGGGTCACACTTTCATTGAATGTCTCATATTTTCTGTCCCTCCCGTTTTCAGAAAATCATTCTGAACTAAGGATGCCACCTGCAGGTCTAATATAACAGCTTGGCGTCCGCATTTCCCGGTGGTTCTGACTTCTGCGTGTTCATGCGTAAAACTTTCAGGCCTCTTCCGATTTCTTTTTGTTTCAACAGGCTCTCGCGTGTCTGGAAGAGATTTCCGGAATTTAGAAGTAAGTAGTGGCGCGTCCAGTTCTGACAGAGCAGCAGAGGCTCCGCTGTCAAAGCATTCTGGGAATTATTTACCCGACTTCTGGCTGTTTTCCGCTCTTTCATATTTCAGCTTATTATATTAATGCTTATTTCTCGGGTGCATTTTAGGCTGATATCGTTGCGTTTCAGCAGTTCCAGCATGCAGACGTCCATGTGTGGTGTGGTTGTGTGTGACGGAGCCAGTTGGCCGGCTCTGGCCTCTGAAAACCCTCCTGGTGGACTGAACACGCCGGGCTGACCTCTGCGCCGGAGGACGGGGATGAGCCTTTCAATGAATTAGGCAGAAAGACGTCTCGCTATGATCTTTGTTTCGGCTGAAAGCAGGCTGGATATGGGAGGCATTGTGCACAGCTTTTGCGTGCCCCATCATAAAATATTACAGTCTTTTCACATAAGAGGCTCATTTGAAAGCGGAATGAAGCAGACTGGACAGATTTCAGAAAGGAGAAAATTCAGAAGGGAAGCCATTTATCTGCAGGGGGAACTTATATCTGACTGTGAGGATTTGAATGTTCTTAGAAAAATCTTCCACATTTTGACAAATGATTGAATTTCTGTCTCTGACTCTGTAAATCCCCGAATAACTCAACAAAAAAGTGATGAATTGCTAATATGCAAATTGAAGTCACGGCCGTTTGGACGTGTGCTTCCCCATCCATCTCCCACATTCTGCTATGCTGATTCCCGTCGCGCGCAAGCGGACTCTCAACCCGTTCAGACCGGGGGGGCTTTTGTTTGCCCCCTGCACCTCACAACCTCCACCCCCATCGCCTGCGCTGTCAGTTGCCAGGATTCAGAGGTGTAAAAGCATGCATCATTTTTCACCAGCTCTCCGTTCTGATATCGACAAAGGCCTGCGCTCTGGAGCAGCCTCTCCGCTTGTTCCCTGGCTTGAACTTCACTGATATCCAACTGCTCCCTTTTCCTCGCCTGAACGCAGCGCAGCGGGGATGGATTTGCAAGACAAATGCAGCTGTGTGTGAGAGAGAAAGTCAAGTGGCACAAAAAGACCATTTCAGTCAGGCGATGGGATGGAGAAAGTTAGCATTATGTGGGCGTCAAATCAATCAAAAACAAAAGACCACATGCAGAAGATCTGCTTCTGGATTTAGACTTGAGGTTGAAATGGAAGCATAACTCCACAGAAACTGGGCAGACTGGGAGAACTGGGATGGCAGAGAATCCTGCAATGTGTGAGCAGTAAGTAAACAAATAGACATAATCAAATTGCAGACAGCTGAACCTGACCAGTTGAATAATCTGTTTATTCATATAGCCAATGAATTAGAATATACATCCTGATGAGTCTCGTTCGTCAGATTAAAAGAACCTTTTGAAAATGACGACCTTTAAGCATTAATCAAACAAACTTTTCATTAAGCGAAAATTGTTATTTATAAATATTTTTTAATTCGTTGATTCTATATTTGAATCCATTAACTGTAAAGTGGAAAAGGACCATAATTAACAGGTTTTCAAAATGAAGTCTGTGTGTAATTAATCTATATAAAAGATTATTTATATAGATAATCTTAGTGTAATTTTATTACACTTTGTAATAAAATTAAATAAGCTCTGCCATTTTTGATTATATTAAGCATCGGTGCTGAAATGTTTGTAACAGTAAATTAAGTCATATTTTTGATATTCTTGTGTTCTCATTAAAACCAGCATCAGTTCTCCAGTCCCTCCACTGGCTCCGCTTAACTCAGAGAATAGACTTTAAAATACTGCTGTTTGTTCATAAATCACTTACCAACTCAGCACCACAATACATTAAAGATCTGTTTTATCATCCTTCCAGACCTCTTAGGTCTTCTGGTTCTGGTCCAAACATGGAGAAGTAGCATTCAGCTTCTATGCACCACAAATCTGGAAGAAACTTCCTGAAAACTGCAAAACAGTTGAAACACTGAGTTCATTTAAATCTAAACATCCACCTGTTTATAGTTGTTTTTGATTCACAGTAGCTGGAACACTGATCCACATATATAATGTTGATGATTTTGATACTGGCACTTGACAAAATCTTATATTTACTGCTTGTTTCATATTTGGTGACTGTATAATGTTTCTATGATGTAAAGCACTTTGAAACGCCTTATTGCTGAAAATGTGCAATTCAAATAAACTTGACTTGACCTGATAGACACAGGACTTTCTAAATGACTCAGAGCATTTTGAACTCTGTCCTGATGACAGTGACTGGTGCTTACAGGAATAACTCACATTAACTCAGGAGTAGTCAGATTGTCAGGAAGCCCTCCACAACTTGTCAATGGAAGTATTACTGTACAGTGAGCTTCTGTTTTTCTGCTGTGGAGTGAATGCCAGTGGAGGAAGCAAAGTGTAGGAAGCCCTCCTGAGCATCTTCAACACACTGTGAAAAATTTCCAAAGTTGTTTTTATGAAGAATTCACTAAAACAGCTTGAAGGACACAAGTGAAATACAATTCAACATTATCTTTATGTGTGTTTACAGGGTTCATCTGCTGAAATCAAGACTGCTGTGGAGCTACAAAAGCCTCAACGTTTTACCAGAACATATATTCCTGCAGTAAGCTGCCAGGTAGACTCCAGAGGAGCGACAACCAAGATTCTAATATAAATGTGAATTTAATTTGTTATTGTCACTCACTGATTGTATTTCTTCATTACTTGTTGGTTCCAGCAAGAAAATTTGAAAACTTGTTTATATTAAATGCAGAAAAGCCCATATTTAGGTAATGATTGAAAAACATTCCAAATATGAACAAATTATTGAATTGCAAACCTTGTTCCAAGATGTTTTCCCTTATTACCTGTTGTTTTTGTCAGCTAATAGATTCCAGTGAATCTACTAAAGCAACATTACTCACTGTTGCTTTCAGAACATCAAATGACTAACAGGTGAGAATGAACCTGGAGATTATTGACTATGTTGAAACATTCTCAATATGGAGTTTCATTTTTCATTTACACCCATAAAAGCTGAAGTAATTATCTAGCTTCTCTTGTAAAAGTGCTAATAGAGATGACAGAAAAAGGGTTCTCTGGAGAAGAGAATCCACAAGTTAGTGTGGCTTTTTCAAAGACAACATATTGTGCCTAAAATCAGTGTCTTGTTTCATTAAGTTAGTGCTTGTAGCTGATGTAATTTGCTGTGGAACAGGGCAGCTTGCCCTGCCAGTAGAGAAGTCATATCCAATCACAGAGCAGCTAATTGACAGTCTCATGTGGGGAGAACAGCTAATTGATTATAGGCCTGTCCTGTTCTGAAGCGCCAGGGGACCAATGGCAGTGGACTCTGGGAAGGTTTGGATCTGCACACACTAATTACACAGACTTTGGGTATTTTTCTTTTTTTCAGAAATAAAGAGAGACAGCTTTTACTATCTTGTTGGAAAGATTTATTCTCTTCCGTACAACTTTTATATGTTAATAAAGGTGCATGTGAATAAATTAGAATATTATTAAAAATATTTTTTGGAATTCTGAAGTCAAACTCATATTACACAGGTTCATTATATAGAGTGATATGTCTAAAGTGTTTATGTTGTTGCTGATTATGACTTACGCTTAAAGAAAATCCAAAATTTTGTCAGAAAAGTTAAATATTACAGCAGATCATTCAAATGTGTTTAATTTAAAATGAGGGTCTTCTGAAAAGTGTGTTGATGTGCTGTGCAGTGCATGCAGTCAGTCTTTGGTCAGAACTATGCATGAGTTACAGCATCCATGCAGAGGTGCATGGAGGAGGTGAGCCTGTGGTTTGGCTGTGGTGTTCAGGTAACTCATGCTGCTTTGCTATCATCTTCAGCTCATCTGCATTGTTGAATCTGCTGTCTGTTTTTATAACAGCCTATAGTTTCTCTATGTGGGCCTGTTTTCTGGCCTATCTAGCACAGTGCTCATTAAAGCAGGTATCAGTACTGTTGGCACTGTGCACCGGTATCAAGTTCTGCTGGAAAATGAGATAAAAATCGCTGTAAGTTAGTAGAAGAAAGAATGAAGTACTGACTTAATGAAGTCCAGTGAAGCAACACCAGCAGATGATGTGGCTCCTCATTTGAACAAACTTCACACTTGACCTTGGAGCAGGTGTCCGCCTCCAGTCTTTCTCTGGACTCTGGACCTTGATATGAAATGTGTTTTGACTTTCATCTGAAAAGCAGACTTTAGACCACTGTGGAACATTCTTAGCTGAATCTTACCTTAGTGCAGGTAAGATGCATCTTTTATGGTCTCTGATTCAGGAGTGGCTTTAACTCAGAAAGTGCTACAGTTATAGTGTGTGTTGTAGATCTGTCTGTGTATGGTGGCTCTTGGTGCTCTGAGTTTAACTGCAGCCAATTTCTTGAATAAATTTTGCTACATAAGCCTCTAAAAGTTGTTGCTGCCACTTCATCCACTTCACAGTATATTCTTCTTAGGCCTCTAATATGCATAGATACAGCACTTTGTGATCAGGCAGTTTGTTTCTCAAAGTCTCATTCTCAGGAGGAAACCTATTAACTCTTATTCAGCAGAAGGTAACACCTAAATGCCAATGTCTTATTGTCTATTTAAAAAGAATTAAATTGCAATCATTTCTGCAATAATAACGAACAAATATTTCATAACATTCCCGTTCCCAAATCCAAACTAAATTTTAAAAAAAGTCATTCGAAATAGGCATGAAGTAATGTATAATGAAGAAAAGAGGCAGTTTAAAAGAGCTGATGGCAGTAGTTAGCTCTTCTAGCTCTGAGTTAGTTTTAAAGGCTGTAGGATGAAAGTGCATCACATACAGTTAGTCACATTTAAAGATCAGCCAATGTTTATGTCTAGAGGTTATTCAGCCGGTCAGAATAATTTTACTTTCATTGTGAATATGCCACTGATGAGCTCAAAGCATGTTCACTTAGGGAAGTATTGTGGGCAACAAGTTCAAAAACTTTCATCAGTTCACTTTTAGACTTTATTTGTGGAAGTGTTATATAAAATGAGACACAACCTTTTTTACATTAGTCTTGCATTTCACTGTTTCATTGTGACTGAAAAATAGCCAGTGGTTCAATCCAACACAAAGTGATTTTTTTGTTTTCTATCAAAGTGAATGTTGGGTTCGGCCCATGGGAGGAGCAACATGACATTTCCACTGCGGCTACTAAACAGGTCAGCCAAGGGAACCATGGAGTCCAAAGCAGTGGGAGGGAGACACTTTGAACCAAAACCGTGTAACTGAATCTAAACCAGTGGTTAAACCCATTCAACAGTGTAGGAATGGGGAGAGCCCAAACAAAACAATGCAATTCATAGTCTAACACAGTCTCTGTAGAATGAACAAGAAGGGGCTTTAATCAGGCAGAAAGACTCATCCAGTCTGTCAGTCAGTCAGTCAGTCAGTCAGTCAGGCTACAGAGGCCATTTCTTTAATTTGAGAACCCCTGATATTCAAACACACATCTATTCCTCACTAGTAAATTTAGATGGTGCTGGGCTGGACTATGATTTTGTTTTATTTCTTAAAAAGTTTATGGCAAAAGAAAAATGTAAAGGCGTTTCAGTTGGTTGCAACAAAGACATGCGATAAAGTAAAAGGGGACGGAGAATGGGGACTCTGGAGTCAGTCTGCCCTCAGCCTGACCTGCAGCTTTCATGCAGCTTGAACACATCAGAAATCCTATTGTGGGAGGTGATTAATTGAGAGTGATAACTTACCATGAACATAGATTGTTATAGGCTTTAATGTGGTAGGCCTGGCTTTTTAAACGCTGCTTTCATGTACTTTGTAGTCCAGCATATGGGCCCAGACGTATTCACTGACAAAAGGCAAATGGAAATTTATCACGCTTGTACATCCCACTAACAACATGCCCACTCTCTTTTTATTCCAACCCAGACTTCCTTTTGGTCATATACTTTTGAAACAAATCTAAGATTAAAATGCATTTTCTATTACAAAGTCAACAACTTATCTTAAACAAACTACAGTTGCAGCTACTGCTTTCCAAACAGATCAGTATAAATTAAGACAATATTTCCATTATTATTATTATTATTATTACATATTCCATTATGTAATAATGATTGCATTACAAAATACTAGAACATAAACATTTTCAAATCAGAAAGCGTCACATGTTTGATGAGTTGACTGTTATTTCTGAAGTTAAAGATGTTTCTATTAAAATGATTTTTGCTTCACTCATTTGGAACTTTCTTGAAGAAAAAAATCAATAACGATATAAAATATTTTTAAATTCACACTTCTGGAAAAATAATAACAAAATCAAAATAGAAATAATGAGCTTACTTGCTAACCTGCATTTATATCTTACATGATGAAAACCTCTCAGTCTCTGCTGTCTACAAATGTACAAAGATTTGAATGAAAGAAATACTTCTTTTACAAGCTGCAGAGAAACACAAACTAACAAGAATATCAACTAAAAGAAAAGGATGGAACTGCGATCCAATGTCCTTAACAGACAGTTTCTTTTAACTTCCTGCATTTTGAGTACAGCCACATAAAAGTCACATGTTCTTGTTGTATTGCAATGCTTGGTTAATAAAACTTATATTTTAACATTCATGTGTTTGTTTTGACCCAATACTTTCTGTCTTACAATGTTCTGAAATGTGACAACAGCATCTTCCATCTGTTAAAGTCTCACCTTACTCATCAGTGGGCCCTGAAAAACAGTGCAGACAATTTATGAAGCCGTCAGGCAGAAGATAACAGTTTGCATGACTTCTAAACCCCACTGAACCCAACTCCAAGCCTCTGGTCCCTATTGAACAACTCATTGTTCATATTTGCTTGTGCTTATGATTAATCTTTATTTCTTTTCCTGGTCCTTACCTGCCATGATCCCTGGAACTTGCCAGGGCCTAACCTAATTAAACACATGGAACTAATTGGACTGCAAAATTAGTTCCTGCTGCAGAAGGGAAATTGCATTCCTTATTTAAATAAGCTTTTGTATTTAAGTGAATATTTGTATTTAAAGTTTAATCCTTTTCATTTCTAATTTTTTGCATTTAGTTCATTATCAAATTTAGGTGTGCTGCATTTGTGATTATATATTATATAATATTATTATATATATTATATATATTAGAGACAATAAAGTTGTCTCTTTATTGATTAGTGTATATGTTTGTTTGTGAAGCCAGTTGTTCACATTTATCCCTGTGTTCAATTGTATTTTTGACCTCTTTTATGAGCTCAGCATTTATTTTTGTAAGTATAATCTTTTGGGTTAAGGTAAAAACCCCATTCTTATAATCTTTCCTGTAACTATTCTTGCTTTTCAATTTGGTGCATCACAAGCACAGAATAAAATATTAGATATTGATACATACATAGGTGCTTTCATCATGCTGATTGTTGCAACTTTGTAAACATAATCAGTTACTGAACTATCACCACATGCATAGAAGAGCCGAGGCTCTATACTTTTTTTGTTGTCACATTTGCAACATTGATGACATTTATAATCTGCCTAGATTAGCAGGCTGATTTCAATGTGTCCGAGAACTAAGTCTGTTTGAGCTTCTGTATTGAACCAGTGGGGGAGGGGTGGGTAGATCTGTGTGAACTTAGCTTAATTAGGCAGGGAGACCAATCGCCAACAACTCAATATCAAGCCTGCAGATTATTGCAGTCAACTCAGCTGTGTAGGTCAGTGGAAGTCTCAGCTTCCTCAGGAACTTCTGGGGTTTTCTCCAAGAGTTTACTCTGTGATATTTGCTTTCCATCCTAATCGCACCCCCAATGAAAACACTAACAAGGATTAATGGAGAGTAAACAAACCTCTTTAACCCATTAGCCTTTTTGGACTTGTATTTTTAAAATAAATTTGTAATGTCAGTGTTGATTTATCAGAGTTAAACTAAGCACATTAAAGTAATTTAAAAAAAAATCCAACTACTATGATCAATCAAAAGGTTTAGGTTTCACATTGAGAAAAAAAGTCCTAATCTTTATTACTTTCAGTTATACTTTGACATTCTAACGAGCTGTTGAATTGATTTAGATTGAAACATTCAGATAGAATTATTATATTTCCATGACACAATGAGTTGGTGAAATGGTTCTAGAAAAGAGGAGGCTTCATAATTTCCTTTGGTGAGAGTAAAATAATGACCCAGGGACTTACATCCAAGTCACTAAATTTAGTCTAGTCGGTTCCAAGAGCGAGTTATATATTAGAAAGCGAGCTACCGTTAACAGAAGTGGTTATTGGAATTATGCAGCTGTGAGGGCTACTCAGCTGATTGTTTCTTAACTGAAAAAGGGTCGTAACTTCTGGATCGGAGGTAGTTAGAGCTAGACGAATCGCTTTCGACACCAGTTTGAATAGATTATCTCTTATAGATCTCATATAGGGTAATACCCAGGTCTTAGAGATTTTCCGGACCTGTTAGACAGAGAACTGGTCAGTAGTCAGCCCCGGAGGGATGTGATGAAGTGGGCGGGGCTAACTATTGCAGGATAACGGACAACATCTATGTTATAGTCATCAGTTATGCATAAAAAATGAACAGTGAAAGATATCGGTGAGATGCTAAGAGTCACTCTGATGTGTTTGCATGAATGAAAATATTACATGTGTTCAGCCTGAAGCTTCATGTGAAATAAAGAGACCCAGAAAAATAGAATAGTTGATCCAGCTTCAATAATTTGCTTTTATAAGTAACAAATATTTAAATTAACTGGACATTTAAATCAGACTTATTTAAATCATTTAGGTTTTTTCAAATACATAATTCATATCCTTCTCATGGATATTTATGGATTTTCAACTAAAAGCTTTAAGTTCTTCCAGATCAAAAAACTAAACGTGCTGTGGTGGCGCAGGGGGTTAGCGCGCCCCACATTTGGAGGCCTTAGACCCGCGGACGTCGCGGGTTCGACTCCCGGTCCCGACGACCTTTGCCGCATGTCCTCCTTCAAAAATGGCGCCGGCTCAGCTGGCTGCCTGCAGACGCAGCTCCCGTCCTGTGTGTGTTAATCTGTGTATAAAAAAATTCTTACTGTAACTGCGAAATAATTTCCCTGCTGGGATGAATAAAGTAATTGTTCTTCTTCTTAAACAGATTATCACTCACAATATGCGTAAAAATATACCTTCAAAGTTAATTATTTTAGAGGTGTGTTTTTGAATATTATTTTAATTTTCAAAAAGTAGCAATATACTTTCATGGCAATTAAACATTCAAGTTAGCTAAAAAATATATCTTGGTGCACAAATGAATCTTTTTACATTTTATTGTGTATCTGCTATCTATACCAACTAATGCTAACAAGGCCATGGGGAACTGGTATCATTTTCCAGCAGTGATTTAGTGAGAACTACACCCTGGACACGTGGGCAAGTTAGTTTTTTTTCTTTTATTTTTGTTTATCATGTTAATATATTGCTACAATATTTTGTAGACACCTTTAAACTTTGTTGACAGTTCCAGGTTTTAACAAATAATCCAAAGGAAAATCCACAAAAACACCAGAAGGTCAGAAGTTTGATGACATATCAAGCCTAAATAATAAAAAGTATTAGTATTGATATTGATATCTGTTATATCTGTCATTGCCTGTAAACACCTGTCAACAAAGGTGGGCAGAGTACCTAAAAATTATACTCGAATAAGAGTAGCACTATTTTAACATATTACTTATTTTACTCAAGTAAAAGTAAAAAGTAACTGTCCAAGAAATTACTCAAGCATGGGTAAAAAAAGTATTTGGTAAATGAGCAACTCAACTACTAAGTAACAAAACATTAAATGTAAATTACTACCCAACTCTGATGTCTCTTTGCTGCTGTGGCAGAGAAATTTATGGGACAATAAAGGATATTTCTATTCTATTCTTTTTTTATTCAATTCTACTCTGTTCTATTGGTGATACTGGCTCTGGCATGGAATTGATACAAAAATACGCAGCATTGTACGCCTCTAGTATTTAACACAGCTCTTTTTACACAAACAAAATCCCCACTCATATGTGTTGATGCTGTTGACAGTGGATGCTCATGAGACATGGTAGTTGCTGCTACTGTAGGATCTGTAGTCTGTGAATCTCCAGCAAAGTTAACATCCTGACATCAGACTTAGATGCTAAAGATGCACTGAACTTTAGTTTGTTTTACTTGGGCTAAAAATAAAAATAATTTCATGTTTTACATTTTTTAAATTTACTGTTAAATTAACAGTTTTAAATTAACTGAACCCACAAAAGTAAATTGTCATCACCAAACAAATGAATTGAGTGAGATTCTTTCAGGGGCTGACTGCAGTGCTTCTACAGTCTATCACAAGTGAAAGAACTATGCAAACCAAGACTTAGACAGACTAATGAGCATTGGATATTTGCTTGCTCATCAAAAGATCACATGTGATGGAATGGAGACATTATCCACATCATGTTTAGTCTACACTCTGATTAAAGGGGCGTTGCTTTTGCTCCCTTTTAAATCCATTGTGTGTTTTCCGCCATTCTCAAGCTTCATGTAGCGAATGGCAGTATTTGTGCTTTTAGCGCTGGCCATGGCCTGGCTGACCTGGCCAGTGCTGTCCTTTCTCATAGCCCGTGGTTCTGGCTGCTGAATGGCCCTGCTGGCCTTTCTTCAAGACATTTAGCCAACACTTTGAATGAACTGCGGTGGCTGATTTAAAGCTTGTGGTCAGAGAACCAAGTAAAGGTCATGGCAGCAAAGGTTAACCCTGGAACATCTGATTTACTCTGCTTCAATATGTTTGGAGTCATATATGGAGCTGTAATGATTCAGGCAGCTTGCCTTGACAGGCAGTGAACAGCCACACAGACTGCATGCAAAATCTTCAGAAAAACAATGAATTTTAGCACATCATATGATATTATTTCACAACAACACTCTTAAAACCCTGAAAAAATATACTAATGCTAATGTTTATTTTTAAGGCATTTTAAAAATATATTGGAAGATTAAGATTTTGTGTTAAGCATAACTATAAACACAAAATAATTATGTTCCTGAATGGTTTCCTGATAACAACTCTACTACATTTGTATTTCCTCCTGGCTGGAGCAATGTCCTACCTAGATGAACATGTGGTAGGGGAGGTGCTGTAACTACTGCCTGAAGAAGTTCTACTCTCATCAAGATGTGCATCTCCTCAGTCTGATCAGCCAACGAGACAGTTTCCTCAGTCTCGTTCTGATCAACATTTTCTGCCTGTTTGCCTTCAGGAGAAAAGACTCCCAAGATTATCCACTGGGGGATCATTCCTACCAAAACTCAACAAGTTTTCTTTTATCTGCTGTTCTACTGATACTTGTCAGTCATAGCTTCCTCAGTATTGAGATGAACCTTGGTATCATATATGACTAGGACATCCTTTAAATTTCCTATTACACAACTTCCTAGAGGAGCCGTTTGCATAATGGCTCTCCTCCTGTTCCTGAAATGGCTCATTTGGAGAGCTATTGTTTCTGACTCCTGCCAGTTTTAGATTTAAAATATGTCTCGTTATCAAATTTGCGTCCAGCATAATTTTCAAGTCCTATGCCTGGACCTGCACTGATTTTGAATTCACTGTTTAATTAATTAGCATGGAATTTAGGTTGTATGTAAATAAAACTGAATCTGTCATTATTACTTATTTCAGGATTTGAACATTTTGAAATTATTTCATAGGGGACAGTGAACGTCTGTCAAGTATCAATACAATGACTTATTCATGTTTCTGTATTTAAATGTCTATTTGTCCTGTTTGTTGTAAACTGGTGCTCTATGAAGACATTTTATTTATTTGGGGTTATAAGTGTTAGGATTTCTACCCTGCAATCAGTAGACTGCTGGTTCAATTCCCACTACCCCCACCTCTGTCATTGTGTCCTTGAGGAAAACATTCCATCCTCCTTGGCTGCTGGTGTTGGTCAGAACACCCAGTGGTGCAATATGGCCGCCTCACCTCTGTCAGGGTGTCTCAGGGCAGCTGTGGCTACAATCAAATAGCTTGTCATCATCAGTATGTGAATAAGTGTGTAAATGGAAATTATTGATTTCATGTACAGTGTCTTTGAGTTTCCCCGGAAACTGCCCAAATCAAATAACTGAATGAAATAAGTTTCTAAATAAAAGCATAGATTATCTCTTTATTCAACTTATTTATTGTTACAAGGAAATAAAAAGGTTGATTCAAGCCCCAAAACTGAAACTTTTCACTGTTGCTCTAGTGATGCCCTAGTGAAAAAAAACATTTTAGTATATTTCAAACATACTTGTGTAAGTACATTTTAAGTATATTAACTATTAAGTGTACTACATATAAATATATACAAAGTAAAGTAACATTATGCTTGTACCAATTTTAACTTTGAACACACTTAAATATAATTGTACCATAATACACTTTTAAGGAATATATTAAATAAAAGTATACTTTAAGTGAACAAAATATGTATATCAAGTGTACAATAAAACAATATGCTTTTAAAGATAGTTTGTGTATTTTTTAAAATATTTTTTAAAAATCTATTTTTTCAAAATAGATTTTTTTTTAAATTCACTTAAAGCTTACTTTAAAAGTAAACTATTAAACATGTGAAAATCTCAGTTTCTTTTAAATTACATCTCAGTGTATCTAGTTAGTAAGCTCACTAATGCATGTAGCTTAGTAAATTTGTAAATTTTCTTTTCAATGTCAATATGTATTCATGCAGATAAAGTTATATTATCCTAATCTCAGTGTACACTTATATTACATCTCTTTCAGACTAAGGAAGTATGCCTTTTTAGGTGCCTTAATTTTTTACTATTTTATTAAAATTGCAAAGAATTAAAAAAAATTAACACTCCTTAAAGTGAAGCTTATTGTAATGTTATTTAACAAAGAGACTAATGTGTTCATGCTTCAAAACATCAAAGGTTGACAGTTTAGTGACAGAGGTTCAGTGGTGGAGAAAGTACTCATACAATGTACTTAAGTAAAAGTACAAATACACAGACAAAAATTTACTCAAGTAAAAGTCAAAGTACCACATTATTATTTTACTTAAGTAAAAGTAAGAAAGTACAAGCTTTTAAAACTACTTAAGTATTAAAAGTAAAAGTACTTGCCGACCATAATACCTTATATAATATATATAACGGCTTATATAATGTCATTAAGTGTACCTATCGTATTTAGTTTTAATAAATCAGTAATGTACCATTTTAATGAGCAATGCTGCAGATAAAGCATGTTTTTATTGTGTTTACCCCCTGTGACAGTTTAGATTTAGATATTTTATTCTATGCATCAGAATTCCAGGGATGACCTGCAGGGTTACATGTAATTAGGCAAAATGAGAGAAATTATTATACCTTTGAAATGTTTTATTTAATTCAAAATAAACACGTTCAAAAGAAAATTGTTTCCCTGAAAAAAGGGACTTTAAACTGACCTAACAAACATCAAGCGATTTGGAAACATCTAGTCTTTCATCCTAACAAAACATGAACTTAACTTTTTTGCCAGCTATTTTGAGAGAACTCTTAACAGAAAGGGGCTGACAATAAACACCTTCCAGGCAGGGGGGGTACGGCTGACTCTGTGGGCGGGCATGTCCGCCAATGTCGCCGGACTTGCAACAATTGCGTCTCATTGGAACCCATATTCTAATTTATTGAATATGACTGTAACTGTTACATGGAGATTATTTTAATGGCCCTAACATTTATTCAATAACCAGGACGTGAAGGAGTTTAGCGTCAACTTATATGTAACATTCATGGCGGGAGACGTGATCACGACCGCAGTAATCACTGTTACTTGCAAGTTCATGCTAGCTTATAACAATATACAGTGATCGTATTTATTTACTGCAGTCGAGTTCAACAAAAAGCTTGCTAAGATTACATAAAACTTCACTAACACAAATTAATTTAACATCGATAGCGTTTAGCAACTTAACTTACCTCAATAAGTTTTTTCAAATGTGATGGTGAATTTTTGAAAGATAGAATTTCATGCTTTCGGGGAAGGCAAAGGCGGCATTGGAATCTCCAGGAAGCGTTTTTTGACCCAGTTATTTCAAAGAAATGTTTTAAATAAGGCCATGGGTGGGGCAGGTCTTCTGGAGGATGACTATCCTTGGACTCCATTCTGAGAGTTAATGATTCTGCAGGTCCTGCGTACTGTGCTGCTCTTCTTGAGGGAGGGCCTAATGGTTATTTCCCGCTTTGGATTGGTTCAGCGGACTGATTCTGCTCTCGCCATTGGATACTTTCAAACTAACGAACAAATCAAAAAACTGAAATGCGTCTTGGATGTAACGAGTAACGAAACGCTATATAGAAATGTAGTGAAGTAGAAAGTACAGATACTTGCTGTTAAATGTAGTGGAGTAAAAGTAGAAAGTATCCATTATTAAATCTACTTAAGTAAAGTACAGATACACGAAAATTGTACTTAAGTACAGTAACAAAGTACTTGTACTTCGTTACTTCCCACCACTGCAGAGGTTCTACGACAAAAACAATAATTGTCCTTAACACTAAATGTAGCAGGTATCTTCAGTTTCCCATCTCTCTGAATATGATCTGGTGTTTTCAGTTTTGTCACTAAAATACAGAAGCTGTCTTTACCCAAACCATTTTTAGATGTATGATGTAAGATCAATTAGTGAGCAGCATTAGCTCCAGTTCACACTCCAGACCAGATGGTGGCGGTAATGCACACTTTCAGTGTTTTTGAAAAGTGCCATAAAAATAAGAACAGCATCACTGAGAAGCCGGGCAGGAGAAGAAATACTGTTCAAATTGGAAGAGCTGGCCAAGATGGCGGCGTGAGTGGTCGTTCTTTGCAAGCTCTCCCGAGATTGTCTGGATAGGGAGCTGTTATTGCTGCTTTAACGTAGGGAAGCATTTATTCTGATACCTTCGTTAAATATTGTGCTTAAAGCTGTTTAAAAAGGACGTCTTGAAAATTTTAAAGAATGGCTGCAAGTGGTAAGCGCAAATCCGTCAGCACAGAAAATACACCAACTAAGATGTTGGCTAAAAGTCACAAATCGACAGAAGACCATGACTTCGCTGAAAATATCATAGCAACTTTAAAGTTGACGATAAACGAGAGAGCGGACGGTCTTCAAGCAAGCATAAATGATCTCAAAGATTCGGTGGATTACATCCATGCTGAAATGAAAGAAATGCAAGAAAAGATGACAGAAACCGTCGGGAGAGTTGAGAAATCAGAAAAAAAGGTGCTGCAAATGGAAAATAAGCTGCTCGAACTTTCACGTTGTAAAAGAAGATGGGACTTGCGGCTTTCGGGAATAAATGAAGAAGAAGGAGAAGATGTTCGTAGCAAGGTTATTACCATTTGCCAGAAGACAGAGCCAGGATGCAAAGAAAAACTACCAGACGTCATCGACAGCGTCCACCGGCTGGGTCGCGTTACAGGCACGGGTCGTCCTCGAGAAGTGATGATCCAGTTCTCCATGAGACACTACAGGGAAACGGTATGGAAGGAGGCCAAGCAGTCATCTTTTCTAAAATCAAGCAACCTGCGCTTCAAGGAGGACTTCTCCTCAGAGGACCGTCAGAGAAGAAACTTGCTGTGGCCACTGGTGAAAAAAGCAGGCGAAGAAGGGAAAACAGCTTTCTACATCGGTCCCAGAGCCTTTGTTATTGACAAAGGAAGAAGGAGGAAAGAACTTGAACCTGCTAATGACTGGCAGACATCTTGAGAATCAGAACTAACAGTTAAGTAATGACATTAAATATTGAAAAAGCTCCGTTTATTATATAATTTTTCTGTTGGGAGAGTTTGTTAGATTTTTCTGTAACTCAATTTTCAGGGTTAGAAGCTACAACTCTTAGTAGCATTTCTTTTTTTAAAGTTATTTCACTCAATGCTCGAGGGTTAAGGAACAACATTAAAAGAAAGGCAACGTTTTTATATCTTAAAAATTTTAAAGCAGATTTCTGTTTTATCCAAGAAACTCATTCAACTGCAAATGATACCAAGTTCTGGAAAACTCAATGGGGGGACGAACTATGGCTGGCACATGGCACTACTCAATCAGCAGGAGTGGCAATATTACGAAACAACTTCAGTGGAGATGTATTATGTTCACTCTTAGATACATATGGACATTTTACTTTATTAGTTGTATCAATAAATGAAGAAATTTTTTTGTTGGGTTCTATATATGGGTACAATACCAAAGCAGAAAATATGCAACTTTATGTTAGATTAAGTAATGGGGTGAATTACTTATGTGGTAAATATCATAATATGAATATTATTATTGGTGGGGACTTCAATTCAACTCTTAATGAAGCATTAGATAGATTTCCTCCAAAGGCTAATACAAATTCAAACACAGTTCTAGAAAACTTTATGTCAACCTTTGGCCTAATTGATGTATGGAGGCAAAAAAAAAAACTCCAAAGTTGAATTTACGTGGCAAAACAAAACAGGCTCCTTTAAATCAAGAATTGATTTCTGGCTGGTGTCTGATTTAATAGCTGATGAAATTAAGTCAGAGATTCGTCCAGCTCCTTTATCAGACCACAAGCTTATTTTAATTGAAAAAACTAAATTAAACCAGTATGGAAAAAATAAAATTACAGCTTACTGGAAACTCAACTCTTCACTGTTAGAAAATAAGACAGTGGAAGAAAGCATTAAACAAATAATTATAAAGTATTGGAATACAGCTTGCAGTCAGAAGGAATTCAGTAAAAATTGGGAACTCCTAAAATATGAACTTCGAAAAATGTTTATGAAAACTGGAGCTGAGATTGCTAAAAGAAAAAGGAAAGTAGAGTCAGAAGTAATAAAAGAAATTATCTTATTGGACAATGTTCTGCCAGAAAATTTATCTGAAGAACAAAAGATTAGATTAAGCCATTTACAACTGAACCTGGACAATATTTACATTTCCAAAGCTAAAGGAGCGTACATCAGATCGAGACAGAAATGGTTAGAAGAAGGAGAAAAAAACTCTTCTTATTTTTTTAGATTAGAAAAAAGACACCAAATATCTAACAGTATTATGAAACTTCAAATCAATAATAATATCTGTGAAGACCCTGTTCAAATCTCATCTTACTGTGAAACGTTTTTCCAAGAACTTTATCAGTCAAGATGTTCTGATGAAACTGTCACACAATTTATTAACTCTCTGAATAAAATGCAACAAATTAGTAAAAATAATAAAGAAGAATGTGATTCCTTGATTACACTTGCAGACATCCAAAAGTCCATCAATAAATTAAAACTAAATAAATCACCAGGTACTGATGGCCTCAATGCAGAATTTTATAAAAAGTTTTCAGAACAGCTATCGCCATTTTTACATCAAGTTTATCTTGAAAGTTTGGATTCTGGATCACTTCCACCAACAATGACCCAAGGTCTGATTACACTGACCCCTAAACCACAAAAAGACAAACTTCTTCTAGATAACTGGCGACCAATTACATTACTACAAAATGACTATAAAATTATTGCAGGTTGTATTGCTACAAAAATTAAGAATACTCTTGAAGAAGTGGTTGATGAAACTCAGTCTGGATTCATACCAGGTAGACATATAACTAATAATATTAGGCTTATCTTGGATCTGCTAGACTACTCAGATTTAATAGAGGGGGACGGTCTCATATTGTTTCTAGATTTTTTTAAAGCCTTTGACACAGTTGAACATACATTTTTATTTAAAGCATTAGAAGTATTTGGATACGGATAAATCTTAATTAAAAGTTGTCAAATGTTATATAGGAATTGTAATGCATCCGTAAAATTATCACATGGCTGCTCTAAAAGATTTTATTTGAAAAGAGGCCTCAGACAAGGGTGTCCAGTCTCCCCATATCTATTCATTCTGGCCATGCAAATTCTTTCAGTTAAAATCAAGGAACAAATTACAGGGATTAATGTTGCAAACAGAAACATCATAATTTCCCAGCTTGCCGATGACACTGCACTTTTTTTAAAGAATAGATGTGAAATAAAAAACTCTATTGAAATCATCAACACCTTCTCCAAAGCTTCTGGTTTAAACTCTAAATCTAAATAAATGTGAATTACTTTCCATTAAATCTAATTTAAAAGGCACATTCCTCAATATTCCTATAAAAGACAAAGTTAAATATCTTGGAATCACAATAATTAAAGATCAAAATATAAGGTCAATAGACAATTTTAACCCTATAATTAAAATTGTTGAACAAAGATTTAATCTATGGCTCCAGCGAGATCTCTCTCTTTTAGGACGTTCATTATTAGTCAAAGCTGAAGGCATTTCTAGACTCGTTTATCCGGCCCTTGCTCTTGATGTTCCCAAACAAATCAGTACCAATATTAATAAAATAAACTTTAATTTTATATGGAAAAAGAAATGCCATCTTATCAAAAATAATATTCTAATGAATAAAGTTGAAAAAGGTGGAATTGAAGCCCTTGATTTCACATCTTTAAACAATTCATTTAAAATTAAATATTTAAAAAATCTTCTAAAAAACCCAAACTCTATATGGAATGCTATTCCCATTTACAACTTTGACAAAATTGGAGGATTACCCTTTCTTCTTAGGTGCAATTACAGTATACCCAAAATACCCCTAAAACTATCTATGTTTCATAAACAAATGCTCTTAAGCTGGTCACTTTTGTACAAACACAATTTTTCTCCCCACAAATACTATATCTGGAATAATGAAGACATTAAATACAAAAATAAGACAATCTTTTATAGAAAATGGTTTGATAGGGGAATATTACTTGTAAGCCAATTATTAAATCCAAATGGTCATTTATTGTCTTATTCTGATTTTATGTTACATTTCCAATTTCCTGTCACCCCTAAAGAAAATGCTGTGGTGTTTGAAACAATCCCCAGTGGGTCATTAAAGCTTTTATCATCTTTACCTCCAGATCCAATTCACTCAGTGCCAAATTTTGATCCAAACTCCATTTATGTTGATTATGATTGCCCTTTTTTAAGTAAGAAAACAACCAACAAAATGTTAAGAAAGATTCTATTACGAGATGTTGTTTTTTCACCAGCTTGTATATTTTATTGGTCCAGCATTTTTGAAAATATAAATTGGAAGTGGACTTGCATACTTCTAAAAAAATACTTAATAAACAATAAAGTAAGAGAAATTTCTTATAAAATTATTCACAATGTTTATCCTGTTAAAGCATTTTTGATAAAAAGATATAAATGGGATTTGGACCCTATGTGTACTTTTTGTAAAAATAATGAGGAAAAGCTTGTTCATCTTTTTTGGGATTGTAATTATACCAAAATATTCTGGAGAGATATGTCAATTTTTTTTCATCAGAAAAATCTCAATATTACTTTAACAAATAAGGATATTTTGTTTGGGATGGAGAAATGTGAACTTGTCAAAACAGAATTTTTATATGTTGTCAACTTTTTTATTATTTATGGTAAATATCACTTTTGGTAAATTGAAGGTGGTGACGTCCTAGTCCAAGTTAGACAGTAACACAACAGGACAAGAACCGGATGGAAATGAAATGTGGGTCACGAAAGGAACCGAAGAGACGAAGGCTGCTAACATGTTGCTAGCTGGTGGTAAGTTTGCTTAAAAATGCTAATTATCTTTGTTTAATTATAAACAGTGCAGTACATATTTAAACAAACTAACGTTGGTTTCAGAAATAGTTATTTTATCAATTTTATTGTGACTTTTATTATTACTTTAACAATCATTCAGCTTCATGTTATAACTGCATGGAGGTTCTGTTTGTTGCGACTTAATATAGTTTTCTTCCTAAAATGGTTTTAATTAAGCTCAGTATCCCAAAGAGACTTTGATATTGTGAGGCTGTTGTTATAACTCGTTCATCGTTGTTTTTATCTTCAACATATTTTTGCTGTCTAAGCAAATTAAGATGAAAGAGGAAACCAGGGATCAGGAATTAGAAAATCTAAAGACATCGTCTTCATGGTGGAAGGATTTTTATTTTTTTTACACTGAGCAGCTGGCCACATTTCTATCAACAGTAAAAACTGGTGTGTTTCCAACACTAACTGCTTAATAAACATGATTTCATTTAAAAATAATTGGACAGAATTTATTCCCCTTGTTAATCTACCATTTGTCTCTCATACATTTTATTCATTGTTAGCTTTCAGGGCTCTGTGATGGACTGGTGACCTGTCCAGGGTGAACTCTGCCTCTCATCTGATGACTGCTGGAGATGGGCTTTTAAGGTAGCTTTTAAGGTAGTTTTTCTCCACTTAAACCAACTTCATAGTTAATGAAGATTGATTCATCATAGAATCAACATCAACTGATTCTATGATGCTGCTGACAATTTTTTCTACTTTTAACATAAACAGGCAAAGAAGTCACTCAGAAATGTTTTTTCACTCCAGGCATCCGGTTTCAGTTTCCCAGCTGCATTTTTAAAAAATAATATTAATATTTTAGATATGGTCAATGAAAACATCTGTGAAAGTTGAATTTTCTGCAAATGGTTTGGAGTGAGGTTGCACAGAAAAATCCACAACTAGGCCAGGGGTCCACAGTACCTGCACAGTACAGGTTATATACTGACCGTTATTGGCATGAGGGAAACTTAGTTTCCAATTGAAAAAAAGCAGCGCACTATTTCCCTACGGAGTCATACAGTAAGTAGGTCAAAGCGAATAAAATTTTTTAAAGAATTCTGCTTTGACAAAAAAATTATAGGAAATACAAAAATGTAATAAAATGTTAAAATAATATATTGTAGCAAATATTGTCACATTATTTTGACCTTAGCTTTATTCTTCTTACACATCTTGAATGACCTTGCACATGGGGGAAAAAGTTGTAAGACCACTGCTCAAATAACTGTCATCCTTTAAATTAGGGTTGTATTAAAGAAGCATTTTTCACCTCTAGATCTTTGCTTTACTTCTCTTCAGTATTTGTTTCGAGGCCCCACAGAGACTGACCACCTCTTACCACGAGTGATTAAAGCCTGCATTGTACTCCTGAGGACTATTAGTGATTACAGAGATCTTGAAGGATGTTCATGTTTTTCTTAAGTCTTGGTAAAGAGCCTCTTGAGCCGGCTCAAAAACGCAGGTTTCTTTTTGAAGCAAAGGGAAGAATGGTGTAGGAGAGGTTATTTAGTGAGATTATTGAAAAGTAATATTGTGACCAGTCTGAAAACATATCTGTGTTCACATGGACTAAGGGCCCATCATTTAGACTGGACACAAAGATCCAACACAATGCTGTTTAAAATTATCAATCCAGAGTAGATCTGGCTGCTGAAGAGACCGCACCTGCTCAGCTTTCCTTCTCTATTCATTTCTATTTTGTTTTGAATATTATTATAAGTTCCTCTAACTTCAGTGTCATAAACAATAATGTGTGTTTGAAAGTAGGAGGCAATGTGCAACTACTGAGGTGTTGGGTCAGTTATGTTGAAAAATGGACATTGTGTAAGGCAGCCTACTTAAATGTTATAAAATTATCAGAGAAGCTTTGGTAGAAATGAAACAAAACACATTTTGTAATGGAAAATTTTATAATGTGCTCCTCACCTCTCATCTGTTTTAGGTTATTTGCATAGTCTTATCATACAATTGGTCAACCCGTTCTAACATAGACCTCTACAGTCTCATGTAAAAGCAGGGGAGAGGTCTTTGATCCCGGAGACGAAGTGTTACTTTCCCAATGAAATGATCTGCCCTCTTTAGCACCAAAGGACAATCCCCTTTCCTTAACGATAGACAAATGGCAAGACCATCTGTGTTGGACTTCACAGAATCCTTAGTAAATAACAATCAAGGATTCACACTTATAGTCCAATCAAGTCTCTCTTCTCTGACCAGAACCTATAAAAATAAGCCAGAATCCACTGTCAGAGTAGACTGACAGACTCCTTTGACTCTGTATTTCTGTTCTCACCTTGCAAGGTTTTAATAAATGTCTTATTTCTTCTCAAATAGGCCTGTCGCGATGAACGATAAATCAATTAATCGTACGATAAATTAAAACTATCGACATCATTTTAATTATCGGCATTATCGTCTCTTCCGGCCTTTTTCTCTTTCTGTTGATGACACTGAATGAAAAAAGGCTAAACTCCAGTGCTCTCCACTGACCCTCCCTTCCTCATTTCCTTAGTGTAAAGCCCAGCGCACACTACACAATCTTAGATCTGCCAGCCGATTGTCGGCCCAGTTTCAAAACCTGACAGACCAAACATTAGCCGACAGAAATCCTAGGTATAACTGTTCGATCGGGTTCGTTCCTGCCGTGTGGTGTCCAACAATGGGCACAAAATAATGGCTACAAGTCCAGTGAACTAATTTTAAAACCAGGCATTATTCAATGCTTTATTCAATCTACCTGCAATGCATGTGGCTAGTGTCAGTCCTGACTGAATGAAAATCATTAGAACCTATTTACGTCACGTTAACGAAGAACAGCTGAACAGTTACCGGGGTAGCAATTTCGCTCCAACTCCTCCTCTTGTCATTTCTATATTCTTTGCACGAAATGTTGAATAAACATTAATGTTGTTTCCACATATCATCTCCAATGTTTGCTAGACTTTGGGTTGTGCCGTGTCAGCTGTTTGGGAAAGCATGGAGAGGAATCCACCTTTTCTGATTGGCTACCTGTCACATTCAACAGGCTGCGTTAACACTCCCAGTCGGGGAAAACCCCTGATTTAGATCGGAGCGGCAACAACGATCTACTGTAACACACCACACACTACAGGATGATCGGTTACGAAATCGCAAGCGACAATCGTAGAACCTTGGACGTTCTAAGATTGTCGTAAGGGGAAAATCTGGGAAAAAAAATCATGTAGTGTGAACTATTGCATCATGTAGTCGGAGGTGCCCATTTTTTTCTATTTAAATTTAATTATTACTGAAGGGCAACATAATATACACACTTCATAATCTGCACTCTTTTGGTTAAATGCAGTATTTATTTCCACTTTGGCTTTATGTTGTTTAGTTTTTATTCAAGTGCATTTTTTGTTAATGGAGACTGAGAATCCATTTTATTTTTGTTTTTGGTTGTTTTGTTTATTTTGTTTATCAGTTCCAGTTTTAAGTGTTCTTTTGAAAATAAAGTGTATCTATCTTTGGCAGGAAATCACATGCATTATTACATCATTTCCATTAAATCAGTGTAAAAAGGTCTTCAAACAATATTATCGTTTATCGTTCAGCAAAATTTGTTATCATGACAGGCCTATTCTCATCCAGGCTCTTGTTAAAGCATTTCTTTCCATGACAATTTACTCTAGTAGATTAAAACAAGTTGTTGTAGTCATTTACAATGAATATAAAACCTATCATGAAGGTTTTGTCATGAAGAAGTCATTGTTAAGCTATCTCTGTGTCGCTTATTTGGACAATGAGACATATCATGTGAAATTATTAATGTCAATTATATGAAGTAATATAAAGTATGAATACAGTAATGTGTCCCTTGGAGTTGTGGTTAACTGGGCAGATTTCTGTGGGTAAACAGTCTGATCCCCTCACTTACAGTCAGGAGCTGGACAGAGGCCAGCAGGGTCACAGATCATCTTCCACTTCTCTCCTTTTACCATCTCTGCTTTAATGTCTATGCAGTTTCGAAAAACAACCACACTTTGTCTTGGGTTCAATATTGAGCCAAGAAAATGAGCCCAGCAAAAAGGGTCCACAAAATAAAAACAACACAAATTCATTAGGATAAATAATGAATAAAAACACATGCTCTTATTTTTCTAATAGGGGGTAAATTGCCCACAGCAATTTGAAGTGCCACACTGCTGGGTGTTGACTAACGAAAAGAAATAACAATAATGTTCACGTTTTATGTGGTAGAACTTGAACAGAATTCAAGATGTGCATGTTAGAATAATAGAATTTCAGCTGTGCTGGCTTTGGGATTATAAAACGAAGGTTAAACATGGTAACATTGTTACTTCTATCTTCTGAATAGATGACAGATTTGTTTCAGTTACGATGAAGCAACGAAAGCTCTGGGGACAGAGACAGAGCTGTTTCTGTTATAACTAAAAATGTAATTTGCGCCTGCTGTTGTGCTTTTCTGGGCTTCTGACCTTAAGCATCTAGAGATGCTTAAGCTTGTTTGTAGACCAGTTCTACTTTGCCGATCAAAATATATGTACAGTATTTGTGGTCTTCATTTTCCCATTCCAAACATTACTGTTATTTTTATGTCAATAGTTCCTCAATAATCTCAACAACAATTTTCTGTCAAAAAATGTTATCTGGAATCCAAGACGAAAGAACGAAGCCATCAGCAAGAACGCAAAATGACACAACAGGCCGGCTCCTGGCAGAAAGCCCGTACACTTTTAACTCAACATCAATATTTGCTGTAGGCTTACCGGGAACCAACTAAGGTATCCCATAAAAATTTGTAGCTTCACATTAATCCATTCACCATGTGTTTCAGTCCTTTTCATGAGCAAAGGTGTCAATTATTAACTACTCTTGGTCTGAATTCACTCAAGCTGAGTAAATTCAATAAAACAAGAGCTCTCTCTCTCTCTGTCTGTCTGTGCAGCACTGTAAGAAGGCTCTTGCCTCTAATACCATCAACTTTTAGATGTATTTCTCTTATATCAATTTCCCCCTAGGTTAGTTTCTCTTTGTGCAGTTCGGCTTCCTTTGTGTTTTTATTATAGACTTTTGCCTACTCTCTTCCACAGCTGTTACCAATCCCCTGATTAACACACCTGCACTCAGCGTACTTATCCACTGCTACCGTAGCACAGGGATGCCCAGGTCCACACTGAAACTTTGCCATAAAAAAAAAACATCTACATTAAGCTGTCATTCTGATACGGCTGTTGTAAGCAAATATTTTAGCAATCTAGTAATGTGCAGATTATTCTGACGATTAATAGAGTAATGAAATAAAATATTGGTAAATTCTGCCATAACATTAGTGGATATAAATTTTGACCCAAATGTTCTTGTTTGAACATTTGGGTTCAAACAAATGTTCAAGCTACAGAAAAGTATTACTTTTCTGTAGCTTGGAAAATTAACATGGGTAACACTTTATTTGACGGGGTGTGAATAAGACTGTCATGACACCGTCATAAATATGACATAACATAATAGCTCACTCTTTAAGTTAACCTGGAAAAAAATTACACAAAATTCTGAAATTATATTAAATTTATTAGACACTTCCAAAAAATGTCTATGCTCCAGTTTTTAGTCTATGTATTCATCAACAGTCAATTTCATAGATTAACTCTCACTTTGCACAACTATTATAGCTTTGCATTCATATTAGTGATGAGATCTGTGGCAGCTTCGTCACACACAAAAACACATCGACCAGCTATGTACTGCCATGGTGCGCTTCACCACCCATTTATTGTGACTGGGATGGTAGTAAAATTATTGTCCGATTTGTCTGTAAAGCTGCACTGAGCATCAGCTACAGCAGCTCTCACATTGAGATATGAAACATTATCTCAATGTTTCATATTGAGATAATGATGAAACATCATTTCTCAATGATGATGTCATCATCATTGAGAAATGATAATGACGTCATTATGTCTCAATAAAATCCCCCTGGACCAAACTTGAAAATTGGACGTTAAGCTACTAGTACTTATGAATCTTCAACAACTCATAGGCAGAAGTGAGAGTGTTACGCAGCAATAATAATCACCAAGCTAAAACACATGCCGCTAAATATTAATTTAACAAAGCTTTGAGGCAGATAATTTGCCTCGAGGAATTTTAATAGTGGTAATCATTTGAGGGATTGTTACAGCACTCTACACACTTTATACAGTATGTGAATAATAAGTTCTAGACTCAATTGTTTTGCTCTGGAGTGTCTAAAAGTAAGACCATTAAAATAGTAAACAACTCATATGACACTGGACAAATATGATGCATTAATGTAGAACCTCTGCAATAGATGGCCAAGTTACATCAGCATGCTGAAGGGCAGTCAAACATTTGTGCTAGATAAAAAATCATTTGTGCTAGATAAAGAATCCCTTGAAGTTGTAAATCCACCTGTATGCTGTTTGTCTTCCACCAGTGAGCTCCCACACTTTGTGTGACAGTAGCCAAATAAAGAAGTGTTGTTAAACACTGTTTGCTAGATACACAGCAGGACTGTTTTTAGTGCAGGAGTTAATCACAATGTAGCTGTCCAAGGTTAACTAATACTTAGGAATTGTTTAATTTTGCTAGTGGCTTTATTTAACTTTAAATATAAATATTCTTAGAGCCTCAGAAATCACTGTTCCAGGCCGTCAATATCATAGTTAATGTCTCTTTGGAGGTTAATTGGTCTCCAATTCTCCCTAGGTGTGTGGGTGTGGGTGTGTGTATGCATTTGTGTGCATGCATTTGTTTCTAATACCTCGTGGGGATCATTTTCTTGACACATGGGGACCAATTGCTTTGTGGGGACCGAAGCCTGGTCCCCACAAGGGGCAATGCTGTTTTTGGGTTAAGGGTCAGATTTAGGACTAATGTGTGAATTGAGTTTTGAGTAGGGTTAGGGTTAGGTATGTAATGGTTAGGGTCAGGATAAGGGTAAGGTTTAGGCAGTAGAAATGAATGGAAGTCAATGGAAAGTCCCCACGCAAACGTGTGTGTGTGTGTGTGTGTGTGTGTGTGATTGCGTGTGGGGGTGTGCATGCATGGGGGTGTGGGTGTGTATGCTTGACTGTTTGTCCTGTTTTGCCCTGTGATGTACTGGTGACCTGTGCAGGATAACCTCTTACCCGTTGACAGCTGGAGATATGCACCAGCAACCCTCACAACCCCAATGGTATAAGGGTCTATGATAATGTATATTTTTTATTTATTTATTATCATCATTGAGATTAAGAATCACTTTTTCAAGGGAGACCTGACAGAGATCTGACAGAAGCAAGGCTGCCATGCACTGGGGCCAGCAGGCCCTCTGAACCCCACCAGCAGGCAATTTGGGTGAAATGATTTGTCCATAACAGACATGACAGAGGCAGGTAGAGCGGGAATCGAACCAGCAACCCGCCAGTTCGGGGGGCAAACTGCTATCTGATGTAGCACAGAACTTGATTATTAAGGACTAAGGAGAATTTAAAATTTTAGATGGGATCTAACGGGCCATTGAACAGAAGCTAAAACAGGAGAAATGTGATCTCTCTTTTTAATTTTCACCAGAACTGATTTTGGACTTGTTGATTGTAAGGAATCACAGTTGTACAGCCTTAAAGTTACAGTGCCATTGATTAGCTTTTCAGCATCCCTCCTGATGTGGATAATCCTAGGAACCTGTTTAATATTTGGATGACATATTCTGATCAAAAATAACACCAAGGTTCTTTATTACACAATATTGTGGTAAACTGTGTCAGAAGCAGCACTGAGATGTATTGTCTAATGCTACATATTCAATTAGGAAGTAACACTGAATAAGAACATTAAATTGAGAAAGACTGGGGAGTTTTCTGCCTCTGTTTGTGTTTGTCTGAGAGTTTGAGGAAATTAAATATAGGACAGATTCTTTAGAAGGTATTGCATGATTGCCTGATAAAGGTTTATAATAATTACATTTTCTCTCAAAGGCAAAGTACTCATTTAGAATAAACTCAAAGGTTATTAAAAAAATGTCAGACAGAAAATGGTTAGGACGAAATATTGGTGTTACGGAGTGAAAGCTTCTTCAATCAAGAGGGAGGCTCGGATGTCTTTTACTGAACATTTCTATTCAGTTTTTATTGAGGAGAAAACGGGCACAGCTGATGAAGGCAAGAGCTGTTTGTTACCTAGCAACCAAAATCAACAGAAGGCAAGATAATAATGACAAAAGATTGAACCACATCCTGTTAAGCATTCTTCAAAATAAAAGACTTCCTCTGTCTGTAACCCTATATCATGCCTCTCACTTAAATATGTTTCACTTCCCCCTTTTGTAGTTATATACAGTCATGTTAAATTCAATTAATAATAATCATCATGTAAATTATGCTTAACATATGATTGTAAATCAGCCACTTATCATGCCATTTGTACTTAACAAATAAGTGTAAAGAAGTCACAACAACTGGTTTAACAAACAGAAGTGGTTTTAGAGCAATTTTGGATTAGGAAAGCTAAAAGTTAGAAGCACAAAAGACCTGTAACTTTTAATTGGCATGGAAATAATCAATAAATCTGACTGAAACATGGGTGTTACTCCTCTTTGTTACCCTGTATTTGGAGGAATGTGAAAAATTGAATAATTAAATGAAGTTAACTCATTTATACCAGCATAATCCTAGTCCTGTAGTTTGGTTTCTAAGACAAAATATCACAAGTTATTAAAGTATTTCAAGACTTTGTTAGCAAATCGTATGTTCAATAAATTTAGCTGAATTGTTTTATTTTCTTTTAAAGTTTCAATCACTTTGACTGTGTGAAACCACAACTTTGCTACTGGGTTGCACACCTGGGTTGTCAGTGTTTTACAAGTCTAAGAAATTGGCAGAATTCTAGAAAGAAAGGAGAACTACAGAACAGCAGCTGAACCACTCTGTGCCTTTAACTTTTTCTAATGAATTAAACATCCTCCCCTCCTCTGTCTGTGTGTGACACACTGAAATGAGTGCAATACATAATAAACAAAGAGTATAATTCAGAGCGTCTGTTTGTTGAGCAGGATAATGTGCCTCATGCTGGTGCTTGCTGTCACTCAGGTCAGAGCTTTGCAGAATGCCAACATTAGCAGCTGGTCATCCAAAGTCTGAACCTAACAGATCCCTCTGCAGTGTAGCTGATGAAAAGCTTTTGGGCAAATATAATATATCCTTTAGCAAAACAGTTCTTGTTTGATAGTTTACAGCAAATGAAAGCCTGGGGGTATGTTTTAGATGTTTGAGCAAAGGTCACTTGAGCCCCTGCCCCTTTTATCGTTGATGCCCCAAGGGCCTTTTATTTATTTATTTATTTGTGTGTGTGTGTGTGTGTGTGTGTGTGTGTGTGTGTATCAGCAGGTCTGCTTGTGCCCCTCAACTACAGTATTTAGCTAACAATAACAATTTATAAAAATTTATTAATAAATTAAGGGCTGGAGGTGAGCATCCAGCAGAGATCCTCAGTGAGCTGGAGAGGCTCTAGCTCTTCATGCAGGGCCGGCCAAAGGTAATATGGAGCTTTAGGCAGAATCTGATTTAGCTCTCCCTCACCTCCCTTCTAAGAACATCAGTATGACTAGCAGTCTCTGATAAATGCATTTAGTAAAGTCTGTGAGAGTGGGCCAAGGTTAATTGGCCAAGCTTAAGATCAATCCTTGATTATTGGACATTATTTGTTGTGATGTATTTGTGAACAAACCCAGCTCAAACACAGAGGTTACACCATATTGTAGCCATGGTAACACAACAATAAAATTATCAAGATGATTCTTTGCACTTTTACCAAGTAAACTTCCTAATTAAATCCTAAATGTACAATTTTTGTTTTTATTTTGTGTCTGCTGAAAGCATTAAATAAAATTTAATAGCATTGTCATTCTCACTAAATGCATGCTAAAGTTTTAGATCTGTCTGTGTTACATTTCAACCATTTATAGGGGCCCTGAATGCCTGGAGGGGCCCTTCCAGCAGCTACTGAGTTTTCTTTTCCTTGATACCTCAGTCTTATAATTCTAGATCTGTGCTAACATCAGAAATGATGTAGAGTTAATCCCTATGAGCTTTTTTGATCTTTAAAGCAGTCTGCAGCCAAATTGCTATGGAGGTTAAACAGTAAGATATTACGGTTTATTTAGTAAGAATATCAGCAAATTTGCTTATTTCATAACCAATCAATCAAATTTTATTTGTATAGCACATTTCAGCACCAAGGCATTTCAAAGTGCTTTACATCATATCAAACACAGAAACACAATGCAACATAGAATCAATAATCAAAACACAGCATTAAGTCAAGTTCCATCAATAAATTTGTAATTGATTACATTTCAAATCCAATTCTAAACAGGTGGGTTTTTAGTTGAGATTTAAAAGAAGTCAGTGTTTCAGCTGTTTTACAGTTTTCTGGACGTTTGTTCCAAATTTATGGCGCATAGATGCTGAAAGCTGCTTCTCCTCGTTTGGTTCTGGTTATGGGGATGCAGACCAGAACCAGAACCTGAGAGGTCTGGAAGGTTGATACAACAGCAGCAGATCTTTAATGTATTGTGGTGCTAAGCCGTTCAGTGATTTATAAACTAACAACAGTATTTTAAAGTCTATTCTTTGAGCTACAGGGAGCCAGTGGAGGGACTTTAAAACTGGTGTTATGTGCTCTATCTTCCTGGTTTTAGTGAGAACACCAGCAGCAGCGTTCTGGATCAGCTGCAGCTGTTTAATTGATTTGTTGGACAGACCTGTGAAGACGCTGTTGCAATAATCAATACGACTGAAGATAAACGCATGGATGAGTTTCTCTAGATCTGGCTGAGTCATTAGTCCTTTAATCCTGGAAATGGTCGACTTTGTAACTGTCTTTATGTGGCTCTGGAGGTTCAGGACAGAGTCCATCACTACTCCCAGGTTTTGGCCTGATTGCTGGTTTTTAGTTGTAATAACTGAAGCTGTGCATTGACTCTAGAGCTATAACTCTAGATCTATAACTCTAGATTGTTCCTCTTTAGGTCCAAAAATAATAACTTCACTTTTGTTTCTGTTCAGCTGGAGAAAGTTTTGGCACATCCGCACATTTATCTGTTCTATGCATCTGTTCAGTGATTGGATGGGGTCAAAGGTCACCTGGTGACATCGTAATGTAGAGCTGTGTGTCATCTGCATAGTTATGGTAGCTAATATTATTTCCTGTTATAACCTGAGCTAGTGGGAGCATATAAATATTGAATAAGAGGGGTACCCCACCTTTGAACCTTGAGGTACCCCACATGTGACCTCTAACCTCTTTGATGAGAAGTTTCCAATTGAAACAAAGAAATCCCTGTTCTTTATGTAGGATTCAAACCAGTTAAGCACTGGACTGGAGATAACATGCTTCATAACCAGCAAACTTTTCTCCTATGGTCTGTTTAACAGCTACAGTCTCAGATTTACACAGCCCTTAACCTCTGTCACCATAAACAGCAACTTTATACCTTTTGGGGAACATTTGCTTTGCATTGCCTCACATGATGACAATGATAGAGTATGAGCCAATTAAATTTTATTGCCTTCATTAACATGGGTGGTTGTTCTGTTTTTGCACGCTTTTGAAGATTTTGTTTAATGTGCCCCTTTTCAACTTTGAGCCTCTGCCCATCCAAAGGTCTCTGCGCGGCCCTGTTCATTTGTTAAGTTTAACTTAAAATTGCGGGACAGTGAAATATTAAACTGTACTATTTCTATATAAAATCCATTATAATCTGTTACCTAAACATATTCAGGAAATGTTTTACAGATTATTATTAATTTTTCTTATTATTATTATTGAAGATATTTATTATTTGACCTTCTTTTGATGGAGTTTCTATAATAAAACAAACATTTTGCTGTTGGGTTATAGCGTTTTCTCATTTAGCAGAGTTTTGTGATGTAGGCATCTTTCAGTATAAGAATCGCACAATGAATAAGAATTACACTAAGATCCAGTTCACTAACGTTAGGCCTTTCATTCTATTAGCTCTGAATTCCTTTAACTGGATCTCTAAATACATGGGCCCCATCTCTGGGCTAGTCCCTGCTGGGAGGGCATATGGGATGCTTTGTTGGAAAGAAAAGAGTGTGTGTGCAGAGTTCACCAATCATTCACTTGCCCATGGAGTTAAACAAATTGATTGGCAGGCTAGTGGTTCCCTCTGCACTGTGGTCTCCATTCTTTTACACAGAGAGCTAAGAAGGTTCTGTGGAGCTCAACCTAAAAGACTAAGATTAGTATTATAAACAAACAAAGTTTCCACTTTTGTCAGCATGTCAAGAATTCAATGTAGGCCACATGACAGGAACACTGATTTAAACTGGTAGGAAAAAACAAGTAGTGTGTTATATTTTGCATTTTTCTGGCATTCTTTTCTCTTTGTTTAGATAGGTAGTCAGGCAATCACAGTGCTATGTTTAGCCCAAACTGTGAAAAAGAAGGAAGTTGGGCTGTACTTCGTAGTATGTCCCGACTCAAAATATCCTTAGATAGTACAATCTAAAGATCCTACAATCTTTTTCTTCTTTTCTGTAATGACAGATTGCAAACAACTTCAAGATTGCAAACAACAGTCACCTACTGTACATTGTAAAGTAGTGTGGTCAAGGATCAGCAAGGTGAACAAATTCTTCTGATGACTTTTATTTGTTACTTTTGACTCTGACAACCATCCACAGCTTCCAAGAACTCACTGTTTTTATAGCCAATTGGCAACACACCAGCACTTGAGTGGGCCAAGCCACAATTAAACAGGTAAAAAAAAAATCTAAACAGAGAAACAAAACTAAAATTATTAATCTAATTTACAAACTCATCTACATAATGAAATCCTCTGCCAAATAAACCATGTAATACAAGATAACTCAAAAAGTTACTTTAAAGAAAAACAAACAAAGCAATACTCCAAAGAAAACCCTTTAATTCAGAGTGGTCCCCAACCTTTTTAGTACCGCGGACCGGTCAAGATTTCGCAAATTTGCTGCGGGGGGCGCTAGGTCCCAAGAGTAATACATCAAGCACAAAATTAGTTGTTCCAAAATAACATGCTTCAAATTAAATAATACTTCAACTAATACTGACGATTAGTCTGGCTTGAAGCAGGCTCAAGCAAGATTATGCTTAGCATATTTATTTTTCACAAGGCCATTCTTTAGTGTTACATTTATTTTCTAGTTCCTTGTGTAATCTCCTTTGCCCCCTGTGCCACTCTGTTTCTCTCTGCCTCTCTGGTCTGCCTTCTGCTCTTTTCCCACAACCTGTTAGCTCATAAACCCAGAGGCCTCATGTATAAAGTGTGGGTATGCACAAGAAATGTGCAGGGCCATATTTTACACACAAGCTTGCATGTATAAAAATGAAGGTGGCGTGAAAGTTTGTGTAAATATACACACAAACTTTTTACCTGCTGTTGCAATGTGTGGACATTTAAAAATGACTAAACATGTTAACATAAATACTGAAAAGTTACAACTAATTACTGCTGAAAACAAACACCTGGTCACATATCTCCATCCATAAGAAACTTACAGTTACAATATTAGTCCAAAACATGGCTTTGCACAAGCATATTTGTGCTATATATTACCACAAATTTCTTGACATTTCTGTTTCCTTTGGTCTATGCCTTTGACAGCCCACGCTTTAAGTGTTAGGTGATATTAATTTACAACTGATTGATGGTTTCTCATCCTATGTTTCAACATAACAGCTATAAAAATACCTGCTAACAATATTAGACCCATTAGAATAAAGTATATTTTGAGTAAAATATTAAATTGTCTTTCAGTGTTGGGTCAGTGGTTAGGATACTCGTAAAAACATTTTCCATGTCCCGGGAATTTTGTTTAATTCTTCCGATTATTCAATGAAATCCTTTCTTAATAACTAAAATTTAAGCCAATTAAAGCAGAACTTCTCACGACTATCAATTTAAACCAATTTTATTTGAGGGGATTTGAAGAAAAGACTTATCTTTTGGTCCCATTGCTTTTGCATCTGTGGGTCTTTTAATGCCCAGCCCTTAATCACAAAGCTGATTGTTTTCACCCAACAAAACTGTTTGAAAATAGTTGTTAATCTGCTTCTCCAGTGGAGTCTGTTGTGGTCAGACATAATCTTCCATAGTCTGACTGAGCTGCATAATCCTAGCCCCTCCACCTTTATTGGATCTCTGTTGGCGGCTGGATGTGTGAGCCCCACCCCCTTCTGGCGTAGCTTCTCTACTGTATGAGTCTGCCCTGGGGGCTAAACAATATGTCTGTATTTTTACTTATTCAAAGCATAAATCTGTCAGTGACAGCAGAGCTGCATTGTCTGTCTGAAAGGAGAAATTACAACATTACTTCATTTTCTCTTGATATTTTTTCTGATATGTTCTTTCATATATTAACTGCTTTTTTATTTTTATTTTTGCTTCCATCGGTTATTCGATGGACCAGCTCGAAAATATTCTCTACTTACTCAATTTTTCCTCTCTCTTCAAGCAAGGGAACAAACCATCATGAACTGACAAGAACTCAGGGTTTTTATTCTTAGTCTTTGTTGTAGTGGTGATCAACTGAATTGCAGCATTAAGCTCAGACAGAGTGGAAGTTGGCTCTGAAAATTCAGCCGTTAGAGATGCAGTGACATGGAAGTGACTGACAGCTGGGCTGGTTGAGAATGAATGGAGGATCAATGGCAAGTAAACAGACTGGCCTGATCTGTGGGGGAAAAGGGATGGGTTGTAACAGATTTAAAAGAAAAAAAAAACATTTAGAATTTGCTTTTTGCAACTAACCAACATTTAGCCTTTAAGTAAAATATCAAGATGATGAGGTTTTCCTAAGTCACCAACTGTTACGTGTTGAAAGAGCTGAAAACTTTACTCTAGTCAAGAGAGAAAATTGAGAGACTTTGAAATTCTCTTTACACCAACTCTTTAAAGCAGGAGTGCTCAAGTCCAGTGCTCAAGAGCTACCGTCCTGCAGCTTTCAGATGCTTCCCTGCTCCAACACACCTTAATCAAATGAATGGCTCGTTAGCAGGCCTTTTCAGAGCTGATCCTGGTCTGTTGGACTAAAGATGCATCTAAAAGTTGCAGGATGTTTGCTCTGGAGGACTGCACATGAGCGCCCTTGCTTTAAAGTCTCTTGAATTACTGCTACATCGAGTGTTTAGTACTTTGATCATTCTTAACACACTCGGTATTTTGTGTCATCTGAACGCCCTCTGCTGGCATGTTTGCGGAAAATCCCCTTTCAAGCAGACTGTGCTCTCCAGCAAACTGGAGACATAAATACATTAAATGCCTTTATGTATGCTATGCATACATAAAGGCATTCACACACACACATATATATATATATATATATATATATATATTGTAGGGCCATGTTGTCAAAAAATACTTTCAGGCCTCACTTGGTGAGAACAAAAGACCATCTGTGATCAGAAACAATGCCACTGCTATCATGGCTTACAGTGATCTACAAAGACATGCCCCTATCCTGCTCAGGACATTACCCTGTGATGAAAAGAATAAATTCAACATAGAAAACATGCACAAATATTCACACATGGCAAACAAACACTCAAGAGACAAAGATCATACAACACTGTGAAAATCTATTTGCCCTCCAACAAAGTTCTTCTGTTTTTGAATTTTGTTTCACACTTAAGTGTTTCAGATCATTAAACAAATGTTCATATTATGCCAAAACAAACTGGTTATGTACAAATGATGAGTTTATTAAATAAGAGAAATAACCTATCTAAATCAATCTGGTCTGGTAAAGTAATTACCATCTAAACCAGGGATTTTCAAATCCAGTTTTCAAGGGCAGGTGTCCTGCCACTTTTAGACTCCGGTGCTTCAACCCACCTGAGTCAAATAATGAGGTGATTAGCAGGACTCTTGGAGAATTAGACTACGTACCACATATTCAGCCATTTGATTCTACTGTGTAGGACAGCAGCCCTTTAAGGTCTGGAGTTGAAAACACTTGGTATAGAGCAACTCTGGTGTCGATCAAATAATCACTTGGTTTTAGTTACCTTGCATGTCACCCCTGGTACAGTTCACTTACAGTAGGAATGCAAAAGGACTAGCCAGGGATCCAGATTATGCAAAGGTACCTGGTGCAGTAAATGTCTGACAGCCAGAGCAACCTGCTGAACAGCTTGCCTGTTGTTAATACTGGGCCACAATTAGGTTAGAACATCTAAGTAAAATCACAAACCCCAAGTTAAAATAAGAATAATGCAATGTTACGATTGCATCGGTGAGAAGGATTTACTTCTACCATATTAAAATAGCCATGTGTCTGTTTAAAAAAATAAGCAGGGATGAAGATAAAATCATAGCATGTATTCAGAGAACCGGAGGATCTTATTAAGGTGAAGTCAAATTAACAAACAAATTTTAAAACATTATTTAAAACCTTGCTTAAAACGGATACATCAACGGATTGTAGCACTTTTTAAGCTTCTCAAAAAATTAGAATAAACTCTTCTTCGTTCCTTGGTCATCAGTTTCGAATTGTTAGGGAGCGCTATAGCATTAAATGAGAGAACCGTGAGCATCAATTACTGACGAGAAAAGGGTACCTGATGCGTCAACATGTTACTCAGAGGGAACCTGACCAAGCATCCATATATGACGAGTAGGGAGTGAGAATGTGTTGGTGACTTACACACACCAACTCACGCGCCACTCTATTTACTGGTCTTGTGAGGAAAGTGGCTCTTTTAGAACTGTTACGTCATGCCACCCTCACCCTGGCTCGTTCTTATTATTATTTTTTTTAATGCTGATTACGGGAGAGAAGGGGCCACAACAAAGTGTGTAATAATTTACACAAAAAGGAACGAAGTAAAGAAAACAAAACTGGGCACCTGACGGAACACACAGTGTGGTGGGGCTTACCTTAGATGTCCGAAAGCTTTCTGCTTTTACTATCCTATCCTATCTACATATGTATCTGATACAAACTCAAAATAGTTAAGGTATTTCCAGTTAGAAAGCCTCTCTCCACTCTCCATTGCTGTTTATTTTTGGGTGACTCTCTGAATTCGGTACATTTTGGGGTCTACTAAAGAATATACCTCAAAAAATTATGTTTTTGAACACTGCATCTATTGAAAGACTCTTTGAACCTCCAAGGAAATATGTCTCCCTACCTTATGCATGAAATCCCAAACATTAATATGTATTTCTTTGTCTCTTAGGTTGCTTTAAATTCAACCCTGTAACGGGACAATTTCATTCCTCTTTGAGTATAACTCGATAACATAATTAAACTAATTCTTCCAGTTCCTTTGAGATCACCTGTCCCTTGATTAAAATAACTAGCTGTAAATATATTTTATGATTGTGAATCATAATAATTAGACTGATGCTAATTAAGTGATGTCACTTCCAGGGTGTTAATGAAATTAGACTGAGGCATTATTTATAAAAAGGAGGGATTGGTATGCTGTTACGGGGTTAAACAAAACTGGAGGGACTAGGGGTGGGTAAAATAATTGAAGAATCGATGCATCGCAATAATTTCACGCAAAATTCATAATCGATTAGGTGGCTCCTCAGAATCAATTCACCTCCTGACACGTTGGGGGCGCTGCGAGTTTGGTTACTGTGCTGAGCACCTGAGCGCATAACAACAATCATGGCGAGCAGCTGTAGAAAGCTAACTCCGTCAACTTTTAAGTCAGATGTTTGGGCTCATTTTGCTTTCCCGTCTAAATCTGGAACTCAAGAAGTCGACAAAAGCAAGGTGGTATGTAAGCTGTGCCAGAGAGAATTAAAGTACTGCAGTAACACGACAAACCTGCGCAACCACTTAACCAGATACCACGCAGATGCGCTACAAAAACCCGAAGCACAACCGGTTGACTCCAAACAGACACAAATCGACAAATCATTCATCTCTAAACTTCCGCCAAGCTCTGCCCGCGCACAAAAAATCACAAAGTCTGTAGCTGTGTTTATTTGCAAGAACCTACGACCGTATAGTGTTGTTGAAAACAAGGGTTTTAAGAATATGCTAAAGATACTCGAACCACGCTACGCAATACCAACACGTAAATGCATGACAGAAGTCGCTGTGCCGTCACTGTATACAGAGGTGAAGACAGCCGTTTTGGAGTCGTTAAAGTCGGCCGAAAGAGTTGCTCTGACGTGTGATGGCTGGACCTCGAGAGCGACCGACCCCTACGTAACCATCACTTCTCATTTCATATCGAACGAGTGGGAATTGGTGTCAAATGTGCTTCAGACCAGGCCCCTTCATGGAAGTCATACAGGTAGCAATATAGCAAACAGAGGCAATAAATGAATGGGGCATAACCGGAAAAGTGCCTGCTGTTGTTACAGACAACGCGGCTAACATGCTAACTGCTGTCGGTCTCACTGATCTATTGCATGTTGGCTGCTTTCCCCATGTGCTCAACTTGGCTTCGCAGGCTTCTCTTAAAACCCCTGCAGTCACACGGCTTCTGGGCAGAGTGAGGCGCATCTTCTTTTTTTCATCGAAGCACTTTGGCCTGTCATGCACTCAAGAAGAATCGAAAGTTGTTGGACCTCCCACAACACAAGTTAGTGACTGATGTCTCTACGAGATGGAATAGCGCTTTAGATATGCTGGAGAGATTTTTGGAACAACAACCAGCTGTCTCTGCTGCATTACTTGCACCTGAAGTGCGAAAGCAGGAAAAAGATCTATGCTCCCTTACAGAGACAGACATTACAGCAGCAGAGGATATTGCACAGGCTCTGAAGCCATTAAAGAAAGCCACCTTGGTGATGTCTCAGGAAAGCACCCCAACTCTGTCTGTCATTGCACCTCTAAAAGAAAGACTTCTAGAGGAGATGCAACCATCATCCAGTGACTCTGCAGTGGTGAAGGAAATGAAGATTGCTATGTGCAGGGATCTCCAAAAAAGGTATTAATATATATATATATAACTTTTTTGCAACACAATGAAATAATTTGTCATTAATATTTATAAAAACAATGATTATGGTGTACACAAAGTCACTTAAAATTTTTTTTTAAGGTACCTGGGTCTGAAGGATGAGCTCTCCATTGCTGCTGCCCTGGACCCAAGGTTTAAGGCCCTACCTTTTCTGTCAGATGATGATGAGCGAGAAGAAGTGTTCACACATCTTATAGCTCTCACTAAAGAATTGGCCACTGTTAAAAGCTCAGTAAGTACTAAAGTATAAATAAAAAATGCATTCTGTCACATACACACTGAATAGTTTTGTTTTGTTGTCTTATGGAATGCTATCGGTCTGCAATTATTTGAACACTGGCAAATTAATATACTTTTTATTTTAATGATTTAGCCCTACAATGCATGTTAAATGAGCTATTTGAAATGATAAAGCTCTTCTTACCAATGCGATTATTTTCTTATTTTTTGCAGCAACAGAGTGGGCTGATGGATGAAGACCGTGAGGCAATTGAACAGCAGGGAGAGCCGGTTGATGACCCTTCTGGACCATCACCAAAGAAAGCAAGGGACTCTTGTGCTCTGGCTGATCTTTTTGGAAGCACATATACAACTCCAGTAGCAGTGTCCAGAACCACAGATACCAAGGCATTGGATGAGGTGGTGCATTACAAAGAGGTACAACCACTGCCACTCTCCACAAATCCACTCAACTGGCGGAGAGAGCATGAGGGGGAATACCCTTTGTTGTCATGCCAAGCTAAAAGGTACCTTTGCATCCCAGGCAGTAGTGTACCTGCTGAAAGGATCTTTTTCACAGCAGGTGACACAGTCACAGCCCAGAGAAGTGCATTGAAGCCTGAGCATGTGGATCAGCTGCTTTTTCTGAACAAGAATCTCCACGTGCCCACTTACAGAAGAACTGTACTGTTACAGTACAGTTCTTCATTTATTATAGTTCTTCAGTACTATAGTTCAGTTCAAGATATGTTCAAAAATTAGAGGTTAATCACTACATGTTCAAAAGCTAAGAATGTTTACAAGCACTAAACTTTTTCAGTGCAATTCAGTTGAATACAACCCTATGATTTGTGTTTAAATCTGCACTAATATGCACAGATGTTATTGAAATGCATTTTTATTTATATTAGACTTTCAAGAGATAAGCTATGCCTAATTTTATTTTACATGCACTTTATTTTTTATTGTTTATTAAGAACAGTTTTCTACTTTAAGCACATTGCAGAAAGAAGTTTGTTTCTTTGCTCAGAAATGTGATGTTACAGAAGTTTGTATGAAAATAAATATTTTAAAAATGTCAACATTATCTTAAATCATTTGTGTCTTCACAACTTTAAATCAATATCGAATCGAATCGCAACAGCAATAATCGAAATCGAATCAAATCGTGAGGTTCCTAACAATACCCAGCCCTAGGAGGGACATGATTAAAAAGTGCTGTTTTATAAATAATTCATGTATTTTTATCATATTTCTTCTATTTAGGTTGAAGTATACCTAAAAATGTTTATATTAGTAGAAATAACTTGCAGTTACTGGGTATTTTTATCTGTTATATATTCATTGAAAAACTAACATTGGTCAGTAGGGACATGCTCATTTGGCTGACCTCTATGCTTCAACAACCCCTAAAATTTTTCAAAACATAATTTTTAAAATATATTTGCATGTTACATTACCAAGATGGAAATATCCAGCAATAAATTGACATTTCCATTTACTGATTTTCTCAAAAAAATGTGTTTGCATTATATGAAAGTCTGTGAGATAAAATGCACCAAATTCAGAGAATGACCCTTTTGTGCTTCTGGTTGCTTGGTGTGTGCGCATTTACCCACCATCATCTGGCAAAATCACCCCTAAATAATAGGAGTTTTCTTTGTATAGTAATTCACAGTGACTTGGATCAGTGACTTTAATCTGATTACTGGTTTGGAAATAGTAATAGTAAGATTACTCATTATTGATAAAGATTATCAGATTAGTAGTTACTTAGTAATAAACATGGTACTAACATCCCTGTCTATTACGAGGGGTGCTTCAGATTTTGGTTAGAAATTCACCTGAAATGTGGATTCAGAGGAAATAGTATATCAAGCCTGGCAGTTTCTTCAGGATTACAGGGAGTCATTTTAAATTCAAAGTTTCTCAAAAAAATTCTGCCAACTAGCAGGCTCTAATCACAATCAGTTGTGAGGAAAATTACTTAGATTTGAATGTGCCTGTATTTCATGAACAGAAATATGAATATGTTAACTTCCTCAGACTTTTTTCTGAGCAATAGTGTAGAAGTTAATTTCATAGCATTTATGAATGCTCACAAGAACTGAGTAAAGATATGATAAAAAACAAGTCAATCACAGAGATTCCATTAACTGTGTTATGTCTTTCTGAAGCAAAACTGTGAGTAACTGTGTCATTGGTTGCCCAATGACAAGTAATATAAGCTAATTAGCTTATACCCACATGTTTGGCTATTATCTTATTGCCTACACATTATTCTGTTCAGTTATTCACAGAAAAATTGGAAGAATTTTATACAATTAGTAAAAAACACAATTGTATGTGGTAGAGAGCACAATATAAAACGAGCAGTTTTATTTTGACCATTGAAATCCATGATATTCTAGATAATTATTTAGATTTTTATGAATGACTCACATTTTGTGTGTAGACTGACGCATACTGCAGAGGCCAGTGAGAGTGATGAATGGTGGGGGAGGGAGAACTGGATTGAGGTGAGACAGAGTGCAGAGCAGCCCAACGGTCGGAGGGAAGAGGGGGTGAAAATTAATCATGTGAAGGCATACAAATCAAATGCAATCCATAAATGGGAAAAGCTTTCTGCTCTGCTCTTATCAAGCCTTACTGACTCACGTTCATTTTGTTTTTTCTGTTTTTGAAGTGGTGCAATTTGCCTTAATACACTGATCCGCAATGTCATATATACACATACACACACCCACATGCAGAGGCAGCTCCGCCTCCTCTGCAGTGAAGCGACAGCCAGGGAGGGCAGCAATGGAGGAGCCAGCAGTGCAGCAAGAAAAAATAGAGAAATCACAGGAACAGGGGGAGGATAGAAGAAAGGCAGATTGGAAAAATGAATGCTCTTTCTCGAATTTGCTTAAGCATTCTTGCTTTATATGTTGGTCATCTCCTGGAGACACAGATGTCATAGAAATGGATGACCGAGTCCTGGCCAAGGCAGCCGAGATCAGAGTAAGACCGCAGCACCTGCCTCTGGTGTGTGCGCCTGTCTGTGTTTTTTTTCTCTATCTGTTGGCTTTTTGTGCACCTTATGTGAGCATTTGTTTTTGCATGACTTTGTTTTAATAGTGCTAAAATGACATGGTTCAGATGCATAACAGCATGCACTTACAGTGTTTGCAGTTTGAGGCCATTCCATCACTGCATTTCCCACAGTGCTCCCATGTGATGTCATACATTCAGCTCTGAGCAGTAGGATTTAACTACAGGACTTATCTTAATAAATTATTCACCCTACCCTAATAGATGATACAGGAGTAGATTGCACTCTTCACAACAGACCAATAGAAGATATTCAGCGTTTTGCTGAAGGCAATTGAGAACCTATGCTTTCTTAAGAAGTGCAGGCGGTTCAACCCTTTCTTGTAGACAGCTTCACCGTTTGATCTGTTTGTTATCCAGGTGAACACCAAGGTATTTATTTTCATCCTCCATGTCCACTTCTTCTCCCATGATGGATATAGGCTGTGATCTAAAAACTGTTTATCCTGAAATCTACATCATCTCCTTTGTTTCTGACAGGACTCAAAAGTCTGGCATTAGTTAAAAGAAGAGGTGGTGCTGACCACCTGGTTAAACACATGACCCTCCGGACTCTCAAACTGTCAGACAGTCATTGATCCAGGCGATTGTTGAGGCCTCCACCTGTGGTTCTGGAGTTTCTGACAAAGCAAGTCAAGCTCAATTGTGTAAAATGCAGTGCAGGCAGAGATTAAAGGGCATGATCCTCACAATGCTCCCTGTTCTATCCAGGTGACCAGGGGTTTTGAAGCAGGTGTCTTTAACCCCAACTTCAGGGCAATAAGAAACAGCTATTCGGGAAGCATCTCACTATTCTGGTGGGGATGGTTCTGTCCACACAGAAGTTTATATAGTCAGTCACACATGCATTCATGGCACTGATGTCATTTCCATTTGGCTGGCAGAGAGTAGTTCAATCAGTTGCTTCAAGACAAGCCTGGAGGACCTCTTCTGCGTCCTGTGACCATTTCCCAACAGTCATCTTCCTATTGTTGAGAATAAATAATTATGTGTTTTCGTTCTATCTCTTTTAGCTAGTTGCTAAACTAAACCTAAAGGAAATTACATGTTAGGAAATGCAAATGAGAGCTAGGCTTAAAGGAAATTACACACTAGGGAACGCCTTCTTTAGTGCGTAGCTTAGATAGAGGCTAACAAAGCAGATCACAAACTGTTCTTAGTTGCCATTTTGTCTTGCTAGCTCCTGAATGTAGCATGTGAAATGGATCAGCTGTATTTTGTTATTAAATGGAATGGAGTTGAATGGTGAATTCAACTCACTGACTCTTTTTCAACCTCATACCACAAGAACTCAGCATGGAGAATGGATAATTCTCCACACTAACAGGTAGCCTTTTAATAAGGGGTTTGTCAGAGTTTGCTGCTCATTACGATGGACGGTAGCGATGGTTTAAACTTCCTCCTTCTCTCTCTCTTTTGCTCCTGCTCTGCATCCATGAGGCCTTCTTTTCAATTTCTCTGGGATTTCTGGTTTCAGCTGTGGTACTATTTCAGTTTTTCCAATGTTCATCAGCTGCTCCCTGTTGTAAACTACCCTGTTCCTATACTTACACAATATAACAAAATAGCAAAGATGTGAAAAATATTGCCCAAAATCAGCCCAACTACATAGTATCCAAACAAGAAGGAAGAGTTGTCCAAAGAAATTTGATTTTCCTCTAAAAACACAGGAATGAAAATTTGAAAAAGAGAAAAAAATATCATTGAAAGTACAGAGCTATTCCAATGTGCTGCCACATTGCAAAAGAGTTGCAATTCTAGAATGAAAGGAGGTTGGGATGTCTGTTTGGCTGGGGACAGGAGAGGATGATAACGAGCTTGTTCCTGAAATGAAAATATTTTAGAATATATTGTGATCTGATCCGGTTTCTGCTTGAAGCTTGTGATCTTCTTAATCTCCGACAACACATTTGTGATATTGTTCTACTGCAATTTGCTCTTCAGCTTCTTCTTGTATGACCCCAACTTAGTATAATCTTAAGCTTTTTTTGTTGTTGAATACTTCTCAATAATCCCCCGTGTCCCTCCTTGGAAGGTTTTTTTTTCTTGTTTAGCAATTCCTTAAGGTCACTGGCATCTCACTTTTCTTATTGGGGTGGTGTTAACCACACAGATTTATATATATATATATATATATATATATATATCAGATACCAACATCTATACAGCAGGTTAGCAAGCACTGCCTACATGGATCCATCAATGATGTGTATGTCTTTCACACATTCCAAGAAAGTATTTCATTATATGGTACTACCTGGTATTGTGGTCAAGACCAGCTAACCAGACCTTGTGCTTGTGTACTTTTTGTTGTGGTCTTGACTACAGTAGTTGTTTTGGTTCAACAGACTGAGATCCACTATACCAGCCACAAAGTGAGGACATATATGACATGACTGAATATGTGGCAGACTCTCTCTCTCTCTTTATATATATATACACTGCCTGGCCAAAAAAAAAGTCGCCACCTGGATTTAACTAAGCAAATAGGTACAAGCCTCCTATTGGATAAGTACTGCATAGGCGATTATCTTTCAGCTGGCAACAAGTTATTTAACCCCAGCTGATGCAATGAGTAACTCCTCATTTCTTAAACAACCATGGCAAAAGACACATCCTGTGGTCGTGGAAAAGACGTTAGTCTGTTTAAGAAGGGTCAAATCATTGGCATGCATCAAGCAGAGAAAACATCTAAGGAGATTGCAGAAACTACTAGAATTGAGTTAAGAACTGTCCAACGCATCATTAAAAACTGGAAGGATGGTGGGAAACCATCGTCTTCCAGGAAGACATGTGGTCGGAAAAAAATCCTGAATGATCGTGATCGGCGATTACTTAAACGTTTGGTCAAATCAAATCGAAGAAAAACAACAGCAGAACTCAGGAGTATGTTTAATTGTGAACGCAAAAGCATTTCCACACGCACAATGAGAAGGGAACTCAAGGGGTTGGGATTGAACAGCTGTGTAGCCGTAAGAAAACCTCTAATCAGTAAGGCTAACCAGAAAAAAAGGCTTCAGTTTGCTAGGGAGCATTAAGATTGGACTCTGGAGGAATGGAAGAGGGTCATGTGGTCTGATGAGTCCAGATTTACCCTGTTCCAGAGTGATGGGCGCATCAGGGTAAGAAGAGAGGCAGGTGAAGTGATGCACCCATCATGCCTAGTGCCTACTGTACAAGCCTGTGGGGGCAGTGCTATGATCTGGGGTTGCTTCAGTTGGTCAGGTCTAGGTTCAGCAACATTGTGTGCCCAAAGAATGAGGTCAGCTGACTACCTGAATATACTGAATGACCAGGTTATTCCATCAATGGATTTTGTCTTCCCAAATGGAACGGGCATATTCCAAGATGACAATGCCAGGATTCATGGGGCTCACATTGTGAAAGAGTGGTTCAGGGAGCATGAGACATCTTGTTCACACATGGATTGGCCACCACAGAGTCCAGACCTTAACCCCATTGAGAATCTTTGGGATGTGCTGGAGAAGGCTTTGCGCAGTGGTCAGACTCTCCCATCATCAATACAAGATCTTGGTGAAAGATTAATGCAACACTGGATGGAAATAAATCTTGTGACACTGCAGAAGCTTATTGAAACAATGCCACAGCGAATGCGGGCTGTAATCAAAGCTAAAGGCGGTCCAACAAAATATTAGAGTGTGACCATTTTTTGGTGGCACTATATATAGGCCAAAAAAAAAGTATATATATACCAACACATCTTATACGTTGGTATCTTTTCAATGTATAAACACCTAAAATGTATGCTTCTTATCTCAAACATCAAAAAGCATGTTCCTGATATTGAAAATTATTTCAGCTAAACTAAATTATTGATGTCTGTGTCTGGTTTTGTGTTTTTACAGGAGCTGGAAAATGCATTAGCAGTGGAGAACATGGAACTTCAGGAGCAGCAATCAGACTGTAGGGACTTAGAAGAGACCATGGTGAAATTTGAGAAACACAAAGAGAAATTGATCCAGCAGATAAAGGCAACCAGACAGCTCTGCTATGAAGAAAGTCAAAAGGTAACAAAGACTTACTTGTGTACGGTGAATTATTTGCCAATTAATATGGAAAGGGATACAATGAGATGAATTTTGTTCTGGTCTGACCAAAACTCCCTCTTCCACGTTTGCCTTGTCCAACATGGCTTCTGGAAAACTGCAAAAATGACTTCTTATATTTTTCTCTTAACTGCTTTCTTCTTACACATTTGTGCAGTGATGACTAATAGTTGTCCTGTAGACAGATTCCTCCTCTGAGCTGTGGATCTCTGCCTTTGGTCCAGAGTCACCATGGCTGCATTTCTGATCAGAGTTCTCTTTGTTCAACCTTGGAAATTGTAAATTGTAAACCATCTTTTGTTGGTCTCTCACATAAAATTCTATCCATCCATCCATCTTCTGTATATTTTTCTGTACACCCTTGTCCCTAGTGGGGTCGGGAGGGGTGTTGGTGCCTATCTCCAGCAAACGTTTTGGGCGAGAGGCGGGGTAAACCCTCGACAGGTCGCCAGTCCATCGCAGACATACAATTCCATTTATATATATTAATGTTTGTGGTTGCAAGGTGGCAAAATATGGAAATGTTCAAGGGGTATGAATAGTTTTGAAGCCATTGTAAACACAAAGGCATGATTATATTGCTCTTTATTAATAATGGTGCTTATGTTGATTTGCAGATAAATTTGAAGTGAATATTAATTTTCTTATAACCTAATTCTAAGCAAAAACATGTTTTAAAACTGAATAAGCTTGTTTGTTCATAGATACTATCCTTGCAAGCAGAAGAAGCACAAAATGAGAGCCAGGTGGAGGAGTATGAAAGAGAACTTGCCCGAGCTCGGTGGAGGCTGAAAAAGCTCAGAGAGGAGGTGAAGAGAGCAAAAAGGAAGGTGGAGGAGGCTCGAGAGAGAGACACTCCCCTCCAAGACTCCATCAGACAGTCTTATGAAGAGATCCTACAGGTAAGAAGGAACAGCATGTTAATGGCTTCTTCTGTTATTTAATTTCCTTTTGGGATCAATAAAAGTATTTTTTGAATAGAATTGAAATGAATTTGAATATAGGTGGTGGAAATTTAACAGCTGTTGGATAGATTGCCATACCACGCTGACATTCCAAACCTGGTGATGCTTTCCAATAGATAGAATAAAAAACATGCCAGGTGTCAGGTTAACTTCTAAGTCTCTGAGTCTCTTTAAAAAATACAATCTCCCATTGTAGGCAGGAGCACAACATAATAAAAGGATTTTTCCTCTAACAGATTATTTTTTTGAACACTCAGATATTTGGAAGAACAGACCTGGTTTAGTTTTTTTTCATGACTATAAAAAATTGTCACCTAGAGACCTGGACTCAGTCAGGATTTCCTGGCACTGATAACAAGGTGGTGGTCATCACACCACTGAACAAATGACTGGACCTTGTTAATATATACTATATTGCCAAAAGTATTTGCTCACCCATCCAAATGATTAGAATATGGTGTTCCAATCACTTCCATGCCCACAGGTGTATAAAATGAAGCACCTCGACATGCAGACTGTTTTACAAACATTTGTGAAAGAAGGCCCCAGTTCGATGATCGACTTTGTCGTCGTTTCATCGGATCTGCGGCTGTATGTCTTGGACACTCAGGTGAAGAGAGGTGCGGAGCTGTCCACTGACCACTACCCGATGGTGGGAGAGGATGCCGGTCAGACCTGGCAGGCCCATACGTGTTGTGAGGGTCTGCTGAGAAAGTCTGGCAGAATCCCCTGTGAGACGGAGCTTTAACTCCCATTTCTAGCAGAACTTTGAACACGTTCCGGGGGAAGCGGAGGACATTGAGTCTGAGTGGACCATGTTCCGTGCCTCTACTGTCGAGGCAGCTTATTGGAGCTGTGGCCGCAAGGTTGTCAGTGCCTGTCGCGGCGGCAACCCTCAAACCCGTTGGTGGACACCTTCGGTGAGGGATGCAGTCAGGCTGAAGAAGGAGTCCTATCGGGCCTTTTTGGCCAGTGGGACTCCGGAAGCAGCTGATGGGTACCGGCGGGCGAAGCAGCATGTGGCTCGGGTGGTTGCTGAGGCAAAAACTCGGGCGTGGGAGGAGTTTGGAAAGGCCATGGAGAAAGATTTCTGCACAGCTTCGAGGCGATTCTGGTCCACCATCCGGCGTCTCAGGAGGGGGAAGCAGTACAGCACCAACAGTGTTTATAGTGGGGGTTGTTACGGAGTAAAGCTTCTTCTCAAACAAGACGGAGGCTCGTATTTCTTTTACTGAACCTTTCTGTTCAGTATTTATTGAAGAGAAAAAGAACGGTGTCAGCTGATAACGAGCAACAGCTGTTCGTTACCAAGGCAATCAAAGTCAACAAAGCAAGATAGTGACAAACAGTAACAGATCCTTAAGCATTCTTCAAAATAAAAGACTTCCTCTATTCAAATAAATCATGTCTTGCAATAAATATATTTCACTTCACTTCACCTTTGTAATTATATACAATCATGTTCAATACAATTAATAATAATCATCATGTAAATTATGCTTAACATATAATTGTAAATCAGTCACTTATCATGCAAATATACCGAACAACATAAGTGTAAAAAAGTCACAACATCCTCCCGCCCGATGAACAACTGTTCATCTGTGTAGGATTTACCTTTCATTTAAGATACCTCTAAAGGGTACAATAACTGAATGGGCCTGCGTAACAAGCCACCAGTCGAAGTACGAACATTGCATGAACGTATGAGACCATCCCTGCCTGGAAAGACCTCTACAATTCTACCCATTTTCCATGTCTGTCTGGGTGTATTGTCCTCCCCCAAAAGAACTACATCTCCTACTTTAAGTAGTGTTGGAGTACGACTGTTCACCCTGTGGGCTGATTTCAAGTCCATCAAATAATCTCTGCGCCAGCGTTTGCAAAGGCCTATCAAAAGTTTCTGTTGGTATTTCCACCTCCTACCTAGCTGTTCGCGGTTTGCAGTGAGAACCTGATTTAGGTGAGGTGAAGGACTAATCTTTGGTGGCAAGGAAGTTAAGCGTTTACCAACTAGGAAATGAGATGGGGTAAGTGGCTGAGGCTCTAATGCATCACTAGTTACATAGGACAGAGGCCTAGAGTTCAAAACTGCCTCAACTTCAGTAGGAACAGTTGTGAGCTCCTCAAAACTCAAAGATGCTTTCCCCAGTACCTTTCTTAAGCATGTTTTTACAGATCTCACAAGCCTTTCCCAGAATCCCCCCCACCAAGCTGCTCGCTCAGCGATAAACTTCCATGTGATTCCCTTGTCAGTGAAAAACTCTGTGAGTGTCGATCCTAAGATATTTTGCCATAACTCTTTTAAATCTTTGTCAGCTCTTTTGAATGTTCTAGCATTGTCAGAGTAAATGACCCTACATAGACCTCGTCTTGCAATGAATCTCTTTAAGGCCAATAAGAAATTCTCTGTAGTCTGATCTGAGACCAACTCTAAGTGTACTGCTCTTGTCACTGCACATGTAAACAGTGCTATATATGATTTTACAGACCCGTCCTTAGTTTTAACATATAAGGGTCCAGCAAAATCTACACCAGTAACTTCAAAGGGAGGTGATTCTATTACTCTGTCTCGAGGTAAGGGAGCAGTAATCTGTTGTGCTGCCTTAACCTTTAGTTTTTTGCAAATGTAACATTTTGAAACAATGTTTCTTACAAGCTGTCTGCCTCTCAAAATCCAATATTGTTCTCTAACTTGAGTTAATGTGTCTCTTACACCAGAATGCATCACTCTTTCGTGACATGACTGAACTAATAGTTCAGAATACTTGTGATTTGTCGGTAGTATCCAAGGGTGTTGTTCTCTGAAACTAAGATCTGAATTTTGCAGTCTTCCCCCAACACTTATTAGACCATTTTCATCTAAGAATGGTTTCAAATCTTTGATTTTAGAATCTACCTTCACATTTTGGTTTGACCTTAACTGCGATATTTCAGAACTGAAACAACTCTCTTGTGTTGACTTAATCCAGTACATTTCAGCTGCACCAAGTTCTTCTGTACTTAACTCTCCCTGAACCTTCAGACAAGATCTTGTGTTACTAACAAACCGCTTTACCCATGCAGTGATTCTTAACGTGGTCTTAAGCTTGCTGTACCTTTCTAAGTTTAACAGAGGTTCAGTTTGCTCAGTGCCAGTGAACTGCACGACAGTCACATACCCAGCCCTCAGCTCTGCATTCACTTCATCCACTACATAGTCATTACAAATGTTCAGCTCCTTCTCATCTGTAGACAGTGAAGTGGGTCCCTTCCACCACAGCTGGCTCTCAATAAGGCTCCGAGCATGGTAACCCCGCGTAAGAAGGTCGGCAGGGTTCATTTTGCCAGCACAGTGGGACCAGAGTTCTGGATTTGTGAGCCCTTGTATTTCTGCCACTCTGTTGCTCACAAATGGTTTCCATCGACGTGATGAGCTGCGGATCCAGTGAAGCGTAATCATAGAGTCCGTCCACATGTTGAGCTGGTTTTTCTCCATGTTCAGTGGCTTAAGGAGGCTGTTTCCTAATCTTGCTCCAATAAGTGCACCCATGAGCTCCAAGCAAGGTGATGTCATTTTCTTTAATGGTGCTACTCGTGACTTGGAGGCCACAAAACTGGTAATAGTCTCTCCTAGGTTGTTTTGTCCTTGAAGATATGCCACAGCGCCTTTTCACTTGCATCACAGTAGACATGCAACTTTACAGTGTGTGACTCTTTGTTGATCTCAGTGTGGTACCACCTGGGAATAGACACCAGGTGTAACAGTGGTAACTCCACACACCACTGCTCCCACTTCTTTTCTAAGTCAGTAGGTAATGGTTCATCCCAACTCAGTCCCTTTTCCCACATCTCTTGGAAAAGGCACTTTACTCGGACTGTAAAAGGAGTAAGAAACCCGATAGGGTCGAATATACGGGCTGATGTTCTTAGTACACTTCTTTTTGTATTTTCTCTGTCTTTCAAAATGTCCATTAACCCCTTTTGATCAAACACAAAATCATCGTGTTTCGGTCTCCAAACCAGTCCAAGTACTTTAAGCACATTTCCACTGGACTTTGTATCACCAGTGAGCTCTACTCCATTCTCTTTCCACATGGCTTTCAGATCAGGTGAGTTGGTAACCCATTTGCAGAGGTTCATGCTTGCCTGAGAGAGAATGTACTTTGCTGCAGTTGTCATGTGAAGAGCATCCTGCACAGTAGGTGAGCTTGAAATAAAGTCATCTACATACATAGAGTCTCTGAGAGCCTGTACTGCCCTTGGCTGTTTTCTTTCAAATTGTTTGAGATGTTTTCTGATGGTGGCAGCAAGCAAGAATGGGCTGGGAGTTACTCCAAAAACAATTCTTTTCATCCTCAGGACACGCACCTCATTTTTCCAGTCCTCAGCTAAAGGTCTGTGCATCCACAAGAACCTGACAGCATCTCTGTCCTTTTCTGCTAGTGAGATTTGAAGAAAAGCCTTAGTTATATCAGCAGTAAATGCTATCTTGTGCAATCTGAACTTTATGAGCACATCTAGCAGGTTTGGGTTCAGGTTAGGTCCAGTGTACAGACAGTCGTTGAGGGATGGACTGTTTGCCTCATGTGAGGATGCATCAAATACCACTCGAAGTTTGGTTGTGGCCTTTTCTTCTCTTATTACCGCATGATGAGGCATATAATATTTCACAGTCTGTTGATCCATTTCTGGTTTTCCATCTGCAACCTCCTCACAGATACCATTTTGAAGATAGTCTTCTATTACATCGTTGTATCTGGCAAATAAATTTACATCAGTCTTCAGCCTTCTCGTTAGATTCTCAAAGCGTTTCTTCGCTACCCTGAAGTTGTCTGGAAGCTGGTCTTTGTCACATTGCCAGGGTAACTCAACTTGGTACCTTCCGTCTTCAAATGTTGTTGTTTGTTCAAAACGTTGCATAATTTCTAAGTCCTCTGGGCTTTCTGACTGTTTGTTTACAATACCCAGGGACTCCACCTCCCAGAATGCATACAACTGCTTAGACAGCTGGGTGTCTTCGTTCAAACTAATGTGCATACACGTGGTGTCTGTAACACTGGAGGTAGTCACTGGTCCCTGTAAAGCCCATCCAAAAAGGGTTTCAACTGCCACTAATGAATCTGTAACCCTTTGGACCTTTCCAGTAACAGCCTGCCAGTAGTAATCTGCTCCAATTAACATCTGCAACTCTTGTTCATTAGCACCCTCTAGTGGAAAGTCTCCAAGCTGCAGTCCTCTTTTCTTAATCTCTGCTTGAATGGGCTCAGTTGGTACCTTTATTACAGCAGTGCACACCTCGGGGGTCTCTACAGCATCTATTTCAATTTTCCGTTCAGTGTTCCACACATTTTCAAGTTGAACTCTCACTATGTTGCGTTTCTCTACTACAGGACTAGTGGAACCAAAAACATGGAGGTTTAGTGTCTCTTGCCTCACAACTGGCAGTCCTAGGGCTCGGACAATGTCTCTGTGAACAAAACTACGCTGGCTACCTCCATCTAACAGACAGCGAGATATTTTTCTCTCCTTTGGTCCTACAGCCCATGCCTTAACCGTTTGGGGCAATACTGTGTTCTGAGTATTTGTCTTCACTTTGACTGAGCTGGTCAACGAAGACAACACAGCCTCTGCATTTCCACTATTGCTGGTACTGTCGACTTCTGGTTTAGCTTCAGGTTGTTCACAAACTGACAAGTGGTGTTTTCGATTACACTGTCTGCACAAATTCTTCACTCTGCAGTATTTCGCAATATGTTTCGGGCCCAGGCAGACAAAACACTGTCCAAGCCTTTTCAGTTTCTCCCTGCGTGCACTTACTGTAAAACCAGGACAGTTCTCTGGTTTATGGTCATTACCGTCACAAAACACACAAGTTTGTGGCACGACGCTGGCTGTGTGCAAAGCAGTCGCTGATGGGATGCTCCACTTTCTGGGTTGATCACAGGCATAGGATGGCTTACCCACATGCTTGTGTTGTGTGCTCGGGCTCTTCAATGTGTGGCCTGGTCTGGTCAGCAGAAGCGCCCGTTCTCTGCTTTGCACTTCATTTTGCAGAAACTGAATCAATTCTGGGACTTTCCATTCGTTAGTTGAGTTTTGTTGCCGTGTATAAGCAAGTGCTATGTCTTCTGGAATAAGCTGTAGCAACACTGGACATAGGAGACAGCCGTAAGTATCACTTTGCACTCCAAGAGACTCCAAGCTGCGTATCTGGATCTCGCATTCATCATAAATGTGCCTCAAAGCTGCAACATCAGATGATCTTCTCACAGGTGTCAAGTTCAGCAATTTAGACATATGAGCACTTATCACAATATCCTAGTTGACATCTGTCATTGTCAGTCCTGCAATAGTCCGAGCAGCTGCTCCAGTTAGGTAAGATCTCAGGTAAGTGAACTTGTCCGTCTTACATAGTCCATCATTTCTGTGAATGGCTGATTCATACTGTGACCAGAATTCCTGCCATTGGCTTATTTCTCCATCATACTTGATTATCGTTAGTTTGGGCAGTTTAACCGTCTGTTTGGATTGTGATGAAAATGAGCCGTTGTTTACGTCACTCACACGCGCTCTCAGGGTGTCTGTAGCGGTCTCCTGCAATCCAATAACGTTGGTAGTACGAACCTTCCAAACGAGAATCCGGTCCGTGTAATCCTGTGAGTTCGTTATCTCAGTGTCCAAGACTTCAATTGACGTTTCATCTTCTATGCTCTTGTCCAACTCCAATAAAATTTCCTCCTTAGAAGATAAAACTGCCAGGAACTCACGCAGTTTATCCATATCTGGACTCTCTTTGCCCACCTCATCCTCTAGTCGAGTTAACAGCTTTGTCGTTGCTGTTCGGATAGTCGACCGTTTCCTCTTTAACCGCTCCAGTCCTTCCGTCATGTTGGCTGCTAAACTGAGCCTTAGCTTCACTTCGTTCAGAAAAATAAAAAAAAATCCTTATTCCCGGGTTTCGGCACCAAAATGTTACGGAGTAAAGCTTCTTCTCAAACAAGACGGAGGCTCGTATTTCTTTTACTGAACCTTTCTGTTCAGTATTTATTGACGAGAAAAAGAACGGCGTCCGGCTGATAACGAGCAACAGCTGTTCGTTACCAAGGCAATCAAAGTCAACAAAGCAAGATAGTGACAAACAGTAACAGATCCTTAAGCATTCTTCAAAATAAAAGACTTCCTCTATTCAAATAAATCATGTCTTGCAATAAATATATTTCACTTCACTTCACCTTTGTAATTATATACAATCATGTTCAATACAATTAATAATAATCATCATGTAAATTATGCTTAACATATAATTGTAAATCAGTCACTTATCATGCAAATATACCGAACAACATAAGTGTAAAAAAGTCACAACAGGGGTGGTGTGCTACTGACCTCAACTCGGGATGTTGTGGGCTGGTGGGAAGAATACTTCGAAGACCTCCTCAATCCCACCAACATGCCTTTTATTGAGGAAGCTGAGCCTGGGGACTCTGGGTTGGGCTCTCCAATCTCTGGGGACGAGGTCGCCGAGGTGATTAAAAGCTCCTTGGTGCCAGGGCCCCAGGGGGTGGATGAGATTCGCCCGGAGTTCCTTAAAGCTCTGGATGTTATAGGGTTGTGTTGGCTGACGCGACTCTGCAACATTGCATGAACATTGGGTACCGGTCTGTCGTGGTGAAGAGAGACCTGACTCAAAAAGCGAAGCTCTTGATTTACCGGTCAGTCTACTTTCCCACCCTCATCTATGGTCATGAGCTTTGGGTCATGACCGCAAGAACGAGATCGCGGATACAAGCGGCCAAAATGGGTTTTCTTCGTAGGGTGTCTGGGCTCTCCCTTAGAGATAGGGTGAGAAGCTCTGTCATCTGGGAGGGACTCAGAGTAGAGCTGCTGCTCCTTCACATCGAGAGGAGCCAGTTGAGGTGGCTTGGGCATCTGGTCAGGATGCTTCCTGGACGCCTCTCAGGTGAGGTGTTCCGGGCACGTCCCACTAGGAGGAGGGGAAGACCCAGGACACGCTGGAGGGACTATGTTTCTCGGCTGGCCTGGGAATGCCTTGAGATTCCCCCGGAGGAGCTGGAACAAGTGACTGGGGAGAGGGAAGTCTGGACCTCCCTTCTGAAGCTGCTACCCCCGCGACCCGACCCCTGATAAGCGGAAGAAAATGGATTGATGGATGGATTGTGAAAGAATGGCTCGCTCTCAGGATCTCAGTGAATTCCATCGTGGAACTGTGATAGCAGCTGGAACCAAGCCATTCATCACCAAGTGCAATGCTAAGCCATGAATGCAGTGGTGTTTGGAGTGACAAAGTGGTTGCATTTAAGAATGGTCAAAAATCTCCATAAACACATTCCTAAAGCTTGTGGACAGCCTCCCCAGAAGAGTTGAAACTGTTCTAGCTGCAAAGGTGGACTAACATAATATTAAACCCTATGGATTAAGAATGGGATGTCACTCAAGCTCATATGTGAGTCAAGGCAGGTGAGTGAATACTTTTGGCAATATGGTGTATGTTGACGAGTTCATGTCTTCATACAACAAGTCAAGAATAGTAGTTGTTGCTGCTGATGCAATTGTTTGTGTAAATAGTGAAGAAGACAGAAGAAGTAACACAGCCTTAGCGAACTCCAGTACTGATGGACCTTGGCTCTGACAGGGTGTTGATATGTTTGTTAGAAAAACCCCCAAAAAACATTCAATAATAGGCGGAGTAAAACTAAAAAAAAAGGTCAAGTTAATTTAGAATGGTAATATAAACAAACATGAATGTTTTTGAGCTGTGGTGAAAACCTGGAATTCCTGGAGAAAATCTATGCATGTAAAGACATAATACAAACTTTACACAGAAACACCTTGCAGTAGCTTGCCACAATCAGTGTGTGTGTGTGTGTGTGTGTGTGTGTGTGTGTGTGTGAATGAATGAATGACTGTAGTGTGAAGCGCTACACAAGTACAAAGCCAAGCCACAAGCCACTGTGATCCTTTTGCATATGTCAACACTGAAAAAATGACAGACATTAGAAGATATACTTAGTATTGTTGAGTAAACTTCCTCTGTGTTTACATTCTTCTGACAACGCAATGGTGAAGAAGGAGGAGCAGCAGTAGTTTTGCAGTCAGGTTTATAAATTACACTTACATAAGCTGCAACTATGTTCCAAAATGAACAATAAACTACCTGCAAACATGGCAACAACATTCCACATCATGAACGCTCCATCACTTTGTGCTGGTTTGCTGTGTTTTAGTTTCTCCAAATATGATGTCATGCATTATAACCAAACCTTTATCTTTAGGCTCCAAATGACATTCCAAAATCCTTCCAAAAGTAATGTTTGTTATTTAATGTAATTTTGCAAATCTAATGGACCTGCTTGTCCACTCGAGCAGGTCTAGAACTTAACAAGGATTGGAGAAGGAGCCGACTGGTCATTAGGAGCAGGTGGTGCTGTATCACCACCTGCTTTTCATCCAAGCAAAAGCAACATGTAGCTCTAAAATTAATACCTATACACATACAGTCATGTCAATAAATTAGAATATTCTTCCTATGAGGCTGATTGGACAATTGAAAGTTTTCTTTTGAAAATAACAACCTCAAAGAAAGTGATCTCCCATAAGACCCACCTCTTTAGAGTTGCTTTCTACCATAATGTCTGGCCTGGGAATGATCTTATCTTATCTTATCTTATCTTATCTTATCTATCTTATAATAAATGAAACACTAACCAACATTTTCATGTGTAATGATGGCACTTGGCAGAATATAATGTTTCAGTTGTTGATTTTTGTGTTTTTCTGATGTAAGGCAGAAAATCACAAAAACTTTTTGGCAATTACTGCACATTTCATCAGCAACTGCCTTTTTGCTGAACTGTGCAATACAAATAAACCTGATTGTTTGGTTAAGATATTTATTGCTCATCTCAAACCTATTGAACTTTATTTCATCATACATATTTGTTTATGGTAAAATGGTAAATGGACTGAACTTATATAGCGCTTTTCCAGTTATTTTGACCACTCAAAGCACTTTACACTAGAGTCACATTCACCCATTCGCACTCACAAACACACACACATTTATACACCGATACCCAGATCGGTAGGCAATTTGGGGTTAAGTGCTTTGCCCAGAGGCACATCAACATATGGCAGGAGGAAGCTGGAATCGAACCTACAACTTTCCGATCGCAAGATCTCTACCATACAGCCACAGTCCCCCTATGTGTTTGATGAATGTACAGATATACCCAAACTGTGGTCATTTACTGGAGCTTGTTCACTTTTGTCTTGTTGTAGGAAGAGCACACTCTGTGTTCTTTGTCAGGAGGTGGAGTGACACCTGACAGCCAGCTTGAGGAATCTGCATCCCCTGCAGACACAACTGAAGATGATCCTCTTCCTATGAAGCCGTGGGGAAGAAGCCAATCACTGCCTGCTTATGCTGACCTAATAATGGTAAAGCACAATAACTTCACAGGTTCAACTGTAATTTAAAAAAGGTGGTTAGAAATATTCTGTAGAGTGAGACAGTGCAAACAATTGATCAAATCAAACAGCCACTACTAAGCCAATGTGCTATTCATGAGTATAAGAATAAAAATGCAGATTATAAAGACAAAGGATTTTAACAACATTGACAGAAACATAGAAGTGTCAAAGTACCACTGTGTGCTAAAAGCAAGTATACGATTTTAATCTAACTCTGAACTGAAATGGGGATGGGGGTCAAGGTGGATTGCCAGTTTGATCCCCTCTCTGCCCACCTCTGTCATTGTGGATTCTGTCTCCTTGGGTAAGACACTTCACTCTCCTTGGCTGCTGGTGGTGGTCAGAGGGTCCTCTGCCCAGAGGAGAGAAGCTGGAACTCCAAATTTAAAGGCTAGTATAGACTGTGTATGACGAGGTTTGCTTTCTGAGCAATACAACAAATAAATATATCATTTAGGAAATGAACAAGAATGGGTTTAACTTTAGCCAGAAGTCGGCTAATCTACCAATAATCAAGTTGATTATGTTAATTTGACAAAATAATCAATCCATTTGATTATTGGATTATTGGACATTTAGTTGTCAAACATTTCCAGAGTTTCAGACAAGAAATGGGCAGAGTGAGACGAGGGGAAAACAAAGGGTAGGAATCAGGGGCGATTCTAGGATCTGACCTTTAGGGGTGCTTAGCCCCCAGCAGGGCTAAGGTCCAAGAGAAGATATTTGTTGGTGCATTTTTCTAAACGTCACTGCTTATCTACATACATTCACATACGAAATTAAATAGTTTTGTCTAACTAAAACTGTTAACAACTACATATAGCTCTGGAAAAAATTAAGAGACCACTGCACTGAACCCTATTGGAAACCTCCTGGTTATTCCACCAAATATTGATTTCTGAACTCTTCCTGAGTTAAAACATTAGTTTTATGGTTTCTAAATGAATATAAACTTGTTTTCTTTGCATTGTTTGAGGTCTGAAAGCACTGCATCAGTTTTGTTATTTTGACCAATTCTCATTTTCTGAACTACTAAGTTTTTGCTCGGAATTTCAGAGACATGTTGTCAGTAGTTCAACAATGTTCATTTTACTCAAACATATGCCTATAAAGAGTACAATCAGAGGACTGATCATTTTTTCCAGAGCTGTAAATACAGGTCCTTCTCAAAATATTAGCATATTGTGATAAAGTTCATTATTTTCCATAATGTAATGATAAAAATTGAACATTCACATTATCAGGATATTATTGTCTTAATACGGATGATTTTGGCATACAGCTCATGAAAACCCAAAATTCCTATCTCACAAAATTAGCATATTTCATCCGACCAATAAAAGAAAAGTGTTTTTAATACAAAAAAAGTTAACCTTCAAATAATTATGTACAGTTATGCACTCAATACTTGGTCGGGAATCCTTTTGCAGAAATGACTGCTTCAATGGGGCGTGGCATGGAGGCAATCAGCCTGTGGCACTGCTGAGGTGTTATGGAGGTCCAGGATGCTTCGATAGCGGCCTTTAGCTCATCCAGAGTGTTGGGTCTTGGGTCTCTCAACTTTCTCTTCACAATATCCCACAGATTCTCTATGGGGTTCAGATCAGGAGAGTTGGCAGGCCAATTGAGCACAGTGATACCATGGTCAGTAAGCCATTTACCAGTGGTTTTAGCACTGTGAGCAGGTGCCAGGTCATGCTGAAAAATGAAATCATCTCCATAAAGCTTTTCAGCAGATGGAAGCATGAAATGCTGCTAAATCTCCAGATAGCCAGCTGCATTGACCCTGCCCTTAATAAAACACAGTGGACCAACACCAGCAGCTGACATGGCAGCCCAGACCATCACTGACTGTGGGTACTTGACACTGGACTTCTAGCATTTCCTTCTCCCCAGTCTTCCTCCAGACTCTGGCACCTTGATTTCCGAATGACATGCAAAATTTGCTTTCATCCGAAAAAAGTACTTTGGACCACTGAGCAACATTCCAGTGCTGCTTCTCTGTAGCCCAGGTCAGGCGCCTCTGCCGCTGTTTCTGGTTTAAAAGTGGCTTGACCTGGGGAATGCGGCACCAGTAGCCCATTTCCTGCACACGCCTGTGCACGGTGGCTCTGGATGTTTCTACTCCAGACTCAGTCCACTGCTTCCGCAGGTCCCCCAAGGTCTGGAATCGGTCCTTCTCCACAATCTTCCTCAGGGTCCGGTCACCTCTTCTCGTTGTGCAGAGTTTTCTGCCACACTTTTTCCTTCCCACAGACTTCCCACTGAGGTGCCTTGATACAGCACTCTGGGAACAGCCTATTCGTTCAGAAATATCTTTCTTTGTCATACCCTCTTGCTTGAGGGTGTCAATGATGGCCTTCTGGACAGCAGTCAGGTTGGCAGTCTTACCCATGATTGGGGTTTGAGCGATGAACCAGGCTGGGAGTTTTAAAGGCCTCAGGAATCTTTTGCAGGTGTTTAGAGTTCATTCGTTGCTTCAGATGATTAGGTTCAAGCTTGTTTAGAGACCCTTTTCATGATATGCTAATTTTGTGAGATAGGAATTTTGGGTTTTCATGAGCTGTATGCCAAAATCATCCGTATTAAGACAATAAAAGACCTGAAATATTTCAGTTAGTGTGCAATGAATCTAAAATATATGAATGTTCAATTTTTATCATTACATTATGAAAAATAATGAACTTTATCACAATATGCTAATATTTTGAGAAGGACCTGTATGTGAAACAGAATCTCAAGACTACATCATACCTGCCAACATCTACTAATATTAATGAGACACAAGCAGCTGTAGAGTGACACAGTCCTAGTGGGGTCTGTTCCCCCAGAAATCAAAATAAAATCTACTCAAAACTATGCATTTTCAGTCATTTGAAGAGCATTTTACTAAATTCATAGGATTAATAAACCTAAAACCAGTTTATTATCCAGGTAGAAGGTGAGGATAATGACTAGAGAAAAGGAGTCATTAACCTGAACTTTATTTGAAAATCATACTTAGAAATTGTATTACCCTTATTTTTATCTGAACGTTATGCGGCTGTTGGCCTTTTTTCTTTAAACAACAATGATTGTCCATCTTTGGAAAAGTAAACATTGTGAATCAGGGTTTTACTATTTCAGTTCACAGATCATGAAGTGGGTCTATCATAGTTTCAGTATCAAACATCTTTCTGTTCACAGACACAGAAACAGCCTAAGATTCTGTACTGTTCTTTAGTTTGACCTTATTTAAGTGACTCCAGAAAGATTTGAGAAATTAATTACAAAACAACAAAACAGTCACTAATCAAACTTCAAAAAAGACCAACAAGAGTAATTAACAAGGCTAAGAACCAGGATCAGGCTAACCCATTATTTATCCAAATATTTTGCACACATACAACATTTTGTACTGAACAACTACAAAATACTCTTCAAATAAATAAAGCCAATACTGTACACAATTTCCATTAATAAATATCACAAAAACTAATTATACATTTACTAATTACTGCATTATCATTTAAAATTGCTCATTGCATAAAATCACTAAACATATTTTGCATTGCAAATTATTTTCTGAATAAAGATGATGCAAGTCTTGCCCCTTATAGTTGGTAAAAAAAAATCTATATAGCTATATATACAGTATGTCTATCTATCTATCTATCTATCTATCTATCTATCTATCTATCTATCTATCTATGATCTTTACTGTTTTCTTTGGAGGCTGGTTCTAGACCAAATTTACCACTGGGCCAGTGCAGAGAGTGTTTTTTATGGGGACACTTAAAAAACAATGAAACAAAAAAAGAATGAAAACAAAATGAAACAAAAAGCAGAGCAATATATTTCATCATTTGATATATTAAGTGAGCCAAAGAGTCACTTGTGTCTCCAGAGATTTAGGTTGCAGATCCTCATCTAGCAGATAGAAAGTATGATCCTATCTCAATACGGCAGCTAAAAATGCAGCACTATAATTTTTAATTCATTGTTAAAGTAAAATTGTGAAGGTTAAAAAAATTCACCACTGAATATTTAAAAAAGACATTTATTTAGTATAATTTCCTCAGTAGCCTCCGTCTAGAACCGCCCCTAGGCTGCAGGTCTGTATCTGGTTCATTTTTGATTAGTATGTTTTTTTTCTTCATTGATAGGAAGTCAGATTATCCAAACTGGTAAACCACATTAATAAAATAATAGTGAAATAATACATTAAATGACCAATGAACCCCGAATTCTTAAAATATATCAACATTTCTGAATAAAACACACAGAAAGTCCTAACAAATGTTTTTAATCTAGGAAATATTTATGTACTGTTAATTTATTAGCATAATTTGTTCTTTAAATGGCCACTCATTTTGGCTCATACTATTACATATTAAATAAAGTATCATCCAAACTCAATGTTCTAAGCAAATAATCAAACCAAAATAGTCTACTAAAATTACAATAAGAAACTGAATCAATCGTAGCCAAATGTTCTGTACCATATCAGCCTTAGGAGATGATTGGGGGAATGAAGAGATGCTGATATCTGGTTCTTTAGGTTCTAATGGGTCTGCAGTTCCTCTCCTGATCCATTCTGTCTGTCATACAGCAGCACACGGCGCCACGACCAATATATTTTTGTCCATCGACACAGTATCCATCCTCCCTGACATTTTTCAGCCTGGACTGTGAGTCTTCCTCTTCACGTCTAGAATCACTAGAATCGCCACTGCTAGCAACTAAACCCAAGACACCTGAACAGGATATTTAACACTTCTATTTTGCATTAAGAAAACAACATGACTATTTTCAAAAAGTAATATCATTGACTTTTAATTGGATGGGGTGGCAATATTATGAATCTGTGGGAAAATATAATCATCTTTTTCAATAGGATCTTGGCCACAGAGTTGGCACAGAGCCTGGTTCCTTATATTGGTTACAATGTCACATGGGCTCATCCTGTGTGACATTGCATGAAACACCAGTGTCCTCATGACTGTGACATCACCGCCAACCTGAACATTTTTGGTCACCATGTCCAACGTTTTATGACCACACTGTACTGATTTTCTGATGGCTATTTCCATCTGGATGATGTGCCATGTCGCATCTCAAATCTTGTCAAACTGGTTTCTTCAAAATGACATGAGTTTTTGGAATGAGTTGGGAGATGAGACATCTGCGTCAACTATGTTCTGTCATCAATAAGGACTCAGACCATTGAGGTCTGAAATCAGATTCGTCCTGGTGAGCTACGAGAACATGCACTGACAAGAGAATCACTAAATGCTGGAGCTACACCAAATACTGGTTAACTGAGCAGCAACTCAATACAGTAGGATGAGCTACTGTGCTCTGGCTGATTTGACTGCAAAAGCGCAATACACAAGCTAATTTGTTGCAACCCTTTATTTAGTCCATTAGGCAGTCACATACTAGCTGTGCTTTCATCCAGAGGCCCTGAGTCTGCTATAAAGCTTTCTTTCTAAAGCTGTGGTCAATTTCAGAGGTGAAACCCAAAGAGAGATGCGATAGGTGCTGCTTGATCTTCTAACATCTGAAGAAAGAAACCACTCTATCAATACACTGTAAATAGTTGTTTTTGGTATATGTTACATATTTAATACATTTAATTTAGTTTTTAGGCAATATTAAAGTTTTGCAGTATACTACACAGTGCAGAAAAAACTTCAGAGTAAGCCATAGGATTCTACAGGTAGTTCATGTTAGTTTTACAGGCTGACATGAACAACAATGTAGTAGTCATAAAAAACAAACCTCTGAAACAAAAAACTATAAATGTAACTTTTCCATTTTATGTACATTTGCTTGCTTGTGTCTTACATTTCCTAATTGCTTTCTGTTTTCTGTATCTGATTGACTCTACCAGGGGGCTGGCGATTTATCTTTCTGTAATAATCTAGCAGGTACCAGAGAGGATGATGAAAGTGGGAGCAGCTCTACAAAGGTGGGATGCTTATTACCTTGGAGTGCTAATTGCACAAAGTTTAGCAAAACAATTATTACTTGCTATACACTTAAATAAGTTTTTACATTTCAAATCATAAACATATTCTAGTAATCCATACTGTAGCATATACTGTAATTTCAGTAATGTCACAGTGTTACATTAATGTAAAGCAGCCACACAGTATCATCTATGATGACCATTCTTACTCAATGTCTTGTTTGGTTTAAAATTTTGATGAAGTGTTGTGACATGTCAACAGGAAATGGATAGATCAGACATGGAAGAAGATCCAGACAATGACAAGAGCCACAATGAAAGGAATAATGAGATGGAAGAAGCTCCTACTCTTAACCCAACCCCGCTAAATCAGCTGGACTTCTACCAAGTCAACCTGTTTACTTACTGTCAGACAGACAGTACGTATCCAACACATAGCTCAAAGAAAGCTTCCAGGATTTCTTCTCCTGGATGCTATTTTTCTTGAGTCTACAAGAATATGACACAAAAGCAACAAGCGCAAGGTCATTAATGGAATTTACTAAAATGCCTCAGTTTCATTTCAAATACAAATTAAATTCTAAATACTTTATTTATCACAAAAGGAAATTAAATGCATTTAATAAAGGTAAGATAAAGGGGAATTAATAATTTGACAGGGTTACCATGAAATCTAAGCTGACAGACATTTTTCACATGTTCTGGTATGAAACAATCTTACACACAACTCAAACTGGTGTAGCACAGGTGAAAATAGGCAACTAAAAAATACAGGAATGCTGACAGAGAGACAAGTCTAACCCTCATGATGTTGCCTAGCTGGCTAGCAGTCCTGAATCTCTTCAAGATGTTATGGTCTGGAGAGTAACTCCTAAATTGGCTTGGATGCAGGTTTTATTGCACAACAGCCTCCAGAGAGATGACTTTTGGTATTACAATTGGCATTTCTAAAATGAAAGGCTACCCAACAAACAAACATAACATGACCTGTAAATGGTCAACTATGGAACTGAAACTGGCTAAATGTTTCTATGTCAATGTGTTTCTCTTTTTTAAACTAGACTGATATTCTTGATTTAACTCCAGACCCTTGAAAATTTGGCAGGTGCAGCCTTTGGGAAGTTAAAGGTGAAAAATTTTTATTTGAGGCATTTTAGTAATCTTGAAAAACATAGTTTAAGGTGTGGTGACTGAAGAGACAGTAGTTAATGAAGATAAGAGGCTTCAAGCCTAGAGAAGCGAGTCAGCCATTGTATATGCAGGTACATCATTTAATCCTCCTGTTATCTTTGCGCAACGCTCAGGAGGAGTGTGGCAGATGTCACAGTTGGACAGCAGGAAAGCAAGGGTGTTGTCCTGTCGTACCATCAGTTTCCAAAACCAGACGAAAATACTTGTAAATACGCACAAGGATTTTTACTAGGTCAGTGTGACCTAGTAAATGAGGTCTAAATGACCCTGACTCCTAAGACTGCAGGAGTGTTAAGAAATCCTGAGTGGATTACGTTCTGAATATATAAAAATTAAGACAGACAGGTTTTAGGCTAGAAAGTAGTTGTATCTGTGACTTGGATCAAAAAGGCAAGAATGACCTGCAACATTTGTAAAGGCATGTTTCATTTTTAGCTAGAGAAACATTTGCGATCCAAGTCAGATAAATCCCTTCCCTCTCAGTTGTAGCCAGGTCGAAATTCTTTAGGGCACATGTGTCAAACTCCAATCCCAAAGGGTTGTTGTCCTGCAACTTTTAGATGCATCTCTGCTTCAGCACACTTGAATCAAATAGGTCATTAGCAGGACTCACTGTAAAGCTAATTCAGCCATTTCATTCAGGTCTGTTGGATGAGGGACACATCTCGAAGCTGCAGGCCACTGGCCAACAAAGATTGTAGTTTCACAACTTGGCCTTAGGTGATAGAAATGGGAAGACTCAGTATTTCTAAAGCAGTTTTATCTTTCTTGTAATACAAAGTAGATAGCCTGGGTCTTTGTTGGTTCACCACTGTCACTTGACAATTTAGTGCCGTCTGACAACTTAGTTGATACAAAAGTCTAAACACTGTGCAGATATACATATACAATTACACTCACCAGCCACTTTATTAGATATACCTCTCCAATTGCTCATTAACACAAATGTTGCATTAGCCAATCATATGGCAGCAGCTCATGCAGAATGTGGAAGAAATTTGATTTAAGTGACTTTGAATGTGGCATGGTTGTTGATGCCAGATGGGTTGGTCTGAGTATTTCAGAAACCGCTGATCTACTGGGATTTTCACGCACAACTATCTCTAGGGTTTACAGAGACTGGTTAAAAAAAGAGAAAATATCCAGTGAGCAGCAGTACTGTGGGCGTAAATGCCTTGTTGATGCCAGAGGTCAGAGGAGAATGACCAAACTGGTTTGAGCTGATAGAACGGCAACAGTAACTCAAATAACCACTTGTTACAACCAAAGCATCTCTGAACACACAACACGTCGAACCTTGTTGAGTTTGAACCTTGAGGCAGTGTGTTTATTGAAAACACACTGCCTCAAGTGTTTTTAAAAAACACCTCTGCTGTAGCCCAGAGCCCCTTACAAGGGCACAAAACTGACCGTTACAAATCAGTTTCACAGGCAGCTGATAACACAAGCAGCTAATGACAAAAGCAGCTGATGACACAGGAATGTGTAAATGTTTCTAGCCTCCAGGCAAACATCCTAAAAACAGTTAATAGTGTATCACAAAAGAAAGGAGCCAAGTAAACAACAGAATAATAATATGAAAACATAGCCTTTCAAATAAACTCATAAGTAAATGAACTTAGATCATTTTTCTAACAGCATTTTCAGATAGAATGCCTCATGTGGCTCTAAGTGTGCCAGCCAATCTTTTCTCGGGGCAACACATGGTCCATGGAACGAAACAAAAGTCTCCCCACCCCCACATTCGAATGCACCCTTAACTAAAACCAATGAGCATCAACACAAATCTACTAAAAACTGTTACACATTTATAACCTAATGTTTTATATTAAATAAAATGTAACTACTGCCACCTTAAACCAAACAACAACAAAAAACAATATACCAGTTGCAGTTGCCTTGACGGCAGCTACAACGTTGTTTGGTCTGATGAGTCTCAATTTCTGCTGCGACATTCGGATGGTAGGGTCAGAATTTGGTGTCAACATCATGAAGCCATGGATCCATCCTGCCTTGTATCAACGGTTCAGTCTGGTGGTGGTGGTGCAATGGTGTGGGGGATAAGCTGCATCATAAGCACAAAACCTTGCAGTTATTTTTCAATAAACACAGTTAAGATAAAAGTAATATCGCCAAACTTACTGCAAAAGGGCTCAGAGTAGAATTCAATTCAGAAGTCGGTTGCAAACAAGCCAGCAGCAAAGTGGCTGTGTGGTTGGAACTTGCCACCAGTGTAAAAAGGGGGAGGCGGACCGCTCCACTGCTTGAAATGACTTTCTAGATTATTTTGTGTCAACACATTATGCACAGTCAGTAATAATATTTACAGACAAGTAAGAAAATGTACAGAAAGGAATGAGGACTATATGCTGTCCTCAGCATATAGTGCTTAATTTAAAACATGATAAACCCCCACCCAGTAATAGAATTCTCCCACCAAGAGCTCAAAGAGGAGGAGGACAAGGGCTTAGTGCAACAAACAGCATACATTGATTCAACATTAACATTTTTCCTAAGCCTGGTCCTCTAGGCAAACTACCCCGAATGTTTTAGCTGTTCCCCTGCTACAACATATCCCATTCAGATGATTGCAATTCAGCAAAGTCCTGTTAATCAGCCATCAATTAAAATCATGTGTGCTGAAGCAGGGAAATACCTAAAACTAGAAAGGAAGTGTGCGTTGAGGACTAGTGTTGAAAAATACTGGATTAGATGTTGGCATTTCAATCATTAGAAATCGACCGTAAAACAACATTGATTCAATGACATTTTTTCAACATTAGTAAATTGTTTGATGATTGATCCACAATCAATTGTTGACCATAACCAAAATTCAACCTTCTTGACCATAATTCGATGTTGAATTAACATCTCTTGCTATTTGGGTGTGGCCCAGAAGGGTCAACAAAAATTCAAAAGCCACCACAGAACAACAAAAGCCACAATAGAAGTCAGAGGTTATGCTAAAATGACATTTTTGAAACCTAGGGCACCAGCTGTTTTGTCTCAAAATCATTGTCTTTGGTTCAAAATTTTAAGGCTGCACGATCATGTTTCTTGCGACCCTGCTGACTATTAGTAGCAAAATGATTTGATGGTTCTGTGATCACGCCCCATTATCTTAGCAATTTCAAGAATGCTGCCTCCCTCTGAAAGACTTTTTACAATTTTGTACTTTTCAGAGTCACCTAAATCTCTTTTTTGACCAATTTTGCCTGAGGAAAAGAAGGTGCCTAATAATTATGCACACCTTAATATAGAGTGTTGATCTCCTTAGGACCCACCCTCCCCCATTAAGCAAATACAAATGAGCTGATATGTTTATTTTCAATAAGCATCCAAATTTATACAGGTTGGAGTTGGAAAACATATCTAAAAAGGATGATATGGTCAAAACAAAAACTTGCCTAATAATTATGCACACAGTGTATGAACATGAATGTGTATGAATGAGATCCTTAAAAGAGATTTCATTGACAGCACTTCCTTCACCCTCCAGTACATGGGAAAGTGTCAGTAACTTAACTACCAAGGTCCTCAAAGAGAATAGAATAGAATATACTTTATTGATCCCCAAGGGGAAATTGCTTATTCTTTGACAAGCTACTTCATCTGAGGTATTAAATATCAATTATACAAATATAACCATGTGAGACAAACTTCATAAAATATACATACAGTATATATCAGTGACGTGCGGTGCGGTTCATAGCTGGTGAGGCACTGACTTCATCATAATCAGATTTACAAATATAGACCCCCTGCATGTTATTGTTTACATAAAGAAATTTCGCGCATGCGGACAAAGCTGGAGGGCAAAAAGACTATTATTTTACATGCCATCCATAGCTGCGCTGCTTCGGTATAATAATGCGATTATTAATAAGTGATTGTTGTGGTAAGAGGAGAAAACTATAAATATATCGCTGCACTTGACTGTACTGTATGGCTAACTCGCTGTTGCTGTCTCTTACTCTGCAGTTGTGGAGCCACAATGAGGCAAGAGAACTGCCTGCCTCACCTCGAATCTGTTCTCTGCCGTTTCTGATCGCTCCTCAGCACATGAATCACGTTACACACACAGTTGGTAACAAAAAACACTGTACATTGTATTATATAAGCTAAATTATGGAAAATCAATTCATACATTAAATGTTTTTTAGCCTTTTTATTGTCAACGTACAGACAGGAGGAACATGCTCTCACAGAATGGCAGCCAGAGAAGTTAGCCAGAGGTTGATCAATCCCAGGGGAAGCTCAGCTCACTGAGTCAGCAGTGAGGCAGTGAAATTCAAACACTGAGGCGTTTGAATTTTCCCATTCAAACGCTTCTGAGCATTTGAATGGGAAAATGCGAAAATCCAGCAATTTTGAAGAAAAAATGATCAGAATTGGCTAAATGAAAAATAGGTTCTTTTTAGTTCAAACCACAGGGTGAAAATAACAATATAAAGGATTTTATCATTACATATTATTTTTCCATGATGACAGGTGTCTCACATGCCTCCCCTGATCGCACGTCACTGATATATACATATATATAACTAAGAGTGATGAGATAGTTCAATATGACTAAATATAAATAAATAAATGACACGCATGCACGTGCAAATATATTGATCAATAAATAATCTATAAATGAGTGCAAAGAAAATGATAATTCATTAGCTTAGACGTGGGCATTGTAAAGCCTAATTCTAGAGGCAGAAATGATTTTCTTTGGGGCTCTGTGGTACACTTTGGCAAAATGAGTCTCAAGCTGAAGGTGTTCCTGTGTCCTGCCAGCATGTCGACAAACTGGCATAGAAGAAAATTGAAAAAGATGCTTAAGAGCAGCTGAGGTATTCAAACGGCTCGGGAAGCTGGACAAACAAGTGTCATTTGACCAAAGTAAAGCAATCAGCACAGTTTCCCTACTGTAGAGCTCTACGGTAGTAGCATCAAATATTGAGGCTGCTTTGCAACGTAGTTGCCTTGGTTCAGATGCTAGATGCATAAAGACCGTACTCAATAGGGAGTCAAATGCTTATAACAAGCACTGCATTTGCAAAAAAATGTTTTCCTATTTCTTTCTTGCCTTGTAGATGATCTCTTCAATGAGGACCTGTTTTCTAAAACAGACTCATCTGGTAAGGAACCATCCTTCTTAAAAATCGAAATAACCTTTCTCATTGGGACTAAATTAAACAGCATTTTTGATCTGAATCAGTTTGCAGAAAATACTTTTACATATATAAGACTTTTTTTCTGATGTTTTTAACCTGTCATGAGTTTAAATGATTATTTGTTAAATAAACCAGTTATTTATTCATATTTTCTACTTATTTTTCAGATGGTTTTGCCTCCGACCCTTTCAAAGGCAGTGATCCTTTTGCAAAAGATATTTTCTTTCCCAGTGCTAATGACGAGTTGGAAAATGAGGCAGACACCAGTTTGTCATGTGCGGAAAACAAAGCTTCAACAGGAACTCAGTGCTTTGAATCTGAATTCCCAGATGAAGATAGTGACATAGAAATCAGCTACAGCAGAGAAGACTTGGATGTCATTGCTGTTGTAGATGATTCCAGTGGATTTAAACCCATTCAGAGCTCATCAGAAGAGTTCATGCCAGAACCAACCCTGGAGAGGAAGTGTCCAGGTCAGCATTCCATAGAATCAGACCCGAGTGGGTATGAGCTGGATCTCTGTCCTGTCTCTTCACCCTCTAAAATAGAGTACCACAATGAATTTCTAGCTGAGGAGGCTACCACTGAGGACACGGAAGGACCACAAGGTAAGAAAACTTTAATCTGGTAAAGTAAATTTTTGGTCTTTGTATGTGTCAGGTTTAAACACTTATTGAGACAGATTTAACAAACACAAGAAAGACAAGAGAGTTAGATTCTTTTGTACTCGCGAGGAGAACAGCCAGAGATATGTTTTCAGTCACACATCTTCTGTTCTGAAAACATATGTGTCCGTTCTCCCTTTTTATTGCTGTTAGGATCCCTGTTACAGAGAGCGTCTCAAAGGGGCGGGGAAAACACTTCAATCACATAATTGCAATGCAAATGCTAGTCACTAACAAAACACATGGTATCTACACACTAGATTATTCTGTTCCAGACACAGGATAACACAGAGCAAGTTGTACATCTTCACAGCGATGGTTTTATAGCTATCTAGCAGGTCAAGGATGCAGAGGTTTCTGCTGAGCGATAACCTGTTGAAAACAGTTGTCTCTGCTCTTCCTCAGAGAGGCCTTCTGAGAAAGGAATCAAAGTAATTGAACAACACAGAAACTTTCTTTATGCTAAGATGAAACAAATAAAGGCATATAAGACAAGAACATTAGAAAGGCACATGAAACAACAAATATTTGATAATAATATATACAATTTACCTAACAGTATGGTGCAGAAACTGAAACTTATTTTTGATTATAGTTTGAAAAAAACAACAAAATCTCTTGTTTTAAAATTCATGTCACAAGATGAAATAGGTTTAGAAAATCTGTTGATTAATTCCAGATTTTACATTGGAACACTGAACTGTTCTGGTACAGAAATTGGCATGGATTTCACCTCAAAACTCTTAGTGAAAACTGAACTGATGTTACAATAACAATTTTATTGTTTACGCAGTTTCTGAAAGCATGCCTCAAACTTTCAGAAATCTACACACAAATCATCAAAGTGGAACTTCACATTCAAAACAACATTCTCTTAAAATTGTGTTTTGTATTCAGAAGACACACCCTTCATATGATGAGACATAAAAACCAGTTGAACACTGATGGGCTCAATGTAAAACTGATGAATGGAAAACACCTCTCCATCATAATGACTTAGGCCTTTTGTTCAGTGTTACACTTACTACACACAGTAAATACAGTGTTGCAATACATTTTAGAATATTGTTTTTGTACTCAGAACACAGACACTAACAAATATGTTAGAATTTTTCCACAAAAAAGCCATGTACACACTGTACATCCCAACCAACACAAAGTTCTACAGACATTGAATTTCAATTTCATACAAAGAAATTGCTGTATAGAGTTTTTAAAAAAGTGCTGCATTCCCTGTTCGGACTGGCCACACCACTTCATCCACATCACAGACAGCAGAAGAATCCAACATGGCCAGTCCAGCCAAGAATGTCATCAGCTTCAATATCTCCACATTCATCTTTCATAGCTTACAGCAGGGGTATAGGCATTTGTGAATTTAGATCATACATTTGCCAACTCTAGGTAGAAGAAAAATATTCTACTGGATTGAGGAATGGAGAATATGGAGGGAAATAAACAACTGAAAAGTGTGGGTGGACAGTAAACCAGTTATGAGCCAGAGCAGCCCGGTGGAAACTTGCGTTGTCCCAAATGACATTGTACGTACTTGAGCTGCTCAGGGCCATCTGACTGATCTGGTGAAATGAGTGTGTTGTGTAGGGTGTTCAGGAATGTAATCAGATGGGTAGCGTTGTAGGGGCCCCGGGCCAGGGGCAGCGTGGTGGTGGGTAACTTCCGTTTTTTTGTGAAGTTGAATACAATCTCATCAATGAAGATGAACTGGTGCTCCACAGAGCTCCACCAACTCTAGCTCAAGGACACTCTGAAACACAGGACTATCAGAAATAGACATGGAATGGTCACTGTTGTGAATTATGATTGCATTTCTGAAATACATACAATATATACACTGTTGAGAGGATTCCTCTGAACACTGTAACTGTCGTTACAATACTGTACCTGTATCAACTTCTCAGCATCCGCTACAAGAGATTTTATTTCTGTCAACTGCCATCACTATCTACAATAACTGAAGAATTTGAATTAGACTTAGACTTAGACTTGTACTTTATTGATCCCTTGGGAAGACTCCCTCAGGAAATTGAAGTTACCAGCAGCTCCCAGGCAAAAAACAAAGATAACACACAGTAAGCAAAAGTGCAAAAGAATACAAAATACAAATTAAATACTAAGGTACACACCAAATGTGAGTAACCAAAACCTTAAATTATGCAAGAAAAACCTTAAATTATGCAAGAAACAAGGAATAAGAATATAGAATATAAGAATATAAGTAAATAAGATAAATAAGTAAATAAGTAATTAATATGAATTACAAGAAAATGTAATTTTCCTTTGGCATTAATAAAGTATTTTTGAATTCTAATCAATTGTGGGATTATATAGGACTTACTTGCACATAGTTTTACCACGATTCTTTGATTCTTCCTTGTCATGCGGTGTGGTTTTAAAGTAGCATCCAAATGCAAGAGTGCCAGAAGCCGAGAGTTGAGGATGAATGTTTAATATAAAAAACTATGAACAAAACCTACAAAAATTACAGAACCAGTGTATAAAAAGAGAGACAGACTGTTTCCAAGTCCATGAGTTTGTCCTCCATCGATTTAGTTTTAGCCTGCAAGGTGTTCACGTTAGCTTGTAGCTTAGCCACTTCGTCTTCCGCGGTGGAAATCCGGTCCTCTACTCGCGACATACGTTCATTGTAATCTTTCATTTCTTGTTTTACATCTTGTAGTGTCACCATCACTCCATCAAGTTTCGTGGAAAACTCGCTTCTTAATGACTCCAATGCCGCTAGGATTTGATCTGACTTACTATTTTCAGACTCGCTTGTCCCTTCCCTTTTTGTTAGCTTTGCGAGCTTCTCCACGGAGGTTATGGTCGAACAGCTTCGTTTGCATGGATGCTTCGCTTTTCCCTTTGTGTTGTTTAATCGAGCTAGGCATTATACATCAGTTTGTCCTTTTTTTGCATAAATATTTTGTGAACAGCGGTTATTTTCCCCTTATTAAAGCAACAAGCAGCAGGGCGAAGTTCGGTACGTCTTCTCACGTGGCTGCCATAACCGGAAGTCTGTGTTAACTTTTTATTAATTTTGTTAAACCTTCAAGAGTTGGATAAACTAGAGTTTTTAGGTTAGTACTTAAAAAAACTGAAAGAAGAAAAAGACAGAAATGGGAAATATTTCCCAGTGTGCTTAGCAGCGTGTTTTTGTCTCCTGTGTGGCACCGTGAATGAGATGGAAGTGTGTTACATTGATCTAACTCTTGTGTGTCATTAAAGCAAATGTTGGTTTTATTGCTACTAAGAGATTGTAACACTAGAACTACCAAAGATTCCCAAAATGGGAATCTTCGTCCAGGTACCAGAGAGGGGCCAGTTTGGCCCTGTCCCTAGAGCTACCAGAGAGGGGCCAGTTTGGCCCTCCGAGAGAGGGTGTGAAGAGGCGCCTTTGTTATGTAAATAAGGCCATTACTGACGCACCACAAGAGGGGGGCAAAGCTGAACTCTGCATTCCAAAAGAAGGGTCATTGAACACTTCAGGCTCAGGACAATGTTTGAGGTTCCAATGTTGTGAGTAAAATAAAATACAGTATAAAATATGAATATAAATCTAAATATAAAATATAAAGTGCAGGACTGACAGTAAAATAGAAGTCCACCCGTCTCTCCTGCACCCCAATGCATGCCTGATAAAGCACATGTGCATTCAGTGCTGCCATGTCAATCATGTTTGCCAGGTTTGCTGACCAGCTGTCACATAGTGATGGAACCTTGGTCACCCCCCGCAAGATTATGACTGAAATAAATGCCATTTAGTTCTTGTGAACTAAATAGGTGAAGCAGTCACCTATTTATCCTCCACAGCACAAAAGGCTGCATGCAAATTTGCATGTGCTAAGTCTCCCAGATCTCTTTTGCTTACACTTTTTGCATGATTTTTTTAGGTGGATCAACACAATTAATTTGGTTAGTTTATTTCTAAACTGTCATTTTAAACCCACTTAGCTTTATTTCAAAGATAAACATTACTCATTTCTTTTAGAAAAACCTTTGCATACTTTTTGAAACAGATTGTATGTTTTGCAAACTCTATGTACATTTGGCAAAATGACCTGGATAATGCAGCACAACATCATGGATCAGCTGCAAAAAGTCACATCTCTCCAAAAACACTTCATGTATGCTTCAAAACTAAACTGACGAGTTGTAGGTATCATAGATACCCACCCCCAACATGGACTATTCACATCCCTACCTTCTGGCCTGACGGTCAACGACCACATGTACAATAGAACAATAGAAGAATAGAAGAATGGATGAATGGAGGCTAATTTGAGCCATCAGAGTCGTCAGTTTGGACAGGGTCTTGTGGCCCTGTTTCAGCCAGTCTGGGGAGAAATCGAAAACCTGGCCCTCTCCTAGTGCTAATCAATTTAAATTTCATGTTATTTCTTTATTTTATTTTATCTACAACTTCAAGTTGTAGATAGTCTCTATTCTCTATGCTGCAAAAGCGAAGTAATTTCCCTGCTTATATAATATAAAGATTATATATATGTTATATTTAGCTTAGTTTTATTTTAGCAAAAAAGCACAATGAATTATTTTTAATATTTTAAATGGAGAATTAGAAATTTTACAGACAGGTACCAGATGTATTTGTGTCTAAGTCAAGAGGTCAAGAGGCTTTTTAGTTTGCAAGAAGCAGGATGGAGAAGAGGATACAGAAGATATACAAAAAAAATATACAAAAGAACAACTGTTATTTGTTTGAATGCTTTTTATTTTTGTCATTAATAACAATAAAAAAATACAAGAAATAAAACAATTCCGCAATTATTTGCAATAGGCACAGTGGGACAGCAGGGGGCTGCGTGTGTGTGTGTGTGAGTGGCATTTCAGCCCTCATTCTGTGCACTGTCTGCACTGTCGGCACACATCTGGCACTGCCAGTTCATGGGCTTGCTGCATTTGCCACATGCGTATTTGAAGCAGTCAACGCATCTCCTATTTGTACTATTTTTAATGCATCGACGGTTGATTTGGCACTTCGCCCTTTTGCCTGGGCTGGGTGTGGCAGGTTGTTGGCAAAGCAGTTGCTCCTTGCACGCCTTCTTCTCACTCACATGAGAGTTAGCCAACTCTTTTGCGAGCTCCACCAGGAAGTCCACCCGTCTCTCCTGCACCCCAGTGCATGCCTGATACAGCACATGCGCAGTCAGTGCTGCCATGTCAATCATGTTGTAGAACACGGCAACTGGCCACCTCCGTGTTCCTGCACGCACGCTGTACTCCCGCACCATTTGGTCCATCACATCCACACCGCACTTTGCTTTGTTATATTGTTTGATGGTGTTTGGCTTTCTTCTGGTGGTATCCTCAGTCTCAACCACGCTGTGCATGCTGCTGAGAATGTAAACGACCTTCTTCCTTTTGGGCACATACACAGTCAGAGTGGCACCAGAGGTTGAAAACACCTGAGTGGTGAATTCAGTGCGATCCATCTGTCTAGCGGATTGAGGAATTTCCCGGCTTCTCTTGTTGACTGTGCCGAGGATGGTGGTTTTCCGGCTACGCAGTTGTTGCGCAAGTGACAGTGATGTGAAGAAATTGTCCGTGGTTACAGTTCTGCCCTTGTCCATGAACGGTTCCATCAGCCTCATCACTACAGTCTCGGATAGTCTCTCCCCGCTGGGACGACTGGGGTCCTTGCCAAGATATGGGAAGACATTACAGATGTACTGTGATTTCAAGTCGCAAGCCACCCAAAACTTGATGCCAAACTTGTCCGGTTTTGTTGCCATGTATTGAAGGAAACAGCAGCGGGTTTTTGTGGGGAAAAGCTGTTCATCAACAGTGATGTGTCGACCAGGGCTGTAGGATGAGATGCAGTTAGCGGCAAACGATTCCCAAAGATCAGAGATTGCAGCGAATCTGTTGGTCTCCGCTCGCTCACGGCGTGTAAACATGTCATCAAAGCGTAGGTGTCGCATGATGTTTTGGAAGCGGTTTCGGGCCATAGTTGAAATGATCCTTGGGTTTCCCAGGTTTGCTGACCAGCTGTCACATAGTGATGGAACCTTGGTCACCCCCCGCAAGATAATGACTGAAATAAATGCCATTAGTTCCGGGAGATCCATGAACCAATCCTGCTGCTCCTGACTTGCATGTTGGGTGGTCCACTGTTGAATGGTACGAAGCATCTCCAGAGTAATAAAACAGAGGAAGCTCTGAAGGCGACTCCGGATGCTTCGACTGGCCTTAGCGCTTGGCTCTCCATCTTTGGCGTATGGCTCTATTGGAGTGAAATGGAGATGTGTCCCCACTTGTTCCTGCCGCCACACTGTACCATCCTTCGTGGTCTCTGTCGGCTCACTCCCCGAACGAGCTCTCTTTTTTGGTAGCGGGAGAGTCTCCTCATCTGCAAGAAAAACAATTTCAAATCAACTTTTTGTTTCTTTCTAAATAACAAAATAGTCAGGAAAATAAAATAGGCAGGTTGAGAAAACTAACCTGAAGAGAGCTCAGAGTCCGAATCCGGTTGAGCGTCTAGGTCTTCTTTGTCTATGACTTCTTCATCTATATCTTCTCCTTCTGAATCCCAAGGCTTGGAATTCTGCATAAGTAATTCCAAAGCCTCTTCAGCATTCATCAGCTTCTGTGTCCTCTTCGCCATCTTGATTCTTGCAAACTAAAAAGCTGAGTGAATGTCCAGATATTTATACTCCACAGCACAAAAGGCAGCATGCAAATTTGCATGTGCAAAGTTTCCCAGATCTGGCCCGCCTCTCACCCCTCCCCACACTCAGGAACCACCAGAAGTAGTTATTTTCAAAATTTCTATCCTGTTCCAAGGACAATCAGTGTGAAAGTTGATGTAGTGAGTTTGGCTCTCCTCCCCCCTGCTGGTCCCTCAGGCTATGGTCACATCTACAGGGATGCTAATCAGACCATTCAGAGTCGTCAGTTTGGCCACATTTGGATGCTAATAACCCAGTTTGGCCCTCTCTCGGTATTTCTAGGAAGATACCCAATTTGGCCCCTCTTGGTAGAGATAGGAATTTCTCAAAATCCTGGTAGTCCTAGTGGTAAAGCTTGAGAATTCACACTAAATGTTTTGGAACAGAATTCATTGTGATGTTTAATAAAATTTATTTATCAGATCAGAAATTTTGTTCATGTAACTTGAAGCAAGAATATAAATTATTCTAAAGAAAAAGAAGTAGTAATTTTAACTACTTAATTTTTAATTTCATTTTACTTTAATTTTTGTGAGTAAAACTAATAGAGAAATGTGTGCTTTTTAACTCGGTGAGGGAAATTTAATTGGTTTAAATTGAAGCATTAAGTTAAAACTCACAATTCAAGATTAATGAAGTACCAGAGCTAAAAAAAAAATAGACAACTTGTCTCTTGTTAAATCAACTTTACCAACTTTATTTTCTGAGGTAAAACCAATACAATGTTCTTGTTGACTTAAATTGTATTTCCAAGTTAAATCACATTCAAATGTTTTAGAGTGTATCAATATTTTGAAATTTCTATTATTTTCCTTTGCATTTGCCATAATGTTGTGACATTATTTTCTAGGATCATATTCATGATTTCATTTTCCTGTTAAGGAGACTGAAGACATTCCAGCTTACATGTTAGTAATGTTTCATACAGAACAGTCCACAGGCAATGCTGCACTATACTAGTTGAGTACAGCTTTGATATGCGGTACTGCAGTTTTCTAGAGAGTAGATGTCTTACCCATTCTCACTTTGGAAAGTCCAGATGATGGATGGTACAACATACCTGCTCAAATTTGGTTGAGTATATACACTCAACCAAATTTGAGTATATGATCAGAGCTGCAATTTCAGTGTAATTCAGGAATTGTTCTTGTGGTTTAGCAGAATTGGTTCAGGGGGGTGATGCACGAGTTACAAGCTGTAGCCATTGTGTCTCAAGTACACTACTTGCATACAAACTGCAATATATGCAGAAACTATTGCTGAGACTTCTAAAACGGTTTAAATTTATGGTGAGACAAAACTACCATGAAGGGGCAATGATGGAGAGCAAAAATAAGCTTTTTTATAGTCCGTGACTTGCATTTAACTTAAATCAAAAACTTTATAATTTTCTGCCTTTCTATAACACAAGGAGCACGCTTTTCTTCTAGGTTGTATACACATTTCAATCTGATTTACCAACAAAGATTCTACACTTCATTGTAATCTTGCCTTTTTTTTCTGCTAGGTCCCAGTTGTGTTTCAACTCAGGCTGTCTGTCATCGTCACAGTGGCAAATTGATGTTCGAATCCAAATGGATAAGTGACATAAAGCAAACTGATCCTCAAGATTTACCTTCCAGTGAGGTAACAGAAGGGGTAGAAAACACTACAGAGAAACCCAGAAAGGCAGAATACCCCCACAATCCAATGGACTCTCAGAAACAAGATGTTATTAAATCTGACTCTCATCAAACCGATTTAGATTTAAGCTATAATTCAGCCAGTCCATCTTGTTTCGACCCTTATGGGTTTAAACTCAGTCCAGAGAACTCTAGTCGCACTCTAGTAGATCCTGATGAAGCTGAGCTTAGCCCAGAACATGCAGCAAATATTATCTTTGATGGTGATCCCTCGTCGTCTTCACCTTATGGGCAAAATTTTGATCCCTATGGGTTTGACATCTCTGCCTGTCAAGTTGTGTGTGACTCTGACCCTTATGGCTTTAAACTCAGTCCTGATGAAGAGAACCAGGTGGTTTTAGACCTCTGTGGCAATGATGACCTGGAAGTAACTTATGAAAACAATGAAGAATTGGAGAACTTCAACTATGCCAACCAGGAAGTACTGAATGCTCAGACATATGAAAATCGAGAGGTCCTTGAAGAGTGTGACTACAATTTTCAGAAAGTCATAAATTATAGAAGCACTGGAAACCAGGAAGTGTTAGAGCCACCTAGTTCATTCAACAAGCAGCTGGTTACCCATGAAAAAAGGGAACTTGTGGATACCAGTTCTCATGAAAATCAGGAGGTGGTGGAGACCTGTCCAAATATCAACAAGGACAATTTACCTGAGCCTTTTAATTACAATAATCAAGAGGTGCTGGAAAGAGACATCAGTGGCAATCAGGAACTACAAGAATTTTCATATCCTGAAAACCAGGAAGTTTTGGATTTAGATAGTCACGAAAATCAAGAGCTTCTGACTTTTTATGACCCAGAAAATCAGGCAGTACTTGTCTCAGATTGCCATCATAACAAGGAACCCCAGAATCTCACAATTACTGAAAATCGGGAATTACTAGATTTACATAGCCATGACAACCAAGAGATACCCGACATGTACAGTCATGAAAAAGTAGCCAACGTAAAAGGAGATCAAGGCATTGTTGAACCAGAACTCAATCTCAGTTTTTCCAGTAACAGCTCAGACAGTGATCTAGAATCAAACAACATTCAAAGATTGGAACTTGGCCGCACAGATGTCTCTTCTACCAACACCGCCAATATTGCTACAACTGACACACTTAACAAGACCATCAGCAGAATTTCAGCCAAACATGACTCAACTATTTCCGATTCCCCAAACAGTCAAAATTTTTTTGGAGCTGATCTGGGATCAGTATTTGGTGCTGGAGGATATATTGGTTGTCCTGATGTAGCTGATGATTTGGAACCACTGAAAAGAAGCCAAGACAAACCAAAATCAGCTCCAGATCCAGTACGCTCTCAAAGACCTGTAAGGCCTCCAAGACCATCTCTCAAGGTAAGTTTGAAATCTTGAAGACATTTAAGGCGACTAACCTTTTTTTTAACAGAAACTGTTCCCTGAGATTCATAATATTCAGTTGTTATCTTGAAATCGGGAGCTCATGCTATTGAGAAATGACTGCGTGCTGGAGGAGTGGACTGGTGAAGATTGAAATGTCTGGATCTGATTTTACCCTGTCACTAACATTTGGCCATTACGTATGTAATGCACCAGCTCCATCATGAAGGAAGCCACACTATGAAGCTTTCTGTAGATTGCCTGTGCAGTAAATAAGCATTCATCACTGCAAAGAGAGAAGTGCAGAGCGTAAGAACATCTTTGCCAGCAATAAAATGCCCTAAGCATTTTATTGTTTAAAACTCTTGCTCCGATTTTAATTGCTCAATATTTGTGGTCAACAGGGACTGAATAACTTAGTTCACTTCCTTCGCTGCCATTTCCAAACTACAACTACTGCCAGACAATTATTCTCAAACGTAATCGTTCACAACTAACTCCTCCTCCACATTTCAATAGTTCTCATTGAACTATTTGCTACCAGCAAACTCCCAACACATCATCACAAGGCCCGTTTTCTTATCTCTGGGGATTTTAATCATGCTTTTCTGTTCTCCACTCATCCCACATTTATTCAAAAATTTTATCCTCACTCAGCAATCATGAAAAAGTAATATTTAGAGATTAATTTATGTTTTATGATCTAGCTAAATGACCATGCAGGTGTTTTCAGCCTAACCTTGGTGTGGGGAAGTTGGGTTAAATTGAGCTTGAAAAATGCTTATTCTAATGACAAATGTTTTTTTTTGTTGTTGTTTTTTCAGAACAAGGAGAAGGCCACATCCCAGGGTATTGACTTGAAGTGAGCTCTGCTATGTCTGCACTGTCTTCTGACAAAGGCAATAAATTTCTGTTTTCCTGTAAAAGAAAACAGAATGGAGATTAAATTAAAAATAGGTTGCCAAACAGAAAATATTAATGAAAAAAATGTAGCATTATATAGAAAGTAAAAATACATTATTGTGGAGTTACATGTCTCCATGCCACTTGTCATCCAGAAATCGGAGTTATTCAGGTGGAAAATACGTAAAAGTACTGGACCAGTTGACTGTGAATACATTATTTGTGGGAAATGTATACCATTCCAGAGAGACACCAGAGATGTATATATATATATATATATATATATATATATATATATATATATATATATATATATATATATATATATATACACATTACTAGATGAATTAATTAACTCTGAAATTGTGACTTGGAGAATAATTGTAGATTAGGCTAAAAGAGTCATAGAATGTGGTCAGAGCATGGAGGAGCCTCCATTGACCAGTCACTCCATATTGTGTAGTTTTAAATGTGATCCTCACCCTGATTCAGCCTCAGTCATTGCTTTGCATGAAAATTTACTCTATTAAATCCTGGACCGCACAGCTGTTAAAACACACCTCAATATCCCTATACATGTTGCTCCAGAGCTTAAGTTTAAGTGTTTTTTTTTATGGGGAAATTTTTCTGCCATAATCCAAGAGCAGACATTTTCAGTCTGAAAGTAGGATTTCATGTTTTTTGGTCTCAAAACAAAATACATTTTTATTTTGAAAGTGGGACTTAAAGTCATTCTTCTCAAAACTTGTAATGATTGTACTCAAAATTTCTCCTCCACACTTAGTCTCTGCTCGGACTCTCTGCTCACTTAAGAACCTGTAACTGCCTTTTGGCACAGTCACCTGGCAACCTCTCACCCAATAGAACAAAAGTGTTATACTGGGTGTGTTTGTTTCCTTCTAGTGGGTGTGCCTGTGTGACTACTATGGATTGTACCAACCTGCGCCACCCACTGGATGTAGGAAGAAACAATGGCGTCAGCTTTCTGCTCCGTAGTACACTAAACATCTGCTAGCAGTGTGCTACTGATCGCTAACATCTACTGATTTTAGCCAGGACTTTGTTCACCCAGCCAAAGACAGCACAGTCATGACATGATATCTGTCTGTCTGTCTGTATAGATAAATAGATATAATCATATATAGTGATATCTATCTATGTAGATAGATAAATCTAGATACATAGATATATCTACATCTAGATATATCTATCTCTCTATATATAATCTATAGATACATATATATCTATACATGGACATGAATACACAGACACCTCATCGAGCTGGTTGGCCCGTTGCTGCAATACGTCACAGCTTCCGCCATATTGAATGTGGCCTATCTGCTGGTAAGCTAATACAAGTAAATGGACTGAATTTCACAAAGTGCTGTTCTACAAAGTATATTAAGTTAATACCTGTCATTTTCACATTCTCTCACACACACTAATTTATTTGGTAATCAAATGAACCACTAAAGACAGCGTTTCTAGCTTTTGATGTGGTTATTTAATTGTTTTGGGGGATTTCTTAATAAAGAGCACAATGCTTTTATTTGATAGGAATTATTTGATAGTTTTTATATTGACATTGATGAACAGACACATACGTTTACAGTGTTTTATTCAAGAACATATTTAAATGATTCCATAATTTAATGTACATTTAACGTTTCAAGATATGAAGAAAGACATGTAATTTCCTTTTATCTTTTTGATATTTTATTGTAAAGACAATAAACCTTGATAAAGCAGTCATTATCAAACATTAGCTACATATTTTTCTTACTTTTTTTCAGAAAAAATATATTTATTAAAGTATGATATGTCACCTCTGCTATGGACAGCATAAACAAAGAGTGGAAAAAAAATCTAATAAAAAAAATTTTTTATTTCATTACATAAGCTGTTTAATACACTAAGACTTCAGATTGAGATATTTCTATTAAAAATATTCAAAGTGAAAGAATAAAAGTGTGCAATAAAACACACATTTATTTATTCATATTATACTGGGAACACTGCCCACAGGCAGGAGTTCAGTCTGCTGGTCAAACTGGGAGACGTCCAATGATTTCTCAGGCGTCCTGGTACACAGGCTAAAGCCAATAATAAAAGAGAAATTATCCAAAAGTGTAATAGAAAGTACATATCTGATTCCTTCAAATTCAGAAAAAAGATATTTTCAGCATGTTGGGTTCTGACTCACAGAATCTTTATAGCATAGTTAAATACCTACATTGTGAAACTGAGCTGTGAAACAGAGACTGAAGAACAGCAGCTCCATTTCTGATCCTGACTGACCTTTCCTCACAAAATCCCCTGGTCTTTAATGAACTTCCCCTCTAACAGCGGTTTCTCCTCAGCTCTCTCTCTCATTAGAAAACACAGTTTGAAAATGTTAGGCTAAGAAAATAACAATCAGTGGTTACTTCAGGCCAATTTAGCTAAATAGGAAATATTTCTCGGTTGTTTAGAAGCTAGTTTCTGGCTGCAAAGTCAAGTAATTCTGCTTGTAAAAATTTTTATTTTCTTTCATTCTTAGCAGTGAAAGGTAATGCCAATGAATCCAGTTTGTGTTGTAAAACGGTTGAAACAAGTTCACACAGCTCATGACTTACAATCAATAATAGCCACAAAGGCACACCCCCTTGATGGAACCAAATGCAACCAGTACAACACTTTCATTCTATTGGCTGAGAATGAAACTGTGCCAAAAGACAGTTACAGGTTTCATAAACGAGCAGAGTCAGAGGAGAGACTAAGTGTGGAGGAGACGTTTTGAGTACAAGCGTTACAAGTTTTGAGAAGAAAGACATGAAGTCTTCTTTCAAAATATAAATGTAAGCAAAAATATTAAAACGTTTGAGAACAAAAAAACATAAAATCCTGCTTTCAGACTGAAAATGTGTGCTCTTGGATTATGGCAGAAAAATTCCCCCATAGTTTTTTTGCATCTCTTCTAAAGCCTTAGCACATGAAAGTTACATCATAAAATATAAAGATAAATTATTTGATAACAAGAAAGGTCATCTCTGAGAACATTGTCAGTTTCACTTCACTCAACTCTGCAATAAAATATACTAAATCTAATGAAAAACCTGAGGTCATTTAAATATTATAGTTATAAATGAAGGGATATGTTATTCTAAAGAAAAATTCAAAGTGAGAGATAACAGAGCATTCTCCAGTTGTGACTAATGTCAAAGGTTAAAACAAAAACACTTCCACTGTCACCACTGAGTGCCAGGCATATGTTAGGGACCAGGGCCAGAGCCAAGGAGGTGAAGTTAGAAACACATACCACATAGACAGGTCTAAGTCTGACTTTAAATGAGAAGGAAGGATATCAAAAAATAAGGTTAACTATAGTTTCTCTCTTTGAAAACACTCAACAGGTCAAGAGCAGTCAAAAGACTACCTACCAGACTTTTAATTAGTTCTTCTAATGGGTAAGAGGCGGGGTACACCTTCCTCTTGCCCATTACGGTGACATTAGGGTACACTATTTGTCTATTTCACTTCTAATATTTATGTTAAAAGAGAATAAATAACATAAGTTCTCTCTGACATATTTAAAATAAATATATAATTAAATAAATAATTATCTTACCACTTGAAGGTACCGTATTTTCCGCACTATAAGGCGCACCTAAAAACCTTCAATTTTCTCAAAAGCCGAGAATGCGCCTTATAATCCGGTGCACCTCATATATGGACCAATATTGAGCCACAACAGGTCTTGCAACTACGGTAAGCAGCCGCCGACTTCATTTTCCCCCGTAGAAGAAGAAGCGGCGGTGCATGCTGGGTTTTTGTAAAGACCCCAAAATGGCTCCTATTAAGAGACATGCTTATGACGCAGAGTTTAAGCTCAAGGCAATCAGTGACACAGTAGAACAGGGGAATAGAGCAGCAGTGAGAGAATTTAACATGAACGAATCAATGGTGCGGAAGTGGAGGAAGCAACAGCTATTCTATGCGCCTTATAATGCGGTGCGCCTTATATATGAAAAAAGTTTTAAAATAGGCCATTCATTGAAGGTGCGCCTTATAATGTGGTGCGCCTTATAGTGCGGAAAATACGGTACTTACTAATCATTTAAATTTGATTCCGAGATCATCACTTAATCCTTAAATGTGACAAAAGTAATGCACCTCTTTCTGATTCTGCTGAACTCTGTGAATTCCAGGTCTTAATTTGTATTCACTATTCAAAAGGATCATTACATCACTGATCCTTAGCAAACATAACTGAACAAAATTTCCTTAATTTCTTCACATGTAGAACTGTATAAACAGCTTCAACATGCCCCAGGTACATGCAGCCCACAACTATGTGACCTCTCATCAACTGTTCAGATTCAGATAAAGGACGGGAGAGGCTTAACCCATTTCTTTGGACTGAGAACAAATTCTGGAGGTTTGACTGTGCATTGTCATAAAAAGCTGTTTTTGTAACAGGACATAAAAAATACTGACATGTTTGGCATGATATCTGAGTTGGATTAAACTATTCCTCACATTTTCATTTTGGCTCCTTAATATGCTCTTTACATTATTCTAGGGCTGGGCGATATGGCTTAAAAATAAAATCTCCATTTTTTTTAAAATACAATTTTAATAAATTTTTTCTGGCTTTTTTTTCTTTAAAAATAAATTGCAAATGACAGAAAATATTTTGGAAACGTTGCTTTCATTTCAGTCATCCTTTCTGGGAGTTGATCTGAATACAAAGTTCAAATAAATACAAATTGTAAAACAGTGAAAGCAGTTGGTGGAAAAAAATAAAAGTTTTCCCAAATTAAATATAGAAGTGCCGAACGATTTTAAAGATTGGCTAAATCCACAGCTCAGACCTGTCAAATAGTATAAGTAGCAAATATTATTTCACTTCTTCCAAAATACAGATAGGATTTTATTTGCTCAACCAAATTGAATCTCACACAAAACAACATTGTGAGCTTGTTGCCTTTGTATACCCATCCAGCTTGAGCAAAATCTATCAGTGACCTACAGTACATACATGTTGACCAGGTGCCTCCTTTCAACAGGATAATGTGCTGCAGACATCACAAGTTTTTAAGTACATTGAAATAAACACAACACCGAATATTTGGAGCCAATTTGTCTCCAGACTCTCCAGATCTCATCCAATTAATCATCAGTCAGATATGCTGGCCAAATAAATCCCACCTTTCAGCCACAAACTCAAGGATTTCAAAAGATCTGCTGGAGATCTTTAGTTCTGTTGTGTACTTCATACCTTGATGGTTCAGGCCTACTTCCCTGGTAACATAGTCACTGCTGCTGCAGGTGTGCTTGTCTCCAGCACAGTGATATTCACATGAGAAATTCCTATTGCTCATGTGAATATCTTGTTCCATCTCATCCCAAAGATGATCTATAGGACTGATATCTGGTGACTGTGGAGGCCGTTAGTGCATGGTAAACCGTTTCAGTTTTGGCGGTGGTAAAATACTATTTGCTGGATGAATCTATGCTTTCAACTTGTTTCACCAAATTTTGGCCCTGACATCTGAATGACACAGCTAAAATCAAGATTTATAGTTTTGACTATAACAGACACTTTCTCCTGTATGAATTGTAGGTGCAGTTTCTTGTCCTTTGCTGGAATAGATATTTTGCTTTTCTGCTGCTGTCTCTCATTCACCTCTAGGTCCTCCATCTTTGCATTCATTCAGGACATTTTGCATACTTTGGAACAAGAATGTGTTCTATTTCTACCATTCTGAACCAGTCTGTCCATCTCTGACTTGTGAAATGAGCAAGGCATGTCAGTCAACACAACTGTTGCTCACTGGATATTTGGTCTTTTTCAGAGAGTTCTCTGGAAACGTGAGAGTTCTTACAGTAGATCCACAGTTTCTGAAACACTTTAGTCTACCACATGCTTACCCGAAAGCTGAACAGTTGACGTGCAGTTATGTGGTTGCAGACTTTTCACACACAACTTTAATGCAAAGGTGCAGATCACCTGAGTGACACCCCTTCCATTTTAGGATCCATTACACCTCTAACCAACAGGGTTACCACTGCCTTCCTGAATCCTATATTTTGGCTTTATGAAATGTGCACAGTGAGAGCCCCACAGCTTTCTGCAGCCATCCTCCTCCATGGACAACGACAATGCCATTTCCCTCCCCCCAAGAGTCTTATTATTATAGTAGTTATGTAGTGAAGAACCATACAAATGTACAGAATTCCTTTCTGTGTCACATAAACTTTCCTCAAAAGTATTCATATCTCCTATGGATACAAAAATCAGATGGTGGAACTGGAATATTTGAAGAGAAATATCAACATTGCTCTCTGAGTGCATTATCTGCCTGAAGTCAAACTGTTGACGTGCGGTCACATGGTTGTGGGGTGTTGGTTTTTTGCACACTCTTAGAGATCCAGAAAATACAGCAAGCTGAGCTCCTGTGACAGTCCTCCTGCTGCAGTATGTATTATGGTGGTATGGCATATGCATGGTTTACAACAGCAAAGTAGATCCAGGGATCACAACAGAGAGGAACAATTACTACGAGTTCACAAGTTCGGAGCAGGAAATAATGACCATCAAGTTGAAAAATCTCATTTTACTTTTTCAGACCAGAACGGAGCAGGGAGTTCAGTGTTTCAGTCGAACAGATGTGGAAAATGAATGTTGGGGAAGTTGAGTACATGAAATGAAAGGTCAACATTGGTGTCTTGTCACTTTTCCCTCTTAAACAACCATCAAACTAAACACACAATAGTTTACATGCTCAGAGGGGTGAAAAGTTCCCCAGGGAGATTGTGACAAGAAGAGGCGGCGGCATGAGGCTGAGAACAAAATGATGTAATTTTCATCAGGCAGCTGTGGTGATGTGAGCCGATTCAGGACTTCGGCCCGACTATGCTGGATCGGTTTGAGCTTCAAGTTGTTTCATTGAGTTGCAGTTATGTGATGGGCTTATTTGATATTCCTTCCAACAAGCTACTGAACAAATTTACATAATAAAGCGGTTGTGTGGTTGATTGGTATATTTTAACCAAAGCAGTGGGCAGAAACTATCTCCTTTTTAAGAATAGAGTCCAAGTGCCCCGATTTGCTTTTAGTATTTAAAGTCAGCCTCACATTTCTTGTGTGGCACTCTGGCATGTAGGTAATTCTGAGTAGGGTCTTATTTAATCATTCATTTATTTATTTACTGAGAAATGGAAAACACTTCCAACATATTGGCTACAGGGGCAGATTTTAGCGATAGTGAAAAGCCTGACTGGCATAAAATGGTAGAAACGGAAGAGAAGTGCTTTGAAATATGTTTGTTCAAATGGGAATCTATGTTTGGGTTGGTGTGTGAAATAACCTCGTTATTCCTTGGTGAATGTTTTACAGGAGACTGTTATGTATGATAAGTACAGTATGTATCACCTGTGATATTATGTCTTCACACTGCTCTCAAGAGGAACTTGAGCAAAAATATTTTCAGCCACTGCATGTCAAGATGTGCGGTTTGTAGTCGTGAGGATAGACATGGCAGGACCCAGGTATAGTGGAAAATGATGGTTTTCAATGACGAATTGATACACAAAAATCCAGGCAGCACAGGTGAGTAATAGTTTTGACTCTGGTAGCAACTGGAACAAACTTTCGACAACTGATGTAAGACTTCTGACAATTGATGATAGACAAGGATCCGACAAGGAACAAGAGACACAAGTGGGTATGAATACACAGGGAAGGTAATAAGGGGAGACGAGGGACAGCTGGGAACAATCAAGAGGCAGACTGGACAACACAGGAACTAAATAAACACACAGAAAACTAAATCCTCACACTAAAGACCTTTTGTTGGCCTACCTCATGGCTACATAAAAACACTGTGAAATGATTGGTAGCAAATATTAAATCTTTTTACAGAACAACATGCAACTTTGCAACTTCACACACAGCAACCAAAACATGAAAAGTTCCAACTGTAAACAGTGAGATATTCTCTGCTGGATGCTAAGTGATCTAACCTTTAGTTTGGCTGTGAGCCATCATGTGTGTGGAAAACAAAAAGGTGTCGTTCTGAAACATTATTGCTTCTAGTTCATTGTGTGAAAATCTTCCATTGTACTCAACAGATGAACATAGTTGAACAAGCCAACCAGATGATTCCTCTTTTATTGTGCATGAGATATTTTTAAGCAAAACATATTTACTCTGTTATGTACAGTATATATGCATCATGTACACGATGTTGGCCAGACCAATACCAGTTTAGAACATCTGTGTATTTCAGAGTAAACATGCAATATCTCATTCAAGCACACTGAAGCTGCTACATGAATCTCAAATTATTGGTCATACTACAAAAGACAGCTTTAACTTCTGTTTTTCACCAAATTTTACATATATAAGCAAGAAATATTAAAATATTTTTTATTACGGGACATGATATTTAAACATAAAAATCATGTTTTTTGTTGGTGTGAGAAACGTAAGAGCTTCTTGGAAAGGACAGAAGAAGGCTGATGCACTGCCTGATGTAGCCACTAGGGTCCAGAATTGATTGAGTGCAATAGGAATTAAATGTTTAATGCTATTACCAATGACAGTCACAAATACATCAACTCTACTGTAGGAGCTGCAATGAGGTGGAAGCTTCTTTTCATGTTATAAAAGATTTTATACTTTATCTTCCTTTAATGAACTATTTCTTGTTAATGTGTTCATGAATTTGCAGATAATTTTTTGCATAACCCAGTTGTATTGTGAAAGTAACTGATGCAGTTAGAATCCTGATAATATACCTGACTTAAACTGCTTCAAGTTACATTATCTGACAGGGAGTTCCAATAAATAAACAGAACAAATAGTTTTGTTATGAAATTAAAATTTTCTATCTATGCATGGTTTTTGTTACATTTTAGGAAATGTCTAAAACCATCTTTTTTTATTATGTATGCTATAGATTGCAAATGCAATTTTAACCAGAAGATGTTACCCATACAGATGAGTTGTTGACACTTTATCTGTGTCCTCATTTAGTGCTGTCTCTATTTATTCATTGATCTTTTTGTTTGTTAAAAGCCATGTTAAGTCACATGCCAGTCAGCGAATTTGTGTTTGAACCTGTTGGAGGAACAATTTCCTGCTATAATAATGTGTTTGTCTGTCAGATAGAAAAAACTGTTCTTGTGTAAATGGTACATTTTGTGAAGTATTCAAGGAATAAAACTGTCAGTCCAACAGCTAGTCTGATTATTTCTTTAGAGAGCCAGTTGAATTGTACATGAGACATCGTCTTAATATAAGGAGCTCGAAATGACAGATGAGGTCATGGAGAAACATTAAACCTTAAAGATATTTTGCATATTTGAAAGTGAAATAGAATGCATGGTCTGTCTTTATAAGACCTTGGAGTTGTAACACACAATGGCTGATAAATCAATCTGATTCAAGCTTGGTTTGCTGTCCACTTACCAGGTCCTGCCTTCAGTTACAACTGCACTGGTTACCATAACAACCATTTATCTGCCCAGTTTTTCCATTACCAATAAGTCCAGTATTGTTAGTGAAACCATCAGTTTGACAGACATATTTGATCCTCATTTTATTTGTGGTGTTAACACTGAATTCATCACTATTAATCCATGAATTCAACGTAGTCAGTATTTTAGAACCAATTCATGTCAAATATTATCTTAAAGAACTTGATCCATCTTCCTTGTTTATTTATAACGGCTGAAGTCTTGTGATATTCAAGTCAAGTTTATTTGTATAGCACATTTTAGCGATAAGAATTTTGATGTGATTTACATAATAAAAACAACATGATGAACAAACACAAAATATTACTATTACTATTTGCATTCTCTGTTGTAAGAGAAGGGGGCTCGGGGTTTTGGAGGATGGAGGCGCTCATGCTTCCCCCACAAGATGCCACCCTGGGCAGTTGCCCATATCAGAAACCGCCGCTATTGTTGAAAAGTCTTGCCATAGGTTATTTATTAGTATTTAGTTTTTTTTATTTATTCTTTGTGTTCTTTGTGCATTTGTATTTTGTTCTCCTAGATCAGTGTTGCTGTTTTCCAGGCGATTTGTTGTTTCCTTGAGTCTCTGTTCATCTCAGGTTGATTATGCATCTTTCCTCAATCTGCCTCTTGGCTTTCTCACCCAGCTAAAGACAGTTAATAATCAACCTCCTGCCTCGTCAGCATTCACATTTGGAGTGACTCTATACGACACAGTGTCATTTCAGTCTGTCCAATGCAAAGGAAGGAGGAAATCTTTTTTTTATTTTTTTTATTGGAACATAATGTATAAAAAACATAACAGAATTCATAAACTATTTAACTAAAAAATATTCGAGTATTCCACATAAACAAGATCAACTTTTTTCTTTATATTGTTGGTACACTAAAAGAAAACTACTTTCAAGGACTTTTATCTGATTTGTCATTGTTGCTTTACAGAAAACCGACCTAAATACTATACAGCTCTGCTGAAGTACTTAACATATCCTTGGCTGTAATACCGGCAACTTTCTGTTAATGGAAATCCAATGTTCTGACTCCCTGAATTGAATGTTCATTCATTTGTTTTAACTTTATTATTGATAAACAATAAAGCAGGAGGACCAATCTGAAGTTGGTGACTGAAAACCTTATTTTCTTCATCATGTACCTCTATTCATCCTCCTATCAGAAAGCATGAAATGTGTTCAGATAAATGTAAAAAAAAAGGACAGACAGAAAATACTGTGCACCTCAGATAGGAGCTGATGACTCAGCTGTTTGGATGTTTTTGTGCCTTTTGTGATTTCTTCTGCAGCAGAGGATAGTTGTTGTGATGAAGACAATGATGACTGTGATTAGGATGAAGATGATGCCAACCCAAGCTCCAAGGCTTAAATCTACAGGAACAGAAAGAGTCTCAGTTAGAAAAATACTTCATGTAGGAAACCTGTTTGTGGGGAAACTCCAGGTTGTCTGATTCCACAGAGCGGCTGGATTCCAGGCTGTATGAAGAAACCTGCTCACTTTGAGAACACCTGTGTTTCTCTGGTCCCTGCCTGACACGAGATGTTCGTTTATAAAATTGTACTGATACTGAAGCAGTCATAGGAGAATTTTCTCACATAAATCTAATGTTCTACCACTCACTCATACATATTTTGCGACATGGCCTAATACACTGGAGCCCAGCTTCAGATATACTTATTACATATTACAGAAGGACATTTTAATGACTGTCCTGCCTGCAGACACCCAAGATGGAAGAGCTCAGGAATATGATCTGCTTAAATTATTAATTTAAAATTTCCAGACATCAAAGTAAGGTACTGAGATGCAAATTTCACATTCATTTGTTTTCTTTCTATAGATGCAGCAGTTAGTATTTAAACACATTAGACACCCAGGCTGAATTCACCCCATCTTCAACAAGATGGTAAAATCTCCCTGGCAGCTTAATGTGGGTGAATTTTCACAGCTCAAATATCTTGCTTATCTTAACAGAGGTCACAGAAATCTAATAGATGTTTATAAACATATTTTACCCACATATACCAACACATAAATGACTGATATTTGAGAGAAAGTAACTAATTACAATAGCTCTACTGCTTCACTACATTATGGATAAAATACTTAACTCTTCTCAGCTTCTGTTTTATGTCTACATGTGCAAGCACCTTGTGTGAAGTGTGTGTCTCCTCGTCTACACTGCTGTGTGCTCCAGGCTCCAAGTTGGGTGGCTTTAGGTCTGGAGGGAATGAAAGCTGCCACCATGAAGCAGTAGCTCTGTCCAGCATCCAGTCCTGAAACTTCTGCTGAGCTGGAGTCAGCAATCTTATATTTCTGTAAGGTAGAAATCAGATTTTTGACACCGTTGAAAGCACAAAGATCCACTCCACTAAAAATAAACTTCAAACTAAACCTGATGTACTATTTGTGGAGTAAAAGCTAGATATTTTAAACCATTTTAGATCCTCAGCTTTGACACCAAGAGAACTGCTAAACAAGAAACCGTTTTGACATTTTATTTCTCATAACTTATGAAAGTCAAACAATCTTTTCTTAAACATTTGAAATACACCTAGATCAAAGCTTTTGTGGGTTTGTCTGCTCTGTCTTCTCAAACCCCCAGCTCATGGCAGATAGCTGCTCACACTGAGCCAGGTTCTGGTTCTGCCAGAGGTTTCTTGCAATCATGTTAGTGTTCCTTTAGGCCAGTGGAGAGGAAAAGCCATTATGAAGCCTTTAGTGCAAATGAGTGGCTTCATAAGACCATTATACAGGTGAGGCTGCATTGGATGATGCATTCTCACTTGCATCATCCAATCACTTTGTCCCTGCCTCAGCCAATCCTCAATCAAGAATCCCTTTAAAAGGCTCATCATCCATGGATCCACCTGCACCACCGTGCTTCTGCCCACCTCCACCCCGTCTTCCCAGGCTCCCCTCCTTTCCTGTCTCTACTCCAGCACCAGTGTCTGGCTCCAGGAGAAGAAGACTCTAATCCTCGTCCTAAGCTGTCAATTCAAGCTGGTGGTGATTCTCAGCATACAAGTCTTCTGCTGGGGTCCAACCGCCAAAGAACCTACTTTCAAGTCAAATAAAACTCTCTAATTGCTGCTTTTGTCTTTGTGAGTCTCTCCAGATTCAATCATTTACTGTACATAGCACATTTTCAGAAATTCAAAGTCATTTACATGATTGGAAGGAAATAAAGCAAGCAATAAACCTGACACTGCAGTTGCAAACTTAAGGGAAAACAATGACTGGTTGAAAAACAGACTAAACTTTAATTTAGTTGTTAATTGTTGTGAAAATATGATTTCAGTTTAGATTTAAAGAAACTCAGTGTTTCAGTTGTTTTTGGAAGTTTGTTCCAGATGTGTGGTGCATAGAAGCTGAATGCTGCTTCTCCATGTCTGGTTCTAGTTCTGGGGATGCAGAGCAGATAAAGGCTGGTAACCTTTATCTAACCAGTTAGGTTAGTTAACTGGTACTTAACCTAACCCATTAAGTACTGCATCAGAGAGTCCAATCCAGCTTTCTAGATGTTTCAATAATTATGGTCAATTGTGTTGAACACCACACTGAGGTCCAACAGAACCAGCACTGTGGTTCTTCCACAGTCTGTTGATATGAAAGCCACTGAACACTTTGATTCTCAGGACTGTGGTGAGCATGGAAACCAGACTGAAAAACATCAAAGCAGTTGGTCATCAGGAAGCTATTTAACTGTTGCAACAGCTTTTTAGATCACTCTGCTGGTAAATGATCCTAGCCTTTGCCTTGCTACCCAATTCTGCTTGATTTTGATCGCCCTTCAGTGTTCCACCTGGGCTTTATTAATTAATTTAAACCAAATATTTTTCATAATATGCAAGAAAAAAACTTCCTTCACCTAGTTAAAAAGCACACATTTCTCTATTAGTTTTACTCACAATAGGAAGTTATATTACTATTTTACTTTAGGATACATTAAATTCTTGTTTCAAGTTACATGAACAAAATTTCTGATCTGATAAATAAATTTTATTAAACATCACAATGAATTCTGCTCCAAAACATTTAGTGTGAATTCTCAAGCTTTACAATCTGTTAGTAGCAATAAAACCAACATTTGCTTTAATGACACACAAGAGTTAGATCAATGTAACACACTTCCATCTCATTCACGGTGCCACACCGGAGACAAAAACACGCTGCTAAGCACACTGGGAAATATTTCCCATTTCTGTCTTTTTCTTCTTTCAGTTTTTTTAAGTACTAACCTAAAAACTCTAGTTTATCCAACTCTTGAAGGTTTAACAAAATTAATAAAAAGTTAAAACAACTTACTGCTCTAAATTTGTCTTTCATAAACTCGCACATTTAGGTTCAAAATCTAGATCTCGCTAAATTAAGAGACCATACTGTATAAGCAATTCAGCTTCTACATTTTTCTGAGACAATATTTTTAGTGATGTTTGGTTATAGCAAAAAATACTTCATGGCTAATAAGATTCAAAAAGTGTCTCTAAGGATTCTGCATAGATGTTATCATGATAATATTGCAATATTTAGATATCGGCCAAAAGTTCATTTTACAGCAACTCTGAGGAAACCATCATTCATCCTTTCTGGGACCTCTCTTATTCAAATGTTTTAGAAATATATTTTTTATTTCTAAAAAGAAACTTGATAATAGATGTACTGTTTAACTTTACAACTATGTCAGGTGGTTTCTTCTGTTTGAAAACTCCAAGAAATAAAATCTTTGTTGTAAACTTAATGTTAATTTAGCAAAATTGAATATCCACTGCTGTAACTTTCTCAAGTCAAAACCCAAATTGAATGCCTGTTTTTACCTATGTATCTTCATATTTGTCTTCTTTAAAGTACTGTACCAATGCAAAAGCCTTAAAGACTTTATGAAGTTGAATTTAATTTTTCATGTAATCTGCCCAACTTTGTTGTATTTTTCCTTTTCCCAATTCTATCTTTTGTTCTCTTGCTTGCTTTAAGCCTCATTAATTCATTATGTATGTTTTTGTAATTTGTTGTACACACACAAACACACACACACCCCCTCCCCCCCACACACACACTCATACATGCATATATGTATATGTATATACATATATGTGTGTGTGTGTGTGTGTGTGCGTGTGTGGGTAGGCGTGTGTGTGTGATATATGTTTCACTGAACTGAGGTTTTAAAAACATTTCAAAACAAGAAGGGGTTGACCATCATATCACAGCTGTTGATATAAAACAGAGTTTCTAAAGCGCTGATATAGATACTGTTCTCAAATAAGCAGCATACCTCTCCTGTGCTTCCAGATTTGGAGTAGATGATCTTATACTTCAGATCATTTTTCAGAATGTCCTTGATGGTTTGCTGCTTCCCTCCCACAGTGATGGAGGTCAGCGGATGTGTGATGTTGAGGATGACGGTGCCCTCATCAACATCCGTGATGGAAAATTCCAAAGCGCTGATATTGCCTACCGAGATGAGACAGCAGTGATAATGAGATGTTTTGTCTGGCTTAACATATTAGGAATCAGGGAAAGTCACGTCACTGGTACAGTAGCTAAGTGAGTCCACATATCACTCACTCACTCACAACAATACATATTTTTAGTGCTTACAATGTTGATTGAGTCAAAAAATTATAATGATCAGTTTGATGTGTTTTAACTTATTATGCCTGGTATCCATGTCCATTATCTTTTTCCTATGTAAAACACAATAAAAATAATTTTATATATGTATACTAACATTTTGTGTAACTCACAGTATTCAGCTAGGAAAACATGTCCTGGTTATTAAGGATATGTTTGTTTTGTTAGTATTTAAAAGTTGTTTAAAGATATAGTAGTAGTCATAGTAGTAGCTTCAATTGTCACTTGATCAAATAGAACCTCACACTGAGCCCGGTTCTGGTTTTGTTGGAGGTACCTTCCTGTTAAAGGGGAGTTTACCTCTCCACTGTTGCTACATGCATTCTCAGTCGGAGGGATTGCTGTAAAGCCAATCCCTCCGACTGAGAATGCATGTAGCAATCCCTCAGGGATTGATAATCAATTTACAATGTATGTCGTTGATTTGGAATCTGTTGCATGATTGCTTTGAACTGATCATGTTTGTAAAATGGCTGGAGATGATGTGCTGTAAATTTGTGTTACGTAAATAAACTGAATTTATTTTTAACTAAATGTACCATCTGCGACCTGTCCAGGGCTGGGTGGCCACCAGCACCCCCAACAACCCTACTAGGAGTAAACATGTAAGATGATGGATGGATGGGGTGGATTGGTATACTTATCTTGAACTTAAAAAGATTGAACAGATTAGATTTTGTGCCAAAATGTGGTTTACCTGTGCACTTTGTGTATCGGTTATGTGTAATCTCTTAGATATTTCACATTAGAAGTTGGTGGCTGAAAGTGATAATTTGATAAGTGTCAGTGGACTGGCCAGAAAAAGTGTACATTTTTTTGTTTTTAAGCTTTTGGAGTTGCCAGTTTTCATTTTCGTTTGATTAAATATAAAAGGATTAAAGCAGGGATGTCAAACTCCAGTTCTCAAGGGCCGCAGTCCTGCAACTTTTAGATGTGTCTCTGCTGCACCACCTGAACACAATAATTAGGTCATTAAGGCTCTGGAGAAATGATCTACACAAGGAGGAGGTAATGAAGCCATTTCATTCCAGCGTTTTGTAGCTGTGGCACATCTAAAAACTGTAGGTCTGCGGCCCTTGAGGACTGGAGTTTGACACCTGTGGATTAAAGGGTCAAAGCGCGTTGACCACTGCATCCCAGTTCTTTCCCAGTTTAGAAAATGTTTGAATAAATCTTGAGGAAAGGAAACAGAAGCAGCGAACATAGAAAACCTAATGAGTGATAAAATGCACTACATTATCGAGAGAACAGAAGATAAGTTGATGAACATAACTTTTAGTGTCTGTTCTTGACTTTCATGTTTCAATTAACATTTTGGGTAAAATAATGAGGAGAAAAGCTCTATGCAAAAGAGGTGGAGCCAGATTATGGTCTTTGATGAAAAGGGATTGAAGCTGGAGGGGAAGTTTTAGTCATGAACTGTTATTGGATGAGAATGGAATTTGGATTAGCAAGAAAGTCATAAATGGAAGAAAATGCAAAAGCTGTCAAGTGCTCACATGTCTGTGTGTGGGTGTTTGGTAATGTGATACCTACTCTCTTTGTAGGGGTTAAACATTGGGGCATAGGTGTGAGGAAAGTCATAGTCCAAGCCAAACTTATCAGCAAGGTGGTCAGAGTCTGCTCTGATATCAGCTTCATAGTTCCTGTGAAGACAGAAAATCTTTCCTAAATTTTCTCTCTTTCTGGGGTTTGTTTGTTCTGTACTGAGCAGCTGCCAACCCCCATCCAAACTCGTACAGTTTGCCTGACTGAGTTTAACTTCAGCATTTACTCTGACTTTTAAAGCCGCTCAAGTGTTACACGGTTGTGATGCAGGCAGCAAACCTTAGCGCATCAGTTCCTGTCTATATTTCACTGAAATTTGATCAGGCAGTTTAATTCTATTAATTTTATATTTATGTTGTCAATTCATAGCACATGTTGTCTCAAAGACAGTTACAAGTCTGTGGTATTTTGGGGGGATATTTTTCAAAGCAACTAACACCCTGAGCAGAAAACATTGAATTAACAAAGACAGGAAGCAGCAGGAAGATAATAGTCATAGCTACTAATTTCATTTCTTCAGACCTGATGCAACACATATACATGTAGACTTATAGAATAAAAGGTGAATATTCCTGAACTACCAAGGTTTATGTTGATTTTTAAGAAATGTTGTCCTTTCTAAAGTTTTTCTAGAACATTTCAACTTCTTTCATAAAAGAATATTACACTCATGTATCAAATTCCAAATTAAATCCCTTCAAGTGTTCATTAAAGGTGCCTTTGTCTCTCTCTCTAGTTTTACAAGAAATGGTAGAAGTTACTTTAACTCATCATAATGAAAAAATGGTGATAGAAAAGGCAATTAAAAAATAAAATTCTCTGAGAAAAATATATTTATTTTATAAAATAAACTGTGAAAAGTTTTAAATGTCATCAATAAGGTCTCACTTGTTCGATGCTTCAAGCTGTTGAGTCAAATCACATTCAGTCTCTGACATGCTGAAGCAGTTATCAACATCCATCCAGTTGTGATCTCTGAAAGGTTTATGACAAAATTACATTTTAGCAGAAGAAAAACCTCCAAACACGACAAGACAATTATTTTAGACCAAAGAAACAAACAGCAGATGTTGTAAACAAGAAGAGGTTAGACGAAGTCATTGTTTTGTAAGTCACAAGTAAATCTCAAGTCAAATTTCAAGTGAAGTCCCTAGTAAACGCATGCAAGCACCAAGTCAAGATAAAATCCTAGACTTTTGATTTTAAGTATTAAACAAGTCATTTGATCAATTACTTTTATTAATTACTGGGTGATAATTCATAACATTTGAATTGTTAAAATAATTTTGAAAAGTGTTGTTGATTGTCTGAACAACCAGTGATAGAAGCTGAACTTCAAAATGCTGGAACATTACTAGTGATGTTGCTTTTTTCTGGAAATATTTACCAAAAAAAATTCAACTGTCACAAAACAGGAAAAAAAATATTATCCAGAATAAAAGACAAAATAAATCAATTTCCTATAGACATTGCAAATATTCCCCATGTCAACCAACTGCAACAGTAAATCCCTGATTTATAATATTACTTGATAAAGATCAAATCCTTAAATTAACAAATCTAATTATTTATTCATCTGTATCAAAACAGGCTTTGTTGTAGAGTTGATTTTAATGGAAATGATTACTGCAGCATCTACCTGCTCAGATGCACTTTAGGTTAAGACCCAAAGCTCAGAGACTTGCCATGTACACCTTTGGCTCTCCAGGCAAGAAGGACGGAATGATGTTGAGTCTTTGAAAAAGGAATAATGAGACTGGTACAAAAACTGTTAATCCCAGAATGCATTGAATTTACCTACTTTCAGTTTATATCTTCCTAATGGACATTCTGAAGGAAGGGGAATGAATTGGTGAGACATAGATTAGCGTGTGAGAGCTCTGTGTTTGCTGGCGAAGTGAGGCACAGCGACTTTGAAGTATCCCTGAATCCAGAGTACATACAGTTGGTGATTCTATTCTAGCCTTGACCCTGGCCTATTAAAGCTCAGCAGAGAGGATGCTGTCTCTATTTCAGTTGCTGAGCCGACGTTGCTAACCACCTGTCACTGCTTCCCATCCTTACTGGAATGCTGGAGCTGAGCAAAAAACCATGGTCCCACACACATTGTCCTGCCACTGCACTGTTCTGCACCAGATCAAGTTCACCCCACAGTCTGAGCTAACATGGACCAGCCAAACGGTGCCGCCACCTGGCAGCACTCACGCTGCGCTGGTGACAGTTGTCTCAACTGTCACCAGCTTGAAATTACCAACAGGTCTGGAGGAACATTCTGGTCTGCATTTAAAGTCTTACTGAAAATGCATTAACACTATTGTATAGAATGGTGCTGCTGTAACCTATCGGACATTTGGATGACTCTGTGCACAAATCATCTTTTTTTCTTTCCCAACTTTTCCCAAACCTCTTGGATAGCTCTGGATGAACAGACATCGCCAGCACTGTCATCATCTTTGCTTTCTTTGTAGTATGCAGAATGAAAGCAGATAAACGGAACAGTAGAAGCAGTCCACAGGAGGTGGAATTGCTGGAAAATGGTTAGGACTATGCGCTGGGCTGAACCCTTCACCTGGAACAGTTTAATTATTACGTGCCTGGCATACCCATGAAACCAGACAGAAAACAAACTTTCTACTTATTTTAAGATCTCAAGTCTTTTCAAGTAAAATGTTTCACATTCAATTGAAGTCTTAAGTCATTGGTATGAAAGTATAAGTCAAGTCCTAAGTCTTTTGAGGTTTTATCAAGTTAAGTCTGAAGTCACAATTTTGTGACTTAAGTCATGGAATCTAGATTCCAAGTCATGTGACTCTGCCTAAGTCTAACAGGCAACAACTGATCATTAAAGGCAGGATAAAAAAAATGTGTCCTCACTTACTTTTCAGAGTACATGACGGTATATGTATGCTCAGACTCTTCAACAGTCCATTTGAGAATAGTTTGAAAATCTAGAGATGTCCAATGAACATTCTGTGCTTTGGGAACAGAAGTGTCACCTGGAAATATGAACAGAAAATATTTGTCTCTTTAGAATGGAAGCGTTTTTTACTCCTTTCACTGAAAGTTTAGCATTATGATATGTGGCTTTACGTTTTGTGATTCTATGATCTTCCTTCCTTATTTTCTTCTGTTTGAGAGTAAAATACTCAACACGTTATGCTTGATACACTTTCATTAAACATACATTCACCACCATTTTAAATTTAATGTACAAGTAATGGAACAAAACATTCGATGAACAATGGTCCAAGTTTTGCCTTTTCTTGCTAAAAAAAAACCAGGTTCTGTTTTCTAGAAGACTTGGCAGTCTAAAAAAGTTCAAATGAAATCAGATGATGCTGTTCAACAATTTTGTGTCCATGAAGATGCAGTGTCATCAAAGGTGAAGGAAAAATACCATAAATTGCACTATCTCTGTCTAATTACATATAGATATCCATATAGTATAATATTTGTAACTTTTTTTGACACCACTTGTGGTTTTTAATGTAGGCTATTTGGGTGACATTAGAAAATTCTCAGATACTTTCTTGCATTTTAATTGGTTGAGTAGAGGGAGGGGCTTCGCAAGGGTGCCATTCATTTGAGAACCACCACTGACCGGCATTACCCGGTAGGAGGGGTTCACACAGGGCTGTGGTCAGAAAAAGGGAAGCACTCTTGCACACTTGGTGACTTTTCAAAACCCTGTAGGAACTTTCTTTATCTCAAAAAGACTGTGGGAGGAAGCGGGAGTACCTGGAGAGAACTCACCATGCACACATGCAAACTCCATGCAGAAAAACCCGGGCAGGGAATCGAACCCAGGACCTTCTTGCTGCAAGGCAACAGTGCTACCAACTGCGCCACTGTGCAGCCCATGACAGTAAAATATAAGACAAGATCAAGCTTCTCCACCTTCTCCCTATTAATTCCGTCCAAAGAAATGCACCCTGGTCACAAACAACCAATCAGAACCAGTAGGAGGGTCTTAGTGCTATCAATCAACCTCATCTACATGCTGCTCATTGTGCTAATTGCAGAGAAACAGCTTAGTGTTCCAGAAAAACTGTTAATCTGCCATCATTGTTGGGCATACAAACTAGCTTTAGCATTCATGGCAGGCTCTGCTGTGGTGAACTATCTGTGAATTGACATCACTAAAACCCTCTTTCTGGTTCTGACTGGTTGTTTTTGATGTAGCTGTGTATTTTATGGCCGGTCCACAGGGAGAAGGCTGAGGACCTTAATTTTTTTCACAGATTATCTGTGTTATATTATACTGTCACAACCTGGTGATAGTTTTAGCAAATGTATAAAAGATATTTTTTATACTGCATCTTTAATACTGATGCTAACGTTACTATGAGGCAATGTGGCGACAGTGGTAAGAGTTTGTCCTGCAATCGACAGGTTGCCAGTTCCATCTCCGCTCTTTCCACTTCTGTCATTCTGACCTTGACCAAACGTGTCACTATCAGTCATACACTCCTCAGTCAGTCTGTCAGGCTCTGTTAGTCTGAGTGTATGAATCTTTGTGTGAATGAGTGACTGACTGAATGTAGTGTGGGGTCCTCTGGTCTTGATACAGCACAAGTACAAGCCATTTATCAAGATCTCCACCCACAGAATTATAATCTGTTACAGATCAGTTAAACAGACTGATAAGTGCTGACCATAGTGTTTTATTTCTGCTAAAAGTAAAGCTTTTACCTGAATCCGCAGGTGGATCAATGAAAGGGTTCAATAAAAAGCAGGGTATCACATGCTGAAAATGTTATGTTCCTCTGTATTCCTTCAACAGGCAGAATAAACATGAACTTTTTACTCTGAATCCAATGTGAGGTGGAACACCAGAAAGGAGAAAAAGTTAAACAGTTCCTGAAGATAAACTAAATCATATAAGGTCTGACCGGTAGGTTTCTGAGAAGGCTGTTTATTCACAGGGATACACTGGCAAGTCAGTAAACATTCAGACAATTTCCAACCTAATATCATCCAACTATGTAAATAAAATGTACCTCATTGTTAAATTACTTAGGTTGTTTGCAGACGATTGAACTTCTCTCTTACAGACCAATAGACTAGTTATACTCAGTAATGGCATGGTATCCAACAGAAGTAAACCATAAACATGACAGCACCATTTCAAGTGCACTTTGTGGAGTTTTCATAGAGAGGCTGGTGCAGATGACTTGTACCAGAACAGAAGAAAACAATGATCTCATGACTTACCTGTGGTCATGCTCCAAGCAGTCATACATGCTCCCACAGACAGCAGAGTTTTTATACAAGCCATGTTAACACACTAGAATACGTTCCAAGGCAATCTGTGGTAACTTCACTAACTACCTGAGCTGAAAAGAAGCTCATCTGGTTTTCAGCGGCTCAGACTGTTTTTATGTAGCAGGGCAGAGAGCGTGGGAGCTGCAGTGAGGTGGAGCTAGGGGAACATTCAGGGTCCGCCTGCTGTGTGCTGATTCTTTCCACATGTTTGCACATATGGGGCTCAGTCTGAATTCCTCCCTAAAAGTCCGTGTTGAAGAGCATGAATGCCTTATGACTAATTCTACACATTCATTTGAAAATTGGGAAACTTGAGTTTCAGTAATTTGTATTTCTGAGGAGGACTAAGTGAGGACAAAGCAGTGAGTAACACATTGGAATTGCATGTAGTCTGAAAAAGGTTTGTGGTCTGGAAATTAAAACAAGCTATTCTTCTCATCAGTGGTTCTTTTGTAAGAAACAAACAGCTTGAGCTCTTGTTGCCTTGACAACTGAGAAGCTTTGTGGCCTGACCCAGATCAGACTCACCATAAACCACTTTAGTTCCAGAGAATTTGCTCATTTTGTTCACATTAGCTCGTAGACAGATAAGTGGGTCAAAAGTGATTCGGTGAGGGTTCTTTTGCTATATCTTTTTAACAAAAGTCATCATTTCATTTTCCAGGTGTTCCTCAAAAATGTGTTATTGAGATTATACCATTTGAAATTTGATCTTACCTCTGATACATTTAGCAGAATTTACATTTTCACAAAACTATGCAAGCTTCCTATCCTGAGGGAATTTTTCTGCTATAATCCAAGAGCACACATTGTCAGTCTGAAAGCAGGATTTCATGTCTTTCTTCTCAAAACGTGTAACGCTTGCAGAGGTGTGACCAAGTCACTGTGTTGCAAGTCTCAAGTAAGTCTCAAGTCTCTGTCCTCAAGTCCGAGTCAAGTCTCAAGTAAGTCTCAAGTCTCTGTCCTCAAGTCCGAGTCAAGTCTCAAGTAAGTCTCAAGTCTCTGTCCTCAAGTCCGAGTCAAGTCTCAAGTCAGGAACCTTTAATTTCAAGTCATTTCGAGTCGTTTTTATTTTATTTTATTTTTTATAATTTGCAATTATACATAAAATTCAAATAATAGACCATTTGTTCGTTTTAAAATATGTATTTATCTCAAATGATAGAACATGTGTAGCTGAACACAAAGTATAAAAAACATTTTTAAATTGGACCACTTTATTGCCCAGTTCTGTTAAACTTGATATTCAATAAAAAAGACGAAAATGCTGACATTTCCACAGCACAATACAAAGAACCATAACAGCAGTTTTTTCCTCTTTTCTCTCACCTGTCAAAACAATATATTGTCAATATAATTTCCCAACGTAGATGTCTTCAAATACACCAACCATCCTTAGATGATACTAGACCCGGCTCATCATCATGATGGGACAGAGAGACTCTGTTCCCTGTGTTCAGGTCCAGAATCTGCTTTCTGTTCCGGAGCCCCGCTCACTATCCACCGGCTTCCTGAGCTAACACGGTGCACATTATTTGTGGAGGCATTTGAAGGACCGGATTTATGGTAAATAATCACCAATTTAACCCGGAGTACACATGCTAACACGAAGTTAGCTAAAGTCAGCTATCTTACAGCAAAAGAAAAGCGCCACCTACCGATCTTTGTGAAGCTTCAAATGCCGGACAAAGTTGGACGTCGTGGCATCTCCATCCGATATTCTCTTCTTGCATGTTTTACAAGTTGCAGTTCGTTTTTTGTCGAAAGTTCATAACCTACGTAGCCAAAAGAAATTACTCGCGGAAGCATATTCGAGCTGTTATTTCGTATTTCGTTCCCTGAGCTCTGTAGCTTTGCCGCGGTTTTTTAAACGTCCAAATCCTGTTAATTTGATTGGTTGTACTGCAGCTACGTACACATACATACATAAGGAGAGAGGAAAACCATAGTGACGGTCTGCGCATATTGATACGGAATGAGTGACGTTAATTAATGACGCCACTTTATAAATAATGTGTTTTAAATTTTAAGACTTTGAGTAAAAAAATATCAAGTCTTTTCAAGTAAACAGCTTCAAGTCGAGTCAAGTCCCAAGTCAATGGCATGAAAGTCAAAGTCAAGTCCGAGTCTTTGAGCATTTTTTCAAGTCAAGTCTCAAGTCGTGATTTTAACGACTCGAGTCTGACTCGAGTCCAAGTCATGTGACTCGAGTCCCCACCTCTGAACGCTTGTACTCAAAACTTCTCACATTCACACTTAGTCTCTGGTCGGACTCTCTGCTCGCTTTTGGCAATGCCTCTCAGCCAATAGAGGTGTTACCAAATGAAAATGAAAAGCATTAGTGCTTCTACAGATTTGTTGAAACTGTCACAATGTCGTGACAGTTTGGTATGAGGCAGATAATCTGTGAGATCAAGTTGTCATTTCCCAGTACTCCCAGTAATAACTAGGAACAGCCAATCAAAGCCTGGAATGCCTCCTGGGAGTGCCTTAGTGCTGTCAATAAGGCTTGTGTATGCGCTTGGTTTTTGCTATGCTGCAGCTTCTTCCTGAGAGCGGAGGCTTCCATCAATGCTCAGGCAAGTTAGCATGGCCATTGGCAGTGTTGGGTAGTAACGGATTACATGTAACGACGTTACGTAATTTAATTACAAAAAAAGAGTAACTGTAATTCGTTACAGTTACAATGAGAAAACATGTAATTCAGTTACAGTTACTTCCGAAAATATTAAGAATTACAAATTTAGTTACATTTAAAAAAAAATATGAACAAAAACCTTTGCGAAATATGTAATGATATTTTTATTGCTTTGCGCCCTATATCGCCTTTTCCCGCTACGGCTCCTTGTCTCTATCATATCTGCCAGCCGCAATGCCACTCTGATGTTCCATCCTGTGCTGGTGGAGCCTCCTGGAGGAACAGCAAGCAGCGGACGGTTCCATTTCAGCTCAAGCAGCGCATCAAAAATGACAGCCTTCCAGCACTGGAAATATAAGGAGCATTTCATTTACATATGTGAAAACGGCTCAAATTTAACCGTGCAGTGCAAGAAGAGTTTGCCGGCTATCAAGAAGCAATCTATGTCAAACCTGAGGAAACATTTAGACGTAAGTGCAACTCACTGATAGACGAAGCGTATTGTTTTACGAATATTTGACTGTTTGGTGTTGATGCATGACAAACGTTGGAATCTATTCTTTCCCATGAGACATTGTATGCAATGTGCTAGTGTTGTGGTTTTCATGATGAACATAAAGTAAACTAGAAAATTCCTGAAGAAATTTAACTGGGGCCTGCCAAAGTGTGCCCGTCGGTTTGGACCCAGCGTTCTGATGCTAAAAATTAGCATCTATGCTAAGCTTAGCTAAATAGTAGTCATTAGCTTCATTAGTCATTTTATAACTTGCTTCGTAAGTCAGTCACTACTCTCCTTATGCATTGCTATGGGCAGGCCCCAATTAATGCTACTTTGAACATATAATTATTAATTATAGTATATTTTTCTTCTATCTTTTTTTCTCTCTCTCTTTTCAGAGGAAGCATCCAGGCGTTCTTCTGAAAGGAACGTTTAGTCCATCTGATACTCGCGAAGATGACCTGGCAGGCAGTTCTCCCCCAACTCTTGGCACTACGTTGTAGTGTCCACAGTTGTTTTGCTTGTCTAACACAGTGATTGTGTGATTTTGGAAAACTACTGTTTTTCCCGTTTTGATTTTGAATGATATGTTGCAAACACTTCTATTTTTGTCAACATTCCATTGACTGTTAAATGTTCAATGACTAACTTGACTACCCATCGTGCATCTTAAGTCTTGATGCACTGTATTGTGCCGTGTTTAATTTTACAAGCAAGGGTGAGCAAAGAAAAAATCAAGAAAAATAAAATGTGATGTAAAAGTCTTACTTTGCATATTTATTACTAAACTAGAGCACTTCATTGTCATTGCACATGTATGAAGTAATGAAATGCAGTTTGACATCTAATCAAGTGCAACGTGTGCAGATTGTACAGCATGCAGTATTTAGAGCCTGGGGGAGGAGCAGAAAAGAGTATGGCCCGATGAGAGGAGTCTGAGAAAATCTTACATGCCTGGTGCTGGCATCTCTTCTTGTGGACCTCCTGTGATTGCCTGTCAGCAATTCCCTCTCAGCTTAGTGCTCTTTTAAGGTTCCCACTCAGTTCTCAAAAATTAAATGTTGAACATGGGTCAATACTCATTAAAACCTCAAAGTAATCAAAAAGTAATCAAAAGTAATTAGTTACATTACTTTTTAAAAGTAATCAAAAAAGTTACACTACAATTACATTTTAAACAAGGTAACTTGTAACTGTAACGGATTACATTTTTGAAGTAACTTACCCAACACTAGCCATTGGATATGGCCATACTAACTATGCTGCATTCTAACTATGTTGCAGTCGAACCCAGGACTGCAACCCAGGAATGCAGTCCTGGGTTCGATTCCCGGCCTGGAGTCTTTATGCATGGAGTTTGCATGTTCTCCCTGTGCATGTGTGGGTTCTCTCCTGGTACTCCGGCTTCCTCCCACAATCCCGCCTCTCGCCCGGAACGTTAACTGGAGATAGGCACCAGTACCTCCCGACCCCACTAGGGGCAAAGATGTAAGAAAATGGATGGATGGATGGATATATTTATAAAAGTTACATACTGCAGCTTTAATTTCACTTGGGAGAGGATAGGTCAGGAGGGACGCTGCTGGTGACTGACTCATCTGTTAAGTGGTAAAAGATACACTTACAAGTTCAATATATCAATATGTTGGTAATTTCTTTCCTTAAGTCATTAAGTGCTAGTGAAAAGAAGGCAAACAGTCTGTAGCTAAGCTAATCTCACACAGTCTACCCACCTCTCTATGAGAAAAACTGGGTTACAAACTGACACTTTTACCTTTTTCTCTCTCCCTCTCTCTATTTTTTTGAAAACCTAACTTTATTATTTTTCTTAGCAGCATAGTAACTGCCACAGTTGTTCTTGTCTTCCACTGTTTGCTGCTGAACATCGTCCCCGTCAAGTGCGCTAAGCAGGAACAACCATTTCATGCAGGGGGGTGTTCAGTGCAAATGTCTGCTTTTTGGTCTGGGGGTGGTAACATTTAATTTTTACTGTTAAAAACAATTTTAGAAAACATAGTATAATTAATTTTGTAATTGACAGGGCCCCATTTTTAAACAAAAATTCTATGAAAAGAAAAAAATTGTGGAGGGCCCCCTGTTGGTCAGGGGCCCTTGGAATTGTCTTAACTTTCCCCTCCTATATGGCACCCTTTCATCAGTGTCCCAATCCTGTGATAAAACCAAACAGAAACATTAAAACAGGCAAATGTTGCAAATTGTTTGTACTGCCGACATTGCTTTCCAGTTTTGTGTGCTAAAGGAAAAATATTTACTGAAATGATTTGTGTTATGCTAAGTTGCAATGCTGGCATCTGGAAGACAGCCACTGGCCTATGAGACTTCTATGAGAACTTAACAGGCAGATTATGTAGAAGTCAGTGGGGCCATGACTATGTAGAACTGGGAGACCTCAAACTACAGTGGTCCAAATCGCTGTCACATCTGGTTTCTAAAGGTGGATATTAATAAATAGTTTAACCAACTAGTGATGTTAGAAATATTCAACTGACTAATCAGGAGCATCCCAAACCCTCTCGTACTCAAATTCATTTCAACTGTTCACATAGTGGCACTATAGAGTCTATATATATCCAGTAATTAATCTTTGCCTTGAAGATCTTGATAAGGCATAGTGTGTAGCAGCGCAAAATCCTCCTACAAGTTGTTAGTGAACCTATTGCAACAAACAGCAAAAGGTCTGGTGACATATCGTAAATCATAAAGTTCAACTTCAACCTAGGGCTCTTGCTTTCTAATACTATTTCTCTAAATAATCCTTTTTCCTGTCATGAAATGGTGTGGTGAAAGCGGTGAGGGAAACACAGCAGACCCAGAGGAGATGAAATGATGATTTAATGGTGAAAATATCCAAAATGACTCAGTCCAATGCACAATCCGAACAGTCCACAAACCTGGCAGCACAGCAGAGCGGAAGCTAGGGCTCAGCACTGGTAGCAACAGGTCAAACGATAGGACAAAAGAGACTGGTGCAACAACAACACAGAATAGACAAGGGCCCGACTAGGAACAAGGAACACAGGTGGGGTTAAATACACAGAGTGTAATCACAGAACGAGACACACCTGGGAACAATCAAAGGGAGACAGGACAACACGGAGACACAGATACACAGGAAACTTGAAATAAACAGACAGAAAAACACAGATCCTGACATTTCCCCTATTATGCAGTCCTTAAAATTCAACAACAGTTTTAAATTTAAGGGAATGAAAAAATTTAAAATGTATAACTTGAATTTTATCAGACCACCAAGATTATGTTGGAAACTTGACCAACCTTGCATTAACTAAGGCCTGAACAAGCTAACGTTATGCCTATTTGGTTCCTTAGCAACCTAAGCAGTTTTTGCAAGTGTGTATTAACAGACACACTTCATAACTTACATTATTATCCTTTAAAAGAAGCAGGACAGCGCAAAAGCCGAAGCCAACAGGTTTCCCTCTGTTCTCCATCCTGTGTGCTGACCTGAGCAGAAGGTTAGTTAACTTTTGTACGTCAAGGTAGCTGTTGGATTTTACAGTGTAGGGTAGGGCTATATACCAACCCACTGGCAGGCCAGTGGGTTGGTATGTTTCTTTCACGCTTGACAAGAAAACCAAGGTGCCATGAAATCTTTTGGCACCATGTGTAAGTCATTTAATAAGAATGTTGAGTGAAACATTGCTGTAGTTTAAAGCTGATGAATCTGCTAGTGTTGTTGTAACCAAGCAGATGTTTTTGCTCTTTGCATGCCTGACCAACACATCATGAGTTTTACCAGCACAGATTTATTAGTTCATAAACATGTAGCATGTAGATGGAGTAAACAAGAATATTAGCAGTAATCTGATCTGTGCTGTGTTCAGCAGAGTGCATTCCTGAAGGAGCTGACTAAGGCCTCAGGGATGGTTAACGCTCCTTTTTTGGTTAGAAGAAACACAAGATTTGTGCTCAGTAAAGTCTGATATCTTGTGGGAATGTCCTTATTTTGAGAGTATCAGTTTCCTAGAAACGTAAGTCGAAGATCATCATGCTGTCATAGAAGATTTAAGGGAAGTATAAAATCTGATTCATCTTATGTTGTCAGAAGCATCTCATTCAACAGCTGACTCACTCATGTTCAGACTGGACGTAAACCTAACCCTTTATTTAGTTCTATTCTACTTTATGTACCCAGTGAACATTCTGACCTCCCACATTACTCAGTGGGATTTGGATGAGTTTTCTGTTTATTCTCATTACACAATTATTATTTTAACATTTGACCCAGAATGATATTTGCATGTTTTGACCCTTTTCTCATTCATGGATTGAAAAATTGCACAACATAAGGTCCTATAAAAACTTATTTTAACAGTTCTTCAAAGGCTAAAGAAACATTTCTTCATTCCAACTTAAAAACAAGAAAACTGATTTAGACTAAATGAAAACATCATGTCTCTGTTATATCACACAAATGTGGGTAAGCTGGGTGGGGAACCCAATTAGCATCCCTTGGGCTTTTGGACTCATGTATTCCATTACATGATGCCCTTTATTGCCAAAAACATTGTATCACTCCTTTAAATCCTTAACTTGGAGTTCCAATCACATGGATGTATTAAATTGGGCACCTCCACCCTCATCCACTCTGACAGGTTTAAAGCAGTAAAATCTGCCAGCGTCCCAAATAGAATCTTAGGGTGAAGGCAAGGAGACCTTCCAACCTGAAGATCCACCTTAGCTAAGAGATAAGTTGTCCAATTAATCAGAAACAAACTTCTTGGTTGAATAAAAAATTATTTTAAATCACAAACTGACAGAAGACAAATAATGGCTTACATTTTTACCGTTATAAGCATTTCGTCAAATTGGTCATTCTCAGGAACTCAGTTTAATTCCAGAGGTACCATGATAAGACATATTCACAGATTCACGACTGTTTGAGGAAAAGTTGTGGATTGTTTTCATAGCGCGTATTGGAGATATATTTTAAGAAAACACACAGCTTGAGAAGCTGAAGTATGTTGGTGCAATGCTACTTGACATTATGTTGGTGCAATGCTACTTGACATTTGTAATTCAGTCACTGTAGTGCCAACAGACAGGTTCCTCCATTTTCATAATTAACTATGTTTACACTATTAAGATAGGCAGTGACACACATTTTTAAAGAAGGTCTCGGGTGTTTTCAGATTTCAGCTAGTATTTGTGAGTAGGTGTGTTCCATGAGGACCTACTCACCCAGGATTGCATTCCCAGGGATCCTGGGAATGTGATATTACAGTGACAGCCCAACTTTTTATTGGGTTCAATTCCTTAGTTCCAGTGTGTAAATAACTCCTAATGCTTCAGCATACCAAAACATTAATGCTCCCAACTTTGTGGGAACAGTTTGGAGATAACCCCATCCTGTTGCAACATGACTGCATACCAGTGAACAAAGAAAGGTTAATAAATCCGAGAGTTTCATGCAGAAGAATTGCAGCCAGCACATGTCCTGACTTCCACCTGATAGAACACCTTTAGGATGAATTAAATCAGAGACTATGAGCCTCACATTCTCATCTCATCTAATATCTGACCTGAGAAATGCTCTTGTGGAGGAATGGACACACTTCTTAACCTTCAAGAAAACCTTCCTAGACAAGTTAAGGCCACAAAGGGTGAGCCAACCAAATATTTAACCCTGTGGGTTACAAATGGGACATCGGTCAAGTTTATGTGTTTGAAGGATCAATTAAGCGAATTAGAGTTTCCATTAACATTACAATCTTACAGTAGTGTGAGTTTTAATTGACACATTGCTGCACTCTTGTGGCTGCACACTGAAATATTATACAAAGAAGCAGCTTGACCAGCGAGAGCCGTTCAAGGTAGCTTGCAGACTTAAGATGATTCACCTGAGTTTGTAAATGTGATCAATGACAGCTGGGGGTGGGAAGGAAAGGTAGAATTTGAGTTACCATAATACTGAAACATATGTTTAGTGAAAAATATAACCGTAAAATAACTTTAATAGTTATATATTTAAATAAACAGTAGTATTTATTCTTTCCAAAGTTTTTCCTGTGTAAATGTTATTTCTGCCATCAGTAAGTAACATCCAGTCTATCACTTTACTACACGTTAGTCTTTATGGTCAGACTTTACCTACAAACAACATCAGGGCAGAACTGCCAGAAAAAAAAGGCTTGAACATAGAGTAACAGCAGAGACAGGCACAATTATTTACTGGAAATGAAGACTTGGTGGAATCATTTTATGTTTTTGTTATAACATTTTTCTGTTTCTCTAAATTATTCTAGGAATATATTAGGAATACATTGTGAATAAAACACATAGTGCTATTAACATGAGTTTTATTAGAGGTTTCTATGCGTACTGTTTCTTTGCAGTTGGGCAGGTTTTACAGGTTTAATTTTACCCTGTGTTTGGACTGGAAAATGTCAAATCTGGCAACAGTGTCGAATTTTTGTTATTAATGAGCATGACACGCATGTCATGCTGGATAGAAATATGACGCAGCTTCTATGTGAGCGTTTAAAAAAAGAAGCGGCCAGCGTCTGTCCGCACGGAGACACGAAACTGTCAGTCTGATATTTATGAACTTTGGGACCCGTATTAAGGATGATATCTTCTAATCTCCCAAGATGCAGAATCGGAGTGGATGCCAAACCTTATGACTGAAACCTTTGTGGATCCGATTGAAATCGTGTCAGTGTTCATCGAGGCCAAGTTTGGCGCCTTGTACTTGACCTACCAGTAGGCTGCAGTGATGGCAAGCAGGCCGCAGGAGTGCTACGTTTGAAATCACTGCGTTGGTTATTCGGTAAGTTATTTTTTGGAAACCTAACTCTAAGTTGTTTGTCTTTTTCCACCGATGACGTTAGTGAAACCATTTTTTTGTGTCTAAACGGAGCAGCACACAAGGAGAGACCCGACCATGACCTGTCAGTGGCGGTTTGTTTGGTTGCTGCCGTCCCTGAAACATATGAGATATATCTGGAGCTAGCACTTCATCGATTATGGATATACTACAATCAAGCTGAGGATTGATTCCGTCAAGCTGCAGTGAATGGCTCAATATCATCAGCTGTATTTTTGGTTGGTACAAACTTTTTAAACTACTTTAATAATCAACTGAGCTTATTGTACTAGCAAGTGAAGTCCATGTGACTGAACTGAAATTATTTCAAAGTGCATTGAGAGACAACATTTCTTGTGAATTTGCAAAATATAAAATTTAATTTTCAAACTAACAAATGAGCGTCACCAATAAACAATATAAAATACCAAACAAAACCCCCAAAAACCAATACAAAAAGTTCAAAACCCCAAAAGTAGATATCAAAAGGTTCAAAGCTTATAAATATAATGTTAATTCACAACAATGTTGTTGTCAAGGCATTTTATGAAAAGTCATTTCAGGTTCAGTTAATTAGGTTAACTGAACCCAATTAACTGAACCTAGAAATAGGTTCAGTTAATTATAAAGTAGTTTAAAAAGTTTGTACCAAATAGCAGCAGATTGTATGGAGTCATTACTTATGGCATTCACTCCTCTTGACCAGCAGGGGGCGACAGTAAATTGCTTGTGTTGGGTTGTCTTTACAGCAGTCCCTCATACAGAGCATGCATGAAGTGACAGTGAAGAGGAAGCACTCCCCTCTAACAGGAGCAAACCAACAGCAGAACCAGAACCAGACTCAGTACCAGCATCTGCCATGACTGACTGGAGGTGAGAGAAGACAGAGCAGAGACTAGCAGGACAACAACAACAACAACAACAGGTCAACTGACCAGGTCAACTTTCTATGTTCCTGGAAGTGAAAAGGAGATGGAGAACAGTTAGGTGATGGCAGCATCATGTCAGCCAATGCTCTTTTTCAGGAAGCCAACACAGCTAATCAGAACACCAGACCAGGTGTAGCTTCTATGGAGAGAAAAATTACTGAGAAAAACAAAAAGTTTAGTTTCTAGCCAAACCTTTTAGTTAGAAACGGTTTAATTTCTAACTAAGCTTCTTCTCTAGTTAGAAATAGCAAATTGCCACCTTCTGGCATCTCTCCATATCAGTTCTTAACTGTTCCTGGCTGTTATTTTTGAGTTTTGATGCCTGATCCTGCATCTCCGACTTTCATTAACTTGACATTTTGTAACACGCAGCAGACTGCAGATGGACGAGCCCAGCAGCTCTTCCACTGGGCTCAGCAGGTTTTCTGGAGGAAACCCTGGAAGTGTTCCCAGGTGACGCTTCCTGATTGTTCTCCATTTTGACTTGAAACTTTCTTAGCAATCTTCTTTAGGGAACGCTGCAGGTATTTTTCTGTCTATTTAAGTTACTTTTAAAAGTGAGTTTTTGGAAAGTATTTTCATTCTTGAGTCATTAAAAGGTTTGACTTGAAACCTGCACCTGTCCTTTTGTCGCCTTCCCATCCTCAATTTCCATTTGCAAATTTGTTTCTGTTTGTACCAAAAACTGGATGAATAAAGTCTTCCGTCTGGTGCTTTGTAAACAAAATTGTTCTTTTTTTCTTTTTTAAAAAAAGGTTTTGTTGAGACCGGAAACTTCATAATTTCTTTTAATTTGTAGGTTCTGTTTATTTATTTAGGATATTATAAATGTCTTCCAGTTCCAGTGTTAAATGTTCATTAGAATTTAAAGTTTGAGAATGAAGAAGACTTCTTCCCTGTGTCCTCGACTCAGCAGCTTCTTTCTTCTCAGTTGGATTTTTATTTTCTGTCACACAACATAATAAATGTTGATGAAAATAATCCTATCAGAGTTCCTGTTTCTCCTTTTTATTTGTGTCTGAGCAGTGGGAGAGTTTCATCAGGTGTCCCACAGCAGCTTGATGGAATCAGACTTCGGTACAGTCAGTAATGACCCAAACAGGTCGCCGGTGTTTTCATCTGAGGTGCCACTGCTGGGGGAGATTTGAGATCAAAAAGCCTAAAACATCAGACTGAACAATAACCATTAGTGGCTAAAGCTCAACATTGGGGACAATGTTCAACTTTGAAGATAAACATTGGGGGCAACTTTATTTTTGCACAATTTATTGATTTAAGGCTGCAAATCCTGGAACCTTAAAGTGTTTCTAATTTTAAAAATCTACCTAATTTCAGTAACAAAGTTCTACCTTTTTCCGTTACAACTCTGAAATTAGTAATTCAATTATAGTGACATATGTAATGTAGAACTCCATAATGTAGGGAAATTAGCCGTTTATCCCAGAGTACAATAGTTAAATACAGATTAAGAATTAATAGATGTACATTGGCAAAGAGTTGGTAATTAATCTGTTACTGTATGTTTGATTGTTATTTAAATTGTCGTTATTATTATTGCTATGTATCTGTAGATTTTCTTGTCTTCTGAGTTAGTTTGTAACTGTTTTGTCTATGTCATATAATTTATCTGTTGGCTCTTTAGCACAGTATATTGAACAGGAACATGAATATTATAACATGGTTTTAATTACAAATTTTTGATAATCAGGTCATTGTAAGTAAGTCATTAAATTGAGATAAGTCATAGGATTAAAGAAGTGTTCTCTCCACTCCCTTTCAAACAGAAAATGAGTGGTAAGATAATTATTTTGTTCTTGGTTATGAATGCATTATTTTTTTCTCTCCTACAGATTGCTTGTTTTTAAAGACATGTTTAAAAATAAATCAACTATTTGTTAGTTTGAGTAAGCTACCAGCACTTACAGAATCGTGCTGTAATTGTTTGTGTGCTAAGTGAGCTAAGGTGGAATCATTTATTTGTATCAGGTTGTAAATATTTATTTTGAAGCAGGTCAAAGAGAATTCATTGTAACGGCTGTTAATTAATGGAGATGCTCCTTGTTGCTCTCGTCTGTTAACAGTTAAAGAAACCCGCAAAACCACATTCATTACTTATTGTGGTAAATATAGCATGTTGATAGATATTATGTGAGATATTGAAGCTGTGTAACAGCGGTGTAATGTTAGTGTATGTTGAGCATATTCTATCATTTCAGGGACACAGTGACCTGCGCAGTTCTGTGGACACATTGCGGCTGCGCTGCATCTGATAACAGACATACAACGTATTAATGCGCAAAACAGAGTTTGCAGTGATCTGTATTTGTAGACGTCTGTGTTTAATTTAATTCCAATAAAACCCTGTTTCACCTGTCTGACACTGTTTTATTCTTACAAACACCTTTGTAATTAAAATATTTTTTTAAAGGTAGGATATTCTAATAAAAAGATTAGTGCATTTGTGGCACCCGAGTGGTGTCCCAAATAAATAACTGCAAGGATTGTGAACAGAGTTTCAAAACAGACCAATAAAATTTACAATAATTTATTTAAAAGGTGAATAATTAAAAAGGAGGCACAGGCAGTCCTTGAAGGCAAAGTCAATAAACAAGTCCGTAACAGACTCTTAGCTGGCCCAAGGGGGGGTCCTCTCCCGGTCCCTGGCGAACCTCAGCCACGATCCAGCCACTCCTGCTCCTACAGCCCGGCCGCCCGCTCCTTAACGGCGACCAGTCAGGCGACTGCCCTCAACAGCGATCAGACGGGTGGTACTCCTTGGTGACCAGTCCGCCCGTCTCCAGTCCTCCGGTCCGCCTGCGCAGTCCTCCAACACCAACACCAACAACCAGCCCGGCTCCGTCTGCTTCTCTTCGCTGTCTCACCGTCATGGCTTATCATCCTTCCAGGTCTGCACGCTGCTTAATTAGATGCAGAACACCTGTGCGCTGCGGTGGGCGTATCCCGGTGTACATGGCACGTGACCTCAAAACAACCAATCAAAACCATGCAACACAACACCCCAAAAATATAACTCAGCTAAATCTAAGAAAAGTAAATAAGTTCAAAATATAACAAGCAATCCAAAACAGCAATATAAGAAACATACATTTAAACCAAAAAAGGAAAACCAAGGCCACATTACCACACCCCCCTACACTTTAACAAGGCCAGTCCCGGCCGATATTTACTCTCTATAGCGAGAAGGACATTGTCTTCTTGTAGCACGTGTAGAGCGGCGCAATACTTGTTCTGGTTCTTCATTAGTTACAGGATAATAGAGCATTAAAGGCAGTTCATGAGTTTCAACGGGAGGTTGTTCACAGGTCTGTCCAACAAATCAATCAAACAGCTGCAGCTGATCCAGAATGCTGCTGCTGGTGTTCTCACTAAAACCAGGAAGATAGAGCACATAACACCAGTTTTAAAGTCCCTCCACTGGCTCCCTGTAGCTCAAAGAACAGACTTTAAAATACTGTTGTTAGTTTATAAATCACTGAACGGCTTAGCACCACAATACATTAAAGATCTGCTGCTGTTGTATCAACCTTCCAGACCTCTCAGGTTCTGGTTCTGGTTCTGCTCTGCATCCCCAGAACCAGAACCAAACGAGGAGAAGCAGCTTTCAGCATCTATGCACCATAAATTTGGAACAAACTTCCAGAAAACTGTAAAACAGCTGAAATACTGACTTCTTTTAAATCTCAACTAAAAACCCACCTGTTTAGAATTGGATTTGAAATGTAATCAATTACAAATTTATTGATGGAACTTTACTTAATGCTGTGTTTTGATTATTGATTCTATGTTGCATTGTGTTTCTGTGATTGTAATGATGTAAAGCACTTTGAAATGTCTTGCTGCTGAAATGTGCTATACAAATAAAATTTGATTGATTGATTGATTGATTGATTGATTGTTCTCTCAACATGTCTGTGGAAGGAGCGATACAAGTCTTCAGAGCATTTCTGCGTAAGGTTCGTTCCTTCCCACCATTCTCTGGTCTAACACGATAAACCAGACCTGTGTCCACAACTACAAATGGCTCTGGATCCCACCAACTGTGTAGTTTCCCCTGTCCTTGTCTGTTCCTATCACGGACCCACAAGCGTTCCCCAGGGAGAAGCGCACTGGCTTTGGCTTTACCACACATTCAGCTTCATTTTAAACGGATAGGATATTCTGATGAAGGTGATATGTTTGTGGTTTTGTCGTGTAGAAATTGCTCCAATGCTAAGCTTCTGTCTCTCAAATAATGTTATCCAACGATAATATTTAACATTAACACATCCCGCTATAGTTTTCGGTTTGTAAACATGACGGTAGACGTTTTAGACGAGTAACACCGACAGATAGAGAGCTATCTTTGCTATCGTAGGAAAATCTGCTGAGGTAGCACAGATAGTCAGACCACCGGTTCTCAAGCGTGTTTCCACAGAAAAAAAAAAAGTTTTTCCACAGCGGGAACTCTGCTCAACTGTGCAGCATGAAGATTAAGTTGCTTTTCAATTCTAACTTCCGATTCGGGACTTGGTTAAAGGGCAATTCCACTTAATTTTTCACTACTTTCCTCATCTTTAATCGACTCTAGTTTAAAAACTACAACACCTAGACTCTTCAAACATAGACTAGATTATTCTCAATTAGTAGCAGAATATTTAGAACCATGTTTGGAATTCGTAAAACTTTTTTCTGATTTGTGAAACTTCACTTAACAGACCGCTGCAGAAGAGCTTTAATTCCAACAGCCATCACCATCTACAATAACTCTTTGAAGAATTAATGAGTTACACCAACATTTAATTTCTCATTGGGATTAATAAAGTGGTTTTGAATTAGAACTGAATTTGAATTAGAAAAAAACTGCATGGAACAAGTGTGAATAGTAATCTAAACTTTAGTGAAGTTTCACAAATCTCATAAAGGTTTCACGAATCCCAAACATGGATTAAAATATTCTGCTATTAGAGCAGAATAATCTAGTCCAGGTATGAAGTGTCTAGGTGTTGTAGTTTTGGAATTACGGCAGATCTCTTGCTACCGCGACCGAAAAAAAGGGTGAAAATTGCCCTTTATTGCAGTTTCACAAATCAGAGAAAAGTTTCATAAATCACAAACATTGTAATAAATATTCTGCTATTAGAGCAGAATAATCTAGTCCAGGTTTGAAGAGTCTAGCTGTTGTAGTTTTTAAACTAGAGTCGATTAAAGATGCGGAAGGTAGTGAAATATTAGGTGGAATCGCCCTTTAGCCATTCCCCGAATCGGAAGCTAGAATTGAAAACCAACTTCAGCTTCGTCTCGGGCCCCGCAGAATAAACCCAGATGGTAACGGTTCACGTTTTTCTGCGTCAAACGTTACGTCACATGTGGGCCGGTCCAAAAGCCGGTCAACGGAACAGAAACGCAACAAGCATGGCAGTGAAGAACAGTGTTGTATAAAGTACTGAAATCTCAGAGTCTAGTAAAAGTATAAGTACCTCTCCAAAATATGACTTTGGTAAAAGTCCAAGTCACTGACTGAAATGTTACTTGAGTTAAAGTCTTAAAGTATCTGAAACTTCTTGTACTTAAGTATGGAAACTACTGTAAAAATGGATGTACTCAAGTAATGTAATGAAAAGTACAAGTAAAAAGTAAAACAAAGCAAATGCAGTTTGAATGACATTTTTTATATTTTGGTAAACTTGTCAAATACACTTAAAATAATGTACCCAACCAAGTGCAGGCAAAATTAAACCTGCTAATAGATATACCTGCAGGCATCATTTAGTTAAGAAAATGAGGTGCTTTACCTATAGCACAAGGTTAACTTAACCTGCTTTACAACTGAACCAGCTTCTTAGTAAACCCTCCAGGACAGAAAATACAAAGTTTTTGTAAGCCTTAAGTTTTCCCTTCAAGTAAGGTCAGTGCTGAAAATGAGAAAAATAAATAGTACAGAAAATGCGGCCAACATGAAGAAAAAGATCTGTTACGATTACTCTACTTCACAAATCAGTGAATCAGTCAATGCTACAGTCAGTAGGTGGTGCACACAACTGGTCATTATGCAAAAGAAAAAAAGAATTGGGAGGGAAATGCAGCTTATTGGCATCTGTAAACCTGGTTTTGAACTTGCATGCCTTTTCTATATTCGTTAAATTTAGTCTAAATTGCTATCGCTATGGTTTCTGTCCCCCTTGAACAGAGGAGTCTAGGTAGCCTGCTACAGTCAACATTAGGCCTAAGCTAAATACACCACGTGTGGAACTGAAACAATGCCAAACAAAGTTCATTTATGGTCAACGTTTCACAATACAGTAGTGTCTAGTGACCAAGCTATAGTTACTGAAACAGGAGGATTATAACCATTTCATAAGACGTTACCTCGACGTGTTTCTTCAAGTGGGACGGGGAGTTTTTGTAAGATAGAATTTCCACATCTTTGGGCAGGAATAACATACACTGCATGCGGTACGACGAATCTTTAACACCCACGAAAGAGTATATTGTGTTTAAATAAGGCCATGGGCTCTCATCACCAGCTGGTGGTTCCCCTGGAGCCGTGTCCGACGTAGTTGCAGTCGTTGTGGTCTCCGTCTCCTCCTCCATGTGGCTGCTGCTGATTGCGAGACTTGCTTTGTGTTTAATGGGAGAAGCTAAACAGGTGTATCCTATTGGAGGTGATGAACAAGCCCAGGCAAGTAGGCTACGGACTTTGATCGGTAGCCTACTTGCTACTTGCTAATCAGTAGGTGGGGTCAAAACACTTGCGTTTCTCTCTCTCGCTTTTTTGTAACGAGTAACTAAACCACACATTGAAAATGTATCGGAGTAAAAGTACGCAATTAAGTTCGGCAATATAGTGAAGTAAAAGTGAAAGTCATCAAAAATTTTCATACTCGAGGAAAGTATGAAGTACTCCAAAATATACTTAAGTAAAGTAGTGAAGTATTTTTACTTCGTTACTATACAACACTGGTGAAGAATGTGACTGCTGTTTACTGTATAGCAGATGTTGCCCCTCATTATAAGTTTATTTGCAATTAGCATCAAACTCAAACACGAAAGAAACTCAACAGACAGTAAAAGAGCCTGGTTCTGGGCTGGACTGTTACTAATCAGAAACGGGGAGGGGCTTCACCCCCATGTTCAAATATTTTAGAATGTTTATATAATGCGTTTATTTTTAATATAGCCTACTGACTTTTTTTTTTTTTTTTTAGCAAACAGTGGATTTTTCAATATATTATCTTATTATTCGGGTATAAATAAGTCCTTCAAATAAAACCTTAACAAACTTGATCAGACGTCAGCAGTTAAAGCAGATCACCTTCTGTCGCAGTCAACCTGAGACGCTGCAGCTGACAATCCAAGCACTGGCCCTTTAACGGACGGACCGCTCCATTCAGGAGGGAAGGGGAAACAGCTTGAAAGCCAGCGACATCCAAGAAAATCTAATATTATGCAAAGAGCTGCTCCAATATATCCAAAAGGCAAACATGCAGAGAGTGTGTGTGAGAGCAGGACGGTTTAGTTAGAGTAAAAAAGGAACGAGGCTAGAGGGGGGGGGGGTCCTCTCCCCTTCATCTGGATTTATGTGTCTCATTGCAGGGTCTGAGCCGCTCTCCGTTAGGTTTGCTAAAATCACAACACCGAACGGGAAAATGTCATCCTCAGTTCCAAAATAAAATCAAAATTAAAAATATTTTTTTATGCATTTATGTTAACTTCTTGGTTTGCGCTGCACTTAGCTGCAGCTCCATTTTCTCTCTAAGAGTGTAAATGATCAAATAAGATTTTAATTCTTAATTTGTTTCATCTTTCTACTTGAAAAGCAAAGTAGTTTTATACAAAATAAATGGACTAAAACATTTTTATTGCGGACAAAAAACAAACTGCGGAGTGGTTTCAAATAGAAGGCTATATATATATATATATATATATATATATATATATATATATATATATATATATATATATATATATATATATATATATATATATATATTAAACCAAATTTTGTGTCGCCTTTATCTTTAGCGTGGCTTTTTGAGTAAAAACCCTGGTCTACAGAGTGAACGTAGATTTCTAGGTGAAAGGCTGCTGGGAGTCTCGAACAGAAAAGGACCTGATTGTGAAGAGGCTGGGCGGAAGAAAGTGCCGCTGCTGCTCATTGCTGCTGGCGGAGGACTGGACGCTGTCAGGCCGAACAAACGCACCGATCTGACGGAGAGAAATTGCTGCAGCATCCTTTGTTTTCTCACTCCGAAGCTGAGGTAGGACACATAAACAGTTCTGCTCCATCTGATCTGCATGTTTGGCTCCATCATCACCCGCGGGGTTCGCCGTCCCTCCTCCGGCCGATCCGCTCAGGTCTATTGTTCGGCAGATTGTCATTCAGGCAGCAGCAGAGGGGAGCTTTGCCAGGCACCGTTAGTGTTTGATGTTGTGGTTGTGTGCTTTGGGAACAGCAGCTTGGTTTTTAAGCCCGCTGTGCAGAGTCAGGAACACATTCCGTGTCGTGCCGTGCCGTGCCTTTCTGCTCGGGGGGGTTTGGCATAGCGAAGCATCAGCACCGCGCGCACGAGCACGCGCTCTTCGTGTAGTGGCTGTCAGCTGCTAACGTGCCTCTGCTGACACACCCGTCTGCTCCAGCCTCCTAGGTCGCTCGAGCTGAGCGGAACAACAGTTAGATGCTTCTATCTGCTCCTGCTGCATCCTTGAGTTCTTCTGCTCTTTACATTTCTCACTCAGGCTTCAGAAGTTCCAAACTGGACTAAGTGTTGATGTCATTTTCAATTGATAATTAGAAACCGAGTCATCAAATAAACAAATGCAAAAGAAAGAAAGCAGGAAGGACCCGGATACATTTAAACCAGGAATCCACCTTTTCAACCCGGGTTCCTTCATTTTGGGAGGTCAGCCAATACTTGCATGAGAAACTGATCTCATCTGCCTCCAGAAATATCTGAAAATCTGCCACAGCCCCTTTTTGCTCTGCTGTGAGAGAGGGCTGACTGACAGACCACCAGGTCATGTCTGCCAGCTTTGCAAAGTTGTTGCTATATTTAGCACAATTTCAGTCAAAAAATCAGAACTGCGTCTTTTAAAGTTCAGTGATCAGCCAGAAAACTACAATCAGTGCACCCCAGTTTAAACAACATCATAAAATCAGCATCAATATAAAGTAAACCTTTTATTAACTTCATGTCTAACTGCTGAACTGAAGAGGAAGAACTAGTGTTTGAATCCTGGATCCATCACTACTGGATGAGCTACACAACCACACACTGATATATGCACATACATCACACAGGACATTTCATGTTTCAGTGTTTATTTCATAGTTTTTTTCTACAGAATGAATTACTTTTGTTTTATATACATATATACTGTATATATATATATATATATATATATATATATATAATTTTATAAAACAAAGCGAACTCTGTCCCTCATCTTCCTCAGAGGATTGTGTGTGTTAGTAGCAGCCCATTTGCTGCTGCTGGGCGTTTATGAGTGTAGTAGTTCTGGTTGGAAATGATGGTTCTTCATCTCTGATTTTGAGAAAGCTCCTGTGTGTCTTCACACAGCCTGTTTAGCTGAAATGGTTAATAATAGTTCAGATTAAAATTGGTGTTGGTTCCCCCAGCATAAGCATGCATTAGCAGTGCAATGCTGCAAAAAACAAACAAAAAAAACATGGTTGGTACATTTTCACTACATTTTAATTAAGAGAAATACTCTAGATTACCTTTACAGAATTGACTAAATTTATCCTTTGTTCTCACTGCAAGCTACAAAAATACAAAATCAGAAAAAAGTTTCTTGTAGGATTTTCACATTAATTGGCCGAACAATAATAATAAAGACTATAACTAATAAGTGGTTGAAAAAAAGGAAGTTAGGAACACAATGGTCATACCGTCACATTGTAGAAATAAAAGTCAAGTTTGGTATAACGTTGGATAGAAATATCATCATGGCATTACAGTGTTTCCATGGGATCAGTAAACATTAATTTATTTTGATTCTCTTACACATGAACTTTATGATAAATATGTAAAACATCTCCCTGGTTATCACTGGGAATATAATAAACTAATATTGTCTGTCTGCTAGGGTTAGGATTCTGCTCCTTAAGTTTTCTGACCACAATTCTCCATATTTTATTTGACTGTAATTAATTTCCAATCAGCTGATTTTAATCTTGGTTTTAAGCAAAAATGCTTTACATGAAATCAGTCATTTCCATTCACACACACAGTGACATGCTGATAATGTCAAGCTACTGATTGTAGCCACAGCTACCCTCTGTTTCAGTACTTTTGATTGATCAAAGCCTTTGAATTTTACCCAGTAAAATTAGGTTCTTCATTACATTTCTTGTTTTATGGTCTTCAAATTCAATGCTCACAATGTTTTACTCCAACTTCTTTCAGTGTTGTTTCTGAAGTGGTAACAAATGTCAAAGTTTTTAAAACATTAGCTTGAAAATTCTTAGAAAGATCTGAAAATAAATAATCTGATATCAGTGCCTTAAATTCACCATAAAAAGCTTTCTGTGTGGTTTACACAAAATCCTCTGCTGGCATCAGTATTTATTAAAAATCACATTGGTCTCTTTAAATAAATCTTTAACTCTCAAGCCTTTAAAATACATCTGAAGTGTAAATTGTCTCTGTCCGTAATCTTAAATAGCATTAAAAGGATGCATCATGAAAACAATATTACACTTTAATTAAAATTTGCCATAGTTTAGGAAAATGTTGTGAATATTTTGAATATTTTAAGAGGGAGGCCTGGAGTTTAGGTGCTAGAAAACAGTCATGTCGTGTCAGCGGCCAGGAGTGCATCCAGGTGGTTACTTTCTCAGATCCTGCCCTGAGTGGCTCCGTTTATCCCAGCTGGAAAAGGTCATGAACTTTGCCTCAGAGTTGCTGTCTGACCAGGGATTTGATTGCTCATCATTCCTGAATTCAAAACCAAATTTAAGCAATCTTCTTTTTATGATTCAGTACATTTTTGGACAACTAATCTCTGGTTTTGGATGCAGTGCAGCTGGAAGAATTTTTGGCGATACCTTTTAACTTTTGAACATTTGTCGTGATGTAATGAGAATAAAGAGGGAAATTCAAACCATTGATCATAAAGGGCAAAGTGAGACTTTTGGCAAACAGTTTGGATGAACTGTAAGATCCAGACAGATTACCAGGAATGCAGTACTATGTGTTTTAGCGAGACATGGCTGCAGGATCTTATCATCAACTGTGTCTCTCTGCTGAACTGTCTGACCACACAAGCAGACAGAGATTTAAAAAGGAGAAGAAAGAGCAAAGGAGGTGGATTTAGCAGTGCTCGTGAACAACAGATTGTGTCATCCATGATATGTTACTGTGAAGTGTCATTTGAACTTAGTAAGTTTTTGTCCACATCATTTACTCTTGTGTCATTTTGTGAACTGTTTACATCCCTCTGTCAGCTGTTGCAAACCATGCATTTGATGCCTTCAGTTCAGTTGCTAACTACAGACACACCACTCCAATGCGTTTGTGGCAATATTTGTTAGTTTTATTCATGCCTCACTCTCTACTGCACTTCTAACATTTCAACCATTTGACAGCCGCCAGAGAAAACAGTGTTGGATTTGTTTTATGCAAATGTCAGAGTTATCAATCTTTAAAGCAAGATCTTCTCTGGAAAAATCAGATGACAACCTTGCTTTTCTTTGCTCCAAATATAAACCCTTCATTTAAAGGCCAAATGTAATAAAAAAAATTTGCAAAAGGGGGCTGAAGAATTTCTGCAGGACTGTTTTGGGCTGTTTTGAGGTTGCAGACCCCAGTCTGTCAGCCACATGGAAAGGACATCAGTGCCATGGCAGAAAATGGGACCGACTAAATGTACAGTATATGAATTACAGACAGTGCAATTCCTACTAGAATAGCTAGATGTTTTCCCAATAGCAAACTCTGGATCAGCAGTGACCTAAAGAAATTGCTAAACAAGAAAAAGGAAACTTTAAGGAGGGAGACTGGAATTATTTAGGACTATATAGTAACTTATAATTAAGATTATAGACAGCTAGAAAACATACTAAGCCAGAGAGCAAATTCCAGAAATTCCACTGTGCTTTTGTACAATGACGATAAAGGCATTCTGATTCTTAATGCTAACAGAAATGTCTGGTATATTGAAAACCACAGACCTCAAGGAGAAGGAGGAACGTATAGATGGAGCTCTGGACACAGCAAATGAAATGAACACATTCTTCAATAGGTTCAGTTCATGAACAAGTTCAGCATCATCCTTTTCTCAACCAAGCAGACGTCCCAATAGACGGCTTGAGCAACAGCTTTCCTGTCACACCTCAAAATCCTGTTTTCCACCTCAGCCATAGAGCCTAGTGGTTCTAAATGTTTGTCTTCAACCAAATCAGGAGATGCTGCTGCTCCCTTTGCCTCCGCCTCCCACCTATCTGTCTTTAGAAGTCAGGCGAGGAGGCAGTGGGAGAGACTAAACTTTACCAGTTCCAGATGATGTCAATTTCCAAACCCTGAAGGCTTTTACAGAGTACGGTAGCTCTGTGGGATTCTGCAGCATCTCTTCAACTTTAATCTGACCTAGGAGAAGGTTCCAGGGCTGCAGAAGATATTTAGCCTTGTCCCAATGTCCTGAAGAGACTCCTGTTGGGCCACTTGAGTATTCAAACAAGAACATATCAGGAATCCTTGCAACTTATTTATTGTTATTTAGTTGAAGTTTAAATGGCATCATAGGACTGCATCAACAAGCCCACTGTCATTTGGACAAAGCAGATAGCTATGATGATCATGTTCTTTGATTTCTCCAGAGCATTTAACACAAGTCAGCCTGATCTGTTCGGTCAGAAGCTCCAGAAGACATGCCTCAACAATCACCTGTATCAATGGATCCCTGACAAACAGACCAGTGTTTTAGTTTGGCTTGGCTTTGTATTTTTGAATATTTTCATGATTGTCCTCTGCAGAACCTCTGATGAAACGTTTTCTCAGTGTTATAACGTTCCCCTCTGTCTTGATGTAGTGAGGATGGTTGCATTTATGCAGCTCAAATCTGGTCTAATTACTCATAATTACTTTTTTCCAGAAGTTTTAGGCTTGTCTCTATATTTCTTGGTGTACTGCAAGCAGGCTGCTTTGTGGCATTACCATAGCAACGGCTTTGGTCTGATGACTCAACTATACAGGGCATTTTATTGTGTATCTTTAAACGGCTATATTGCTTTATTTCTGTATTCAGCGGCCCCCGCTCACAAGCAACCACCACCCCCATGTGAGCAACAAATAATGAAGAGCCCATGAAATCAACAGACAGGAGAATAAATAAGTAAATACAATTAAGATAACAATGTCCATTAAAATGTTCTTTACCACCAGTTCTGAACAGAACACTAGTGGATATTTGCAACTTTCTGAACTAAGTTTCAAACAAGTAGATGTTTTTGGATATTTGCAACTTTCTGAACTAAGTTTCAAACAAGTAGATGTTTTTCCCTAACAACTTCTAGTTATAAGCAAACGGATCATAGGTTAGGATGGTTTCCATTTAATCAACTTGTTTATCTTATTATAGGTCAAAACTTCCACTTTATGTAAAGTTTTAATTAGGATTGTTTAGATTCTTTCTGTTGACTTTATTCTTCAAAAGAGCAAAAACAAATATCACTCACCAGTAATCATGACTGAAAGAAAAGTGAAAAATGGCCAAAACTACAAAGTATTCATGTACTTTATAGTTTTAGATTAAAAATTAATACTTTTTAATCTAACGTATTCATTTTTAAAGCTCCTCAGCAAGCCATCACCCAACTGTTTTTTTTTTCTTTTTTTCTCCCCCATCGGGGGACCTTTCACAATTACACATCACCTTTCAGAAAAAAATTCAAACATTATACATTTTCATTACTCCAATTTTCATTCTTACAATAGTTTGAATGAAATATCTGTTGAATTTGGCTTCTGATCTTGATCTTTGAGAATGTGTTCTTGCATTTTTATGTCATCACCTTTACATTAGATGAAAATGGTCTCAAAACAACAATATTGTTTATCGCAATAACTTATGGGACAATTTATCATTCAACAAAATTTGTTATCTTGACAGGCCTATTCCCATCGACTGGTGCATCAGTGGCTTTTTAGAGGAACAAAACAAAAAATTTCCAAGGTCAAACCTCCAACTTTTTGAGATGTGGTTTCCAACCTCTACATCTGCTCCAGTACAGCTGTAGGCAGCATCAACCTCTGATTAAATTGCGCTTTGTGTAGTTTGATTCACTCCAAAGCAGTAGATGGAAATTCCCTTGAATTGCAATTAACTTTTTTTTTTTTCTTTTGCAAAATTTCAAAAGTTCACTTAAAATTCACATGAAATTGTAAGCAAATATACAACCATTTGACAGCTGTTCTGTCAGCTGTCAAATGGTTGTTGTTTAGAGAACATTTTCAAGTTATATAATGGTAATAATTGCATAATAATGCAAGAACACATTCTCGGGAAACTTTAAATTCTGATGAACATTTAACACTGGAACTGGACGATATTTTAAATAACAAAAATACAATAGAATCAACAAATAAAATACTGTTGAAGTGTCTGTAAACAACATTTTTCTTCAAATAAAGGGTTAGCTGAGACCAAAGCACCAGACTGAAGACTTTTGTCATCCAGTTTTTGGTAGAGAGAAAAGAGAAAAAATATGCAAATGAAAATGTTTGAGTTTGTGTCAATTTATCATGCAATTCATTGATTGCTTATTGTGACTGTCCTCATCTGAAGTTGTTAAATGATCAGCCTTTCTTCTTCTGGCTTCATAACAAGTGGTAGGCCAGTTGTGAAACTAAAAAACCCACTTTCCACTGAATATAATAACTGATTGTTCAAGCTTTGATGGTAGCAATTGCTGTCAAATGTTTGCAATAACTGGCAGTCGGTCTTTCACATCCCTGTAGAGGAATTTTTGTGCATTTTTCTCTTTTGTAGAAATGTTTAATCCGGCTGTATTGGCTGGTTTTCCTGCATGTACATCATGTTTTAGGTCAATTTAATCTAAGGCTGAACTTTGACCAGGCCACTCTAAAACCTTAATTTAGTTTTTTTGATTGAACCCTTGAGTCGTTGCCGTGCTTCAGATTATTATTCTGCTGCATAATATGATTAACTTTAAGGTGACAATAGTCGGCCTGACACTCCCCTCCAATTTTTTGTGTTGAGAGCAGAATTACTGCTTATGTTCCCACATGGGAAATGTATTCCTGTATCTATCTTATCGGGATAAATAAACTCAATTGAATTGAATGATTTTGTTTTTCACTATCTCACAAGTTTGCACTATTTAGTCATTTAATTTGAGTGGTATTATTGCTTCAAATGTGGGTCAGTAATTTCTGCTGATCACAAAACATCCCAAACTGCAAATTATGTCATCTGTATTTAAAAGGTACATTAAACTAACTGAAGGTAAAATCATGGGTAACTGATTGTTACCCAAAATCAGTTACCCGCTTTTTATTCATTACAATGAATACAATGACAATGACATGTGTAGACAGTGTAGTGGACATGACAGCAGGGGAGGGGCTTCCAGATGGCTTCTCCAATGAGATTAATGGTATTAAGCACGTCTCTTTTGTTGACACTAAAAATAAAGGAGAGTGTTGGCATCATTTTGGAGAACATGGCGATGAAGCTTTTGGGAGAATTCTGTGTCTCCTCAACAAATGCAACCAATTGCACTGCCTGGCCAAAACAATAAAAGTCGCCACCAAAAACCACCATAAAAAGGTCACACACTACTTGCTTGGATTGTCTTTATCTTTGAATACAGAACTCACTCGCTGTGAAATTGTTACTAAAAACTTCATCCAATAAAGCAACAATTCACAGACAAAATATCAAAAAAAATGTTCAACACTCTTTTTCTATTTGACTCTGCATTCTTTGTCACTTTGTTACTGTTGCACTGGAATTTCCACACTGTGGAACAATATAGGGTATTTCTATTCTAAATTGAGTAAAGTGAAGATTCAGTCAAGAAACACGGAGGTCAGACTCATTTTTGTCCAAATAAATTAAATGTCTTTATTTTGGGAGGCCAGAACTATCCAAATATTGTGTATTGGCTTTAACTGATAAATATTTGAATAATAAATTATTCCTTTCTGAAGTATACTGGAAGAAATATCCACAGTGCCTTTCAAAAGTGACAGGAAACTATAAAACATTGGAACATTGTTCTGTAACCTGGCCTGGTTTCTCCTGCTGTCGTTAATTTAATCCAGCCAATGCTGCAGCAATAAAGTGTTTTTACTGTTCTAGCTCAATGGATGCCAGCATCTCTTACTGAGAGCCCCGGTTATTGGTCTGATAAAAATTCTTTTGTTGCAGACCTGTGTATAAATGACTTGTTTTTCTTACTTTTTACTCCAGTTTATCCACAACTCTTCATCCAGAATGCTGCATTTGCCTGTCGATCTTATTGTAAATATGTTTTGGGAATACAGTGTTTGGTATTTAATGAGTCCAGTAATGTTGTTGTTGAAATGTATTGGTAAATGTTTAATTGATTTTAAGTATTATGCATGATGCAACTGTTTATTTGGAAAAGGTTAGAGTATTATGTTGAATTTATGCAAAATGTGTCAATGGCCCCTTTTGAATTATTTTGGTTGCCTCATTAATCCTTGGTGCCTCGCCTTGCTCTCCAGCCTCCATCTCTTCTTTCTCCTTCTGCCTCTTCATGTCTTTTCACAAGAATTGGATTAGTCCATTTTCAGTTGCTCCTTTGTTCCTGTGGAGGACTAATCCAGTCAAAATTGTCGATTAAAAATAGAAATAATAAATGGATTGATAAAGTAAAGTGAAGTGTGGCAAATATTGCACGCAAAAACAACAAAAATGTTTTAGTTAAAATTGTTAATGTTAAGTTAAATGCATGTTTTAACCAGCAGTCCACGTTTTGATTGGTTTACCGTTAAAGCCGTTGAATCCGACGACTGTTGGTCTGCTAGCAAGAGACACACTGGCACAGCTGAGGGATGTTTTACTTTGAAGGAGTGAGCGTCCCAAGTGTGTAACCGATGTGTTGTTGTTTTTTTATCATTCATGGTCCAAAACAAACATCCACATTATTACACATTTCTGTTGTAGTTCTATGAGGGAATTTCCTGGATTTATTCAGTTAAGTGTATTTAAATTCCATCAATTCACAGCAAATGTTATCTCAAGGCGCTTTACAAAAATTTTATTTCAATTAAATTATAAAAACTAGATTTGCAGAAATTGATTGTATAATATGCAACACCCACAATCCCACTGTGAATTTCAGGTCTTGTCAGCTGGCAATTTTTGGATGAGTGTATTGCCCAGTTGCACATTGGTGTGGCTTGGGAGAAAGCTGGAATTGGACCTCAAATTATCTGACTGCAAGGTGGCTGCCCTTCCCACTGAAGCACGTTCGATTCCCACTCACTCCCCAAAGAACAATATAGTCACATTATGAGTCCAGACCATAATGTGGCTAGAGCCAGTGATGCAGACTGGTTCATTCTTCTGTTAGCACTTTGCTGTTACTCATGTTTTTATACCTAAAGGTTTGCCTTACAATTGGCAAGATATTCCTAAGGTGTTCAACATTTCTGTTCTTGTGGATTTGGAGAAATTCTCAGGGAACTTACAGTGGCTGCCCAGTAGGTGGCGAATGGCTATTTATTAAAATGACACACTAGTCTACCTTCCTTAGCCACATACATACAAGAAAGCAGCTTTAAATAGCTGTTCCCCACAGTCACACCTGTGTATGAAAAGGGTTCATAGAGCTGTTATCCATCTACCGCTTAGAACAACATCACCTTCAAGGTCATTCATTGATCTGAAAGTGAAGTTCTGCTGACATGAGGAACTTCTGCTGCTCTGCTTTACTCTGTTCTTTTGTTTTTTACCTGACAGTGACTGTGACTCCCACTGACAACCTGCAGCACCTAGAGGCCAAATACACAGGCAGCAATAAAGCAGAGAGTTTAATAGAATCAATGAGCAGAGCCAAAGCAAGCCTCCAAACTGGTAAATATTGTTTGCAAGGTAAAGATATTTTTGATGTAAAATATGTTTTTAAGAAAGAAGGAACAAAAAACTGTACTTAACTATTCAAATGAGCAGATATGAAAAGATGCAAACATCTTTGCACAAGATTTTTGCCTGTCATGCAAAAATCCTTTATTTTTGATTGGACCAGGGTAAGATTATTTTTCATGTATGCTACTTAAAAGTTATGATCTAGGAATATTCATTTAGTGGGCACTAAATCATATACAGATGTCAGTTTGTTGTTAGTTGTTTCATCTGTTTTCACATTTATTTATTTTTTTTAAAAAAGCAAAGAAAACAAGAAAGAAAAGATTTGACCATCAAAAAAATTGTACCAACAAAACTCAGTCATGGCCTGACTTCAGATGAATGTATGATTTACTTTGTTTGCTTGCAGAAATACTGCAGTTCTATATTGCAAGGTAAATGATGTCCAACTACTCTATTGACTGTTTTTTTCTTTTCCCTTTTCAGATGCTTATCAGGCTGAAGGGAGAGCTGGTCTCAGTGGAGAGGCAGTAGGTTGTTGATTTTCTAACAGCCTCTGCTGTCCCCAGGCTGAAAGGGATCTCTTATCCACACCACACTGCTGTCACACGTCTTGAGTTTCACTTTACTGTCACTGCATTCTTTTGCCTCCTTTCCATTGTTCTGTTGCCCAACCTAAATGATTGAAGCTCTAATCCAAAGAGCTAACAGAGATTAGAGAGCAGAGATCATCCTTTCAATCTGTTTATGTGACTATAGTATTCTCCCACCACTCCTCTTCAGTAACTCTTGCCTTCTCTCAGAAGCGATGTGCAGGGTGAGGGGGTTTGCCTGCTTTTAGACTTTTTTTCTTGCCTCCACCTTGTGTCTTCATGTTTTGGGGGTTCCTTAGTGACCCCACCCTCTGTCAACCACCCCGCACCTATTGCCACCACGGCCGGCCACCCCAATCGCCTTGTTGCCATGCCGACAGAGACATTGGCTCCTCCCCTGCCAGGTAGCAAGTCTGCTGGCCCCACCACGCCCTTCAGTTCCACTGTACCTCTTCGCATCCTCAACAAGGGCCCTGAGTACTTCAGAAGGCAGGTGAGAATATCATTGTTGTGGTCTTAATGAGGACTCCTACAGCTGAGGTCGAAGGTCAGATTAGTTTGGCCTTTAATAATTTCTTTGAACCATTCTAATTTGTCAAAGAAACCATGATAAATGGAAACAATAATGCGTTACAATGTGACCCTACATATGTTGAAGGATTTTATTTTTAAAGATCTATTTTTTCGAAATTCTTCTAATTTAAAAGTGATTTTTAAATTCAGTTTCAGAGCTTAACAGCTGTGTGTAAATTGTCACGAATAATGTTTGTAGATGGCTACTTGTAATCCTAATTGGATTTTTTTAATCACATGTCTTACTTTAGCATTACGTGCAAACCATATGAAAAAGCTGGACCACTCTTCATATGACATCCAGCTTCATATGAAGAAGATGAATGCTCCCACCTGGTAAAAACCAGCCCCTTGTTCTACGCTGTGTCCACAGCGTGTGGACCCTTGGTTAATGATAATTCAGTAGTAACTTCAGGGGATGGTGTCCTAATTGCGTGATTGACTTTATTAAATTATGGTTGCCCATGATATCATGTGACACAGGTTGTATTATGTAATTTGAACCTGTGCTGGTATGACCTTTTGAATTATGTAACAGTGATTGTGTGTGTTTATGAACATGTGTGTACTAATTTGTCATCTGGAATTAAGAGGAAGTAATATGTTTGAGAAGGTCATAAGCCTTCCAGCGCTCAGCAGGCCGATTTTATGATCCCACCCCAATCGGAAAGTCCAAGGGAGCAGGGGTCAATTCAGCCTGTCCGAAATGTCCCCAAGAGGCGTAGACCACCCTCCAGGAGACCACCACTCGACAATGTAGCCGAGCTCCCTCACACATTCCACCACACAAGAGGGGCAACCTGCACCACCACCTGGAAACCTGTGCCCCCTTATTGTCATGGCACTGCTGCAGAACGATAACCTTCTCAGTGTCAGGAGTCATATTTTACTGCCCAGGTTTAAGACCCCATTCAAAACTCACAGAAAACATCTTGGGTGAATAAAAAGCCTTTGGAAAGTTAAGTTTTGGAGAAAAAACCTTTAGGATCCGCAGTGGAAGTGCACTCCTGTATATAGTTAAATGTCTCTGGGCGAGTTCCAACTTGCTGGGTACTGCTTTTTGTAACCTCTGTAAGAGCTTTGCCACAGAGTTGGTAAACATCTTTCAAAGAGATTGGTCTACTGGCACAGACCCAACATCTATACGTGTTGTTTTCAGTAGGCCAACATTATTCCAGTTACTTGATGTTATTCATTTTCCTGTTGGAACACCCAGTTATCCACCTTTCAAAATGTTTGACCATCTCACTGTTGATCTAAAGGTGAAGGAGAAACCTATTGTTTGTGCGATGCTATTACCATCATTCTTGACAGTTGTTACAATATCCTAAGATAAGATAAGATAAGATTTATTTGTCATTGTCATCAACAGATTACAACGAGATTGAGATTTGCTCGACTCGAGTTAAGATGCAGATGCAAAGATGCTTTGGCTTTAAATCTTCACTTTGACTTCCTCAAACATATTTGTGGTCATTGTTGAGAATGTTCTTTGGTTAGAACATTTCATTGATCTGATTGGTTTGTTGCAGAAGTATGCAGTAATTGGATTATACTGCTTTATGATGAAATGTTTATTTTTCCATGCCTGAAACATAGAATAATTCATTTTTAATGTGTTCTCAGGCGGAACCAAACCCAAACCGCCTGAGTGCAGTTGAGAGACTAGAAGCTGACAAAGCAAAGTATGTCAAGAGTCAGGAGGTCATCAACGCCAAGCAAGAACCAGTCAAACCGCCTGTCCTGGCCAAGCCCACCGTTGACCCTTCCATCCTGCCAAAGAAAAGCCCTGGGATTGGTGGAGGAGGGAACGGAGCCGGGATCCCTTTCAAAGCATCCAATAACAACGCAAAGTCAGACACATGTGCGTCCAGCTGTGGCAGCAGCAAACTGGAGAATTTAAATCTGGAGATCTTAAAAAATCTGCTGAACTCATCTTCATCCTCAGCAGCAGGTTCTGAAGGACTGTCAGGTGGAGCTAAAAGTGCCGTTCTCATGAGGTCATCAGTCAGAATGGCCCGAAGCTGGACACCGTTGGGGTGAGTCACTGCTGACGGTTGCATATTGTCTAGAGTATTTCTAATGCCTAATACACCGAGTTCTGCTAATTCTATCTCTGATTTTAAAGCTAAGATTTGAACAAACACTAACAAAAAGCTGAAAGACGTATTTTCACTAAATTTGAGCTTACACCTCAGCAAAAACTCTTGCCTGATATAAAATGATTCTGAATTTGATCATTGGAAGATGGAAATGTGATTGTGAAATTCTAATAGGAGAAACTATGTAGATATCTGGAGGAAACCAAGATATTCTAAGGTCTGTTTATTTTGTGCACCACCTGAGAAGGCTGTTTTTAACAGTCCTTTTCATAAAAAACAATTATTTAGGAACTCTCCAAGTTTTTTCAAACCTTTAAGTAACAGTCTTAACTATTAAAATGTCTATAGTTTTTTTCATGTTATGTGCAATTTGGAGACTATTATTGTCAACAATAAAAATCACTTATTTATGCTATATATTTTTATTACTATTATTTTGTAGTAACTTTTTAGCTACTATAAAAAAGTTACTACTTTTTTGTAACTTATTTTGTCATGAGAGCCTTTGTTCATGGTTGATTTGTAAAAGCAATAAACAGTGGAAAAAGTCCAAGGGTGTGAATACATTTCATAGGGCACTGTATATATCTGGAATTTTATGTATTGACAGTACATTGAATTTCATCCAGTGGAAATTAAAACATTAAGAACCAAATGAATGGAAATGAAATTGCCAAAGAATTTGGTGTCTAAAAAATTAACTTTGAAAGGCAGTTGATGGTTAAAAATTAGGAAATGATACGAAAGGAAATCATGAATAGTAACCTTAAATTACAAAACATGCACAAGTTTTACAACATTTTCATTAACATTGTTATGCATAAATAAATTTCCAGAACCAGGGCAATTTGCCCAGAGACATATTAAGGGGTGGCTTAGTAATATTTTCAAAACAATGGAAGGTCAAAACAGAATTTTTGACCTTTACAAACAACTATGTCTACAGGCTAAAAATGAAGACTGGTGCAGCATTTGATGAGCAGAATTTCTGAAAAAAAAAATGTTTTAGATGCTACAAAAATTCAGGAAGATCTTTAAATATACTTTTTTAATTATTCAAATGTGTGTCAGTTATTATATCTAGTTGTCCTAATTAGAAGAACAGTTATTTTATTTCAACTGAAAGGGGAAATGGTAAATGATATGTACTCATATAGCACTTTATCAAGTCCAGAGGACCCCAAAGCACTTCACACTAGATGCAGTGACTTTCATTATTGCAGAATATGATTCTTTTTTCCAGCAACAGAGAATATTCAGAGATTTGAATTACAATGTTTTTCCAAAATAAACATTGTTAATTTAACAATTGTTATTTGGGATCGAATCTTAACCTTGTGCAAGGTTGCCAGTGCTCTGAACTTATGTATGTTTAAAAAAAACAAATGTAACTGTAAATACTTGATGTGTTAAAATCTATGTAATTAATTAAACAATATATCTCTTCAGGAAATTTAAATCAGGCTTTGTTGGAGTCAAACGTGATGTGTTTAACATACTAGAAATTCCTAAAACTGTGTCCCAGAATAACACAGCTGTGCCTTCACCTGTTGCTCAGGTAAAGGCACAGCCAGTAGCAAATTCAATGATAGAGTGATTACTATAATAACCTTATGCTCACATGTAGGTCCTCTGTGGTCACTTGTGTTTGTGGTGCTTTCTAATACTCTGTTTCTCCTTCTAGGATGCCACTAACATACAGATCCACCATGACCCTTAATGAGCAACCTTCAGACTCAGCTCCCAGTCCAAGCACCTCGCATTCTCTCAGATCCTTCTCTCACTCCTTAAAGGTCCCCCCAGTGGCCAGCGGGGGGCGTCGCACTCCACAACAAGCAGGAAACCTGAACCTTAGCAGACGAGTCCAAGATGAAAGAGGATGTGAAGGAGGAGTTGTCCAGCGTTCTCATTCCCCACTGCCACCTCTCCTGACCTCCCACTCATCATCTGACCTCCTCCGACTGTGCAACGGTAAACCGCTGCGCACCACTCAGTCTAGCAGCTCTTCAGCTCCACCCCGCCCTCCCAAACCAAAGCCCACCTCTCTCCCTCCTGCACTATCCTTGTCACTGCCACGTGCGCGCCCGCCAATGTCCCCTACGCCCTGTGACAACACAACTCCACAGTCTTTGCCATGTGACTTTGGAGACCCTGTTAGTGCATCAGCTGAGTTGAACATTGATCTGGAGCAGGGTTCAAACGTGACTCGTCGTTCGTCGCTGCACAGATCCAAATCGGACCTGTCGGATCGGTATGCCCGGGCCGGAGCGGATGTGGAACGCTTTTTTAATTATTGCGGCCTTGACCCTGAGGAGTTGGAGGCAGTGGGTCCCGAGAACTTTGCACGGGCCAACTCGGACATTGTCAGCCTGAACTTTCGATCAGCTTCTATGATCTCCTCCGATTGTGACCAGTCACGGCGATCTTCCAATGACGGAATATCAGAAGAGGATGAGGGGGAGGAAGAGGAGGAGGCCGGTGAGCGCGTCCCCTATGGCATCTCAGCTGTGGAGCGAAATGCAAGGGTTATTAAATGGCTGTATAGCATTAAACAAGCAAGAGAAACACAAAAGGTTTCCCATGTTTAGATTAGGTGAACCATTCATATGGACTGTGGATAATCTCTCCTATGGCTCCAAACTTGTAAGGTCATTTCTAGCCGGATTTAAAGGCTGAAGAAGAAGAAAATTATTTTAGTTTTAAGAATGAAGGACTGAAGAGGTGGTCTAAGAGTTCATATTAAACAAACAAGAGGTATGAAGAGAATACTCCAAAATATTGAAGAAGGTGAACAAAACCAAACATGGACAGATGTAGTGATAAAGACGGTCATTTTCTGTTTCTCTCAGAAAGCCTGACTGACATCTCAGTTGGACCACAACCAAAAGCATGATACAGTGTGGTAGAGAATGGATCCACTCTGTCAGAAGTGTTCAGCACACTTCAGCCCATCATACATTAGTGTGACTGACATTCCAACAAAGTGCAGCCCTTTATTCCCAATCTGTTTGGCCAATTTAGCTTTCTGTCAGTGTTCCACACTTTCCACACTTAGAAATGGTCTTCAGTCTGAAACATCAAACTGGAAACAGCAGATATCAGTATTGATGGTTGTATTGGTGCCCGGAGAAGCAGTTGTTAATTGTACCAATAAATTTTTTCCCTAACAGTATGTATACCAAAAACTCCTTTATGTTCCAGTTCCATGTAAAAACGATGACATATTGTGCTGTCCTACAATTCTACCAGAGGTATTTGCATGTGTCCATCTCTGCTTGACTTAGCTGACTAAGCATCATTCGAATGTGTGAAGATTTTATAATTATTACTTCCCACAGAGTATTTTTTTTTACCAAAACCTGTGAATGAAGTAAGACATGAGAGTTTGTTCACTATAAATATAGAATGATGTGGTCTTCTTCAGCTGAGTAACAGTAAGAAAGTGATTTCAGACTGAAAATTCTCTGTGTGCCCTGCATTCCACCAGTGATGCTAACTTTCAACATCTGTATGAAATCCAAGAGTCTCTGTTAAAAATCAGGCAAGAGCTATTTGAGTGTTGTCACTTTGATTAAGACTTCATACAGAGGAATGAGAGGTGAGTTCAGAATTTGATTCATACTGTATTCATGCCAAAGGGGGAAAACTGTTGTAACTCACGTCATCTAAGTCTCTTCAAAGAGTAATTGGGATTGATGATTGCGTCAGCAAGAATGAGCTCCAGTAGCAGCCTTATTTTAAAAGGCTTCTGACTGAAGGTTATTGCTGCAAAATGGTAAATGACTTGCACAGCACTTTATCAAGTCCAGAGGCCCGTAAAGCGCTTCACACCACATTCAGTCATGATGGATAGGAGCCACAGTTTCCAGAGATGAGACTGCCCAGCACCTGTGCCACCGGGCCCTTTGACCACTTCTTGTAGGTGAAGTGTCATGTTACTGCAATGTTGCCCAAGGACACGATAGAGGTGGTGGAGCAGGGGTCGAACCAGTAACTAAACAATTGTGGGACGAACTCCAACCACTATCACCTGCATTGACCCAACATTCATGACTGTCCTAACATGCTAATGACTTAATTAGCAGGCAGCAGGCAGGATATTCCCCAGTAATGTGGATTAACCAAATCCTGCCAATCTACTTCATTTTCTTTTGCAGATCCTCTTTAAATCTCTGTTTGGCTGTATGGTCAGAAAGTGTATGGTCAGGATTATGATCAATAAAAGAGATTGTTTGAGAGAGAGCTATTTTACTTCACGAGGACATCCAGCATTGCCACCTGACCTAAAACTCATGTTAATATTTTGCCCTGCCAAGTAACGTTTTCTGGATCCATCTCTGCTGCTGGTCATCTGTTGTTGAATAAATACAACTGCATCTCAAAACCTGTAAATATGCAAAGTTCATTTATTCAGTTTGAATAGTGAAAGTTGCATTCAATACAAGAGGCATTTTTTAGTCTTTTCATTTTGATGAAAAGACTAAAAAATGCCTTTACCTGAGCAACAGGTGAAGGCACAGCTGTGTTATTCTGGGACACAGTTTTAGGAATTTCTAGTATGTTAAGACTTGTCTTTTCATCAAAATGATGAAAAGACAAACTTAAAATTTTGCTTCTCAAAAGATGAAAATATTACATGAGTTGAATAATGAAAATGTAGGATGATGAAATATGTCTTGGCCACACAATCATGGGACAGTCTGGTCAGTTAGAAGTTGTCCTGCAGGCAGCCATTAACACCATTATCAAGAAGGTTAGGCTGTAAAAGGTCACCAATGGCAATATATATATGTGTGTGTGTATGTATGTAAACACACCCACACAAATTATGTATGTGTAGAAATACATATGTGTGTGTTTACCTTTACATACCCTTACTGTTGAGAAAAATTGTAAGGGCAGGACAGGAATATGATCTTAAAGAACTATTGGGAACTGAAGGAAACTTCGAGGATATTTATAGATTAAGGAAAGCTATATTTATTTTCTTCATAATACGAAGTTAAAAATGGAATTTAATAGATGTAAAGTAGTAATGCTACACACTCGTGTACAGTAGGTGGCGGTATACACCTGAAAGTTGTTTGCGATCTACTACAATGGCAAGAAGAAGAAGAAGCTCTCTATCTCTCTCTTTCTCTCTAAAAAGAAATTCCTGCTTGAAAATGTAGATATTTCTCTTCCTTTTAAGCCAGACTCTATAATGTTCTTCAGTGTAGTCAGAGTTAGTTAGCTGTAGCAATAAGCTGCTTGTTCTGCTCGCGGCCTCTGAAGGATCTGGAGCGGCGCTAAATCTCCGACACTCTGCTGGTCAACAAACTAGCGACTCCACGGGATCCGAGGTATGTACTCGTTTTGTGAAAGTATGACAAGATGTTGGAATCTAGTTTGTTAGTAGAGAAGATGGTCCAAAAGTTTAAACCAGAACTTTTCGACATATTTTTACAACAACATATAACTGCGCTAACTCCAGTGTAACTGCAGCTTTGTTTAATCCGTTTTGCCAGGACTGTCATTCCAAACTATATCTTTTGTGGTTTTAGTCTGAATGTGGTTTTCTGTGTGTGTGTAGGGGGGGTGGACGTGTGTGTGTGTAGTCCCTCATTCTCTCCATGTCTCGTCCTGTCAGAGATGAGCTGCAGTGTCCTGGATGAGGAGCAGTTCCGTCTGTCCTGCCAGCTGCTCCTTCAGCGCTCTGACCAGTTGGGGGATGGCTGGAGCTGGGAAGCGGTTCAGGTGAGGAGGTGTGTACTTCCTCTGTCACTGCGCACACAGCTGGAGAGTTAAAAGGTATTATGGTATTTTCTTAATATGACTGCAGGGCTCAGAAGAGGGCTACCTCAGAAAGACTGCACTAAGGTCAGTTCCTAGTGACTGGGGTCCACTTCATGACCAGAAGGGGTTTAGTTCCCACCCACAGCCACAGACCCTGTGTGACTCTACTGGACATGAAAAGGAAGAAGTAAATACTTGTTTTACTTTGAAGTATGTAACGATCACAGAGTCAGACATACTGAGCTCCACTGTGTCTGCTCTTTCACAGCAGGACCCAGCTGCCTCCACTGGTTCTGACTTCCTCAGAGCTGAAGAAGAAGATGATGGTAGCTACACAGTGACTAACAGCAGCAGCCTGGTGCTTCAGTACGAGTATCACATCCTGTTCTCCTGCAGCTACGGAGCTCCTGTCCTGTATTTCAGAGCGTTCACTTTGGGTTAGTCACACAGAAAGCAGCATCTTACATTCACTTTGCTTTTTAGCATTAAGTTGACATTTTTAGGAAGCAAAGTCATTTTTTGATTAAAGGTTTAGAGTTTTCATACAATTAAAGGTTCTATAAGAGTGCCTGGTTATTCCTGCCAGAAACAGCCCCCTCCCTAGCCTCTGAAGGGAAAGTCAAACATTATTTTTTGTCATTTATAAGGAGAGTATTAAAGCTTGTTGTAATAACTCCATTCACTATAAAAGCATCAGTTTGATGTGAACACCAGCTGAATCAAATCATCACCATCCTGGATCAGATCAGGCTCCCCACAGAAGCGGATCGGTCTGTGCTGACTGGAGTAGCCAGAGGAAAGTCATCTGCAGTACAGAAGCAGGTATGATGAAGACATAGGAAATGATGGCAGTAATGATTTTAGTTTTCAGCCCTTTCTTTGAATGTAACATATTAGATTATTTTTGAACTTGCTGTTTTGGGATGTAAATGTAAAGAAACTGAAAATGGCACAAGATTTTATTTTCTACAGGCACAAAGCAGATCTCCATTCTGTCATAAGAACCTAAAGAGCAGCTCTCAGAACTACCACTCTTGTGACAATAAGCTGCCAAAAGAGTGGTAGCTTGTTGGAGTAGCTCTGTTACTTTATCTGCAATATATATTTTTTATTATGTTTATGCAACTGGCAGATCAAAGAATTTACATGTGATGCAGTTCATGTGTAAATAAGTTACTTCATAGGAAGATCAATAGTCAGGTTCTGTCAGAGACAACAGGGTTGCCATAGAAATGGAGATAGAAGCTAACAGACACTCTGTGGGTCTTCAAAAGGTTCTTGAATCATTGCAGTAACTGGACTGTTATCCAAGGCTTGTGATTTAGCTGGTTTTAGCTGACCAGCTAGTCTGAGCTCTAGATTTTCTCTTGAGCATCATCAACCACTTCACTCTTCACAACTGTACCTCTGCTGACTTTCAACCCTTCATGACTCCAGCAGCTAGCTGTTAGCTCTCCTGCTAGTCTGTGCCGCCATCTGTCTGAACTCTGTTCTACCTCAGCTGGAGCCAGCCAGCTAAAAGTAAATCTGCACAATGTTTCTGTCTGACTGCCTGTCTGGCAGAAAGCAGCACAGTCCAGCTCCTGACTGTACACAGACTCATCACCGTCCTGCATCAGAGCAGAGACAGAGGGGTCACTTCAGGAGTGTGACTTCCCGGCCTACTGAGGTGCAGTTATTTGTGAACAGAGAATGGCAAATAATGTGTGTTGCAGAGGATTTACATTTCACCTTGGGTCTAATTTAGTGCTTTATGCGTTTTTGCTGTTCTTGTCTCAGAGGGGAGGAGCCTGGCATTAGAGGAGATGTGGAGCACCATCCACCCAAACTACAGGCTGTGTTTTCAGAACTGCCCTCTTAATGCAATAAGTCAGCAGGTAGGAACTCCCAACCTCCTCCTGGTGCCCAGGGGTCTCTGTGAAGCTCTGCTGAAACCTCTTTCTTGGTGTGTGTGACAGGAGCACCCCTTGCTGGGCCAGCCGTTCTTTTTCTTTCACCCATGTAGAACAGAGGAGTTCATGGGACCTGTGCTGCAGGCTGCTCCAGATCAAGGCAGGTAGGTATGGCCTAGTTCCTAGTTCTCAATCCAAGAAAGACCCACTGCTTAAGAACGACTAAGATGATGACATTACGCTGATGATGCCCTGTTCTTCCTGTCCACTTTACCAAACTCCTCACTTCCACCCTCCTCTCTCACTTCCTGCTCTGCTGAGATGAAATCCTGGTTTGCATCAAACGTCCTTAAACTTTTTAATAATAAAACAGAAAATGTGATGCAAGATGTGTTTTTAATAAATCCTGTAGTTGTTCATGTTGAATCAGATCATAAAGCTGCATATGTTTAAGTGCATGTGGTGTCAGAGTGTTGCTTGAGCTTTCTTGATGGACTGCAGCATATTGAAGGTGACCTGCAGGAACTTCAGTCAGGATAAGATATGTTGCTGTTGTTGTTAAAACAAAAGTCCTAACACCTTTGCTAAGTGAGTAAATGTAATACTAATGAAGTGTAGTGGGAGTTTTCAGACCTGTACAAGGCCCTGATTTTCAGACTGACTGGTTTTAGGAACATTTATTTTGGGGACTTATTATAGGAAATATTTCAATATGAGGCCAAGTAATGATCAAAGAATAAAAGCTTTCAGTTTACTTTATAATAATGTGGTTTCATCAGTTTGAAACCATTTTAACTCATTGACTTGTATGTTTCCATGCCAACAGGCCAGTGAACTATGTGCTGTCATGGCTGAGCGTGGTGGGGCCTGTTGTGGGTCTGGATGTTCCGCTGCAGTACTGCACAGCTCTCCATTCTACAAAACCTGACTGAAGCTGAACACACACACCTGCTGATCTTCACACACACCTGGACATGTTTGTCTTGTTTTTTCCATGTAACTATTTCTAATACCCCAAATAATTATGTTGGTATAGGCATACCATTTGGTACCATTTGGTACCATTTTACAAATGGTACAATGGTACAAACTACACACACAAAGTATAGTTTTTGTGTGTTTCACAAACTATACTTAATTTTCATTTTGTAAACTGAAAACTTATGTATATTTTTTATGAAGTATTGTTCTCTCTAGTTCTCAAATTCTGTCAGTAATCCGATTACTGTTATGGAGTCTCTTCCACATTTAGCATTGTTAACTACAGATAGCAATGGAAATTTCGTTGAATTCTGTTCAATGACAATAAATGCTATCTATCTATAGCTTATTTTCTATATAGATATTCACTGTAGGAAATTTTTAAAGAAGCCCCATTTTATTTCTCTTATATTTTAAAATAGAAAAGCAACAGAACTTTTGGTAAAATAGGATGGATACACGCTGTGAGGTTTGTTTCAAATGAAAAAAGAACTCCACATAGTTTCTACCTGAAGAAAATATATCAAAAACATATTTTTGAGTCACTCTGTCAATGAAATTCAGTGAAAATATGAAACCTGCACTTACAGATGCTGGTCATAAAATTAGAATATCATGAAAAAGTTTATTTAAATCAGTAATCCCATTCAAAAAGTGAAATTTGTATATTACATTCATTCATTACATAGAGATGGATACATTTCAAATGTTTATTTCTTTAATGTTTATTACAACTAATGAAAACTCCAAATTCAGTATCTCAGACAATTTGAATATTGTGAAAAGGTTCAGTATTGAAGACCCCGGGTGCTACGCACTAATCAGATAATTAGCTCAAAACACATGCAAAGGCTTTTAAATTGTCTCAGTCCAGTTCTGTAGGCTACACAATCATGGGGATGACTGCTGACTTGACAGTTGTCCAAAAGATGACCTTTGACACCTTTCACAAGAGGGTAAGACACAAAGGCCATTGCTAAAGAATCTGGCTGTGCACAGAGCTCTGTGTTCACGCACATTCATAAAGAGATGAAGGGAAGGAAAAGATGTGGTAGAAAAAAATGGACAAGCAATCAGGATAACGGCACCCTGGAGGGAATTGTGAAACAAAACCCATTGAAAAATGTGGGGAAGATTCACAGAGAGTGGACTGCAGCTGGAGTCAGAGCTTCAAGAACCACCACACACAGACATACCAGGACCTGGGGTTCAGCTGTCACATTCCCTTTGTCAAGCCACTCTTGAACAAGAAACAGCATCAGAAGCGTCTCAGCTGGGCTAAAGACAAAAAGGACTGGACTGCTGCTGAGTGGTCCAAAGTTATGCTCTCTGATGAAAGTGAATTCTTCATTTCCTTTGGAAATCAAGGCGCCAGAGTCTGGAGGAAGAGAGGAGAGGCACAGAATCCACGTTGCTTGAGGTCCAGTCAAAGTTTCCGCAGTCAGCGACAGTTTGGGTTGCCATGTCATCTGCCGGTGTCCGTCCACTGTGTTTTCTGAGGTTAAAGGTCAACGTAGCCGCCTACCAGGACGTTTTAGAGCACTTCAGGCTTCCTGCTGCTGACCAACCTTATTGAGATACAGATTTCATTTTCCAACAGGAGTTAGCTCCTGCACACAGAGCCAAAGCTACCAGGACCTGGTTTAAGGACCGTGGCATCCCTGTTCTTAACTGGCCAGCAAACTCACCTGACCTTAACGCCATAGAAAATCTCTGGCGTATTGTGAAGAGGAAGATGATGTGATACATCAGACCCAACAATTCAGAAGAGCAGAAGGTCACTATCAGAGCAACCTGGCCTCTCATAGCACCTGAGCAGAGCCACAGACTGCTGGACTCCACGTCACGCCGCATTGCTGCAGTAATCTGGGCAAAAGGAGCCCCAACTAAGTACCGAGTGCTGCACATGCTCAGTTTTCAGGTGGCCAACATTTCTAAAAATCCCTTTTTTGTATTGGTCTTAAGTAATATTCTAATTTTATGAGATAAAGAATTTATGGTTTTTATTAGTTGTCAATTTTAACCATCAAGATTAAAAGAAAAACATTTGAGATATATCAGTCTTTGTGTAACAAATTAATATAAAATACAAGTTTCACTTTTTGACTGGAATTGCTGACATTTCAACTTTTTCATGATATTCTAATTTTATGACCAGCACCTCTACATGTACGTTATCAAGAGCCATTCTGGAAGGTCTTAGGAGCCATTGCAGGTTGCAGACCCAAACTTTAATGCAAAGCCAAATACTTAGTAATCGGTGAAGTTTGCTGTACCCTAAATCAGAAAATCCTCCCTGAAAGGCCAACTGTAGATCAGTTGTTTTAATTTAATCCTGTTTTAATTTAACAGAATTTAAAAACACAATTTAGTTTAAATGTTACATTGGTGTAGTTGGGCTGGAGAGCAGATCAGCCACATGAAAACACTTGCTGTGAGTCATGACAACCAACAGATGGCGGTAGAAGCTCACAGATGTGGAGAGAAAAACTTCAGATGAATGTTTTTAAAAGCATTCATCTGAATGAAAGTTGACCATTTATGGAAACGACTGGGGGAAACATTTAATGTGCTAGAATATATCAATAATAAAATGCTCAACACTAGATAATCAATATTAGATTTCATTAGTTATTTTTATAGTCAGTGTTAATTGACAGTGTAAAGTCTTTGTGTTCATTTTGCTGATTATGGCTGACAGCTAATGAAAACCATAAATTCAGTTGATCATAAACTGAGAACCTTAGTCTACATAATCAAAGAGAAATCTTCTGATTTGATGACAGTCCAACAGAGGCTCTCCATCCTCAATGACCATAGCTCTCAAACTGTCATTGCTAAAGAAGTTCACAGAGTTCTTTGTCCACAGCTTGCTACGAAAGGTTTAGTGGAAGGAAAGTGCGTGGTTGAAAAAGGGGCACAAGCAACCGTGATAACTGCAGCCTCGATGGGATTGTGAAGCAAAAACCATTTGAGAGTTTGGGGAGATTCACAAGGTGCTGACTGCAGCCGCAGTCAGAAACCAAAGTCTGAAGGAAAAGAGGAGAGTCAGCTGAACCACAGGCTGACCCCCTCCATGGCACACCACATTAATACAGTAACTCAAGCAAAAGGAGCCCAGACCATGTGCATGTACTGTACATATACAGTACAGTATGTGGATACACATTTAGTAAGTTCACAATTCAAGGTTAATATCTTTTTCATATATAATATTAGCCTTCAAGATGTATAGAAACGTGTTTTGAATGGATCACTATGAAGTTAATGGATAAAATATATGAGTTTTATTGTATGAGTTGAATTAGTGAACTAAACCTTTTGGAGGTATTTTATTTACTATAGAAACTCTGATTTAACTGTAATCTTCAAACAGAGGCTGGGCTAATACCTCTTGTTTCTCCAGAAAGAGCCCAGTTGGGAGGGGGGGTGCTGGTGGAGGTGTGTGGGGGCATCATCAATGATGGTAGATCGTCACCTCACTCGTTCAAACTTGTGAGATCTTAGTTCCAGTTTGTCACACAGTCTGATATTCTTCTCCAGTCAGTCACTGACTCTGACACGACCTGCAGAAAATCTGCAAGAGATATTTGACCGGACTGAGTGGATTTTCCTGCTGTCAGCAAGTTTCTCTCTCCAGGACTCTGACACATGATGGAAGAAGTCCTTGAAGCAACATTTGAGTCCAGGCAGTCCTCATCCCATCTCAGCAGTCTGCATCCTCTGCCTGCCCCCCTCCATCCCCAGCCCCACCAAGCTGTCTTCTCTGTTCCTTCTTGTTCATTCACCTCGGCTGTCTGGCTCTGTGCCCTGGAATAACTGCCCTTCCTTCTTCTGAGAGCAGCTACCCAGAACAATACAAACACTTCAAATCACTGCAGGGCTAAACTGTGTTGTTATAAAATGTTCAAATTACATCAAAGGACCCTTAAAAAGGCCTGGAATCAATCAGAGCTGTTTAGTAACCGTTATGATCCTCACCTTGACCTTTCAGGAACTGCTTCAGGAACTGAACACAGAAGTAATGTGAATTGTGGAGCTGGAAAGAATCCAGACATGGGACATTTCCAGAGAATCATCATGTGTTCCTAAAGCGCAGAAGAACTACTGCTACTGATGGTCATTTTTTGAAGGAACCCACCAGTGAAACGGCAATCCTGTCTCATGCAACTGATATTATTAAATATTTACAAAACAAAGACATTTGATTTACTTCAATGTGAATAACATCTGCTTTATCAAATGTCAAATTAATATTTTTGTGATGACATAAATAAATTGAATTGAAGTTTGTGAACTATAAACCAAAGGTGTTGATCACAGTAAAATAACCTTGGAGAGTCGGGTTGGGACACAAACATCTTAAATCACTCAAGTCTAGGTGACAATGAAATGTTCACTCTGCCATCTATCACACGTATCCTTCTGGTAGCTAAAGACGGTTTCTTTGTTTCTGGCTTTGTGTGTACAGAATGGATTCATTTACCACATGCAATGTTTACCCAAAGGATTTATTGCAACGGAGATTAATTAAGAAAACCTGAACAAGAAAGCGTAGAGGTTTTGGGTGTAGCACAGTAATGCAGCAGTATGAAGAGCGAGAGAAGAGGACCCAGCATTATTTAATGAATACCTTGACTCACTCCAGTAGGATCCATTCTGATCCATTATGTCCAAAAAAAACCACAGTTTTGGATTCACTCTAACCACATCCTTAGAACAATTAGAAGCTGTTCATTGGAATGGTTCACAGTAAGAGTCAGAATTCCTTTTATTCTCATTGTGCACGAAGAAAGACCAATGAAATTATAAAACAGCACCTTTCAAAGGGAAGTCGAATAATTGAATAGAATAATAAGTATATGTCAATAAAAATATAAAAATATTGTAGAAATACAGAACAACTGAGACATTAAGAAAAATAAATTAATGATCAGTTTATAGATGGATTAGTTGTGTTCGGGGTAAAAACAGCTCTTGGGTAGAAATTGTGTTTTTATGGTGGTGTCCGGGGTGGGAGGGGTCTTTGGCATCTAAGCCAATCAGAGATCCACTCTTTACAGACAGTAAACCTTTAAGGTTCCTGGGTTTTGTAGCTGCAGTTTGAACACATGTCAGCTGGTGATCCTTGGAAACCAGACAGATTAATGTCTCTTTACAGACAGGAATGTTGCAGAATAATATGCAACATTCAACACCAACTGATAATGATCAGTTGGTGTTGAATGTTGCATATTATTTTCATTTGTCACAGATGTTTCTTTTTTGGGGCCTGATTGTCCAGCTTGTCTCTGATTGGCTTAGAGGAACTTTAATCTCTCTGTTCACTCATTGCTTGTCTGTAACAAGCTGAGACGACATGTAGCCAAAACATGTCCCTTTTTTGCCCACATTAAACCTTTGTATATTTTTGGAGTATATTTCTGCTTATTCCTGGGTTTTGTATCTGCAGTTTGAACACATCTGGTGATCCTTGTCAGATGGGAAGCTGATCTGGGAACTAAATTCCCTCATAACACACATCGGATTTTGAAAAATACATATCAAAGCTGAACTGTTGTTTTTCATTGTTTATTTATTTATTTTGTTATTAATAGTTCATATTTGTTATTCGTTCACCTTTTTACTTTTTTAGTCAGCTTGATTAGGTTCTTATTATTTTGTGTTTATTTGAATGTCACTGATCAATTTTTATATTTTGGAGAGAACTTATTCTATAAATCGGGCTTAGAGTTTGAAAATTCACCTTTTTTTGTTCTGTAATATCACACTCCACCAGGCAGGTAATCATGAAACTATAAGTGAGAGTAAGAACTGTTTGGCTATGAATATCTGATCATCAGGTAGTGATTAATTTTTAAATTTTGATTAAAACCATTAACTTCAATAATTGTCCATGTCTTTTAGTAAGAATTAGTCAAGGACAAACCAACACATTATTGTTGCAAAACAGTTGCAAACATCAAAATGTTCAAATGTTTGACTAATTGAAAGAAAGCTCAATTCAAACCCTTGTTGCAGCAGGGAAGATACTGACTGATAATAACCTCTCATCATAACCCCACTTCATGGAGTAAGAGTACGCATCAGTTCCATGTTATCCAGTGTATCGTTCACCCAGCATTTCCTAAACACATTAGAATGTCCTGCAGCTGCAGAAAGACAAGAATAAGTTTTAAAATTAAAAAAGCGGCAGAGCGAAACCTCCCTTATTCAGAAAGCAGTCCTGTGTACTCATGCAGGACTGACCAGCAGCCAGGGAAGCCAAGCTCCACTGGAGTCTGTGAAGTTAGTCAGTGTGGCCCTGTGGGCCCCTTTCACTCCGGGCTTATCCACGGCACAGTGAGCAGAAGGATTAAAGCAGTAAGTGATAGCAATGAGCCAGCTCCAGGCCCTCTCTACCTGCTGTGAAGGGCCACGACCAGAATGGTGTGATCGGGACCAAGAAGAGGGTTCTGCAAGAAGTGACTAGTTTTCTGACTTTGTGTAAACACAGATTTAGATTAAAATGAATTAACAGATTAAAATGAACCCTTGCTTCACATATATTTATATTATACTCCAGCTCCTAGCTCTCAAACACATTTCATAATTTTCTGCTTTTTTGCTGGTGAAAAATGCTAACTGTTGCATCTTGTGTGAGCTAATATCTGAAAACTAACAACTTTTCTTAAGACATTTTTTCTGACAGCAAACAGGATCCTGTCCTGGTCAAGGATAGAAATCCTGAGCAGGTGGACTGACTGTAGACTGGGCCTCTTCAAATAACAGGAACAAAACAAATCCTGCTGAAGACACTATTATTTTAATAAGCTTCCATTAGTTTACTGAAACAGGACCTTGTGTCATCTGATGAAGGATGACTGGTTCAATCGTGGTGATTAGATGGAGCAGGTAGGCTGGAGAGAGTCTCAGTTGAATTTACACCTCGGCTTCATTTCCATGACTCCTGAATGTAGAGCGAACACTAAGAGGAACAGGAAGTTTCCCCTCTGAGAGGTTTTGTACAGACAGCAGGAAGATGACCTCTGCTTGCCTGCTGACTCAGACCACATGTGAGAACAAACAGCATGTCAGCTAACAGAGCTGTACTCTTTCAACTGCACTGTCTCGAAATGCTTTATCTATGGAATTATTATTTAATAAAAGGACTTCCACATAAAGTCCACAAAACTGAAAAGAATCACTGTTCAAACAAGGAACACTTATTGCTCTCATTTTTCATTGTCTGCCTTCACTGTGAGACATCCAGTCATCCAGTAACAGGATGCAGCATTAAATATAAATGAAGTAAACCCCATAAGCAAATATTGGTTGAACTACATTGCTTTGCACCACAGAGATTTGCAAACAAAATGGTTCCTTTTTGGAGCTGCTCAGGGGATGAGAACAGTGGCTCATCATAGTGTCATTTTGGCATTTTCTGTAAATAGAAGCTGATCTTACCTGAATTTGTCACCATGGCAGCTCAAATGATACTGAGAACTAACCAGACCATCAAAGCAAGACCTTTCAACCAATCGCAGCCCTGACTAAATGATGCCAAAGTAAAAGCATCATGTGCTTTTATTTTCCTCATCATTAATGTTTACTGTCATGAAAGATTTCTTAAGCCCCTTCACTCATTTTCAGCCATAAACAATTTCATGTAATATTGTGATACCTGGAAACCAGATATTCAGGTGGGAAAAGTATCCAACTATTTTACCCAAGCCACAGTAGCACTCTTCAACATATCTTTACTCAAGTAAAAGTAAAAAGCAGCCTTCTAAGAAATTACCCAAGTAAGAGTAAAAATTCAAATTCAAAATACTTTATTTATTTCAAAGTAAAACTAAATGTTGTTGTAACTCATGAATTCAGATTCTTCAAAGAGTTATTGTAGATCTTGATGGCTGTTGGCAGGAAAGATCTCCTGTAGCAGTTTGTATTACAGCAAATCTGAAGAAACCTCTGACTGGAGATTCTCTGTTTTCTCAAGCCAGTCTCCTGAAGAGGATGGTCAGGGTTGTCCATAATTTTATTGATTTTATGAAGAATCCTTCTTTGAATCATCATCTCCAGAGGTTCCACAGTCGTCCCCAGAACAGAACCAGAACTGAACCAGAACAGAACCAGCATTCTTTATCAGCCTGTTGAGCCTTTTTAAGTCCTTGGTTCTGAGGCTGCTGCCCAACAGATGACGGCTGAAGAGATGACGCTCTCAACAAGAGACTGATAGAGGATCTGCAGCATCTTGCTTTTTTACTATAAAGTATTTGGTAAAATATTTACTCAAGTACTGAGTAACTGATTAAATTATCAATCATTTAATATTTAAAAATTATATAATCAGATGAACCAAAATAAAGTTTAGTGGAAATGTTGGTATCTTTATGATGAAAATTAAAATAATTCATATAAGTAACAAAATTATAATAAAATTAGGTAAAATAATTATTTTTTTCCAAACTAGTTTCTATCAATAAAAAAAAACTTCTGAAACTTTAATAAAGACTGCAGGTGTGTCTGTGTCTGGTGAATTTTTGGTTCATTCAGTGAAGTTACTCTCAGTGGGCAGAGAATCCAGAAATGTTACTCAAGTAAGAGTAGCGACTTCATAATAAAAGTACTCAAAAAAGTACAGCATTATAAAAATATTCCTAAAAGTACATTTTTCCAAAAAGGTTACTCGAGTAACTAGTTACTACGCAACTCTGCAGATAATTAACTAGGACATTAACAATATCTCCCCCTACTGGACTCAGTGGTTTATAGATTTATAAACCATTTTGTGTGATGAGGCTCTAAATTAGACTTTTGCATGGGGTTTATTAAAACTATCTGTCTATTGTGAATAACACCTGCGACCTTTAATACATTCTAAAAAAAATTGTTGCTATCATTCATACATTCATAAAAATTCTGTTATTGATACGATATTGATATTGATATTAATATGTTTTTTTCTCTTTCTGCAGGTGTAGAAGTCTTCTCTCTTTCTTTCTCCTCCAACCTTAAGTCTTTCATTCCCTCTCTCTCTTTCTTTTGGGCACATATGTAACATGTCCATTAGATTTGACTTAAACCCAAAGCAATTTCTAAATGTGTAAATGTGAATCTTGTCCAGTCTCTGACCTGCCTAATTACAATTTACAATACATGTCATCAAAAGTCTAGCAGAACACTGACAACATGACTAATCAATCTGACTGTCTTATCCAAACACAATGAAACGAGGACTTCATATTCTGAATCTCTGACATGTTCATTGATACAGATATTTCATTTTGAGACATGAACTAAGAATTTTGAGAAATAAATTGGATTCTGTAGGTAATCCATGGTGTTTTGATTCATACCAATTGTTTTGAGAAATGCATTTAATGTTTTGTAAATGTAGGAAAAGATTCGAGAAATCCACCAAAGCAACTGAGAAAACCTGCGACCCGGCAGAAAGGCGTCATCCGAGCGATATTCATTGAATATGATTGTATATGTAACACAGACATAATCTACTGATTAGAAAAGGGAATTCCGGGAATTCCACATGATATATATTCTGTGAATCTATTGGTCAAAAACACGTGTTAGTGAGGCCCGTAATACAACGTCAGCGCAGAGTCCTGCAGCCAATCAGAAATCAGACCCAAAAATGTTTAGTGGAAGTATTTGAGCGGCATTTTCATCAAGAGGATTTAGTGCAGCAGGAAGCTTCTGTAACTGAGCTGGAAGAGTCTGCAGCTTTCACACTTTGGTTCGTTTATTTTAATGTAACAGGTAGTTTGTGCTGCAGTGGGGTGAAGGAGTGAGAGCAGAGAGGAGAGGGATGCTCTCATCACAAAGAAAGCTGGATTGTTCTGGGCCGAAATTCCCAGGCGCGTTTTCAGAACTGAACACTTTTACCTCAGATGCAAACACACTGCCTGCTTTTCTGGTCGAATTTTTATTTTTCATTCTTTCCAACGGCATCAGCTAATTGCTAGAAGGAAGACAGAGACTGATCAGAAACTTGGATCTTTTTCTTTGGAGCTTCAGCTCATCATCATTATGGAGGAAAATGTTCAAGGAGAACCTGAGCGTCCAAAGAGCTCTGGAGAGGAGTCCAACCGGGCCATCCTGCCTCTGCTGCAGCAGCCCGGGATTCAGCAGTCCGACCGGGTCACCAACTTCTACATAGACAACATCTTAAGGCCGGACTTTGGCCGAAAGAGAAAGAAAGGCACATTATGTGTTCGGGGAGGACACGGGCTGGAGGAGAGGAGCGAGGTGTCAGGGAGAAAAGCTTCCAAAACGGACTCAAAGCGCGGCAGGACAGGAGGACGGGAGGACAGCTTGGGGAAGTCCGACCACCAGCCTGCGGAGTCAGAGGCGGGCGGCCCCGGGCTGACAGCCTGCGACTCAGGCCGAGGGATCTCCTGCCGCAGCCCCGAGAGCAGCGAGGCCCCGGCGGCCCCAGCGGCCCCAGCAGCCAAGCCGATGCTGTGGCCGGCCTGGGTTTATTGTACCAGGTACTCCGATCGGCCTTCATCAGGTTGGTGGAAAATGTTCCCTCAATCACATCATTTTAGATACATTTAGTAAAATGCGAATTTTAGTTGTAAAATGTAATATTATCTCTGCGATAAAAATAAATGAATAAAACAGATGAAATTGTGGGAAAGGCTACGAAAAAAAATCTTATTTAAACTTTGAAATATGATCGAGAGTATTTTAAAATTAGCTGAACAGTAGAAACAATAGTTTAAAGAAAAAACGGAGCACTTTTAACAAAGACTTAGCCGTTATTGCGCCAACATATAAATATTACATTATTAGAATTATTTAGCCGTGATCAAAATAAAGCATGAAGCATTTATAGAAAGAAGATCATTTATGATTCTTGCAGCATATTCATCATGATACGAACGCTTTCTGCAGGTCTTGGGTTTTTGACTTTTGATTTTTCTGACCATAATAATCTACCAAAGTGGACACAAAGCTTTTTATTAAAATAAAAGTGAAATGGGAAAAAAATGCTTCACAGTCAAAAACATAAAATACCGAAGTAAAACCAAGTTTAACGTCATTGTTCCCCCGCTTCTTTGTTATTTTACCATTTGCATTTTTTTTTTCTAACAAAAGAGCTGGGGGTGGAGTGGGGGGGGGGGGGGGGTAAAAAAGTGAAGGGGCCGTGAAAACCAAAAATCTTGAAACATTTTAAATCTCCCTTTAGAAAACAAGAAAGAAAAACTGACCGCTGATCTGCGGCTACATTTAATTCGTCTGAGTGAAAAGTTGGCTTCACGTCACATGTGTTCTTTGTCAGCATTCAAAGATGTGTTTCCTCTATATATTTTTTTTAAAATAACCAAAGGAGGAATAACAATAAAAACGGAATGCATTGAGCATCTGGAGAACTACAAGTACAAGTGGTGCAAAAGTAGTTTGATTTTGTTCACGAAAATACGAAAAATAGTCTTTAAACGTTCGGGCCAAAGGAGCCGAAACAAGGCCACAGTTCATCTGCAGCTCGGATTTATTGTTGCTCCGTTTGATCAAATGTCTGACGGTCGTTTTCATTCTGTTTTTATTCAGTCTGATCCAGTTGATTTTTTTCTAGATTTTCTCTTTTTCTTAAAACCAGTTTTAAACTTTAATGTAATACTGAATAATAAAAACAGACAGGCATTTGACCCCCAGCCCGTCTGCTACCAGTCCAGACAACGGAGCAGAAATAACAAACCTCATCATAAACCCCAAACATTTTGGGGAAACAGAAAACGTGTGATCCAAATCTGATTTAGGGAACTATTAAAAGTTTCTTATTAAAGATGCAGTCATCTTTAATAGGAGGTATTGCCTCAGAATAAATCGCGTCCTCCATTCTGAAGTTTGGTTCCTGAGATAATTAACCAATGAACAAAAAAAATCCCTGATGTTCATGTCAAGAAGTTCAGCGCGCATCTTGGGGAAAAGCGCCTTTCTCTGTCCGTTTAAATCACAAAAACTTTCAACAAAGTTTGTAAACGAGTTAACTGGATGTTTTGGTGTTTTGTTCTCTCTTTTCCACACAAGGGCCCAGATCCCGCAAACCAAAGAAAGCCCCGACCCCGAGCAAGGAGGACAAGCGGCCCCGGACGGCCTTCAGTGCCGAGCAGCTGCAGCGGCTGAAAGCGGAGTTCCAGAAGAACCGGTACCTCACCGAGCAGCGGAGGCAGAACCTGGCCCTGGAGCTCAGCCTCAACGAGTCTCAGATCAAAATCTGGTTCCAGAACAAGCGGGCCAAGATTAAAAAGGCCTCCGGGAAGAAGAACTCTCTGGCGGAGCACCTGATGGCGCAGGGGCTGTACAACCACTCCGCCGGCCGGGAGGCGGAGGCCCACTCCGACAGCGACTGAAGCCATCACATCACCAGCATCCTGGGCCGGTACCGCCGCTGTCTGACATCACACAGTTCTGCGCGCTGGACTGTTTAAAGCACGACTGACAGGGCTGCAGCCTCACAGACAAATCTCCTGAAATGTTTTAGATGTAGAGTTCTTTCATCTTGAAGGCTCAGCTGAGGCAGAAGGCCGGCCCGGAGCGCTCCAGGCCGACCAGAACCACCGGCTGACAGCGTGGCTGCTGGAACCCAAAGACAGCTCAGCTGCTTCATGGTAGGCCTTCTGTTTGTCCAGCTGTTCTGTTGCTGCATTTTCCTTTGTGAGTCAAAGCTCAGCTAGGTTTCATTGTAGAGCTGATCTGGCAGCAGGCGCCTGCAGAGCTGCTAGTTTTCAAGGTTTTCAATCATTTATGGACCTGACCGGAAATGCCTTTGGATCTGTGGTTCCAGTGCTGCCTTATCGCAGTTCCCCCAATTTCCCAGCAAACTATCGGTGTCAATAAGTGGGATCATGCGCTCTTATTTATATCCAACACAGCCAGAATCCAGAGCAAAGACGCTCTGACATGTTTACATAATTTATTTTTCTACACAAACCTGTCTTTGAATGCAACGTTTGGCGGATCAATGAATATGAATCCAAACCAAATGTAAGCCTTACAATGCAGTCAACGTTTTTGTTTCCTTAAATTGATTCTGTTTCCTAATGAAGATTTTATGTTTTCAGTTGTTTTTGTCCATTTCTGATAAAATTCTCCTTTTAGACAACATGTAAATAATTTATGTCATGATGATGTGTAAATAAACAATGCAGATCTGGCTTTTTAGATATTTTATTTTATGCCCAAATACAGAACACATTTTATGAAAATAAGCAACTGTCCATCAGACTTGACTTTGCAAACAGTTTTAGCTTTAATTATAAATGCACAGAAAATTTGCCTCCGATGGAAAGAACTACAGTATATCTATATGTACATTTGCATTTCCTTTGTTTAAAGTACTAATTTAAAATTCAGTGATTGAATGATTCACTTATTCAATACGTATACGCATTCAGTTCATACAATTTCTTGCAAGTAGAATAAAAACTTAAATTGATGTTTTACTCTGAACATGAATATTTTCCATAAGTGGTAAAATATTGAGTAAAAAGCTCCAAGCATAAAAGTCTTCACAGGTCAAATGAACCATATCCTTGCTGCCGTTTCAAAAATGAAGATCAGAGAATAAAAACAATCCTATAAAATTTGCAGGCATTATCTATTAAATAAGCATCATAGAAACAAAGGCATGTAAGTAGAATGTATGAGCAGGAACCAATTCAGAACAATAAGGTTCCTGGACTGGAGTCAGTTTTGTTGCTCTATCCAAAGAAAAAGAAAGACAGGAAATATTTTACTTTTGCAAATTACACTGATAAACAGGTCAGTAGAATCGATCAAAACCATCTGGCAGGTTGATCCATGTGCTGTAACTTCATGATTTTTGAATATCTGAATGTTTGAATTAATAAAAATCCAAGAGCATTAAAAAATACCTCATGAAAAATGAGACCATGAGTTTATTATAAGGTGAAATTTTTGTAAAACATTCACAGTACACAAAAAAATAATTTTGGGGCCCCCCAACTTTGCAGCCCTGTGCTACTAGGACCCTATGAGTCCTTTCTTAAATCTGGCCCATTAGATATCATGGAGCTTCACAGTGGTCAAATTCAGCTGACAAATATTCTTCAGTAAATAATCCAAATGTGTGTTGAATCCCAAACAATCATGTAAATAACAGCAGATTTTCTTCAAATAAGTGTGGATCCATACAGGTCACGAGGGCCTATATCAGTTGCTGGTTCAAATGATCCATTTACCTGACATATCTAACTTCTGATATAGAAAATAACACAAAAAATGTATATTAGCAACACGTATATCAGATTTTCCTTCTGCTTTTTGAGGCAGTCATCTCGGCTTGGTTGAATTACAAAAATATTTGCAAACTGAAACAACCCTGAAGATGAACCAGATGACATGTTTGGTTGAAGTTAAACAAAAACAACATGTCCTCCTTACTAAGCCAGATCCAGCAGCCAAATTATTCCTAAAGAGTCACTGAAAATGCCTAACTTCACTTGTCTCTTCACTTCTGGGTGACATGTACCTGCCAGAGGAGGGGAGCAGTGAAAACAAGAGACACAGACAGAAATATGAAGGCCAGAGGAAGATCCACTGTGTTTTCTATTGGCAATGATAGCAGCAGCAGCCAGGGGTCTGAATGGCTGCAGAGGCCCTCATCTGCATTTCCTTTCTTAGCTGGCTTGTATGTGGAAGTAATGCCCAACGGTCGCTGACTGAAGAACTCAGCTGCCCTTGACTTGGGAGAAAAGGCTGGGAGCCGAGTTTCTACGCACTGTCAGGGGCTGACAGCTGAAGGGTTGGTGGTGCTGGGTATGTTGGGGTATGTTGGGGTATGCTGGGGTATATTGGGGTATGTTGGGGTATGCTGGGGCATGGGGGCACAGAACCTGGACGATGGTCCAAATATTTCCATGCAAAGCAGGAAATGACGACACTCAGGCAAAATCTGACATCTTTACTCTATCCTGCTCCAACTGGGAATTTTAATAAATCAGGAGGAATAATACAGCCAAAACATGAACCCTAGGCTGCTGTTTACATTTGAAGCATGCTTTTAAAATGATGTCAGAAAGCATTCCAATGTTTAACATGTCAGTCTTGTTCTTGCAGTTTCTTGTTTTCTATTCCTTCACGCCTCTTTTCTAGAAGCAAACTGGAAGACTTTGCTGCTTTTATTTAAGTTTTAAAATAATTTGGAAGCGAATGTTTGCTGCTTGCAGTTTTTTAATGTCCAACCACTTTCTAAGGTAAGCGACAGCATATTTCTAGAGGAGAAAAGAGGATTTATTTATTTTTTTGTTTGGTTTCAGCATCAGTTTTTAGAATTTCTTCAGCAAAAAGATGGGAAGAATTAGAGTCTGATGATAATAAACCTGGAGAGGACAGTAGAAATGTGTTGGTCTGCATTAACAAAACAGGAGCCTGATATAAGCTAGCATGAATCTAACTATATGCTAATGTGTGAACACTTGCAGGTTATGTCCATGTTTCTTTCTAAGATTATTTGAATTGTTGCCATAAAATAAGCAGAGTTAATATGAGATAAATTGCAGGTTCTGACCATAAGAGTCTGGATATGTTAAAAAAGGAAAAAAAACAACTTTCAGTGCCGCTGTGTGTTGCATCTATTCAAACTGGTTGTTCTTTAGTGAAGCCAGCCCAAAGTAAGGACTTCCTGCTGTGGAGTCCAAACTTTTTGCCTTGTGGCCCAAATTCATCAAGTTGAAAGTGTCTTCATTTTCAAAAAAATGCAAAAACAATTTTTAGTTTGATTATGTCTCTATTTTTACCTTCTCAGCCATAAACTAAATATTTAGTATTTTATTGAAAATTAAAGTTATCCTATTTTTGTAGAAAACATAGAAACACAGAGATTAATGCTATTTATACATGAATGTGGATCAATTGCTCTCTAACTTCTTAGCCTAGAAACGATTTAAACATTTGAGTGAAAAACTAGTGGATTTCTTTTCAAGTCTTTTTTTTTGGGCTTAGGCAGCTTTTAATTGAGAGAAGTTGTACAGGAAAGTAGGTAATGAGAGACGGGGAAGACATGTAGCAAAGGTCATCAGGCCGGGAATCGAACCTGTGACATCCGCGTCATGGACTAAGGCCTCCATACACGGCTTGTACCACTACAGCACCCTAAAGCTGCTGGATTTTTGGAGAATCAACGTAAATTATTAAAAAAACAAATCTTCTGTACAGTATGTAATATTTTCCATTTTAAGTAACCTTAATTTATCAAGTAAAATTTCACCCAAAATGTGTTTACAAAGTATCAAAACTCTTGCAAAGCCTGTCAGCGGCACATGGTCAGCTAACATACTTTTCATAAATAGATATGATGAAAATATATGTTTCAACATAGTTTTCATTAAACTCACATTTATATATAAAAACTTTTTCTTGGTCTAATATAATATATGTCTAGTGTTTTCATTAGCTGTAAGCAGAATATCATAAATAATAGAAATAAAGGCGTGTAAGCATCCATCTGTGTGGAATTAATGGAATTAATATTGCTTAGTGAAATATAAAATAATATATTTTGCATAGGTAGGTTTAAGCAATGAAACAAGACGTCTTTTATACTGAATGTTTGATTTTATTTTTTACATATTTTTCTGTAAGCAACACTGATGTCCTTTAATATCCTAAGTTACAAAGTTGTTGCCAGATTCAGTGGCTGTTACACCTAAATGTCTCTTATTTGAATTTTTGTCACCTTTACTTGCATTAAATTCACAGAAACCCTAATTTCAGAGAACTATAAAACACTTAAACACGTAGAATAACTGAACATTTTATCATCAAAATTAGAAAAATGGAATGAAAAGGTAAAAAAACACCCAACAGTCTCACTACCAAAGCATTTAACCACCCTTTGAGGCAGTCATTATAAAATAATGAAAAGATGGAAATGAGGTTTGTTAATCACTGCTTATTCATGACGCTTCGTCTGTTGACATATATCCAAGGTTTCATTTAGTAATACTTAAAAGAAGCACACTTGTCTTATTTCCTGAGTATGGGAACATTTCAGTCACATTTCTCTTTTCCCTGGTTAAATACAAATTAAAAAACATAACACTGATTTATCCAAAGTTCAGACATCCTCTTGTCATAAAGTTCACCTCTCCAATAGGCAGAGGAAAAGGGCAGATGAGTAGAGAAAAGAAAAGTACATATCACAAAGTACTGATGTCTCCTGTGTCTCAGCCAAACAAAAGATTGCCCATCCAGTCCCCCTCCCCCACTGAGAGATTTGCCCATAGTTCTCTAAACGCTTCCTAGTCAAACTTGGAATATGGAATGAAGAGGACAGGGGCTTTGTGGCGGAAATATAATTACAGCCACTAAAAGCTGGTGACGGTGAAGAAAGGGAGATGACATCAGGGCAATTTCACACCCAGGTCTTCGATGGCCAGGCCAAGCCTGGATGTTGCTGCAATACACTGATCAAAGCCTCCTGCAGCTGGCCTGCGCCCCCCACCTCATCCACCCCCACCCCCACCTACCACCACCAAAAGAGGAGACTTATGTATGCTAATCTCCAGGACAAATATATTTTTTATCTTGTTAGAAAACAATTTAATACTCAAGTTCAATGACCAAACTTTATGAGAAAACAGTGGCAATTCAACAATGCATGACTATTTTTGCTTTAATACTTTGTTTCAAAGTTGATGTTCAGGGTCAGAATATAATTATCTTTATGCAGTAACAACATAACGGTGCTCTACCAAAAGCCTGGTGCATCTGGGACGTGACATCATGTTGTTTTTAACCCAGAGCAGTGAGAGGGAACAGAAAGGTTTCTGAACATGATGGCATGTTTACAAAAATATTGGCATATCTTATTTAACCACCTTTAAATCACATTTAGACATCTCTATGGATGTTTTCACCTTTTCTTTCACTTTTCACTCACAATGTTACATTAATTAGACAGAGGACAATGCCATTGTTTCAGTCAAGTTAACAAAAAGTTACTTGAAGGCACGTTTCAGGGACACTGTAACTGGAAGTGCAACAATTAGTAGCTCTTTTTATTGTTAATGTGAAGAAAGGAACATTGAACTTTGCTCACACTCAGTGAATCTTTTAGTTGTGTAATAACTTTGGTAAACTCAGGTGAAAGTGAGCATCCAAATAAAACAGTTCTCTTACATCCTTAGGCCTCCTGTAAAATATTTGGTTTTCAAAGAGATACATCTAGGGCTGAAATGATTAATCATGATGTATCGATTATTGAAATAACCAATTAATTTAGTAATTAATTAATTGTTAACTGGAGGACTCAATAAAGACCATTTGCTGAAAGAACAACATACTCAGTAATTAATCCAAAACTGTACAAAAACTGTTTACATTTTGTATTTAAAATAAAAACCTGTTTTTCAAGCTGCTCTACTAAATAAAACTCCTCAAGTGGTAGTTTTAGCTTCATCTGGTTCACATTCTGTAAAATATAAAAAAATTACTATTAAGCACTTTTGAAGAAATGGTCACCAGATCAGCTCTGCTCTGTACTGAGCACAAAGACCTCAGCTTTTCATGTTAGAAGGATTTTTTAGCTGCAGATCCATCCTTTACTACAAATGATCAAGCATTCACTAAAAGAATGCTGCTTACCGCACTTTAGGAAAGAAAATGTTTATTTTCTTATATAAAAAGGGAATTTAATTATTTATTTATTAATGTATTTCTAATATTGTAAAAAGAAGCTTTAATGTTTTAATGAAAAATCTGTGGAAGGTGCCATTTTTTTAACATCTGATTAATTGATAAATTGTCAGAATAATTGATAGAACAATCAATAACTAAAATAAATGTTTGCACTAGAAAGAATTTGTCCTCAGGTCACAACTTCTTTAGCATATGAATGGAGCAACTCACCAGTGACCCATATGCTGCTCGGGTTTTACTTCCACAAGATTGTTGTCTAACTAATAACATGACCCAACTTTGAAACACAATGAGGTTTTCTAAACACTCAAAAGGTAAAATACACATCTAATTTTGAAATAAAAAATTCAAATCTGCTCCTCCATCACTTTAATAAACACATAATGCAAATATACAGTGAAAAGGGAGCAGTAATGAGAAGTATTCTCCTTACATGGCAGATTTTTTTAATGGACCAATCTTTAAGATGTCTTGAAAGGTTCGTTTCCACTTTTGTTCCGGAACATTTCATCCAGTCTGACTGTTTTTTCCAATGTGGGATCTGAAAGATGAGCCAAGTATGTAGATGACAGTCCCTAAATCAGAGTGTGTTCTTCTCCACTGCACTGCGCCGCTTTTGTCTGGGGAAACCGATCTCCACCCACAGCAACAGAAGAGTCCAGAATGAGATGAAAAAACAGTGAAGTCAGTCTAATAGTGGGGATATTTAGAGAAATTCTTATCCATCCAAAAATCCTCTCTCCCTGTAACTTGACAATTTATGTTGTAAGTGTTTTCTCGTTTCTGCAAACGAAACGAGAAAAATCTAGAGGTCTACTCTTGTTCCTGAAAAGGTTCCCACAGTGGAAACAGCTTAAAATACACAGAACTATGTGCATAAGGAGAGACAAAATGGAACAAATAGTGTGTTCTCTCTTAATTTTTTATTTGTTTACAAAAGTTAACTGTTACAATAATTTTGAGTTTCAAAATGATCTTTGAAAAAGTTGCTCACTCCAAGACCAAGGCAGAAGTGATTTCAATTACTACAGCTCGTCATTTGGCTGACTGTCGTCTTCACAGTAATCTGCACAAAAAGAGGGAAAAAGAAACACCTGTCAGCCTGTCAGTTAGTTTTCTGCCATAAGTAGCTCATGTAGGCCAAAAATATAATAGTAATTTGCCTTTTGAATAGAATCTGCCACAAGAGCTGAAGAGGTCTGCAGCTCCTCCTCAGGAGGCTCTCATGGTTATTACTCAGATTAATATTGCTCCTTGCATATATGTCAGTTTAGGTTAACAGCTACACTACATTAAGCTATGCTACGTGACGTTATGGTACACTATGCTACATTACGCTACGCTATGTTACGTTATGCTACGCTAAACTAAGCTAAGGTCAATTTAGCTTGAGATTGACCACCGTTGAGTTTAAAAAGCTGCACTGAAATTTATAGTAAGGTTGTAAGTCAGAGGGACTGCATGTACACACTGCATTCCTTTAAGGCTTTAATTATTAAAGAAGGGAAAAAAGTACATTTGTAATGGTAATAATCAAATCATAAACTACTTTCTATGGGGATTTATATGGAATCCCCATCATGGGGCCAGTGGGGAGAAAAGTTAGGACGATTCCAAGGGCCCCTGACCACCCCTGAAAAAAAAAAAACCACAAAATAGTTTTTTTTTGTTTGCTTGCTTGTTTGTTTATTTATTTTGAAGAGACAAAAGTAAAATCAAGAAAGAAAAAGAAACTAAAAGTTAAAACAAATTATCATGCCCAAGTGACTTGCAATTTTATATTATTTGTTCAAAAAGGAGTAGGTAGAAGATACAAGATCTTATAATGTCCTGCCCATTTCATACTCGTCAACTTATAATCAATTAAATGTTGAAACAACAAAAAAGACAAATTATTTCCACCTTACATGATATTTAAATCTCACATTCTCATCTTTAGATGTACAATTACACGGTGTTCCAAATTATTATGCAAGTGATATTTTCTCAGATTTTCTTAAATGGTCGATGCAAATGATGGTCACTATAATTTTTAAGTCATGAACTACTACAGTATAAATCAAATTTTACTGAACAAAGCTCCCCATGAGAACAGTATTATTTTTCAAAAATAAAAAACTCAAACTGTTCCATATTATTATGCACAGCAGATTTTCTAAACATTTTATGGTTTACAAAAAACTGCAAACGGTCATTCTTTGAATGTGCAGCATTAAGTGATCACATGTACTAAAATCAAAAGCTATTTCAATCAAAAACATCCTAACAGACCGAGTTCCATGTTAACATTGGACCTTCTTTGATATCACAGCACAATTCTTGATCCATTGAACTTGTGAGTTTGTGGAAAGTTTCTGCTTGAATTTCTTTGCAGGATGTCAGAAAACCTTCCCAGAGCTGCTGGTTTGATATGAACTGCGTTCCACCCTCAGATCTTCTGCTTGAGGAAACTCCAAAGGTTCTCAATAGAGTTGAAGTCAGAGGAGGATGGTGACCACACCATGAGTTTCTCCCCTTTTATGCCCATAGCAGCCAATGACACAGTGGTATTTCTTGCAGCATGAGATGGTGGATTGTTATGATGAAGATGATTTTGCTACTGAAGGTCTGGCTCTTCTTTTTGAACCATGACAGGAAGTGATCAGTCAGAAACTCCATATACTTTGCTGAGGTCATTTTCACACCTTCAAGGACTCTGAAGGGGCTGACCAGCTCTCTCTCTCTCTCTCTCTCTCTCTCTCTCTCCCCATGATTTTGGCCCAAAGCTTGATTCCATCACCTCCTTGCTGACGTCACAGCCTTGTTGGGATGTGGTGGCCATCCACCACCAATCCACTACTGCGTCCATCTGGACCATCCAAGGTTGCACAGCAATCATCAGTGAACAAGTCTGTTTGAAAATTAATCTTCATGTACGGCTGGAGCCACTGTGACCATTTCTGATTGTGAGCTCTGGTTAGGGGCCCAATAGTAGGTTCATGCACTGCAAGCCTCTGGAGGATCCTCCACCTTGAGGTTCCAGAGGCACCAGCAGCTTCAAATAACTGTTTGCTGCTTTGTAAGGGCATTTTAACAGCTGCTCTCTTAATCCGATGAATTTGTCTAACAGAAACCTTCCTCATTATGCCTTTGTCTGTACAAACTCATCTTTGTTCTGAATCAGCCATAAATCTCTTCACAGTACGATAACGCTTCAGTTTTCATTAAATATCTAATGTTTTCATACCTTGTCATACAGCACTACACTATCTGATCATTTTCATCAGCATAGAGATCCTTTCTCTTTCCCATATTCCTTGAAACCTGTGGCCTGCTTAATAATGTGGAACATCCTTCTTAAGTAGATTTCCTTTAATTGAGCTCATCAGACAAACTTATCAACCAGCTCTCTGAAAATAATTATAGTGATTCAAAGAGCCCTGACACACAATACCATCTATAAATTTAATAGCACCACAAAAAATTTAATCTTTAGAATTAGAATAGAATAGAATAGAATTCAACTTTATTGTCATTGCACTGTCACAAGTACAAGCAACGAGATGTAGTTTGCATCTATCCAGAAGTGCTCTACGAGATATAAATATTTATTTACAGATGTATAAGACTATGTATGTATGGACTATAGGGGTTATAGCAAAGAGATATAGATATTGTGTGTAAATATAAATATGGGATCTACATGCATAGATTATACAGATTATATAGAATATACAAGAATGTTAGGGAATGGATTATATACAGTATGTATATAATATAATACAAGATAAATAATGGCAGATAAAATTTACAGGTTGTATGTGTGTGTGAAGAAAACAGTCTGGGGTGTGTGTGTGTGTGAGGATAGTCCATGTGTTATTGTTGTATGAGAGGATAGGGGAGTACAGTCCTTATAGTTTATGTTTTATGTCAGGAGGCGTTCAAAAGCGTGACAGCTGTGGGAAAGAAGCTGTTCCGGTGCCTGGTGGTTCTGGTCCGTAGGCTTCTGTAACGCCTCCCAGAGGGCAGGAGGGAAAAGAGTGTGTGTGCTGGGTGAGTGGAGTCCTTTGTGATTTTCCCTGCCCTTTTCAAACACCGCTTCCTGTAGATGTCCTTGATGGCAGGGAGCGTTGCCCCGGCGATATACTGGGCAGTTTTCACCACCCTCTGCAGCGCCTGCCGGTCGGAGACAGAGCAGTTCCCGTACCAAGCTGTAATACAGTTGGTGAGGATGCTCTCAATGGTGCAGCGGTAGAAGTTCGTGAGGATCTCTGAGGACAGGTGGTTCTTCCTCAGGGTCCTCATGAAGAAGAGGCGCTGATGCGCCTTCTTAATGAGTTTGGAGCAGCTGGTCGTCCAAGTCAGGTCCTCGGAGATGTGGACTCCCAGGAACTTAAAGGTGTCCACACGCTCCACCACTGTCCCCTTAATGTGGATGGGTGGATGTGGGTCAGCGTTCCTCCTGAAGTCCACGATAAGCTCCTTGGTCTTCTCAGTGTTCAGCTGCAGGTTGTTTTTGTCGCACTACTCAGCCAGACGGTCTACCTCCTCCCTGTAAGCGGCCTCGTCATTATCTCTGATGAGGCCGATCACCGTGGTGTCGTCTGCAAACTTGCTGATGGCGTTAGAGCCGTGAACAGGTCTGCAGTCGTAGGTGAAGAGGGAGTAGAGGAAAGGACTCATCACACAGCCTTGTGGCACTCCAGTGTTTATGATGATGGTGGATGAGAAGTGGTTGTCCAGCCGGCCATGTTGAGGTCGACTGGTCAGGAAGTCGAGCAACCAGTTACACATGAGTGGACTGATGCCGAGGTCTGTGAGTTTGGTAATGAGTTGTGATGGGATGACAGTGTTGAATGCTGAACTAAAATCTAAGAACAGCAGTCTGGCGTAAGTGTTCTTACTGTCCAGGTGAGAAAGGACAGAGTGCAGCGCTATAGAGACTGCATCCTCTGTGCTCCTGTTCTGCCTGTATGCAAATTGGTGGGGGTCTAGTGTGGGTGAGAGACAGGATCTGAGGTGTGCTAGGACCAACCGCTCCAAGCACTTGGTAATGATGGGGGTAAGGGCTACCGGGCGGTAGTCATTGAGTTTGGTTGGGTTGGGATTCTTGGGGATTGGGACGATGGAGGTAGACTTGAAGCAAGTCGGTACTACAGCGCGGGCCAGGGACAGGTTGAAGATGTCCGTCAGCACTCCTGCCAGCTCCCCAGAACACGTTCTGAGGACACGTCCAGGTATGCCATCAGGACCCGCAGTCTTGTGGGATTTAATCCTGCTCAGAGCCGCTCCTACATCAGTGGGGAGGAAAGTCAGTGGCTGTTGGCCTGGGGTGGTAGCTGCTTTGGTTGCAGTTGTGGTATTCCCTCTCTCAAAACGAGCATAGAAGTTGTTAAGTTCATTGAGGAAGGAGACATCAGTAGAAGCGGGGGTGGTATTGAGGTTCTTGTAGTCTGTGAGAATCTGAAGGCCTTGCCACATACGTCGGGGGTTGGAGTTAGAAAAATGATCCTCCACCTTCCTTTTGTAGTGGTGTTTGGCCTTCTTGATTCCCTTCTTCAGCTCAGCCCTGGCTGCACTGTAAGTCTGTGCATCCCCTGACCTGAAGGTGATGTTGCGGGCCTTCAGCAGGAGACGAACGTCTCGGTTCATCCAGGGTTTCTGGTTGGGGTACATGGTAATGTGTTTGTAGGTGGTGACACGTTCTATGGTGGTGGAAATATGGTTCAGTACAGATGAGGCATACTGATCCAAGTCTGTATGGTGGAAAATAGTCCAATCTGTATTCCTGAACCGGTCCTGGAGCACAGCGTCTGAGCCCTCTGGCCACACCTTTACTGTCCTCACGGTAGGTTTCACACGTTGGATGAGTGGTTTATGACACTTAAATCCAATTTGCATAATAATTTGGAACACGGTGTATTTAAACACTTTTTATATCAATAGCATTTATGGACTTTAAAACATTCATTTTATAGAACATATTTCCCAATAAGCTCCTTTTTAAACGTTTTTTAAGCTGGTTTATACTTATATTTTTTTTAACTCCTCATTCAATCCATTCCATAAATCTACTCCACACAACGATAAACAAAATCTCTTTTTGGTTGTTCTAATACATAGTTTTTGAAATCTCTTTGTCCTCTTGAATTATAAACCCCCTCTCGGTCACAAAACATGTTTTGTATATTGGGTGAAAGTTGATGATTTCTTACTTTAAACATGAATTGTACCGTTTTAAATGTTACAAGGTCCCAGAATTTCAGTATATTTGATTTAAAAAATAACAGGTTTGTGTGTTTCCAATATCCCCCTTTAAGTAGTATTCGGATTGATTTTTTTTGTATGACGTATAATGGCTGTAAATTTGTTTTGTATGTATTCCCCCAAATTTCCACACAATATGTTAAATGTAGTACAATTTATTATACTAAATAAACAAGATTTGTAGTCCAGCACAAATCTAATCCCCCTCAGAACAGCAACACTTTTGGCTAGTTTAGATTTTACTTGGCAGATCTTTGGTTTCCAGCTAAATTTATCATCTGATATCACCCAAAAATTTGATTTCATGGACTTGTTGTAAATCAACACTGTCGATAGTTATTTTAATTGCATTATTTTATTTTATTTTTTTTTACAATTTCCGAATATCATGAATTTAGTTTTATCTAAATTTAGTAATAATTTATTGTTTTTGAACCAACATGGCAGTTTTTTCATTTCTTTATTGACCACCTCTGAGAGTTGTTGAATGTTTTCTCCAGTACAGAAGATACTTGTATCATCTGCAAATATAATGTATTTTATAAGGTTTGATACTTTAACTATGTCATGTATGTACAAATTGAATAATTTGGGGCCCAACACTGATCCCTAGGGAACCCCACAAGTTATGTTTAGTAAATCTGATTTCTGATTATCAAATTCTACAAATTGTTTCCTTTGTCCAACGTAGCTTCTAAGCCAGTTTGATGCTAACCCTCTAATTCCATATCTTTCCAGTTTTTTTAGTAAGATGTCATGATTGATGGTATCAAAGGCTTTATAGAAATAGAAAAAAAATGAGGGTTCTGTTAACAAAATTAATCATATTGTGTTTTTTAAATTGCGTTTAGCAGTAAAATGAAATATTACCCCTTCTGCACTAAAAAGCACACATTCATATTTGCCCTGAACACCCCTATGGATCTGCATGAAATGGTTCATTGGAAGACAAGACCGACTGTGGCGGTTACTCTGCTGCTGAGGAAAATTGTAAAGTCAGGTTTTCTCTAACAGAGGTTGGTAGACTGTTTGAGATAATCGACCATTTAGCATAGTTAGCTTAGCTACAGATTACTGTTTGCCTCCATTTCTTTTAATGAATGAGGGGGAAAAATCTACCAACATATTCATAACATGCCCTTGGACCTTTTACCACACTTAACAACAGATGAGTCAGTCAGCAGCAGCTCTAACCCCAATACCAGCATAACCTCTCACCCCTTTCCCAGTGATAAAGGTGAGCAACATTGTGTTCAATGACAAGCTAGTTAGCATCATTCCAGAAAGTCTATTTGGCTTTTTCCTGTCTCTCTGCTCTTTTTACAATTGCACAAGAAAAGCAATATTTATTACTGTGGAGGAGATTGATCTTTTCACAGATTATCTGTCTCATAGCAAACTATCACGACATGGCGACAGCTTTAACAGATATGGAGAGAACATATATTTTATTAGTTATATACTGCAGCTTGAACAAAATGCAACTACAGTTGTATAGAGGATGAAGAGGAAGGGAGAGAGGACAGTCCCTTGTGGAGCTCCTGTGTTGCTGACAACACTGTCTGATACATAGTGTCACTGGTGCACAAACTATGGTCTGCCATTTAGATAGTCCACAATTCAGGACACAAGGGGAGATCCAACTGCATTGCCATCAGTTTCTAACCCAGGAGAGATGGATTGATGGTGTTGAATGCACCCGAGAAGTCAAAAAACATAATTTTCACAGTGCTCACCAGCTGGTCCAGGTGAGCGTATACATGGTTAAGCAGGAAGATGATGGTGTCCTCAAGTCCAAGCTTGGGCTGTTAGGCAAACTGCAAGGGGTCCAAGTGTGGTTGGACCAGAGTGTGGAGCTGCTCCAGGACGAGTCTCTCCAGGGACTTTATGATGTAGGAGGTCAGTACCACAGGCCTGTAGTCCTTGGAGTCACAGGGACGCTGCGTCTTTGGTACCAGAATAATGTAGGTTGTTTTCCACATCACAGTAACCCTCTGTTGGCACAGCCTCATGTTGAAGACATGCTGGAGGACTCCACAGAGCAGGACAGCACAAGCTTTGAGTACCCCCGGGCTGACTCCGTCAGGGCCTGCAGCCTTGCAAGGGTGGAGTCTCACCCTTCTCTCCCTGTCTTCTAACATCTTCAGCGGTGACGTTTCCTGTAGAGGTAGCCAGCTGAGGGGTGGGGGAAAGGTCACCGAGTAGAAGAGGTGGGAAGGAGGTGTGAAGGTGAGATGAAGGACTCTGAGGAGTGGGAGGGGAGAGTTGTTGGACAGCAGCAGCATTGATGGGAGTGTGAGCAGAAGGTACAGGGGTCGCAGTATCAAATCTGTTTAAAAACAGGTTGAGTTCATTGGCTCTGTCAACGTTCCCTCAACCGCTCCAAAGCCTGCTGATCTGAACCCAGTGATAGTCCTAATCCCTCTCCAGACCTCTCTGATGTTTTTCTGCTGGAGTTTCCTCTCCATCTTCCTCTTGTAATCCTCTTTAGCTCTTCTGATCTTCACCTTCAAGCACCTCTGAATTACTCTCATCATCCCTGTTGCCATCTCTGAACACCCTCTGCTTCTTATTCAGGATTGTCTTGATCTCCTTTGTTACCCTGGACTTGTTATTTGGGTAACAGTAAACTGTCTCAGTAGGGATGATGGAATCAACACAGAAGCTGATATAATGTGTTATGCACTCAGTGAGCTCATAGATGTCCTCCATATTCGGCTCACAGAGTGCATGCCAGTCAGTGGCCTCAAAACATCCATGGGGGTGTCAGTGTGACCTCCTTTGAACACCTTCTCACTGTCCTAATTGTTGCAGGCTGTCTCTTCACCAGAGGCATATAACATGGGCTGAGGTGCACCAGGTTATGATCCATCCGTCCGAGTGGAGGGAGGGGACAGGAACTGTATGCATCCTTTACGTTAGCATACAGCAGGTCCAGAGTTCTGTCCTCTCAGGTGGGACAGCTCACATACTGGGGGAAGCTGGGCAGGGTTTTGTCCATGGTGACATGATTAAAATCACCCAAGACAACCATGAATGCAGTTGGATGTTCAGTCTGCAAGCGAGCTACAGAGTGGATGACGTTACAGGTCACCATGGGGCTAGCAAAGGGAGGAAAGTAAACAGTCACCACGACAACATGGGAATATTCATGGGGCAGGTAAAACGGACGAAGACCAACCGCCAACAGTTCAACGTCCGGGCAGCAGATTCTGTCCTTTACCGTTATATGAGCAGGATTGCACCAACGGTTGTTGACTAGATCAGCAAGCCCGCCTCCTTTCCGCTTACCGCTCTCGGTGCAATCCCTATCTGCCCGAACAGTCCGGTAGCCCTTGATGGTAACATTGGAATCAGCAATGTCCGGGTGCAGCCATGTCTCCATAAAACACATTAAACTACATTCCCGGTATTCATTCTGGCTCCTGGACAGCGATGTTAATTCATCTATTTTGTTAGTCATTGATCTAACGTTGCCCATGGTGACAGAGGGGAGAAACAGCTTATAACTTCTCTTCTCCAAAAGCCTCTGTTGTTTCTTCCTTTTTGCTCTCCTCCGCTGTTTGTTTAATCCTCTGCAACCCCGATGTGTCCTTTTCCAGATCTCCTCGGGGATCTGCACACACCATTTCTGCCACATGTAGGCCAAAATTACATTATTATAATTTGCCTTGTGGACATAATCTGCAGCTCCTCTTCATAGAAAGGGTTGCTCCAGTGCCAATTCAGTTGGACAAAGTCCAACTAATTGCAAATGGACAGTGTTTGACAAGACAAGGTGGCCCCAGACAAGAAACACTGACATCTAAATAAAAACTAAAATTCAATAGTAAAAATACTGTAACAAACTTAATAAACCAACTGCACTACACAAAAAATCCTTCCAAAAGTAAATCTAGTTGTGGTTTACCAATACTCATTATAGATATGAATGTCATTAATTTAGAACAGAATATACTTTATTGATCCCCAAGCAAAAATTGCTTATTAGTTGATAAGCTACTCCTTCCAATGTATTAAATCCATCAACCTTCTTCCGGGATCGGGTCACGGGGTCAGCAGCCTAAGAAGGGAGGCCCAGATTTCCCTCTCCCCAGCCACTTGTTCCAGCTTCTCCAGGGGAATCCCAAGGCGTTCCCAGGCCAGCCGAGAAACATTGTCCCTCCAGTGTGTCCTGTGTCTTCCCCGGGCCTCCGCCCGGTGGGACGTGCCCGGAACGCCTCACCAGGGAGGCGTCCAGGAGGCATCCTAACCCTAAGATGCCTGAGCCACCTCAACTGGCTTCTCTCTTGTGTGGAGGAGCAGCGGCTCTACCCGGATGATCGAACTTCTCACCCTATCTCTAAGGGATAGCCCAGACACCCTACAAAGAAAACCCATTCCGACCTTGTTCTTTTGGTCATGACCCAAAACTCATGACCATAGATGATCGACAGATAAATCGAAAGCTTCGCTTTTTGACTCAGCTCTCTCTTCACCACGACAGACTGACCTGAAACGAGCCCGACTTACTGCCACCAATGAGGATCAGACACCGGTCATACAGGAACCTAACAGCCCATATCAAAGGGCCTGATACTCCATATTCCCAGAGAGCAATGTGTTAAATATTAATCCAAATATAACCATAAGAGATAGAGTTTATAAATAAATATACCTAAGAGTGATGTAAGTAACTCAATATGCCTGAATATACATAAATAAATAATCAATAAATAAATTATCTTACACATGCCAATATGTTAATCTATAAATAATCTTTAAATGAGTGCAGAAAAAAATGTGATTTACATTACAGGCAGAAATGATTTTCTGTACAGTTCTGTGTTGCACTTTGTACCTTTACTTTACCAGGCTTCATTAACTAGTTCCTTTCTCAAGGTGAATTGCTAAAACCTGTAAAAAACAAACACAGATATCCTGCTTCAAAGACACCCACAAAATTCTGACCAATCACAAAATAGTTTTGCATGCAGAGGTGGGTGAAAAGTTTGCCAGGGTGGTGAATGGCATCAGGCTAAGAACAAAATTACACAATTTCATAATACAACGGCGACAATTGGAACCAATTTCTGCACTTCAGTCCAACCATGCAGGTCACTTTACTTACACTGGGATGTACTTAAAGGGATCCATGATTATTTGTAACAACATGATTAGTTGTAGTAACAATTATAGTATAGTAACAAATATTTATTTCTCAAATAAATATTTATTTGAGAAATATTTATTTTAGAAACAGAAAAACAATACAGTAAAAATTCTGTAGGTTTTGTGGTTTTTATAAATTTTAATAAAATACTGTCACTCAATATCACAACTGCAAAGTATTGTGAGTAAATGATGTATGCTAGGCCCAACTGTGCTAACTCCATCCAACCAAAAGTGCAATGAGTAACGCCATTAAGCCTTTTCAATTTGAACCGGAGTGCACTGAAATTGATGGGAATGTAGAAATCACAAGAGGTGATGAAGATGAGAAGCACCAGGAAGAGGACAGAGATGGCTGTAGGAGCTGATGTTTTGATGCTGCTTCCACCTTCAGCTTCATGAATGAAACACTGAGGGACATGTACCTCTGATTGGACTGTGTGATCCCATAAGTAGTTGATGCTCTCTGTGTCAGGTTTGGTTTTCGATCTGGTAATTCCTGTTTGGGTCTGGTCTTAGGTCTGGACTCGAGGCTGTGGTTTTACATCTGGTACCGGTGCCAGCAGCAATTGCTCTGATAGTATTCAAAAGAGTTTCCAGTGCTGCCTGTCTCTGATGTTTCTCCCAGTGTCTTTCACTCGCTAGCCAGCGGTGGGGTTTAGGTACATTGTGGATAAAAACTATCGGCATGGCATTTGGCTTTAGATTGCAGGATAACGACCACCTGTTAAGATCCTTCATCAGTTTTGCTCCTACAAATGACTCAAAGTCTTCTGGACATAAATGTTGAGAGTCAGAAGATGTGTTCGGCTCTTTCCCACAGCGCTCTTCTTTTTTTCATGTGGAAACCGATGAAGACTTGCCTCACAATTTCTTTTAATTACAACCAATAGCGACACAGTGTGACATTATCTAAATTTACACGAGTCAAACGCAATATGATAAAAAACAACTCCTGTAAAATTAGCTTTCCTGTGTTTACTCTGTAGATTCCAGTACAGAACGGACCTGACCGCATCATCAACCCAGCATGCATTGCACGGGTGAAAATATAATGAAAGACATACATGTTTTGAGGTAATTAATAGTTTTTACATATCACAAACTGAATTTTTTTTTATTTAATAGGAAAATTACAACATATTTAGGCCAACATGTTCAAATAAATCAAATTGAAGGAATAATGTTTCCTTTAACAATTACATTCTGTCCTTACATAGGCCCTTTAAGGTGAATGTCTGCCGCTCTTCCTGTTGAGCATATGATACACATTCTATCGAGAAGAATTACCTTGGCACTGAATTTGTTTGAACCATACACCGACCTAGTCCTTCTCACTAACTGTATTTCCATTGACCATCTAACTGCTCACACTAGCATTCGGAAAATAAATTTGCTTAATGGAAACTAACACTAGGATGAGTAAAGTCTCCAACTACAATTTCCCCAAAACGCTGCATACGTAACCACTTCAAGGACAAGAGGCTAGTCACTCCAATGCCTGAATGAGACACCAATGACTTGTTATTTGAACAAGCTTATTCACATGTGATTTTAATTGCATTTGTTATTTCATGGAGACACCATAATTGCAAAATTGTGTTCTTTAGACATTGGCAGAAGGTCGACAATATTTTTCAAACATTTGCAATGGAAACATAATAAAGAGGCAGCAGCCAATCACTAGTTAGTCTCACTCTAAGAAAAAAATACTGGAATTGTGTGATAATTCCACCCTGGAAAGGACTTGTCCAAACTGATCATGTAAAGGCCCTCATATCCAGTTGTTGAAAACGTCTACCCACAACGGTTCTTTTTCTGATTGGTTCACTTTGCCTGACTTCAGAAATACAAATATCGGGGAAAAAAAAATGTTGTTTGTTTTTTTGTTGTTTTTTTAGCAACTTAAAGATTTTACTTTTGGAGTGATAATTTTTGTAGAGTTGATTCTGGTTTTCGTGTTTGTTTTTTGTTATTTATTCATTGTACTTTTAGAGGCACAAACAAATCCATAAAAGCTGTCATTTCATTAAAGAAAAGCCCAAAGAAAATACTGACGCTCTTGGTGTTAGTTTGTCATGACATTAAATCCAACAAAAAATGTACCATTGCAACGTTGTTCCAAACAGGTTCCACGTCACCTAAAGAGCAAGAGGAGAACAGTGGCAGGAATAAAGAATAGATGAACTACCTGAGACTCGGCTGCATAACTTCTTCTGCACATCTCCCTCATCCCGGCCGAGCAAAGAGATGATGTCGTCCTCCAGTTCCTCCACCAGCGTCTCACACTGCCAAGAAAAACAGACACAGTGGGGAGATATGTCTAAGTCTGGGGGAGACACTGGGCTGAGTTAGCTCAGCCATGCAAACACACACACAGTTTAACATGTCTTTATGTACAATGAAGAGTATGACAGCGCAGGGTGGCGGCCATGTTCCCCATCTGTTTGCCAATCTGTTCAGCAGTTTTAGCATTTGGTAAAGAAGTGGTCAGCTACCAGGACCATGTGAACACAGTTCTGGATCTGGCTCAACGTTTTTTCTAGGTTACAACAGAATCCTTTAGGCTAATCGAAACAGATGGTTGCCATGGTAAATAGAAGGCATGATGACCTAATTTTCTCAGTTTTTCTGTGTTTGATGCCAACGTTAATAAAAATAATTAAATTTAGAAATGTTAAAAACTCCAATCCTAATAATCTTTGCACCACTTTGTTAACGCCTCAACTCTAAAACATTTGCATGTTATCCAATGGGTCAGGAGACTGTTGAGCTCATTGAAATTATTTATTTTACACACTGATGTTGTCAGACAGCTCCATTCTCTAAAGATGCAACTTTTATGGAGATTAAAAATAAGAATATGCTTTTGGATACTTTCAACTGGAAATATATCATTAAAACCACAAAGATATGAAACATGAACAACAGACCAGATTCTTGCTAAAAATGGAGAAATATTTGGATGACAGTAGGGAACAGTAAGGGAACAGTAAGGGACAGCAGGGGACGTAGGGGACGGTACCTACATCCCCTGTCCCCTATCTTAAATTTATGTACATTTACAGCAAATTTGACTGCAAACATCAATCAAAATGTTCTAGACAAAAGTATAGAAGGTGATTTTCTAATATTAAGCATCAGCTTAAAACTTTGTATAACTTCTAAAAGAACCATCAACACCTTCAAGTTTAATTGAGACATGTTGCAGCTGTTTAAATAATTTAGTCAACACATGAAACAGAATTTGGTCAGCAGTGAGTCCATTCTATGCAAATAGAATAATCATGTACTGTATGTCACAACTATAGTGTGTTCAACAGTTCAGCAATGCTGTTGTGAACTTACAGCAAATCTCAGGTTATTGGATGCCTCCGGACCATCAAACTTGAAGTTTTCAAAGTCTGGGAAGTCTTCTGAGGATCCACTGACTCTTGGAGCGAATCTCCTGTACTGCTTGTGGTGGGTGTTCGGGTCAATGTAGAGGGCATAGTCACTCATGCTGTCACACACCCCGTCCAGGAGCTCACTGAGGTGCGTTTCTGAGCGAACGAACGGGACCTAGCAACAAAATTAACAAATAAAAATGGAGGATTACACTGAGAACTCATGAGCTGGCTGACATCAGGGTGCAGTGTTGTAGCCAGGCCTGACCTTGTTCAGTAAAATTTACGTTCCTATTAGGTCAATGATGTGCAAACTGTTGAACTGATAATGACTCTGTGCAATCTGCTGGGTTTCATTCATTTTGAACAAATTTGAACAATAAACTGAACTTAATGCACTTGTTGATACCTAGGATAAATTTGAATGTATGTTACTGAACTGAAATGACTTTTTTGTAAGTTACCATGAAATAACATGTTGTGAATTGGTGCTATATAAACTCAATCGATTTTACAATGCAATAACCACACTCAACCTACAAATATTTTTATTAAAAAAACCCACAAAACTATTTCCCTTTCTTTTAGCTCTAATGGCCTTTATTTACCAATAAGTGGACAGAAGGGAGGACAGAGAAGAGACAGAAAAAAGCCACCGACTGGAAAACAAACCCAGGACAACTGCATCCAAGACTGATTTTAATTTTTTTGTATACAACTTTTTTTATTCTTCTTCTACACCATGTTCAATAAAGTCAAAATCAACTCAACTCAACCCAGCACCCCGCAGTCTGAGATTTTGCAATGACAGATGCAGTTTGAAATTTTTACTGGTTCTAGATCTTACTTAAATGTATGAAAGATATGACCCAAATTGAAAATATACTGGGGAGACAAAATAACTATACTTCTAAACATGGTGTTTGGATGGACTCAAGCTACACTACAAAGTGTTGGCTTATGTTGAAGAACAAAAGCAGCCATATTGACGGTTGTCGTTAGGGTCTGAGTTGACCCAGAGTCAGCAGTGTGACACCACAGGGCTTTGGGAGGGTCATCGGTGTGACCCTTTGCTTCCGCTCTGTTTTATTAGTTGCATGGTAACAAACGTCACCCGGCAACTCTGACTTTTAACCTGCCTTCCCACCTCTCCACCACCTTCCCCTTCCTCTGCTGCTCTCGTGGAACAAAAAGGCAAGGCAGTGGTGTCTAGACAGGTCAATATAGGTGAGGTGGTCCAATCTAAGCATCCCCGGAAGTATACAGGGTGAAAGGGTGATGCCCAGGAGGTGAGGGGGCAAGAACGGGGCATAGAAAATGGAGAGGAAAAGGGGGTGAGTCAGTGCTCTTTACCCCTACAACCAGGTTAAAAAACATAAAGTGGGGGTAAGGGGAGAAGATGGAGGCAGTAGAGCTCATCAGTAGCCAAGTGCAGCGTAAACAGCTCATTTCCTTAGTCCCCACATTGCTTCTGTTGTGTCTTTTCACCCCCTTTCCATCCTCTGGTGATTAAAGGAGGAAGGTTGTGGAGGTGGGAGTGAAGTAGAGTGAAATGGGGGGGCATGGTTGGAAGGAGTTAAAATGAGAACAGTCTCTGCATTCTGTAACAATATTCATAAATAACTAATGCGAGTTATTTTGTTCCTTTTCTGAATATTACATTTATACTTGGGGGCTTCAACTTCAGGCCTCCAGGGCCGCTGTCCTGCATGTTTTAGTCATGTCCCTGGTTCAACTCACCTGAATTAAATAGCTGGATCACCTCCTCAATTAGCAGTCAACTTCTCCAGAGTCCAGCTGATGGCCTCATTATTTGACTCAGGTGTGTTGACGCAGAGGCCTGAAGTTGAAGACCCCTGATTTAGACCATAATCACTGATGTCTTCACTGACTTTCATCTGACTCCAGATAACACCATCTAATCATTCAGCAATAAGTGACTGCAAAGATCAGCAGAGACGGGGATGAAGGAAGTCCAGCTCATGTCTAAGATGAAACAGGCTGCAGACCAGGAGCAGTCTACCAGGAATGCTAAGTTGTTTCTCTAGCATTACTACATTTAGCAGCATATACATGTGGAAGATTGACAGCGGTAAGCCGCTCCTCCTGGCTCTGATTGGTTGTCTTTGGTCAGTCGTGGTACATTTCTACAGATGGCAATAGTAGCACTGGGAGGAGGTGGAGAAGCTCAGTCTTTTCACTGATTGTCTGATGACATGGTGACAATTTGAACAAATATGTACAAAACACATTTTTGTAAAAGGTGCATACTGTAGCTTTAAACATCCCCTTAAATTGCAGAATAACACTGTTGTCCTCATGCCCACCATATGTGAGTGTATATGTGATTTTAGTTGTTTTAAGAGGAAATATACCTGCTGGGTTTCAAATGTCTTTTTTTTTTTAATACATTATACAGAAAGTTGCAAAAGATGCTTTCTTTGTGTTTTGTTTATTTAGGCTACCTGGACCGTTGAGTATTGTTTAAATCTATATTAAATACGGCTCATGTGGATATGAGCCATATTTACAAATTATGTAAAAGAAAACAAAAAGAAAACTGGAGAATCTCTTTTCTATGAGACTTTACAACTGTGTTGTTATTGTATGTTTAGGATGGTGTACTTCTCCCTTGACAGCAGGAATATAAAACGATCAATATGCATTTTCTTTGATCACAACCTGACTTTTAGGAGCTAGTTAATTTTTTTTTAAAAACAGTTCAACATTGTCATGTTTTAAAACGTAGTCCTTGATAAAATTTCACCTTGTTGAATGTGAAATGTTTTCCTTTCATATTCCTGCTTACACAGCACCCAGGTGGAGGTTGTGTTAGATTCTAACCAGCCCCTCGGCTGGGCCCAAGAATCTTTGCATTCAAGAATTCCATATTACCTCATATGTTGATTATTACTATATTTGGTGATGGCCTACTTCTTGCTCTTCAGTATTTCTAAAATCTATACAGCTGCATTACTAATGTAACATAATAGGCAACACAGTCGCTGTCCAATAAAACAGCTTCACATCTCTTATCATTTAACACAGATAAACATTAAATTATTTTAGTAATTTTTTTTCTGCCGTGGCACATGACATTTCTTATTGCACATTTGGTTTTTGAAATGTCAACAATTCCACAAGCTCATCCAAGCTAAGCGACACAAAGACAAAAGAGGACCCTTCTTCCTACACTGGACAATAGAGGCATGTATGTCCATCTCAACCCATGGGCTTAGGTCTCAGTCATTATCAAGCCATGTTACAAAATGGATTGGAATTAAAGCCCTTCCTCAGCAGCCAGAGCCCAGTGAAAGGGAGCCGTCAGTCACAGCGTTGTTTGAAGAATGGGGCAGGGCGTGACCGGTTTGGCCAGAGAATAGGCTTCTCAGGGATGCCATCCTCCATTCAATTCCCATTGGACAGGGAGCCATTACTGAGCCACTGTGGGCAGGAACCTTTCAGTTTCATTGTCCTTACTGCTCTTATGGGCCAATGAAGACCCATAAATTAATAATAATAATAATAATAATAATAATAATAATAATAATAATAATGTCATGAAAGCTAGTCTGGAGATGAAGAATAAAGAGGTAGATTTTCAGCATATTCAAATTTAATACTTAAGTTATCTTTTGTCAAAAATAAAATTTGTGAGCTTTAAGTGCAACCAAAAAAAGCAAGAACAGAAGAAATCTTTAAGGGGGCAAAGACTTTCACAGCACTATGTATTATAGAAGAGCATTAAATCGTGGCCTAGCGTACCGCAGTGATAGCAGTCAGAGGATGAGAAACAGATGAGCATCTGGTTTTAATTAGACTGGTGGAAAATTACTTCATAAAATATTGGCAATGGGCATACAAAGTGGCCTGCAAAATTATTCATACTCCTTGAACTTTTCCATATTTTGTCACATTACAACCACAAACATGAATATATTTCTTTGGAATTTTATGTGAGAGACCAACAAAAAGTGGCCTACAATTGTGAAATGGCAAGAAAATTATATTTGACTCAAAACATTTTTTACAAATAAAAACTGAAAAGTGTGGTGTGCAAAGGTATTTACCCCCCTTTTCTCTGAATGCAACCAGTTTCCTTCAGAAGTTTCCTGATGTCTGCTAATGACTGAACAGAGTCCACCTGTGTGTAATCTAATCTCAGTAGAAATCCAGCTGCTCTGTGACGCCTCAGAGGTTCAGAGAATATTGGGGAGCAAACAGGATCACAAAGTCCAAGGAACACAGCAGACAGGTGAGGGAGAAAGCTGTGGAGAAGTTTAAAGCAGACTTAGGCTGTAAAAAGATTTCCTAGGTTGAACAAGGAGAGCTCTGATCAGAGATGCAGCCAAGAGGCCCATGGTGATTCTGGACCAAAGGCAGAGATCCACAGCTCAGAGGAGGAATCTGTCCACAGGACAACTATTAGTCATGAATGATTTCCAACATCACAATCGGATCAGGACACTCTTACTTTATATCAGGCCAAAATTTGGAAAACCTAGCAAGAAAGCTGATTGGACAGCTGGTCATTTCAAAATAGCACACAAAAGTTAAAATACAAAATAAGTTACGTTATTAGCCTGCGTTTGAAGAGACATAACAAATAGCGACACTGCATGTCAAATTCCAGCTCTCTAGGCCCTAATATTATGTGTCACTGCCTCAGCCTGCCATTGTGCATTTTCTCATTCTCAATGCATGACTTCCCACTAGTAACTATGAGATCAACTCACTGCTCCATCTAAGTTCAATGTCTTTGGATGCCTTAAATGTGCCATTGTTACGGAAGGCAAGTTTTACTTTTGTGCCACAGAGCGGCTCCATGCCCCCAGGAAGTCCTACTGTGAGGAGGCCAAAGAGCAGACTTAAAACCTGAAAATCCTCCACATTGAAGGCATCTACACTGTGACATCCCATCCTCTCCAATTCACTCTAGGTCAAAAGCTGCTGAAAAGAAGGGAGAGCAGAGGGCATGGGATCAAGGTTTGACTGTTTCTGTGGCTAAGAGACATTTGAATGGTCAAACAATGCAACAGGTGGAGGGTAGTGCCATCTCTGAGCTGAGGAGGAGCTCATCTTTGACATCATCAGCTGAAGGCTAAGGAAAAACTTATCTGGACCCTAGCCCTAATCAACTTCTTCCAAACTGCTAAAGGAGTTACCAGAGATTCCGATAACTTTTCAAAAAAGTTTGGTATAAACTATTGCTATAGAATAGTAAAGCTTCACCAAAACATGAGAATTGTTTACTCTTGTCAACATTCAAAGAGTAAAAGGGAGAAATCTGAAATGGTAAAGATATCTTCTAAGTTTTGACCGTCTCTTCAAAGTGACCAAATCTGCAGTTTGAGGATAAGATAAGATGAGATAAGATATGATAAAATACGATAAGACTTTATTGATCCCCTAAGGGGGGGAATTTTGTTTATCCCAGCATAGTACACAATTTAAATTAAAGTAAATAAATAAATAAAGCAATAAGAATAAACATATAACAATAATAAATAACAATGAGCAGTGATAGTCTTAAGAACACACACATATCGCTCAGTATAATACTAAATATATATTCAACATTTAAAACACACAGCTCTAGAGACTATGTATTATAAAGTCTGATGGCTTCTGGAAGAAAGGACTTGCTGTGGCATTCTTTAGCACATCTGGACTGCAGTAATCTTTGGCTATGTCTGCTTCTTAGACTGTTCACCATGCTGTAGAGGAGATGAGATAGTTGATAATTCTTCAGCATTCGGTCTCTTGTCATCTTTTCCAGTGGAGCCAGCTTGATCCCTACAACTGACTCAACCTTTTTTGTCAGTTTGTTGAGTTATTTTGAGTCTTTCACCTTCATTGCAGCTTCCCAACACAGCACTGCATTGAAGATAGAACTAGCCACTGATGACTGATAGAACATGAACAGCATCTTACTGCAGATGTTAAAAGACCTGAGCTTCATGAGATGAGAGATGTGTCACTATTTGAGAGCAACAGTTATAAAAGTAGCTTAATATTAAAAATAAATCCCAAAATATTTTAGAAACATCTTTTACACCAGGGGCATACAACAACTAGAATCTTAGATTCAAGCGGGAAAACAATCCAAAGTTGTAGGGGAAAAATACAAAAATGTTTTGTCCTATGGCTAGGCTAAATAGCAGTGAGTCAACCACAGTTGTGGTGAGCATAAAGTTTAAATGATCACAAAATGCTTTCATCAACAGCTATTACAGTACAGAATCTCTCATTAACTTCTCTCTAAAAAGATACTATATTCATTCCACAATGCTTGGCTTCAGCTGTGTCTCATATTTTCTGTGTCTGGGTCAAATGAAGGAGAGAATATTTAACTGCAGTTACTACCTAATTTCTAGACATATTTTAACATTCTTTCCATTTGCAACATGGAAATGATGGATTATAGCTTGAAGTGACCTTTTCAACTCAGGGTTTCCCCCAGAAAACTTGCTAAGCCCGGTGGTCGGGGCGCCGAGGCGGTCCACCAGCGATCCACCATGTTTTTGCATTAAAAGATGTTAAGTTGACAGGAGATGTAAGAATATTACTGGGTAATTATATGTTACAGGAAAACAGCGCCAGTGAAACGCTATTTAAGCCCACAACTAGTCTTTAAAACAATAAATTAAAAAATACAATTAAAATGAATATCAATTATTTGCACTTCTTTTTAATCCAAATTAAGTCAGCAGCTTCATAAGGCCCCCAGGACTTCAGGGGACCATAAATGCTAATATTTTAACACAAACCATACATAAATGTAACATTTGTTTGAGATTATCAATGCTGCTAAATATGATTTAATGGTTTCAGCATACATAAATTAAAAGATTTTAAATTGTTTAACATTTATATGTAAGATTTTAAGGAGCTGGCAAGTTTACTTTGTAAACAATATTCATAGTTAAACTGTTTTGTTACCATAGCAACAATCTGATGCTATGAGTTTAATCTCTGTTTGTTCACAAATACAAATTAATGAACTGCAATTATAACTTGCTGCTTTTTAGGTTGGCCAATTAAACTAGTCTCCCTCCCCCAGATTAAATGTAACACAGAAGCTGTTAGAGGTGCTGATGTTTTTAGCAGTAAGAGGGGCCCCCCAAGTCAGATTCTGCTCCAGGCCTCATACAGCCTTGGACCGGCCCTTCATGAGGAGTTAAATCCGCTGCACAAACAGGATATTTAATTCAATGCTGCTAATGTGGCTTTAGTAGCTCTTCCATTTCGTGTCTGCTGAGTTTTAAACAAGGGGACACAGAAACTATTTTGTTTGGTAGAGTTTATGGAACGCGTTTCTCAAATCTCCGCGCAGCCTCGCACATTAACTCTGGCTACATGGACAAAGCATTTAATATGGTTTGTTGCACCGTGTAAACTGAAAAATAATACCAATAATAATAATAAAATAATATAAAACCAGCGCGAAAGCTCCTCAGCGGGCTGAACCTGCAGGATGAGGTTAGCGCTGATTCGTTAACCACTAACGCACCTGCCAACCAGGACCACATACACCTCATCAGCGCACACAGAGCCGGGCGCTGAGCAGCGTGTTGAGCTGTAAAGTCCGCATATAATTCTTTGTTCACAAAAATAAATCATACTAACTGCTCCTCAACCCACATCTCTGAAAGTGTGACTTAACCAGAGCTAACGCAGTGGGGTTTAAACTCTTACCTTGATCAAACACTCTGGAAAGAAACAGAATTCCTCACAGGGGATTGATGTAAATATCCATACAGGTCAGCCTGTGTCCAGTTTGAGTGAAAGGAGGCGCGTGCAATCCGCGCTGAAGTAAACTTAAGACATCCAGCTGCTGCAGTGTGCGAGGCAACGAGCAGAGGCGCCGGTTTAAAATAAAAAAAAAAAGGTTTTGTTTTTTAAAAATTATTATTTTATTATTATTTTCCTAAAAACATAAACAAGAAAGGCTTAGCCTGGCGGTGGGGCTAGTAAAGCATGACGGGCTGCCAGGCCTATAATACACTGGGGGAAACCCTGCAACTAACCCTAACCCTAACCCTAACCCTACCCTTAAAGATGCAGCTTTAGTGACAGATGGTGCAACTCATAATATTTCTAGAGCAATCTAAATTAAGTCATCCTGCATCCTAGATTTTCTATTAATTAAGATGCATAGTGTTTTATGTGGTCACATAACAGTCATTATTCCAGTCGATGAAGGTGGAATGTCTTGTAATTTAAAGGAACACTTTGGATTGTTGGTACTATTTTGCCCAAAGTTTTGGAGCACCAGTCGCCAACATATAAAAAGGCATGAAATTCCATTTTTACTTTTTATACAACAACTTTAGCTCTTTGGTGGAGGTTTTCACAAAGTTTTGAAATGCATTAATGACATTTTTAACCAGTGCATTTATGAGGTTCAACACTGATGTTGAGCAAGATGGACTGACTTCCAGTCTCTGCTCTAAATCATTAGGCGAAATGATACAAAAATTATCCCCCACGCAAAACGATTTTAATAGAATCGCAAGTGTGTGTGAGATAGGACAAACAATCATATGTCATAGAGAAATGAAACTCAATATGTAGGAAGAACACCCCCAAACAAGAAAAATAAGTCTTTTATAGGTATGCCACAAAACGTACATGGAGGCGGCCGTTTTGGGTCGAAGGGCAAACTTTGGCCATTTTTGATGTTTACACACCTCAAACTTTAACAAACTACTCCTAGGGTTTTTGAAGTATTGCGTTCATTTTTGATCAGTATGCAGTTAATGGATGCAAGACTGAAAGTGACGTTTTGAGCATTTTGTAGCAAACTTAGCACACTTGTCAAAGCAAACAAAAGGCTCCAACTTTCACACACAATGACCAACTTGGTATGAGATATGTCATCATATTCTGCATCCTACAAGCCCCGCCCCCTCAGAAGAGGAAGTCACTTTTTTTTCTTGGAAAACTCAGTCTCTAGCCTCTTGGGCTAATCAAGATTGTCTTTTGTCAGAAAACAGAAAACAAGTTGGATTGATTTGCTTTAAAGCACAAAGAGTTTTTTTGGTGGTCATTGCCATAGCAACGTGGCAAAGTCAGAGGTCATGCCGTTGCCATACATTTAGCTCTAAATTCCACATATTTCAGCCAAGCTTCCTATAGGAAGTCGGCCATTTTGGATCAAAGCCATTTTGTCTCTGTTACATATGTTGTATCTGAGCAAACTCCTCCTACAGCTTTTGAGATACAGGTTTCACAATCACTCAGCACTGTCTTGAAGCATTCAAGATCAAAGGTTATCAAAATTGTTTTCCTACATCAAACATGCAAGCATGTTTTGTTAGAAACCATTTTAAATTCCACCTTTCTTTCTCTGGACACCTTTATGTCACCAGCCCTGAACCCCAAGACCTTGAGGTTTGTAACACATGGACTCAGAGCAAATGTTTGCCAGACACGTCCGCAAAAAAGGTGCATTTTTACGACTGTAGATTTGATGACTTGCACAGGAAACTGCATGACACTAAACTGTGTTCACATCAATCTATTTTTTATGCAACAGACAGTCAGCTCAATCAGTCACTAGGACGCATAGTGTGATTACCACTCTCTGTGCAGGTTTGACAGGTGTGCAGTGGTGGCCTTGGTAGAGAAGTAACGGAGTTAGGCGCCCAACTAGCACATCAAACCTGTCCTGATACATTTTTCAGCCATGTCACCCAGCCTTAATTCAAATAATATATAACTCTTTTTAAAAGGTATAACTAGCCAAGAATTAATAAAACATCTTCTTGAGTTCTCAGTCACCCAAATAAAATGTACTTTCAGAAATACTTTTTCTTTTTGAAATTCGGTGTATAAATGGCAGTCTTGATCTCAATACTTCAGGATCCTAAACACTGCCACGTTTAGAAGCTCTCAAGAACATCAATTGCAGGATAAAATATCATTTTAGCCTCATGTCCAGTCATAATCAGGACCTTCAGCAAAGCCTTGACAGCAGTGAAATGTGTTAAAAGTGTATGAAAAGTCAGATAACTGTTACAACAAAGAGGTTTAAATGTACAGTATTCAACAAACGCTCTACCTTTTTGTCTGTCATGGTCCCATCAGGGTTGAGTCTAAAGCTCCCTACATTAATGGTCATCTTTGGGTCCACCTGACTGATTGAGTAGTTCAGCTCATCCACAATCGCCTTACAAGCTGGGGGGGTGGGGGATGGGGGTGGGAGAGAGAACAAGAAGACAGAATTATAGTTTTAGCTAATGGCAATTAACATGAAAAAAAGAATCTCTCTTATTCGGACCAATATCGTGTTTTAAATTTCTACGAATATTTTATGCAGAGCTAGGTCATGCTTTTTTTGATTAATTATAAAAGACTGCTGGTGAGAGAATCTGCCATTCAATCCAGGTGTGTTGGAGAATAACACCTGGAAACAGGGCTGCCCAGGTGAAGTCCTTGAGAGTTACCTTTCTGGAACTTTTAGATGCATCACAATGCACATCAATCAAAGAAAGCAATTCTCTCACCAGCAGTCATTCGACTCATATGTTGCAGAGGCCTGCCTCAGACATTCAGTTAATTCAGGTGCATTGGGGTTAGGAATCCATCTACAGGTGGCAGGATGTTCCCCATCAAGGACTGGACTTGGGCAGCCTTGATCTAAAAGTTCCAGGAAGGAAAACAGCTTTTTAAGACTGGGCATCACTGTTGTAGAAGATCTACTGTATATACAACAGTGATGCAGTGACCTGCACTGGAGTCCAGGCCTCCAGTGCAGGTATCCTGCATCTTTTAGATGTGTCCTTGGCCCAACACACCTAAATCAAGTGACTGAATCACCACATCAGTATTAGCTCTGCTAATATACTGATTATTTGACTGAGATGTATTGTATCAGAAACGCATCTAAATTTGCAGGACACTAGTCCCCAAGGTATGGAGTTGCAGACCCCTGATCTACATCTTTCTACAAACAATAAAAAGATCTAAACGTCCTCAAGAAGTACAGACTGTTTTGTCACATTTTGTAGACAGCTTCACTGTTGGATCTCCAGTTTGGTTTGTTGTCCAGGTGAACACTGGAGTATTTACAGTTATTGTTCAAGTATGCGGTGCGATGGATGGACTATTACAGCTTTTGTGGCGTCGGAATCGCGTCGTCACGGTTTTGGAGTGAACGATAGGAATGAACGAGAGAGAAAAAGAAAGACAGAATGATTCCTCAGATAATTGTAAAAATATTCTATAGAGTACTCGATTGCTAAAATATTCTTTTACAACAGCCCTAGTAAGTCTTCCACAGTGATTGAAACTTTTCTGGGGTGGGAAAAGATGGAAGATGTGATTTAGAATCCCACATAGCTGGTTTGTACAGGCCTTTAGAACTGGCTGACATAATGTGGAACTGTACTGTGGCTTTGTTCCTGTTCCCTGAGCTGCCTCTTCCTCTGACCTCTAGAGACAGGAAAGTGGGTTGGGGAGAAAATAGGAGCACCAACATCACATGATTTTGTTAAATAATGTGATAAAGCCAAAGGAGCATCCGTGACAAAGGTAAATGAAATATTTCAGGTGTGACAGAAAAGGTTGGTGGGCAAGGGATGGTGGGAGATCTGTTTGGGGATCTGGGACAGGAGAGGAGAACACAGAGTCTGTTTCAAAACTTGACCTGTTAAAGAGTGTTCAGTTCATTGGCTTTATTGATCTGGTCACATTTCTGCTTGAAACCTATGACCACCAGTGATGGCATAGTTACTTTGAATAAGTAACTTTAATCAGATTACTGATTACTCCTTGAAAAAGTAGCTTAGTTAGATTACTGACTACTTGATTTGGAGAGTAACTAAGTTACATTAAAAGTAACATTTTTAGTTACTTTCAGCAGCTGCTAACAACAACGCTCCACCTCTTGTGAAAATTACATTGATTTTTGCCAATACTTAATTACAAGTTATTTTATAATAGTAACATCAACAATATATTTCCACTTATATGGTTGAACTGAAGGGGAGATTGTTTAATGGTTACAACAGTACAAAAAAAACTTTAGTAATTTGTTCGTGTTTTTGTGTTTCTATTGTCTGGAAAACTATAAATAGGATTTTATAGTCCATCATCCAGGTTCTGCATTAGGCCCTGCTTGCTGTCAGAGCACAGCGCTCCTCCTGCCACTCCACAACTCGGATGTCCCGCTGCACAGATTTGTGACATTTATCTTAACATTAATTATTATAATGCCGTTTAGTTGCACAACTCTACAGACATCTTCATTCGTGGCTGTTTTCACGTTTATTGCGCAGTTTTTTGTAGCGCAACGTGAAGCTCGACGTCTGTCAGGTAAAATATTAACTTGACATTAACAAAGACACAACGGGACGGATCATCTGGGAAATGATGGACATGGAGAGCATGGAGAGCTAAAACTAACTGGATGTCAGACACATTCTGGGGTTTATGTCTGTTTATTTCCAAGCCCAAAAAGCGCAACCCGCGACTCATTAAATCTGCAAGCGACTTTAGAAAAACACAAGCCCAAAGCTGCTTATAATAATCAGACTTGGCGAGCAAAACTCAAAATAGTTTCTATTTTTCCAGCAACAAAATGCGCATCTCCCTCTTCCCTCCATTGTTTATGTTTCTGTCGCTGATGATACTGTTGCATAGAAACAGCGGTCGCTCCCGAAGACGTGTAGAGGAAATAAAATTAAATTACAAAAGAGAATAGTAACGCACAGTGAGTTCGATAAGTAACTGTAGTCTGACTACTGGATTTGAAATAGCAACACGTTAGATTACTTGTTGCTGAAAAAAGTGGTCTGACATCACAAGGGGCGCTGCCAGGAATCTTGGGTCCCTCCTGCGCAGCTGCTGTTACAATTTTTTGAGTCTCTTTGACCCATAAAAAGCATCACAATTTTAAAGGCTTGCAACTGCCTTGCTTTCTTTGTTTCAATACTGATAACTAGCACAATATTTACTGCTCATGACTTTAACATCCAACAATCCGCATACAGTATGCAAGTAGGTTGCTTACATTTTTTCTATTAGTTTTAGCTTACTGAAATGTCTCTCTCCATGAGCAACAATCAAAAGCAACATGGAAAATACACATAAAGCAATCCAGACTTCTCAAAAAATGCTATGTAGTTGCATTTTATTCAAGCTGCAGTATATAACTAATAAAAAAATATGTTTTCTCCATATTTGTTAAAGCTATCACCGTGACAGTTTGTTATGAGGCAGATAATCTGAGAAAACAATCAATCTCCTCCACCTCGTCCCTGAATCACTATTACTGGCTAACGTATTGCAACATTCCAGCCAAAACAACCAATCAGAACCAGGAGGAGGTTCTTAGTGCTGTCAATCAACCTCATTCACTCACTGCTAAATGTGCTAATGGTGGAGAAACAACATTTCTTTACAGGAAACCATTTATCTGCCGTCACTGGTAGCTATGCTAACTAGATTGAGCACTTACAACAGGCTATGCTAGCTGCAGCATAGCACAGAGTGAGGGGGAGGAAGGATGAGCAGCCACATGAGATTGTGATTGACAGCACTAAAACTCTCCTGCCACTGACTGGTTGTTTCTAGCACTTTGAGAAAGCAGAGGAAATAGATTTTTAACAGATTATCTCTCATTCCATAATGTCACAACATAATGACAGTTTTAACAAATATGTGAAAAAATATATATATATTTTTTTAATAAAAGTTATACTACAGTTTTAATTTCACTTAGGAGAGGCTGGTCAGGAGGGACGTGAGTTAGAGCTGCTGCTGACTGACTCATCTGTTAAGTGGTAAAAGGTACAGGGACACGTTAAATATATGAATATCTTGGAATTTTTTTCCTTAATTCTTTAAATGCTAGTGAAATGGAGGCAAACAGTCTGTAGCTAAGCTAACTGTGCTAAATGGTTGATAATCTCACACAGTCTACCCACCTCTCTTGGAGAAAAACTGGGTTATAAATTGCCACTCTTGCCTTTCTCTCTATCCCTATTTTTTTTTTTTTTTTTTGAAAACCTGATTTTATAATTTTTTGTAGTGGTGTAGTAACTGCCACAGTCGTTTGTATCTTCTACTGACTGCTGCTGAACACCGTCAAGCCCGCCAAGCAGGAACGAACCATTTCATGCAGGTCCAGGGGGGTTCAGGGCAAATATGGATGTGTGTTTTTTGGTCTGGGAGTGGGAACATTAAATTTTTACTGCTGAAAACAATCTTCGAAAACACAATATGATTAATTTTGTAACTTGACAGGGCACCAATTTTTTTTTTTATTCCTATGAACAAAAAATAAATAAATAAACTGTGGAGGGCCCCCTGTCGTTCAGGGGCCCTTTAGAATTGTCATAACCTTTCCCCCCTATACGTCGCCCCTGGACGTCACTAATGTCCACACATCTCTTTTAATCTTCTGCTGGAGCATAATCCAGGTTCTTCCTGTAGGCCTAATTGCCGTCTCTAATCTTGACTATAGGAGGCTGTTGTATACTCCTCAATAATTCATTGCAACCTTCCCTCAAGGCTGTTTTTAAAAGGTTTTTCTTCAGATTACTGGCAATCCAGAGTTTGTTTCTTGGAAAATACCTTACTATAGAGTTGGAAATTGTGTTGTTTACACAAAACTTTACATAGTCAGTCACACACTCAGTCATAACCTCCTGCCTCTTTGATGCCAATACCTGATGCAGGTTTTAATTGCCAACATGTTAAATCTCACAGAAAGTAGTGGGGGAGGGGCACATTGCATTATTGCTTCTTACCAGAACAGTAGAGGACTTTGTCCCTCTTGCTTTGGCTGCAGCTGATGAAGGTAGACAGCACCATCACATACATATGAAATATCCACGATGCCATAGTGATGCCCTGGCAATACAAAACATGATTAGAGAAAAGGACATGTGTAGGGACTGGAGCTTCAAAATGATTGCCGAGATGCTGGTCTTAGTTTCTGACCATTGAATTAGTGGTAACAGTTGAATCAGACACTGCAGGGAACTGATCAGAGGAACAACAGAAATAGCAAAAAAAAAAGACAAAAATAAACTGCTGAGACAAATTAATGTTCAAAACAGAATATCTCAGTTCAATTTCCTGTTTGAAAATAAAATCTGTGCTAGTTTAAATAATGCATTTCAATACATTAGTTACAATAGTAATATGATAATATAATATAATGGACATTCATCTTTAGAATACAGCAAAAAGTAAGGTTAATAACAGTATTTATGTGTTAGTTAGCCATGGTAACTAGTGCAGTTACCATGGCTAATTAATGTTACCATGGCTAATATCAAATTACCATTCTCCAACTGTGTATGAAGGAAACAGACTACATTGGAACGTAAGCTAACAGCTTTAGCTAAAATATGCACTGCTGCCTGTCTGTTGAATTGTAAAAAGTTTACTTTATATGTGCTTGGTGTAATACCGGGGTTCAGCTCCCGCTATGAAGGGTAACTGAGATTTCATAAATGTTAAAAAGTTTGAATCATTTCCTAACATTGATTTAGATTATCTGAGAGCTAACCTTAGAAATAAATTAACTTTTTATTTCTAAAATAAAATATTTTATTAAAATATCATTTTACTTTAGAAATAAAATAAAGTAGTATATTTTTATAATATTAAATATCCTCAACCACGTATCAAACTTTTTAAAAAATGTCCTTGTACATGCAGCTTTGATAGCTGTTTGAATAAAGTTTCCAGCAAAAAAAGTGTGAAAATTTGTTTAGTATTTAATGAGTTATTATTAATTAAATGCGTTGATACTTCATTGATGCACTGATACTTCTAAGTCAATCATTGTGCCAGACTGGTTTTGAACAAAATCTAACTGTAAACTATTTAAATAGATTAATAAAAAACAAGCAAAAACCTGGGGAAAAAAAATCCTAAAAACGTTTATACTTCTGTTTGAACTTGGGATCTCTACAATAAAAACAGAACGCTTAGCCCTGTAACATACTCAGACACTACATATATTGTCCACCAGGCCTTAAACAATGGTGAAAACTAATTTTCATTAATACGAACAGTGGAAACAGCCTTAGCACATCTAAGCTAACATCTACAATCTTCCTAATCTCCACTCTTGAGGGTACACCCATTCAGCATTAAGGAAAATGAGTGGTGCCCCAGCAGATGGTGTATCAAGTAAAATTGATTTCAGCTTTTCAAGATGCGAGATGCAAATTATAGATATGCTCAAAAGGAAATTCAACAAATAGGTGAAATACTTATATGTTGCTTTGTAATATGTCAGTCCATTGAGACCATCTGTGCACTTTTAATTTCATGAGTGGTTTTTTTGTATACAGTATTCCATAAATAATAGTTTAAAATAATAAACCATAATTCTTAAAGAATTCATTATACTGAATTTCATTGCTTGTCTTGAAATGTGGCTTATTAAAAACGTGAGATTTGGGAGTCAGGAGAGGTAGTGTTCCAGCAGATTGAGTCAGTGTCAGGTCTGTTCTTTTTCCCACAAAGGCTCTTTTGGAAGATAGTAGACATCATGACATCAAATCATTGTTTAATTAGCCTGCCAAACTCACAAGACACACCTGTTTATCAAGTCGTTGCTATAATTGCACTAAAACTTTAAAATGTTACATTGTATCCCAATTAAAACATGATGCCTATTTTCTGTGTACTCTTACATCTGTTCCTTAGTCGCATCTATTCGGCCCTGCTACTGCCTCTAGTGGCGTGGGGGTGGTAACACAACTCATCTAATTACATTACTAAATCAGAAAACCACAAAGTCTTGATTATTTATTATTAATTCTGGCATAATACTGGAACCATAAAATATTAATTCCCTCACAAAAAACATACCTTTTCATTTCCTTAAGGAAGTAGAGCAAATTAAATGAGATAAACAAAACCTGAAAGTGATTCCAGTTTCACTTGAGGGCCAACCTGTTGAAACTGTGGCAAATTTTAAATTTCTTGTGTCATTCCTTAAACACTATCTTTTAAGATGATCTAGTGATCTTGTAACCCTGTACTTAACAACCTCTAGTTAGGTAGAGGTTGGTGAGTTAAAATGTTAAAACCTAACATTCTAACTAGAGTTTTAACTCAACTCAAGTTAAAACAACATCTTAAGTCAAGTTTTAACTTTTTATCTCCTCAGTTGTTTTTTTCACATGAGCTGCAGACTAACTGACAATCTTTTAAGAAAACTTTCAATGGCAGGTAAAACAGCAGGTAAATAGTGGTAAAACCAAAAACAACTCTGTCTCAACTGTTGGCTGAAAGAACATGAAAGACGGCAAGAAATATTTTAGTAGAGAGCATCCATCCTTGTTTTTTGTCAGTTTGAACCTCTGAGCTCATGAAGGCGTTACTGTGTTCCTCTGGCAGCTAAGAACATTTATTAGAAGTAATTTATTGACAGTGCAATGATTATTCTGAACTAAATTATAACATTTACCTGTAGCTTGCTCAGTGTTTTGCTCTATTCACAAATTGTTGATAATGTGATGATATGAATATGACTTATTGTTTTATGGTTGAAGGAAAATTACCACGTTGATAAACTAAATAGTTCCATCTTATTTTTTCATATATATAAGAGTCTACTTCTTAATATACAGAATAATATACATGGCACCATAAAAACAAAAATGTGAATTTTTGCTTGTATCTGTTTAACAACCCTGGTTGTAACAACCTGGGTTATTCTTCTGTACCAAATTCATTTGTTTGTTATTGACTTTTGCTCAATTAAATTTCTTATGTATACATTGCAAATTGAATTTTTATTATAGTTGATCATGTTGCCTCCTTATTTCATTAGTTCCTCCTGTAATTGATGGAGACATATGGATATTTATAATGTATAAAAGTATTGTTTATGTCATTTAATTAGCTCTACATCCTTGAGAAAATTAAAAAATATGGTGTTTTATAAGGAAATTAGGTTTTACGGTGCCAGAAATGCCAAAATTAGTAGTAAATAATAAAAACTTTGTGGTATTCTGATTTAGTAATATAATTAGATTAGTTGTGTTACCACCCCCACACCACTAGAGGCAGTAGCAGGGCCGAAAAGATGGGAGCAGATTTAGAAGAACACCAAAGCTACAGAATGGGCTCTTTGCACCTCAGCTTCCGCATTCGGGGAAAAGCGGCTCAATCTTTTCCGATCTATTGAAAAAGGCTCTTTACACTCGGTGTTTTCAGGGCTTGTCCAAGGTAACAATTAATGATGAACATCGATCCGAAGCCCTGACAAGTAAGCTGGAGAAAAGGTTTTAAGATGTTCGCCTCGTTATACACAGATACGAAGGTGAGTTTTACTTTCTTTAAACTTTGTGGCTAACATTAGCTTTAGCTTATGCTAGACATTTTTCTTGTAAAAATGTGCTATTTAAGTATCTAAACATTTTTCATCCATTCATTAACAGACAATGTTTTTACCTTATGTTCAAGTATATTACGTGTGTTTATTGTCGTTAGTGTCAGAGACCAAGTAACGGGGATTTTACGGTTCAGGCTTTTTGCTTCTGAAGCCTGAGGAACAACAAGCCCATAGCTTAACAGTAGAGCAGCTCTGGTGTCAGAGTTCTAGTTCAGCTGACTGTTCAGGTTCAAAGTTGTTGCTTTTAGAAAAATGTGGTCCTGTTCCTTAAGGTCTCTGTGTTATTTCGCTTTATTAGTTTTGCATGCTTCTTGTGAAGCAGGACGGTGTTTACAGCAGTGTGTATCAGTTGCTCGGCTGTCAGGCTCTGGTCTGTTCTCTAGTTCCCATAAACTCTCTCTTTCAGGCTGAATACAGAAGTGAGTCCATGGAAATAACACAGGAGGCTCCTTTACCTTCTTCTTTAGGCTGAAGAAGTTGATCCGGAGTGAAGTGAAGGCTGTAAACTTTGCTGTGCGGCGTTAGCTTTAACTGGTAGCGACGAATATTTACAAGCCACTGTCTTCTTAATTCAGGACCGCTTGGAAATCCATGAGATCCTTCAATGTGTGCAGCAAGATGTTGGAGACCTTTTATCACAGTGTTGTTGCCGGCGCCATCTTCTTTGCTGCTGTGTGTTGGGGAAGCAGCATCAGAGCCAGTGACTCTAATAGACCAGACAAAATCATCAGGAAAGCTGGCTCTGTACTGGGACTAAGGCTGGAGTCCCTGGAAACTGTGGTGGAGAGGAGGACACTGAAGAAGGTTCTGTCTATTATGGACAATAAACAGCACCCTCTCCACCACATAGTGGACAGACAGCGGAGCACCTTCTCACATAGACTGCTCCAGCTCCACTGTCGTAGGGACAGATACAAGAAATCCTTCCTGCCACATGCCATCTCACTGTATAATAAAAGCTAAATCATTGTTCTGCACTAATCAGTCCAATTTTGCACAACTGCACTGTGGCACACTGCTGTACATATATTTACATATACATACTATATCTGCATTTTTTAAAATCTTTGCAAGGACTGCTCTAAGTTGCTTTTTATACTGACAGCATGTTATTTTTTATTTTTATCTTGTCTACAATTGCTACTCAGTGGTGGTTGTTGTGTGTCTTGTCTCTATGCTATAACTGCGAAATAATTTCCCTGCTGGGATGAATAAAGTAATTCTATTCTATTCTATTCTATATTCTATTCTATGAAAACTTAAAAGCCCATTATATTAGGAAGACAGCAATGTTCATAGTATTGTTTTATTTGCGTCTGAAATAAGACTTTGTCTTTTCTAGCTGTCATGGTAACTCAAAGCGGAAAAAAGAGAGCCGCATTTGCGCATGCGGTTGTGACGTCAGCGCGGCAGGTGCAAAGAGCCCATTTGTTAAAAACTGTGAGCTGTTCTGAAGTAAATAAAAGAGAGAAGTTCAAATACATGCTGAGAGTGAAAATCCTTTCTAAAGGTGAAGATATCATTGATTTCAAAAGAAAATAAAAATGGGAGGCCGCGGATAATATAGGAAATGGCGCCCCCTTCACTTCCAGAGTGCAATGATCCCATTTTAAAATAAGACTGTTCCGTCCCCGCCCCTTTACTGCTTCTCGGTAAAGCAGCACACAACTACCAGCACTCACCCCGATTAGCATCACTGTTATAAAACTAAACAAATAACCCAAAAAATAATTCAAGTCTTCGAGCTAGCGGTGCAAGACGCTGGTTCTGCTCTGGCTGTTGAACTGCAGCTACTCGCTACTAGTAGTAATATTTCACAGACGGAGCGCCGCTCAACCTCCACCCAGCAGTGGACTCTCACACCAAACAGCTGCTTAATGCTGGAGCATGTAACTTAAACAAAACGATTTTAGATATGTATTAAAACTTTCGATGTCCTAATATAAGAGAGAAAATCTTTGAAACAATCGACCTCCTCTGCCTCCTCTTGTTCTGCAGAATTACTCAGCTCGGTCAGAACCAACCAATCAGAACCAGCATTAATCAGCTAGCTGCTCTCTGGAAGTTTTGATTTATTAACTCAGGATTGTTTATTTTGATGCAATCTGTTTGACTTTGAATAAATGTTTCCTTTATTACTTGACATTATTTGATATATTTGTTTCATGATAAATGTTGAGATTTATTTGACTAATAATTTATGGTACTGAGAGCCTTACTGTTAAATATTGTTTTACTGACTGCAGATTTTTCAGTTGTTCTTTTGACTGAATAGCTGTTGTATATTGCCTGCAAGTATTTTGCATGTTTATGTCTAAATTAGGTGAATTTATTGCCAGATCATTTTTAAATTTTGGCAGATCACTTGGTATCATTTATACCTAAAGTGAAAAATTTACAGTAAATCCAGGCAATCATCAAAGATTGGTGATACATTAGATACATTTTCTCTAGACTTTGTGTCTTCATATGTGCACTTGGTCTATACCAGGGGTGGGCTACTCCAGGCCTCGAGGGTCAGTCTCCTGCAAATTTTAGATGTGTCTCTACTTCAACACACCTGAGTCAAATAATGAGGTCGTTAGCAGGACTCTGGAGAACCTGACTGTTCTTAGGAGGTGATTCAGCTGTTGGATTCAAGTGTGATCAGGGAGACATCTAAGAGTTGCAGGACACCAGCATTTGAGGACCAGGATTGCCCACCCCTGGTCTATACCATTTCAACAATTTTACAATCTCCTCTAAGAAGGAAATAGATTATGTTCAACCTATGAAGGAAATCAACAAATCATATTTAATTGTCAGTTTGTTCAGTGGTCCCCAACCCTGGTCCTCAGGGACCACTGTCCTGCATGTTTTTGATGAGTCCAGTCTCCAGCACAACTGGTTCATATTTACCTCCTTTGCATTTCTGCAATTGCTATAGAAGCCAGTTAATCATTTAACCCAGGTGTGCAGCAGCAGGGGAACACCTAAAACATGAGGACCAGGGTTGGGGACCACTGAGTTAGTTTATTAGTTTGTTATTTATTTATTCATGTAATGAAGAATATGAAGGGAAAATAAAAGCAAAACAATGCCAATGACAGCAATATTTAACTAGGGGGTTTCCTCCAGCATATTATAGGCATGGTGGGCCACCAGGCTTTACTTGCCTCCCCACCAGGCTTAGCATTGTTTACTTAAAATGCTTTTTTTATACACCTGCAACAGTGATAGCAAAGACTGATTAAACTAGGTTTTTATGAGATAAAACATAAGTAAACAGGCAGTTATCTATTTAAAAAGATAATGGCATCTGATTTATACATACAGAAGCTACAGAAAGACTAGTTGTATTTTCTTTTGAAAATTTCCAGTCAACTTCACATTTTTTAACACAAAAACACAGTATGGCAACAGGTGGACAGGCAAAAACTCTTAAATATACTATGCAAAGAGTCATTACAGATTTTGGATTTTCCTCAACATAGAATTAGATGAAGATCAGGTTGACAATTCTAGTTAATAATTTGATTTCATTATGTAGTAGAATTTCAAAGTATGGAAATGTATAAACTGGAATCTTAGTCAAATGTTCATATTTAACAAAACCAATGAATAGTAAAACTACTTAAATTACTCATATCATTTAGATGATAATGTCAAGACCTTTAACAGTAAAAAGCTAATTAAATTACATTGGAGTTATTTTTTAAGACCAGATGGGTATAATCTGTACACAATTTATAGTGGTAGAATTGAGAATATTCCAGGCACATAGTTTACATTTTATAGCACAAACAAACATTATTCTTACAAAATGCTGTATTTTAAACATGACTTAAAAGAAATTTAACTTTGCAATTTAACGCCTTGAAATCAGTCTCTGTCTCTTTAAGAAGCTCTTGCTCTTTCAACACGCACCTTCAGTATGTCATCACAACAAGTTTGTTCCAGCATTTCACTAAGTAGTTTGTATAATGAGCTCAGCAGATGCACAGTTCCACCAGGTATTTGCTAATTGCTGCTCCTAGTCTAAAGGAGCTGAGTGTGCTGATTTATACATCACCCACTACCTTGGTGGCTGTTTTTACAACATGTGACTGGTATAAACATAATAGTGTTTATGTGGAAAGGTAAAGACATGAACCTGAACAACAAACAACATCCGCAGATCTGTTGAATATGCGAGATCACAGACTATTAATTAAATTATATGGAGTAACATTTTATTCATGAAGAAAAGGACAGATTATTTATCTCAAAACGTTATCCTTGGGGAAAACAACAGTTTCCTCAGTTTAGGAAACAAATTTCTCACACTCCGCTTCGTCGTGCTTCTCCCCGGGTTATCCCCCGGCTGATTGGTAAGGAATGCGTCTCCTCACTCAGGTGTTTCCTTGGACTCATTTCTAGACTTAATCTTTTTATTATTTCCGCACAACGCACTGTAACAGTTTTGTTGTTGTTGTTTGTTTGTTTTTTGTCAAATAAACACTAAATTATTCTTACACGTTCATTCTGTAAATTTATTTATTTTGAGACTGATACAGGTTTTAAGCTGGGAACTTTAGCTGAAGTGAACTAAAAATGAGATTCCTTGTGGTGAAATCGGGTTGCTTCAAAAGCGAAGTATGAGCCGAACTCTGGGCTGCTTTAATTCAAACTGTAAAATATTGTACTATTGCGTGGTAGGTGGAAGAAGCGTTGCTGATACAGAATATTCATCTAAATGAACTGGTTTCTTTGCGGAGCTCGGCAGTATTAGATATGGCTGCTCTTACCTGACCAGAGAACCAACCAGCAGCTTCCAGGGGTCGGGCTGTAACTCCGACTCACAACACAAACGGTCCCGGTTTCAGATCCTACTGTCAGCCCTCCTGTACATGCTTCCATGAACTTAAGTGACACGTTAGGCTCTGGAGAACTCACGCTAGCATAAAGCGTTTAATGTTCTGGTGATGTATTTCAAAGTAAAGTTTCTCTATCCTAAATTATCTCTTTCGGGCATGACACTACATATTCTTCATGCATACACAACAGAACAATAGTAGTTACTTGAGAAGATTTGCATTACAGTACTCCCATGAGTTGTATTTTCATTTTAAATGCAAGGTGGGCTTTTATTTTGACCTCACTTCCGTTCTTATTTCATTGCATGTATTCTTAATTGACTTCTGGCATTTACGTACGTGCCACACTGTAGAGAAGCCACGTTCAGCCGAGCATCCAATCATATTTCAGAGTTTGATCAATGAGGCATGTTAGTTTATTTTCATAATTTATTTATTTCAGGATCTGTTTTTCTTTTTCTCAGTAAACAGGAACAGTACCAAAGCCTTTAATATCTTTAGTGCTACTTTCTTTGCAGATCATTTTGTTTATAATATTTGGTGCTTTGCTACTTACATTTTTTTCCTATAGGGCTTTATTTTGGAAAGTGTTGAATTTCCATTCCCTGACTTATAAAAATAGAGTCTAAGTTTTATCAGATGACAGTCCTCAAGTGTATGGAAAAAAGACATCTTATGGAAAATAAGCCACATGCTGTCATGTTCCTTGTTTTCAGTTTAGACAAAAGTGATATCTTCCAGCCAATACCTGAGTGGCCGTTTTTATAACAGGTGAGATTATTCTCTCTGTCCAGGACGGCACAGCCTATTGAGCACCTCAAGCACTTGAAAAAATACTAACACTCGCAGAGGAGCCTTTAGATACCAACAGATAAGAATTATAATTTTTTTGAAATACAAACGTTACATGAATACATCATTACACCAACACACACTCCACCTCCCCAGCCCACAACTTTGGTCCCAGCCTGAATTTGTGCAGCTTTCACACTAGAAGTTGGCAAGACAAATTTTGAAAAGTGCATTGTACAAAAAAGTTCAGATATATAATATCGTACATATGCATGTGGCTGCGCACTTTTCCTTTGCACATTCTAATTTGGGTGAAATAAAGCACAGCTACTAGCATCGTTTGGACCGCCTTGTCGCCTCCCATAAATATAAATCAGCATGAAAACTAATCGGTGGTAAAAATCTGGCACAAAAACTGATGTATTGTATCCCCAGCTATCAAGACATAAAGGGATTTAAACCCAAGGGGGAAAACATTAACATCAAAGTAAGGGTCTTAACCAAAAGTTATAGAGAGCAACACACAAAAAAAGACTTAATGGAGACAGTTTCATGACCCAAAAATGTAAACAGAAAACACAACCTGACATGTTAGTAAACATGGGAAGGGGAGGTAGACATGGAGCAACAGGGAAATTGAGCTTTTCTAATATTATTAACTTGTTTTCACAGGTGACATTTAATGGAATCTTTCTTTCATGTCTTATCATGGCTGTATCAGAAAGAGAAACATTTATGTTGAGGAGGGGGGTTGTTTCCCCCCTCCTCAACAACAAATTTTCCCCGCTCATGTCACCCTTCTCCTGTCACTTTCACAGCATGACTGCTTTAAAGCATGTGTGACAGGGGTCTCCTCTAGTGGGCAAACCTCCAAAAGCATCAATTCAAGGTGTCATGTGGCGTCACTGGCTGAGTAAATCAATCCTGACAATCAGTTGCGAGGCTTTAATTTAGGTTCTCTGATGTTTAAGTAGACTGCCATTTTGTCTGTAGAAGACTTTTATTGATTGTTGCTTCATGACATTTATACTCTAAATGCAGTGTTTAACAGATACGCAGAATAGTGCAGTAAAAGCAAAGCAATAATATGTAAAACTTGAAAACTATGTTTTATGTTCTATGTAATGTTGAAGTTTCCTGGGGCCTCACATATGAAGTGTGCGTACGCACAAAACATGTGTGGCACCATATTTTACTCCATTCAGTGTTATTTAACTCAAGGAGCATCAAACCCAATGTCTTTTCATACTTTTTATTTTTTAAAGAAGGAGCCGTGCATCAATAGTGCGGCTGTAGGTGGAGCTGCTGACAAGTTGAGGTATGCCAGCTTTGTGAATGCGCCATCATGAACAGAAAGCATCTCCATTTTGTAAATGTGCAACTTATATGCACAAAAGTGCCTAATAAATGTAGTGGCACGTCGGCCTGGTTCAACACGATTCCTCTATTTGGAATTCCATATTCCCATTTCCCCGCAAAGGACTCTGACACGCTGTCTGTTTTGAAATTCCAGCTGAACACTCTGTTGCTCAAACAAGCATTTCTACTTGGATTAATCAACACTCTCTTATTTCCTTTTTTTAATTTAGATTTTTTTTCCTGTAAAATTTATTATTATTGTTATTTAAATTTTTTATGAAGTGACCTTATGTGGCGTGAAAGACGCCATTTTAAAGAAAGAAGGCATGTTCAGAGGACAGGGCGGCGGAGGGGCCTTCAGCCCCTACCCTGATGCTCCAAGTGCCCTTTTTTGAGGTTCTTTTTTTTCATAATTTTTATCTGTGTGTCAGGAGTCCTGCTTGTGTCCCTCAACAATAGTATTTATCTAAAATAATAATTTAGCAAAATAAGTTAGTATGGCTGCCCTCAGTCTAAAAATGAGGATTCTTACTGCCTCTGTTGTTAAGACACTGGGCCCATATTAAGGAGGGCAGGGGACCTGGGGGTGATGACAGAAGCACCCCTGCTGTGGAGGACACTCCTGCAAAACATCCTGTAAACTCACAATCAATTAAAATCAGAAGACATGAAGCAGTACTTATGCTCAACAAATGTAACAATTATTTGAATAGTGAATAAAAATGAGAAGAGAAAAAACAACATTGTAATAGCCAGTGTTTCTTTCCATATTTTGTAGCATTATTTGTGGGTTTAAAAAAGGGGTCCATTCACAGAAGCTACTGCTCATTGGGCCATGGCATGGAAATGTTAGGGACCACCTGCTCTCTTCAACATAACTTTGGTTTATCCAATGAGTGTGGGCAACCTCAAGACATTGTTACATAAGTACAACCAAATTTGTTGGTTTTGTACCTTCTCAAAGAGTGTGCTGTCCTCTCAGAGGAATCCTCTGTATCTAGTGACCTTCACTTCCTGTTTGAATTGACTGTGAAATGCTCCATCAACTGACTGCAACTCTTTTGCTAAATCCATGACACTTCTTATAATCTTTGCTGAATAAACAGAACACCCATCACTGTGTACCAGACTAGGTCCAAATCAGACCACTGGTACTCTGCGCTTAACTTGGTGCTTCACCATTTTTTTTCAATGAATATGAATAAATGCGGTTACATTTTAACAGCTCAGGAAGATCATCAAGTTCAGGCTTCCACAAATTGAAGCACAGTAGATTAATATACTTTAATCATTTAAGTTATTTCCTGATATTTGTTGGTTTTATAATATCTGCCCAGAACATGAGCTTAATCTCAAATGAATAAGAAAATTACAGACTAAATTATTATTTATTTTGCCATAATTGTGATTTTCATTTTTTCTGAAAGCCTCTGAATGTATGAACTTCAGCCTAAAAGAACAAAACAAAGAAGTAACTTTTGTTGTAGCATGAGGTTTTATCCATAACATGACCTTGATCTTACGTTTCCTTTTTCCATCACATTTTCTTTCTCCACACTCCACCATCTATTGAGCAAAGGCTATTATAATTTTAGCTGTATATTATAATTTTAAATGCCCTAATTAAACCATGGTGTTTCATCATTTTAATCGAATGCTGCTGATTGAATTTGAGTGACAGTAACTACCATTGTCTGTTAAACCCTGGGGAAGTTTTCTATTAGGCATTTTCAGCCTTCATCCCCTTTATTATGGCTATTTCAAGTTATTATTGCTTTTTCAGTTAATATACTTTGCTCAAATGTAAAGTTATCCCATTATGTTCTGATGATATTGGATTCAAAACAAATTTTACCATCATTGTGTTTGAGTGAACTTGGTCCAGCACAGTGAATTTCTCTATGTCCAAACCAAAAGGACAAAAATGTTGCTGTGCTCCCTTTAAAATGGTGGATTCCACCACTTTTTAACAATCAAAGGCTTTCAGATTTACAAATGTACAAAAGAGGAATACTTCAGAGCAAAACTAAATGCAGCAGTATCACAATCCACTTCAAGATTGATTGAGATAAAACAAGTAAATTGTTTATTGCAATTTTAGTCAAAGTCATGAATAAATTCTGGTCAACTAAAAAGATGCAAGTGTTTCAATCTTGTCAGAGTCTTAGTTTAAGCTTGAGGGAGCAAAGGTCACTTGGGAGCAATCATCTCTGGCTGACTCCCACTGAAACGGTGGCCATACAATGCTGATCCTTCTCACTGAGGAAAACAATGGATGAGTAGCTGGATAGAGTGTGGTCAGAAAAAAATCCTGAATGATCAGAATCGGTGATCACCAAAACTCTTGGTGACATGAAATCGAGGAAAACAACAGCAAAACTCTGGGATAAGTATTGGCATTTCCACACAATGTGAAGAGAACGCCAGTGATTGAGAATGAACAGCAGCAACCATAAGAAAACCACTTATCAGTGATCAGTGGCAAACTGGAAAAAATGCCTTTAATCTGAAAGGGAGCATAAAGATTGGACTCTAGAGCGATGGAAGAAGTTCATGTGGTCTGATGAGTCCAGATTTGCCCTTTTCCAGAGTGACGGGCGCATCAGGGTAAGAAGAGAAGCAGAAGAAGTGATGCTCCCATCATGCCTCAGGCACTCTGTGGGGCAGCCCTAAGATCTGAGGTTGCTGCTGCTGGTCAGAATCTCCCATCATCAATACAAGAGTTAATTCAACACTGGATGGCAACAAATCTGGGGTCATTGCAGAAACTTATGGAAGCAACTCCACAGCAAGTACTGTAAGTGCTTTACTCTAAGTTAAAGGTGGTCCAGCGAAATATTATTGTGTAACTTTTTTATTTGTTTTTTTTTATTTGGTGGTGACCTTTTTTTGGTCAGTGTGTGTGTGTGTGTCTCTTGGTGATGTTATAGCTGACCATATTATAGAGAGATGCTGTCATTGGTACCTCCTTTATATTCTGTTACATTTTGTCACAGCAACCAACTGAAAGCCTCCTTACTCATCCTGAAGGTTGTTTCTCATCTCATTTCTTTGATCGTTCATTCCTACAGTGCTTAATTACCTCATAAATTACCAGATGTCAAGCAGGCTATACACTCTCACGCACACAGGTGTTAAAACACAATTTAATGGTGAACCATGGTTAACTGACCATGGAGAGCAATCTATTGGTGCAAAGAGTTGACCAATTGAGTGAAGGTATTAAATAGAGGTGCTTTTTGACATCTACATTAAAATGATGGAGATGACTGCATGTTGACCCTGTTTCTATAAAATGTAGATGTTACTTTAGACACACTTCTCGCTATTTTGCACACTTTTGGTCTTGGTTCTTATTCCCATCACCCTTTGCTTTCCTGCCTCCTCCCTCCTCTGAGCAATCTTACAACATGCCATAGCAGCACTAATTAGATGAACCGTGTGACAGCTACATTAATGCTCAGACTCATCACCTGGTGACATGAGACATTTCTTTATGGTTACACGTGTAACAAGATTAATGCACTTATTAAATGAGTAGCTTTTTCTTTCTTGCTGCTTTCTTTTGCAGGTATATTCTGTCTTCATCTGGCCAAACTTGCATACATTTTTGTTTCACTAAGGTGAAAATTAGAGACCTATGTTCATTTTGTTCATCAATTATATAGATACTGTAGGTTATCTTGAACCGAAAGATGATAAACACATCTCCCCCATCCTTGTATCCCTTCACTTATTCTTAGTGAAGAATACATTTTTTATCTTCAAGCCGTCATTGTAAAATTATGAGGCCTTTGCTTCTCTTCAGCTCCATAACATCTTATAGACATTCTAGGCCTGCGAGGAAGAGAAGCAGAAGAAGGTTCGCTCTGTGGGGTGGAAGCTCAGCTGAAGCAGTATTGTGCAAATGGACAGTGTCCCAAATCATACCAGTAAATCCATCAAATGGAAAGTTGTAGCCTGGGTGAAAGCCCAAATATTGAACTCATTGAATTGAAACAAGCTGTACCTACAAGAAAACTCCCCTGTGACAGCCACATTAATGCTCACACTCATCATCTGGTGACATGAGACATTTCTTTATGTTACACGTGTAAACATCCTAGAGCTGAAATTTAGGGGTGGAGTAAACAAAACCTTTTTTGAACAAATGAGATTGCAATATTTTTTTAATCTGCAATCAAATCCATTGCATTTCCTGAGATTACTAAAATTGGATTAAATATTATTGCTATTTATTTAAAAAAACAACGAGTCTTAATTCTTTGTGATAAAGTTTGCTGCTCAGTTGTATTCATATATAAAAAATTCTAAATGTATAAAAGTGATATTCAGTTTACAAAACATTTTTATAGCATATTTCTTACCTACAAATATCAAAAAGCTACTGGTAAACCGTAGCTGTGCGCAGGTTGGAGAAAAATACCAAGTCAGATTTGATGGGGTTGTTTTGGCTGTGTAATCTCTTTTTCTAGACTTTTCAAGGTAGATTTCGAGTAATTTTATTAAATTGCATTCCTTAAAAACTAAATTATGTAAGATAATGCGTGCGTGGGAGAGAGAGAAACCCGAGGGAAAGGAATATTAAGCCCGTGTGATTTTCCTGGCCCCTCTGGTTTCAGACACAGTGCTGCGGTCCAAGGCGCGCGCCGCTCAGTGATTTGGCGCTTCACTGTCCTGTTAGTGTGCAGCGGTGAGACACAAACTTCCTTTTCCACATTTCACACAGGTTTGCAATCTTCCACCGTTCATGGACAGTCATGTCTGAGGAGGAAATCAAGGTTCCTGATGCACTTTTCAAAGACGTTAAATTCTACGTGGTTGGGGACATTGAGCCAAAGGTAAGGACCTGGATGTTAGCTTGTCGATAGCTATGAAGCTTACATGCTATCCTACCAAACACATTCAGAATGAAGGAGGCGATTCACAGGAAGCTAACTAGCAGGCTAACAGGACAACATCCTATATGATAATCATCAGGATTCCATCTGTCTCCCTTCTAATGCGGCTGTGAGACGCTGTCCGTGGTGCCAGCCGATGTCTCACTTTATGTTGAATCTACTTTAGAACTGCAGCTCAGCTCAACCTGTAGACTGCAAGAGGAGTTTTTCAGGTTAGCCGTTAGCTTCCAAGCTGTAGACTTTACATCTGAGCTTGTAGGGATACCGCCATATGGTAACCCTTATTCTTCTTAAATCCATGTTTAGTCTGTCTAAGTGCGGTGAGGGGAAGCCTGCACAATATATCACTACTTTAGTGTTTTTGCAATGTCAATGCGCGCAGTATTCATATTGCTAAGGACTATTAGGAGAGCAGTAATTGTTGGCTAATACATCTTACAAATTTTTAAGTTGTATTTTTCATGCTGATGTGATTAACCAGTAGGACAGAGTCTTTTGGCAGCAAAATTTACTCACAGTTGACATTACCAAAACTGCTAAAGGTATAACATGTAGCAGGAAGTACCGATTAGACGGAGGAAAACAGGCATATATCGCATCTAATATTGTCATCCCAATATTTACCAATGTTATCGCCATCCCAAGATTTTCTAACATCATGGAGCCTAAGGACAGAGTGCGTTCCAGCTACAAAGGCATCACACTCTTGAGCCTCCCTGGTAAGGTCTAGTCAAGGGTTCTGGAGAGGAGGGCCCATTGGATAGTCGAACCTCGGATTCAGGAAGATCAATGTGGTTTTACTTCTGGTCGTAGAACTCTTGACCCTGGAGGGTGCATCGGCGTTAGTCTAACCAGTCTACGTGGGTTTTGTGGTTTTGGTGAAGGTGTTCAACTGTGTTCCTGGGGGAGACACAGGCTGTTGGCTCTCTGTATCACCAGTGCCAGACCTTGGTCTCCATTGCTAGCAGTAAGTTGGGCTAATTTCCAGTGAGACTCAGACTCTCTGTCACAGATTCTGTTCATTACTTTCATGGACAACATTTCTAGGCACAGCCATGGTGTTGAGGGAATCTGCTTTGGTGGCCTTAGGATTGGGTCTGTGGTTTTTGTTGCTGATGTGGTTCCCTGAATGCATCCCTTCCCTGATGAGGTTTCAGGCTCGTGTCCCTGGAAGGAGACCCAGAGTCCACTGAGTCTTCTGCTTTTTTTCCAGGTGGTACAGCTGCTGAAAGCAGGAAAAGGAAAGGAGGTGTCCTATAATGCTTTGGCCACTCACATCATTGCAGAGGATGGAGATAACCCTGAAGTGAGCGAATCAAGGGAGGTGTTCGATCTACCTGTGGTCAAGGTAACAGATGTGTTTTCCCAGCCCAAGTATGCTTGGCCCTGACTTCCTGTATCCCAGCATCAGAGGCTAGCTCCACTAATATCATTATATGTGTCCTACTGCTTAAAGATTGAATGGGACATCATGGCTTTAAATTTCTGTCCGTCTGAAACCTGTAGACATGTCAAAGCAGTACTTGGCAAACCTTCCTCCCAAATCAGCTTTTTTGTGGATAAATTGTCTGAATAGCTTATCTAGGTTTCCATTTACATATTCATATTATCTGCACAATTAAATGTGATTAAATTGGGATGAAGTAAAGACTTTTTCAATCTCTACACAAAGTTGCAGGATTTGATAAAAAAAAAAAAAAACTGACCATGAAATAATAGCAACAAAAACTGAGCTATACTTCATTTCAGTTTAATTTAATTTGCAGTAATTTCCCAAAAACTCAGATTAGTTCAGTAGTCCTTTTTTTTTAAAATTCCACTGGTGTGGAAGGCCAGGGAAACTGATGTGCTTTCAGTCTGGGCTTGAACAGACCTGCTGATTGAGCGATGGTGTTGTCACTGACCAGCAGACCTCAGGAGCACTAACAGTGAGTGAACTGTATTAAAGGTAATATGAGTGTCTGTTTGTTGCTCTACAGCCATCCTGGGTGATTCTGTCTGTTCGATGTGGAGACCTCTTACCGTATCCTTTCACTGCCAAGTCCTCATGACCTCATGCTGTTGTTACATCATATAAATAGGAAAATGTCCACATTTTAGAAGAAAAGCCTTGCTTTAGCATGGTGGTTTAAATGATCAGTTAATTCCTATATTTTGACCTGTGTCGTTTTTCTGTGACTGTGGAACTCCAGAGTAACTGGATTCTCTCCAGAATCAGGCCAGATATTTTTTGGCGTGACAGCTTGTCTTCCTAGGGTAAGTATGTTTTTTTTTGCTATGGTTTGTCCTTTATTTTTCACCATAAAGTAGAATGTTTTTATGAGTCCTAAAAATGTGTGTGTGTGTTCATGCACAGCTTCCAGATGATCTCAATGCCCTGTGGGCGTTCCTTACCTTTTATGGTGGTGAATGTCAGCTGAACCTAAACAAGAAGGTCACCCACCTGGTGGCGAAGGAGCCAAAAGGCGTAAGTGCATACTCTGCTTCCAGTTTTCATTTGCTCATTCACATTGTGTTGCTCTTAACTAAAAACTGAACATTTTAGTAATAATAACAATAACAAGGAAAAGATCTAGAGTAGGGCAAGTTTATTTTTGCTGGAGGAACTGCAGGATGCTGTTATTGTACCTTAAGTTGTACCTTAAGTTGCAGCACTGAGCCAAGACCTTCAGATGGCATGCAGCTTGTGTTGACCTTCTGTTTCAACACAAGGTCATGCTCATTTGAGCATGACCTTGCTGAGAGCATGCTGCTTTTCTTCTAGGCAAAGTTTACAGGCAAAACTTTCTGGTTTAGAATGAATGGATCAGAAATAAAAGCATATTTCAGCAACTGCACCTGATCAGTCAGCCACCAGTTCTGAGAAGGTTCCATGTTGGAACAGCAGGGCCCTCATGTATAAAGCGTGCCTACGCACAAAAAATGTGCAGCACCATATTTTACGCACAAGTTGGAAGTATAAAAATGAATGTGGTGCGAAAGTTTGCATAAATGTACACAATACTTTGACATATCACAGATATAGGATTTTAACATTTGTTTATTGAGACTGTCAATGCTGTTAAATTTGATTTAATGATTAAAGCATAGACAAAATTAAGACAAAAATGAGACAAAATTAAAAGATTTTAAATTGGAAAGAAAGATTCTGCCTTACCAGTTAAATGCTCAGTGCAGAAGAGATGCTTGCAGTCCGGCTTGATTTTCTTCTTTGTTCAAAAACAAGCAATGCTTAGCCTGACAGGGGGGCAAGTAAATGCTGGCAGCCCACCAGGCTTACAGTGTACTGAGCAAAACCCTGTTGAGGTTTGGTATGGGCAGATACTGATACCATTCCGATAAAGAAAAACAGTGGTTTGTGGTTGTGAGAGAAAGTGGTGAAGTTAAAACGGTCTGCGTTGTCTATGGCAACCTCTGTTTATCACACATTATCATCATCATTCTGCTGTTTCCAGGCCAAGTTTGAGTGTGCCCTGAAACACCCAGGCATCAAGATTGTCACTCCAGACTGGATCACAGATTCTGTAAAAGGTGAAGTTTTTTCACATTTTTCGATCATTCTAGTAGTAGGATGCTTTCTGTAGGCTGACGTTGGTAACAGCTTAGTGCTTGCACACCTTAGTCACTGTGATTAGAGAGAGAGAGATTATTCACTTCTTGCTCTTATGGCTCAAGTCTTTCTATTATTTCTCAGATAAAAGCAGGAAGGATGAGAGTCTGTATCACCCCAGACTCACATACATAGAGCCGGAGGAGGAGAGCGAAGCCGAGTCGTATGACGCGCGCTGTCATTCCAACGGGAGTTACAGCCCCCGGCGCTCCCAGCCATCCAGCGGTGGATCCTCCGGCGAGGAGTCTAGCCCTCGCAGACGGCCGGGACCCAAACGCCTCAACTCCATCTCACCCACCTCTCCCCGAAAACCCGAGCTCCGCAGTGAGAGGATGTTCGACGACTCAGATGATGACTCGTCCCCAGAAAAGGAGGGCACCAACCTGAACTGGACGTCAGCTGAAGTTGTCACACCGACCGTTGCCGGTATAGCGAGGCAGCGGGTCGGGCCAGCTGGTGTCAAAGATCCGGGTTCCTCTGCGGGCAGCGGGCTGATCAACCTGTGTGCCACCGCAGCCCCAGTTCCTGGCAGTGGAGGTCCGCTAGCTGGAGAGGCCCGAGCTGCACAGCAAGGTCAGTAAAGCCAGACCCGGTAACATTCCGGACCCTGCGGCATTCTGCTTCAACCGAAGATATGACTTTTGTTGCTAACTGGTAGACCTGCTAATAAAGGTTTCATGTGTCTGTCAGGTGTTTCGGGTCCTGAGGGATGGAACCCAACTATGAGAACGCTCCGCAACATCACCAACAACTCTGACATGCAGCCAGCAAACCGGCCCGCAGTCGCACATGTAAGAAATCCCACTGACTCATTTTCCACGTCCCACTAGTTGCATGTAAGCTAGATTGAGACGACATTTGTTGTTAATTAGCTCTACATAAATAAATTAATTGAAAGTTTTAAACTGTAAACTTTCACAGGTAAATAAGTCAAAATATGACAACATGCAACATCCAATAGTGATATCTTTATGTGTGGCCTCAGCCTGGCATCCCATCCAAGAACATCCAATAGGAATATTGGACTGGGTCAGGCTCAGCTCCCCCTGCAGCCCAGCTGAGAAACTGTGACAAACATCTGCTTAAACCAAAGGGCTGTTTCATTGTTCATGAACAGTGTCTGACCACATGTAGCTTGAAACTCCATGTGCTTAAACTTCATGGAGGTTCTTTAAAATTTAGTTTGAGATGAACTGATGCAGATGTAGAGATTTTTGATGATACATATTTTAGTATTGATCCAGTACTAAGTAAATAACAAGACCAGAATCACAGATACTTCTTATTACTCGGGTTCGTTATTATTGTCAAACGTTTGACCTTATGATGTTTATGTAATTTTTCCTTTGAATTATTTTGTGAAAACCTGGGACAGAATTTAGACAAAGTTTAAATATGTTTACAAAATACTTTAAAAAACCAAAACAAATTTGTATTCAAATTAGATTGTCCCTAAAACAACTGGTCATTGGAGATTAAATGAAAGCAAAATCTTTTTGAGGAGGAGTTGAGAAAACACAATACAAAAATAGAAATAAAATTTCAAGAGGGAATCTGAAACTTTGACCTTCAACTTTTTTGCAGATCATCCAGAACCTGGCAGCCAATCAGACGAAGCCTGTGGAGCAGACCAATCAGAGCCATGTTCAGATCCTGAACAGCAACAATCCTCCTCAGTTTAGTCAAAGTAAACTTCCTAGGCTGCCACTCACAACAGAGCAACAACAGCAGCTACTGCAGCAGCAGCAGTCACATCAGGCTGGTCAGCAGCATCAGCAGTTACCACAGCAACCAACACATCCCATGATGCACCTTCAGCAGCAGCAGCAGCAGATGATGCAGCTGCAGCAGCAACAATCACAGGTGGCACAGCAGCAAGGTTTCCCCCAGCAGCAGCAGCAGTTTCTGCAGCAGCAGCAGATGCACCAGCAACAGATGTTCTCCCAGCAGCAGCTGCGACCTCAGCAGCTGCTGCGGCCAGGCCTCCAGCAGCTGCAACAGCAGTTTCAGCAGCAGCAGCGCCTGCAGATGCTGCAGCAGCAGCAGAATCAGCAACAGTTTCACCAACAGCATCTTCAGCAACAGCAGCATTTCCTGCAGCAGCAGCACCTGCAGCAGATGCAGAAACAGCACCTGCAGCAGCAGCAGGCGCTGCAGCATCAGAACCAACAGGCATTGCAGCAGCAGCATCATCAACAGCAGACGGCCACTCCGCTGCCCCCTCAGCTGCAGCAGCAGCAGCCTCACATCAGCCAGCTGTTTGGACATGAGCAGGGTCAGGACAGTAAGTACAACACAGTCACATCACCAGTGTCTCTGCAGCTATCAGAGTCTGACTTGTGCCTGTGTCCCAGTTCCCCAGGACGGCTTCTTGCTGGGCTGTGTGTTTGCCATCGCTGACTACCCTGAACAGATGGCTGACAAGCAGTTGCTGGCCACATGGAAGAGGGTAGAACTCACATCAACCAGAGCTCTTAAGAAAGAACATGTTGGCTTCAGCTCCTGACCTGACCTTCTGTTTCAGGTCATCCAGGCATGTGGAGGTGTTGTGGACCCCACTTTGACCAGCCGTTGCACTCACTTGTTATGTGAGAGTCAAGTCAGTAACATGTATGTACAGGTAGGGTGCATCATGGGACTCAGCCACATTCAGCCCTTTTTTGAAGAACACCACCATGGTGGTTAACGTCCTCAGATGTAAAACAAGGTTGTACATTGTGACCAAATTTGCCATTTTTATCAGTGTTCTTACTGTTTAAGTTGCTAATGTGTTATGTTGACAAAGTAGAAAGGTTGTGAGATGAGAGGTGGGCCACTGTGTGTTTCTAGCTGTTTCCATTACAAACATATGCAAATCTTCATCTATTTCTTGCGAATGCCAAAAAAACACAATTTTGCAATTGCTTAAATAATAAATTTAATTAAAATCACACGTGAATACGCTTGTTCATGAGACGAGTCATTAAAAATCAGTTAATCAGTTAAAAAACAGTTACATGATATATATTCATAATTCAGTTCTGGCGCTCGTCATCATCCATCAGAGGAGTCGTTGCCGTCTCATTCAGGCGTTGGAGCGCTAAGTGTGCGGCATTTTGGGAAATTGTAGCCAGTGAATTTAGAGAAGAGCTATGGATTCAACATGTTCAAATGACACATAATGTCTTATGACCACTTTTGGTTTCTCCTACTACTTCCTGTCATCATCTTTGTGATTTTCACTAGGGGCACAGTGATTTATTGGTGATCGGCTGATACTTGCATATGAAGCCAATCTTATCCACCGTCTTATCTACCTCAGCAAAGGTGTAAAAATCAACCACCGTTCTGCTATGCAGTGAGAGAGGTTTGACTGACTGACCGGCCCTCCAGATCATGCCTGCATGTTTGCAGTTTAGTATAGTTGCCCCACTGTTACCAACTGAGGTACTTTCCTGCTATATTTTGCAACATTCCACACAAAGAAAATGGTATTGGGCATCATTCAGCAGGTCAGGCTTCTTAAGGGTCAGTCGGTGACCAGCCAGAAAACTGCATTTTGTGCATCCCTAGTTTTCTTCAGTAGTAACATCCGGCTGTTGATCATGTGACTCGTGATGCAAAACATTTTCTATTGCAGTTCTGGGAAATACATGTATTTCGACATACAGTGAACCCTCGTTTTTTGCGGGGGTTGCGTTCCAAAAAGAACCCGCGTTAGTCGAAATCCGTGAACTAGTTACCTTTATTTTATTATTTTTTAAAATTATTATACAGCATAATTAAATACTCTACATTGAAACCAAAGAACAAAACCTTTTTTCAGGCCTAAGCATTTTTTTTAACAAATAGAACGCTTTCTTACAAATAACTACAGTAAAATAATCATTTTAATCATCAATACGAAATACAGTAGGACAAATTGTGACTCGCGTATTTCACTCTTCCTCTGACTGTGACTCTGCGGCCTGACTCCGCTCTCTAGTGTCTTTTTCTTCTGAAGTCTGTGGTGCAGGTGTGTTTTTTCGAGAGAAGAACATAGTTATCGATAGTTGTTGTCGCTCTTTTTTTTCTTCTGGGCAAAAATATTAGCCAAAATTTGCCAAGCTGTATATTTAAATACCGTAACGTTATTGGCACACAGGTAGAGAGAAGAAGCGTAGAGACTGTCTAGCCAATCAGGACGCAGAACACAGTGCACTGTGGGAAAAAAAAACAAACTCCGCGAGGCCGTGAAAAGTGAACCGCGTTACAGCGAGGGTTCACTGTACAGCTGTAAAAGCACCTCATCCCAATGCAAAAACTTTTTATCAAAAAGCACAAGTTTTATAGAAATTGCTGTTTCTATTAAGCAAATTCATTTTCAGAATTTCCATTTGTGCAATTTCTGGTTAATGAAAATGCAGCTACTAAAAAGAATGTTAAACATTTTCCTTTGAAAGGCCCTTCGAGAGGGGAAGCGCTGTGTGACGGCTCACTGGCTCAGCACTGTGCTGAAGAAGAAGAAAATGATTCCTCCTCATCGGACTCTCCATCTGCCCTTCGCCTTCCCTCCTGGTGCCAAGCCGTGCTCTCAGCATGTAAGTCCAGCTAGAAATCAGCTGCTGCTCTGTTTTCACTGAGTCCATAGCTCCCTGATGGTTCTGCAGCGAACCGGGCCAGCTGTCAGTTCACGTCGCTTGTCTGAGACTACTCTCATCAGCATGGCTATGTTCTCTAAGTGTCTGCTCCTCCCTTCAGATCCTGTCAGTGACGGGCTTCATGGATGCAGACAGGGATGACCTGAAGCTGATGGCCTACCTGGCTGGTGCCAGGTACACAGGCTATCTGTGTCGTGGTAACACCGTCCTCATCTGCAAAGAGTAAGACAGATCATTATTGTCCCCTGGACAATTTTGTGTGAGCAAAGCTACATTTTGTTCTGATCTCTCCTCAGACCTGGTGGGATGAAATACGAGAAGGCCAAGGAGTGGAAGATCCCGTGTGTCAACGCTCAGTGGCTGTGTGATATCCTGCTGGGCAACTTTGAAGCACTGCGGCAGATTCAGCACAGCAGATACTCGGTGTACACTCAGCCTGAGCCGCTGATGCCCAACCCCCAGCTGGTCCAGAACCTGCTTGGTATGTCCAACTAGGCCTGTCGCAATAAGCAATCAATCAATAAAATGAGGGTGATAATAATAATAATTAAAGCTGCAAGCAGCCTCGGGCGGCCCTCGCAGCAAGCGCCGCTCCGGCCTATTGGCCACCGCGGGGGTTCCGGCCACCGCAGAAGCTCTCGCGCGTTTTCCAGAGCCGCAGCCCGCTCGCCACCGCGGAAGCTCCGCCGCAGTTTCCGGCACCGCCGCCCGCCGGCTGCCGCAGAAGCTGTCGCGCTTTTCCCCGCCCGTCCACCGGGCGATACGCGTGAATGCGTTCGGCGGCGATCCCCGACGACTGTCAAAAAATCTGGTGCAGATCGGTCGATGCATCGAGGAGATACGGCCGATGTATTAACTTAGGGGGCGCAGTGGAGCCAAATTACATTTCAACCTCGTTGGGCTCTTTAGAGGTGAACAAAGGTCATACATATCCAGTTTGGCGCCAATCGGATGATCTATGCGTGAATAAGAGCCAAACGTATGCATATGGCGAGGGACTGATATTCGCCATTTGGCCACGCCTACACGGTTCAGCCAGCAGTGAGCATTGACAGAGTTTATCATCCGAATCATCTTGATTAGGTCAAGAGAGCCATAAACGGAGCTTTCCAAGGAAAAAAACGGCACTTCCTGTTCCGAGGGGGCGGGGCTTAGATGACGTCATAATATGATGACGTAGGATCGACGGGCATCCCACCAGGATCACTCAAGCCAAGTTTGATGCAGCTCGGTCAAAATATGTGGAATGTAGAGGCAAACGTATACGAACGGCGTTGCCGCCATTGAAAACTCTTGGCACTTTAAAGCAAGCGAGACCAACTTCCTGTCTGTCATCCAACACAGAATCACCTTGATTAGGTCAAGAGAGCCTAATCAAGGTTCTCTTGATTAGACAACCTTGATTCTCTAATCAATCCACAACACACCAACATGTCTTCTGTCTACGGAATGAACTCTGTCATTCCGTAGGGCAATGCTCCCCTCTGGTGTCGAATTACTGAAATTACTGAAATAGTTTCATTATTTCAGTAATTCGACACCAGAGGGCAGCATTGCCCTACACTTGACAAAGGATCCCCTTTGTAATTACATATTACACAGTCGATCACAGGGGAACTTTGAGCCTTGCTAACCCCCCTTCCACCTGTTCAAATGTCACCATTTTGAGAACTTTGAATTGGACATGCCTTCTGATCAGACTGACCGAGTTTGAAGCCGATCAATCGAAATCTCTAGGAGGAGTTCGGTCAAATGCAAAGGCTGTAAACGTCAAAATCAGGGTCAAAATTCGAACTTCAATCCAAAATCCGACTTCCTGTTGGGTTTAGAGCATGGCTCCAAGAGACTTTTTTGTACGTCCTGACAAGATACACATGTGTACCAAGTTTCGTAATTCTAAGCTAAAGCATGGCTTGGGGCTGATTTTTTGAAATATTCTAGGGGGCGATGTAGAGAAATGAGGCCACGCCCTCAAAATTTCGCTATGGATTCCTGTTCGGGGATGGATAAGGATGCATCCTAGTGAATTTGGAGCAGCTCACCCCGAAACTGTGGAATTCAGAGCCAAACGAATTTCGACGGCGTTCGCAACGCCGCCACGCCCACCTACTTCATCGCAGCCGGTCAGGGCTGGAATACTCAACACACCAAAATGTTTTCTGTCTCTGGACACTGTTTCATGTTGATTAGGTCAAAGGGCTAAGATAGTGACCGTTCACAGTAAAACATGACACTTCCTGTTCTCAGGGGGCGTGGCCTAAGCGATGTCATAATTTCACCACAGGGTATTTTAGGACACCTATTGATGATCAATAACTGAAAATTTGGTGTCTCTGTGAGTTTCTGTGCAGGATATATAAGAGTTTCGTGTTTCATGGCGAGTAGGTGAACTTTGACCCCTGGTATCCCCCCTTCAGCAAGCTGATACAGTCACCGTTTTGATAACTTTAAATCAAACATGCCTTATGATCAGACTGACCGAGTTTGAAGCCGATCAATCGAAATCCCTAGGAGGAGTTCGATCAAATGCAAAGGCTGTAAACGGCCAAAATAGGGTTCAAACTGGACCTTCAATCCAAAATGGCCGACTTCCTGTTGGGTTTAGAGCATGGCTCCAAGAGACTTTTTTGTACATCCTGACAAGATACACATGTGTACCAAGTTTCGTAATTCTAAGTTAAAGCATGGCTTGGGGCTGATTTTTTAAAATATTCTAGGGGACCCTATAGAGAAATTAGGCCACGCCCACCAAATTTCGCTATGGATTCCTGTTGGCGGGTGGATAAGGATCCATTCTAGTGAGTTTGGAGCAGGTCGGCCCGAAACTGTGGAATTCAGAGCCAAACGAAATTCGACGGCGTTCGCAACACCGCCACGCCCACCTGCTTCATCGCAGCCGGTCGGGGTTGGATTACTCAACACACCAACATGTCTTCTGTCTCTGGACACAGTTTCATGTTGATTAGGTCAAAGGGCTAAGATAGCGACCGTTCACAGTAAAACATTACACTTCCTGCTCTCAGGGGGCGTGGCCTACGTAAAAAAAAAATTTCACTGCAGGGTATTTTAGGACACCCGATGACGATCAATCACTGAAAGTTTGGTCCCTCTATGTGTTTTTGTATAGGAAATATAAGAGGTTTTTGCTTCATGGCGTGTAGGTGAACTTTGACCCCTGGTAATCCCCCTTCAACATGCTCCAAAACTCACCAATTTGATAACTTTAAATCAGACATGCCTTATGATCAGACTGACCGAGTTTGAAGCCGATCAATCGAAATCCCTAGGAGGAGTTCGATCAAATACGAAGGCTGTAAACGGCCAAAATAGGGTCCAAAATGGACCTTCAATCCAACATGGCCGACTTCCTGCGATACTTGCACTATGACATTACTTGTAAATTCTGAGCGTCTTAGTGAGCTCTACAACTGTACCGAATTTCAAGTCTCTACGATGAAGTAAGTGAATAGCAATGGGTCTGTTGAAAGTTGCTAGTTGCCGGCGTTGAGCAATTTTTTTTGCGATTTTTGCGGCGACCTTAAAATTCAAAATTTTTAAACCGCCTAGTCACTTCCGCCAAGTTTGGTGAGTTTTTGAATATGATAAAGCCCCCAAAAAGGCACACGAAGAGGGGGGCAGAATAATAATTAAAGCTGCGAGCAGCCTCGGGCGGCCCTCGCAGCAAGCGCCGCTCCGGCCTATTGGCCACCGCGGGGGTTCCGGCCACCACGGAAGCTCTGCCGCAGTTTCCAGCACCGCCGCCCGCTAGCCGCCGCAGAAGCTGTCGCGCATTTTCCACGCCCGTCCACCGGGCGACACGCGTGAATGCGTTCGGCGGCGCTCCCCGACGACTGTCGAAAAATCTGGTGCAGATCGGTCGATGCGTCGAGGAGACACAGCCGATGTATTAACTTAGGGGGCGCAGTGGAGCCAAATTACATTTCAAACTCGTTGGGCTCTTTAGAGGTGAACAAAGGTCATACATATCCAGTTTGGCGCCAATCGGATGATCTATGCGTGAATTAGAGCCAAACGTATGAATATGGCGAGGGACTGATATTCGCCATTTGGCCACGCCCACACGGTTCAGCCAGAAGCGAGCATTGACAGAGCTCATCATCCGAATTACCTTGATTAGGTCAAGAGAGCCATAAACGGAGCTTTCCAAGGGAAAAAAAGACACTTCCTGTTCTGAGGGGGCGGGGCTTAGATGACGTCATAATATGATGACATAGGGTCGTCAGGGATCCCACCAGGGTCACTCGTGCAAAGTTTGGTGCAGAAGCTATCAACCATTCACAGTAAAATACAAGACTTCCTGTTGTCAGGGGGCGTGGCCTACGTGATGTCATCATTTGACCATTGGATATTATTGTACACCCGATGATTATGAATAACTGAAAGTTTGGTGTCTCTGTGAGTTTTTGTATTAGAATTACAAATTATTTAATTTTTTCCTCTTCATTAAAACATTGAACTGTCATTCCGTAGGGCAATGCTGCCCTCTGGTGTCGATTACTGAAATAATGAAACTATTTCAGTGGGCAGCAGAGGGCAGCATTGCCCTACAAATGACGAACATGGACTGTTTATTATGTAATTACACAGAAGATCTCTCTAATTCATTCTGAGGGGGCGGGGCTTAGATGACGTCATAATATGATGACATAGCATTGTCAGGCATCACACCAGGATGAGTCAGGCCAAGTTTGGTGCAGCTCGGTCGAAACATGTGGAATCTAGAAGCAAACGTATGGCATCGGCGTTACAGGTCACTTCGCCACGCCGCCACACCCAGCTGCTTCATCGCAGCCGGTCAGGGCTTGGATCCACAACACACCAACATGTCTTCTGTCTCTGGACACAGTTTCATGTTGATTAGGTCAAAGGGCTAAGATAGCGACCGTTCACAGTAAAACATGACACTTCCTGTTCTCAGGGGGCGTGGCCTAAGCGATGTCATAATTTCCCCACAGGATCTTTTAGGACACCTATTGATGATCAATAACTGAAAGTTTGGTGTCTCTGTGAGTTTCTGTGCAGGATATATAAGAGTTTCGTGTTTCATGGCGAGTAGGTGAACTTTGACCCCTGGTAACCCCCCTTCAGCAAGCTCATACAGTCACCAATTTGATAACTTTAAATCAGACATGCCTTATGATCAGACTGACCGAGTTTGAAGCCGATCAATCGAAATCCCTAGGAGGAGTTCGATCAAATGCAAAGGCTGTAAACGTCAAAATCGAGGTCCAAAATGGACCTTCAATACAAAATGGCCGACTTCCTGTTGGGTTTCGAGCATGGCTCTAATAGACTTTTTTGTACGTCCTGACAAGATACACATATGTACCAAGTTTCGTAATTCTAGGATAAAGCATGGCTTGGGGCTGTTCATTTAAAATACTCTAGGGGTCGATATAGAGAAATTAGGCCACGCCCACCAAATTTTGTTATGAATTCCTGTCGGTGGGTGGATAAGGATCCATCCTAGTGAGTTTGGAGCAGCTGGGCCCGAAATTGTGGAATTCAGAGCCAAACGTATGGCAACGGCGTTACAGGTCACTTCGCCACGCCGCCACGCCCACCTGCTATGTCAAAGCCGGTCGGGGTTGGAATCCACAACACACCAACATGTCTTCTGTCTCTGGACCCAGTTTCATGTTGATTAGGTCAAAGGGCTAAGATAGCAACCGTTCACAGTAAAACATGACACCTCCTGTTCTCAGGGGGCGTGGCCTAAGTGATGTCATCATTTCACCACAGGGTATTTTAGGACACCCGATGACGATCAATCACTGAAAGTTTGATCCCTCTATGTGTTTTTGTATAGGAAATATAAGAGTATCGTGTTTCATGGCTAGTAGGTGAACTTTGACCCCTGCTAACCCCCCTTCAACATGCTCCAAAACTCACCAATTTGATAACTTTAAATCAAACATGCCTTATGATCAGACTGACCGAGTTTGAAGCCGATCAATCGAAATCCCTAGGAGGAGTTCGATCAAATACGAAGGCTGTAAACGTCAAAATCGAGGTAAAAAATGGACGTTCAATACAAAATGGCCGACTTTCTGTGATAGTTGGCTTATAACATTAAATGTAAGTTCTGAGTCTTTTGGTGAGCTCTACAAGTGTACCAAATTTCATGTCTCTACGATGAAGTACGTTCATACCATTGTGTCAACAGAAAATTGCTAGTTGCCGCCGTTGAGCAATTTTTTTTGCGATTTTTGCGACAACCTTAAAATTCAAAATATTTAAATTTTCTAGTCGCGACCGCCAAGTTTGGTGAGTTTTTGAATATGATAAAGCCCCCAAAAAGGCACACGAAGAGGTGGGAAGAATCGTAATAATAAACAGTACAGATACAATAGGCCTTCGCAGCGCTTTGCTGCTCGGGCCTAATAATAAAAATAAGCCCAATGATGAAGGGATTCAAGGGTATATTTGTTTACAGACACCTCATAATCCATTTTATTTCTTTGTGGTTTGTTTATGTATTTTGGATATTTCCAATGTCTTCCAGGGCTGCACAGTGGCGCAGTTTGTAGCACTGTTGCCTTGCAGCAAGAAGGTCCTGGGTTCGATTCCCAGTCCAGAATGCAGGGGTTCTCTCTGGGCACTCCGGCTTCTTCCCACAGTCCAAAAAAAAACATGATTGGACTCTCTAAATTCTCTCAAGATGTGTGTGTGAGGGTGGGTGTATCACAGGGGTCTCGATCTCCAGGCCTCGAGGGTCACTGTCCTGCAGGTTTTAGATGTGCCACAGGTACAAAATGCTGGAATGAAATGGCTTCATTACCTCCTCCTTGTGTAGATTATTTCTCCAGAGCCTTAATGACCTAATTATTGTGTTCCGGTGGTGCAGCAGAGACACATCTAAAAGTTGCAGGACAGGGTTAGGGTCCCTTGAGGACTGGAGTTTGACATCCCTGGTGTATCACAATCATTTCTGGGACAATTGATTGCCCAGCAAAATTTGTTAATGTGACAGGCTTGTGTTCAACCTAATCCACCATGATGGAAACGAAACACTATGTGACTCATCACACAGTCACGCAGGTGTTAGCACTGTCTAGTGATGGTGTGCACAGTTCTAAAATGAGGATCATTGACAGGTAAATAAAGCAACAGTTCTCAAGATTTTATATCTCAACATGTCATCTTCAGGTCAGCTTCAGCAGCCCCACCACTTTTGGTTTCAGCTGACTGTCAGGTTGTAGATAACAGAAGAAGGGTTAATCTGAAAGGATAAAATGAGTTCCAACAACATTTAATTTCCCTTTGGGATTAATCAAGTATTTTTGCATTTGAGTTAAGCTCCAGCTGAGGGCTGACTGCGGTTTTGCTCTGTGTTTTAGCTGCTTGGAGAACTCCAGTCAAAGTAACTACTGAAGCTCTGGTGGTAAGTAAGCTCCACACTCTGCAGATTAACCATCAACACAAACAAGCTAGCCTGAGCTAGCATTTTGAATGTTAGCATTTTAGAAAAAGGTTGATGCTGTCATTGGAGCCGTGCTTGTTCCCTAACAGAGATCTCTCATTTTGAGGTTTATCACAGACAAACCTCAAATTTATACAAACAATATTTGACCAATTAAGGTGGGATTTTTATGTCACTTGGGGTCAGACTCTCTTCTACAAAATGTGAAGCTTCAAATTGCTGAGTGGGAGCCAAGAGCCCCAGAGGATTGAACTGGACACGTAAAAACCTGGCAACCCACTGCAGGAAGCGTCCGGGGTCATAAATGCCAATAAAGGTTTTTCTAGGGATGCACTGATAAATAAGCCCTGATTTTCGTCATCAGGCTGATTCTTCCATGTGAAGCTGATCTTATCCACCAATCTTCTCTCCCTCCACAAAGGACTGAAAATCAGCCACTGTCCCCTTTTGCTCAGCAGTGATAAACTGATTGACAGATCGGCCCACCAGATCACAGCTGCACGTGCTGGACATCCCACTGGCAACGTAGCAACTTTGTCAATATATTTAGTGATTTTTCTGACAAAAAACATTGGTATCGGCCAAAATTTGGATCGGCAGGTCACATTGTTAATGATTGCTGGTAATGCAGCTGCACTCTGTCTTTTCATGTTAACACTGGGGAAAATAGTGATTCAGATCATAATGTGATTTTCAGTTTGTCTGTGTTTCAATGAACCAATCAAGATCAGATGCTGGTTGTCTGTCTGTATGGCAGTACAATCACTAAATCAGCAACATTCAGGATCAAGTCTTTTTCAATCATCCCAACGTTTAAAAAGTGAATGATAAAATGTTTTATTTTTTTATTAAAACTGTTTTAAGAATTTGCCACGCTAAATGTCCAACATCGTTCCTTACGAACGGAGAGCTGTAACCCTGTCTGTAACATTTGGAAGCATTGCTCCAGGCAGCAGAGTGGAGCAGGACGTGTTGCCTGTTTTGGCTCATATTGTTGATTCTGTTGCAGAACCTCCAGCTTCTCCAGAAGCAGAAGATCTCTGATTCTACCAACCCACCTTCAAACAAGAAGGCCAGGTCTGCTGCAGCCTGCTGTCTGCCACTGAACGTACAGCCTTGCTCTCATCCTGCTTGGGTCATTGGGTAAACACTCCGTGTGTGTGTGTATGTGTGTGTTTGAACAGACTGGAGGAGGTCCAATCACCCAACAGGAAGCTTCCTCCAGAGTCCACTCCCCGGGTCATGTTGACGGGCTTTGAGCCGCTGCAGGTCCAGCAGTACACCAAGGTAATGTACGCTGGCGCTGAGGAAGCCAGAGCTGCTGGCCTCTGCTCCAGCTGCTCCATGCTGCTGTCTCTGTCCTGCAGCGGCTGCATGCTCTAGGTGGGGAGGTGGCAGAGAGCAGTCAGAAGGCCACACACCTGCTGGCCAGCAAGGTGACGCGTACCGTCAAGTTCCTGTCTGCCATGTCTGTGATCAAACACATCGTCACACCAGAGTGGCTGGAGAAGAGCTGGAGGAGCCAGAAGTTTGTGGGTGAGTCCATGCTGTGTTGCTCAGTTCTGTTGTTCTGCTTGTTCTTCTGTTCCCTGATCTCTGCTGTGTGTGCGCGTGTGTGGGGGTGTGTGTGTTGCAGATGAGCAGAGTTACACTCTGAGGGATGCAGAGGCAGAGGTGTTGTTCAGCTTCAGTCTGGAGGAGTCTCTGAAGAGAGCCCACACTGCTCCTCTCTTTAAGGTTGGAACTAAGTAGACCCTCCGCCTCCCGTCCCCATGTAGGAAACAAGACAGTATGAGCAGTCTCTCTTCAGAGCTGCTGATGGATTTAGGTAGGTTAGCTGGGAGAGAGGAAAGCCATTGAGAATCAGTTCAGCTTTAAGAAGGAACAGCAAGACAGAGAGGACTCCCAGCTGTCTCTGCTCTCTCTTTGTCAGCGTTTGCATCTTTTAACAACAGTAGGACTGTAGCTCACACTGCATTTAGTGACAGTACCCACCAGAAACAATGTAAAAATCACTGAGACCAAAGAAAAATCAGCTGAAGTCCAAATCCACCTGCCTGGGGCGTTCAACCAGTCCAAAACGCTGCACCAGTCCCCGAGAGCAGACGGCTTTTCATCATCATCACCATCATTTAGTGCCCTAATGGAAACCCAGTTTATGATGCATTCAAGAACATCTGGTACACTGAACTGTCTAAATATCAAAACATCCTAATTTAACCTTAATGAAAGAGATCCTAGAATTCAGTGTTGACCATTTACTGGCTGTCTGGCCTATTGTGTTTTTCTGTTTCTCTTGATTGAAGCAGCAGAAAATGTACTAAACTGTTTTTGTGTACCACTACAGCCTTGGTAGTTAAGGTTAAATTGTTCTACGTAGTTAGAGCAAAATCCTCCTCAGTGTTTTATCCATCCAATGGATAAAACATTCAGCTCGTCTTAAAAGCAGCTCTTTCATCCTTAATCAGGTTTAATGAAGAGGAACGATTTGTCCATGTTGTTCCATCCACTAATATTTAACATTCCCTCTAGAAGAACACTTGACCCCAGATACACCTTAATGTGTACTAATACCCACAGACTGCAGTATTGTGGTCTGCAGTCTGTGGGTAGACCACAATACTACCCACAGACACAATATACATATTGTGTATATTATTGCACACAATAATACACAATATGTGTAATAACACATATTACACAAATATGTAAATATGCGTTCAATGTGTCTCTGTGTTTGTGGTGCTGAAGGGGAAGTATTTCTACCTGACCCCGGGAATCTGCCCCAGCCTCAGCACCATGAAGGCCATCCTGGAGAGCGCTGGAGGGAAACTGCTGGCCAAACAGCCCTCCTACAGAAAGGTCATGGAGCACAAGCAGAACAAGGTACTTCAGCAGACATGCTGTGGCCTCACACACACATCACACACACCTAATATCCTCTTTAAAAAGAAGTCAGGATGAAGGATTGCTGTGTCTATCTGAGCAAAAACAACATGACATAACCAAGAGTTTTTCCTGCATTTTCTTTCTCGTCCAGAACCTTCCAGAGATCATTTTAATTTCCTGTGATAATGATCTCCACTTGTGCAGAGAATATTTCATGAAAAGCATTGGTGGGTCTCTCTCTTTCACACACACACATCCACACACCAAATCCCTGCTCTATATGTCTGATGTTGCCTCTGCTTTTCTGTCCCAGATGTCCATAATGCAGAGTTCATCTTGACTGGAGTTCTCACCCAGAAACTGGATTATGAGTCATATCCTTTCCCAGTAACAGCTGCTGCTTACATCAGAGCTTTTTGACTGCAACCAATTTGGTTGCAAATATTATTTATTTTGTAAACAGTTCACTTAAAAAAAATATGGAGGATACACCAGTTTGACCAGTCATTTGAGGAAATGCTTTAATGTCAATCTTTAAAGTTGCTCTTGTTACAATTTCACTTGACCCACTGACACCAACACCACCGTCGAACTAAAATACAACATAAACTTAAGTGAGACGGTGTCATGAGTACGATAACGACATAAAATGATATAATTACATATAAACATACCTCGCTGGCTGAGGTAGAAATGAGGTTATTAAATTAATTCTTTAACTTAAATGACCCTTTTACAGTCACTTGCTAAAGCTATGCTTTCATATCGCATGCATCTTCTTTTCTGGTTCCCTAGCAATATGCTGGATTGGACTTCCTACTTTAACTTTTCAAAATAAGAGTCATAATAACAAAAAATGTGCATAATTCAAAATAAAACATGTCAACTAAAATTATGGCAGTAAAAATAAGTCACTACATTTCTCTGCAGGAGATTCCTCCAGAGTAAACAGGGGCTGGCGACCCCCTAAAAAATGCACCAATACTTCCCTTTATTTATTTGAAAATAAATATAGAGTGAAATATTGTGTACTTTTAAATGAATTTATTCTATAAATCCATTATTTAGTGAGACATTTAATGGTGAATCTGTTTATTTCATGATATGTGTTTATTTAATGTAGTTGTTTTTGGCCCTACATCCACCTCAGGGATCACTATCATGTTTCCTTAACATTCACACATATAAGTTCACCTGATGAAGATCTTCAACAACATCTCCTTGGACATCTGTGCATAGCTCTCCTGTCATGTTTTTAGCTTTTGTTACTTCTTTTAAAAGAAACTAAATTGTATTTTTGTGAAATAATTGGTTAAAATTATGGCTTTTAATCTATTTCCTTGTTAAACATAAATGCTTCAGCTTGTACACACTGCTTTTGAAAAAATAAAATATTTGTGTAAATTGTTTGTAGCCTTCTTGATCCTGGGATAGTGTTCATGTTATTAGATGTAATCACTGGAGTGTAAGAAAGTAAATAAACCCCAACATGTTTTAGTGTTGGGTCCCACAGTGAAAGCTCCATGTTTGAGGACAAAGTCTATTACTTTGTTCCTAGAGGTATTCCAGAATGGAGCGGGGAATTCCTGATAGACGTGATTTAATTAACTGTTAATGAGGGTCTGGGGTAGTTACTGGTGAAGCTCCAATTGTTGGCTGTCAGACAGATAGCCTAGGGGTCATCTGGGGGAGGGTGCCTGGGTGGGACTGTGGAGCCGCCTGCGGCGCTGCCCTCAAAAACTCCCTCTGACTGAATGAGAGACAGACTGAGCCAAGGTCATGAGCTGAATATTCTCCATTTGTTTCATATTTATTTACATGAACATTTGGAACTTTATCTCTTCCGGTTGCTTACGATAGTTTTTAGTTCATTTTGAGTCTCACTTTGTTTCAAATCATGCAAACGCACTTGATGCCAACCTTCACTTCTGTCTTTGGTTTTAAAGGGAGTTTTCTAGGCACATGGTGCCATTTTATAGCACAACCAAGTCGTATGTGTCCTTTAGTTATAAAAACTATATATCAAATGTGACCTAGAAAATTGACTGTAATTTAGCAATTTGAATTTGGGCCTCTGTTTTTTTTATAAACTCCTTTCTGAAACTGCCTTCAGGAATCAATCAATCAAATTTGATTTATACAGCACCTTTCAGCAATAAGGCATTTCAAAGTGCTTTACAACATAAAAACAAAATTACAAAGTCATAGAACACAGTCAACGACATATTTTGCACATCAGGTTATTGATTAATGTTTCATGGTTATGTTTCTAATCCAACTCTAAACAGGTGGGTTTTTAGTCTAGATTTAAAGGAAGTCAGTGTTTCAGCTGTTTTACAGTTTTCTGGAAGTTTGTTGTTGTAGTGCATAGAAGCTGAATGCTGCTTCTCCATGTTTGGTTCTGGTTCTGGGTATGCAGAGCAGAACCAGAACCTGAGAGGTCTGGAAGGTTGATACAACAACAGCAGATCTTTAATGTATTGTGGTGCTAAGTCGTTCAGTGATTTATAAACTAACAACAGGATTTTAAAGTCTATTCTCTGAGCTACAGGGAGCCAGTGGAGGGACTGGAGAACTGGGTGATGTGTTCCATCTTCCTGGTTTTAGTCAGAACGTCAGCAGCAGCATTATGGATCAGCTGCAGCTGGAGGATTGATTGACAGACCTGTGAAGATGCTGCTGCAGGAATCAATGCGATAAAGATAAACGCATGGATGAGTTTCTCTAGATCTGGCTGAGACATTAGTCCTTTAATCCTGGAAATGTTCTTCAGTTGATAGATGGTCGACTTTGTAACTGTCTTTATGTGGCTCTGGAGATTCAGGACAGAGTCCATCACTACTCCCAGGTTTTGGCCTGATTGCTGGTTTTTAGTTCTAATAACTGAAGCTGTGCATTGACTCTAGATCTATAACTCTAGATCTATAACTCTAGATCGTTCCTCTTCAGGTCCAAAAATAATATCTTCAGTTTTGTTTCTGTTCAGCTGGAGAAAGTTTTGGCACATTCGCACATTTATCTGTTCTAAGCATCTGTTCAGTGATTGGATGGGGTCAAAGGTCACCTGGTGACATCGTAATGTAGAGCTGTGTGTCATCTGCATAGTTATGGTAGCTAATATTATTTCCTGTTATAACCTGAGCTAGTGGGAGCATATAAATATTGAATAAGAGGGGTCCTAGGATTGAACCTTGGGGTACCCCACATGTGACCTTTGACCTCTTTGATGAGAAGTTTCCAGTTGAAACAAAGAAATCCCTGTTCTTTATGTAAGACTCAAACCAGTTGAGTGCTGGACCGGAGAGTCCGGCCCAGCTCTCCAGTCGATTCAGTAAAATGTCATGGTCAACAGTGTCAAAAGCTGCACTGAGGTCCAACAGAACCAGCACTGTGGTTCTCCCACAGTCTGTATTTATATGGATGTCATTGAACACTTTTACGAGGGCGGTCTCTGTGCTGAGGTGAGACTGGAAACCAGACTGGAAGGAGTCAAAGAGGTTGGTTATTGTTAGGAAGCTATTTAACTGTTTAAACAGCTTTTTCAATAACTTTGCTGATGAATGGGAGGTGAATCATCACAACACATCTCCTGACTTAACCTTTTAACAACAGTTTGTTTTTTTTACCACCGCTGCACTGAGAAGTAGCTTATAACGAGTTCACAAAATGCACAGTTTCATCAGGCTTTTGCTAATTGCTGCTGGCTAGTCTGAAGGAGTTGAATGGGGGAGTTATGCTCTGTTAGGTGGTAGCAGACTTCCCTCTTCTCAGCCACTCAGGCTTTGAGATGTAGATGAACTGCTGAGTCTACAAAAATATGTGTCTCAGTTTGCTCATCTACTCCTTGTCGGGTTTATTTGTTGCCGTGTGACTGACCTGTGTAGGTGTGACCGGCTTCTCACTCTGCAACCTGGAGGGAAAAATGGATTGTCAGTTTATGGTGCACATCATTAGATGGAGAAACATGCCTATGTATCAGAATCAGATTTATTTGAGATAGTGTGCATATGCAAGGAACTTAACAGACATTAAATATAACTGAACTTTTAAAGGCCAAGAAACAATATCTACATGCATGCTTTTTTTTTTTAATAAAAGCAAACTATAACCTGTTAGCCTGGGGGAATTTCTTCCCTGTGAACTTTGTCTCTGTGACGGCACATTTGTGCTTATCTGAATGTAAAAGTCTAAACAGTTTGTGTCCAGGATGTGTGTCTGCAGAGATGCTGACTTCAATTTTCCTGACTCTAAACCTGCAGCAGTCCTGGATGGAAGATCAGCCATGATGATGTTCACTGCAGACCTGAACATTTGTTGCAGTTTGGACCCATCCTGTTCTGAAAAACAGCCATGAAGACGATGAGCAGCTCCTTTGTTGGACTTTTGGAGTTGCTGCAGGAAGTTCAGTCTCTGTTGCCTCTGAGGAGTGAGGACCAGGCAGGTCCTGAGACAAAGCCGTTCCTGGGAACCAGAAGTAACCCACAGCTGAGGATGGTGAGGGGTGAGGGGTGTGGAGGGTGTTCCCTGGAGGTCCACTCATCTCCACAGTGTTTAGCTCCAGGTGGTTCTGACCACACCAGTGGATCAACCAACCGAATCCTGTTCTTATACAAACCAATCTTCGTCCTGAATCAGAAAAACAACAACGGTGTCCTCTGTGACCTTCAGGGGTTTCACAGACTGCAGTTAAACAAGAATCCAGAAAAACTAATGAAACAAGAAATGAAAACATAAAGACTTGTAAGAGGCTCGAGCCTCTATGTCCAGATCTGTGGAACTGCATAGAAACAGCAATGTTACAATAAACAAGGAATCATTGGTTCATTACAGTATTGTGTTTTTTCTCTCTCCAAAGAAAGCAGCTCAGCATTTCTGATGATGATGATGATGATGATATCTTCTGATAAATGAAGAAATCCCTGTAAGCAATCATATCTACCAGTCCTGTGAACACACACACACATGAATACACACACAGTGGTACAGTATTTAGGCAATCCTAATTAATTCCAGTTAGAAATGCAAATAAAAAGCCTGGTTTGTGATTAAACAGCAGACAGGCTCCTTGTTGGTTTTATATTGTCCTCTGATGCAGCCTGATTATGAGGAGAAGAAAGAAAAAAATATCAGAGAAGGGAAAATGTTGTAATTAATATAGAAATGCTTAATGTGAGATATTTCTAATTAGTCCCCAGTCCCTCCCGCTGCTCTTCAAGACTGCTGCTGTCCCCTGTTCCACAAAATGCAGAAGAATTACAGACTAATTACACAGAGTGGGTGCGGGGATTCATCTGGCCCAACAAATTAACTTATGAGCTAATTAGCATACGATGGATATAATGACTAATAATTTTACCAATTACAGGGCTGGGCCATCTCATTACACTCATGGAACATGGATGATTGGAGTACACCATATTGTTTCTATCCAGATAACGAAGAAGAGAAAAATAAAGTGATTATATCATAAGGAAAGTGAAGCTTCTGAACTTTTCTTTCAGGAAGTCCTGCTGAGCTCCAGGTGTGTTGCTCAGAGAGCCCAGGCCACTGAGGTTATCATCCAGGTGTGTTGGAGCAGGACTCTGGCTCTCCAGGACTGGACTGGGTCACCCACGTACCGACCATTGTTAGTGCTCAACTTTTCTGCCTTTCAGTGTGTGTTTTAGTCAGAACCAGCCCAAGAAATAAGCAAACTAAGCCACTGCTACTCTAACCACCACACAGTCAGGTGCCCACAAATACTTACATTTTAACACAGACCACAGGTCTACCTTTATGTATTTGTTTTTTGAGAATGAAAATCATATTACATTTGTTTTGATGGCTTCAGCAGAGATACATTAGGTATTAAATTGTTTGAAATTTGATTCAACTGGCAAATTTACTTTGTAAAAGTGCAAAGAATAATCTTTTTTCTGGTTGTTATGTTACCATATTACAATCTGAACCAATGAGTCGAGTCTTTTCTTTGTATTTGAGCTCATTACGTCATTATTATATCTTCTAATAATTTACTCACAAATAGTCATATTCAATAAATTAGGATACACAGTAGGTCCCAATGAGCTTCGTTTGTCAGATTAAAAGTACCTTTTGAAAAAATATCCTTCAAACAGGCATTAAACATACTTTATTGGACTGATTTAGTCATTCAAATATGAAGTTTTCATCAGCTGTAAGTGGAAAAACATCATAATAAACAGAAATAAAGGTTTTCAAATATTCATGTGTTATTAATCTATATGATGTATTTCACTTTGTGATAAAGTTCCTAAAATGAATGTCAGTTTCAATAATAATCTAATTTATTGAATGGATCCGTATGTCAGCAAATAATAACCAATTATCAGTGATTGCTTTTGAGCTTAGCCAATTGAACTTGGTTTCCTCTATCAGGTCCCACAAGTCTGGAATGAAAGCTGCTTTTGTGGTTATGGTCTTAGAGGCAGAGGGGCCCCAGGTTTAATTCTGCTCCAGGCCCCATACAACCATAGTCCAGCCCTGGTTATAAGCAGGGCATTATTAATATGATGCTGTGATTTTTCAAATGTCTTCAAAATTGTTTCCACTGTAATTTGTCTTTTTATGATGAATAAACATAATTATTATTTTCTATATCAAAGCAGCTTCAACTCAGATCTAAGCTTTAGCCTGAAGGACTGTCTATATATATATATTATTATTATATATATATATATATATATATATATATATATATATATATATATATATATATATATATATTAAGACAAAGCTCTGGCTGTTTAAATTTCAACAAGTCTTTCCAGATCAACTTTCAAACACTGACAGTCCTGTTTGTTGGATTTATGGTGAGTACTTGAGGTTAGCCGGATTGAATTTTAGAACTTTAAACAGAAACAAACTGATAGAGGGTCTGCTTGTGTCAGGAAAGACGAGCCTCTACTGCCCTCTGCTGGTACATCTCAGCACAACAGGAGAAGATTTTGATTACCACGCAAGAAATCGTTTAATAGTTGCAAGAGACAGACTCTTAAGGCTTAAAAAACAGCTAAGTCAGGAGAAACATTTTTATATGAACAATACACACAAATAAATACAGGAAATACAAGCATTTCTGCTCAATGTGTTTTTCAAATGTTCATATTTTATATAAGAAACAGAACAGAGGAAGAGTTGACATTGCTCTTCTACAAAACAAAGACAGACTGACCTCAAGTCAGATCTAATAAGAAGATGACGTACAAGTTCTCCATGCAAAAACATGCCTTTAGTTGACATTTTAGATTCTTATTTAGAGTATTTCCATGTTCTTTGTCCCTGTGCCTGTTCTTCAAACCAACTGAAACCATTAGCTTTGAAATTATCTTCAATTTCATAGCTCATAAAATTGAGTTACGAATTTCATATCTCAATTGAAATATTAAGTTTGTGACTTAATATTACACATGAAAAATATTTCAGTATGCCAAAAGTAGAGAAAATAGTTTTTACAGTCAGCCTAAGCCAGCTGATATTGCTCATGTTATCCTGAATCTGGACATCTGGCAGTTCACAGCTTAAACTGAATTATATTTCTGGTTTTAAAATGTAGAATATTCTGCAGCTTAGTCTTAATGTGAGATACTAATATTGTATTCGTATCGCATATGTGTTTGGGTGTTCCAGAGGAACAAAAAAGGAAAAGACATTTAAGTTCCAGGGTGCAATAACTGATGAATTCTGGCCATAGACTTATTGTGGTACAGTAAAGAAAATTGCATCCCATATTTTGGAATGCAGAATTACAACATTTTGAGTTAGATCAGGGATGAACAACTTCTGGCTCTGGAAGTTGCTCATACAAGAGTCTCTTTGGACTTGACAAAATGATGATGATGTTGATGATGATGATGGTGATGCAAAGAAGGATTCTTCTTCAAATAAAAAACAATCTATACAACTCTAAGTGTCCAACAGCATCTTCAGTCAGAAGCTTCTTCACAGCCACTGTAATACTGACAACAACAGGAGATGCTTCCTGCCCACAGCATCACCATCCTCCATGACTCTGAAGACTTACTAGATCAATATTTATGTCAAAGACGTCCAGCAGTCTCTGCTGCAGCTGCATGATCTGTTCATCTCATCTGTCCTCAACATTTCGGCCATCTGTCTGCACATGGAGCCTCTAAGTCACGTTCTACTGAGTCAAACAGTTAAAACTTCAAACTGTTCTAAACCTCAACAGAGACAGAAAACTATGTAAGCAAGAACTCTACAATGATTCTGTTTATTTCACATATGACCTGCAAATTATTCAGTTGTACATAATCAACAGTATCTATTAATAAGTACTATCTTACAACCGTCTATAATTACTTTGCTAAAATATATTTGATAATAAATATAGCTTACACAGGTAAGACAGGATGCGAATATTAACATTTATTTTTAAGAGATACGTGCATACATATTTTTGGCTTGAAGTGGCGAGGTGCAGTCCAGTCACTCTCTCTCACCCCCCACACCCCACACACACACACACACACACAATATTGCTGCAGGAATATGGTGTGATCATTGGTTGTTTTGTTTTATTCTTGGAGTCCAGATGGTTGAACTGTACTCCCACTGTCAGTTCAGGAGTCCATTAACAACATCCTCATCATGTGGTGGAGAAGAAGGCGGCGGGTGGGCAGGGAGGAGCTGATGAGTAGAATGCAGTGGTAGCTGTAGAGATGACAGTGATAGCTCTTGCTGCTTAGAGGCCTCTTCTAGTGTTAGCATGAGGATGAGACAGCATGTTGCTAGAAGGACATGATGCAGAGTCAGACAGCTTATCATTACTCTGTGGAGACAAAGATCTAAGGAAGCAAGGTGGGAAGTTTGCTGGAGAAACTGATGAGGAAGATGATGAGGAAAAGAGAAAGCTTCCTGAATGTCTGGGAAGAGGAAGGAGTGTGAGACATGTGGAGGAGAAGGAGGAGGCTGAAGGGGGGGATTCCCATTACAAAAAGTGGAAAAAACAAATGTGAAGAAGCACCAGAATAGGAGGGATTTCTGAGCGATGAGGATGTAAAAGGTAAACTGGTGTTTTCCAGAACTTTGCATAAAGCAACAGCACAATGTTTAGAAATCCACCACGGCCCTGTGCAGCACACACAGCAGCTCCAACTCTCAGGGCTCAGACCTGCCAGGCTTCCAGCAGAGGCAGGACCTGCTAACAAACTGCTTGTGTGTTGTTTCATATATATGTTTCACTTATATTTGATATCTATGTGTGGTTTCAACAATACTACAAAGATCTGGAGCTATTAATGTCTGCTTACTGTACTTACAGAAACATTAACTACAAACAGCAACACATTCAACATCTTTTTACCTAAAATAAAATAGTAAACAGCACAAAGCTCTGGGGTTTCCATTGATAAGACTGTTAGATTTTCTATCATAACAGGTTTATGTTAGAATACTATCATTTAAACTGAAAAGCTTTTGAATTTTAACCAAAGCATTTACTTTCCTTGTGGCTAAATGCTTTCTCTACAGAAAATGAAAGAACTCACAAGATGCCCCTGTGCAAAAAATCATATAAAAAGATCAAATCTGCTCAATCAGTAACAGATGGAAAGACTAATAAACTATAATTTTGTACAGAACACTCCAGTTGGAACTGGAAGACAATAAAACAACCAAAAACCATAAATAAAAAGCAAAAAAAAAAACAACTTATAACCAAAACCACAAATAAAACATATTCTGGTGTTTCTCTGAAAACTGTCTTTCAGAAAATATTAATAATTATAAAGGTAATCACCTAGATTTTGCACAGTTGCAAATAATTTGAGTGTGTATGCAAATGTTTGTCAATGTGTGGAGAAAATCCACAATACATTCCAGTATGCAGTTCCAGTTCTAGTCTTTAATAACCATTGCAATTGTATACTTCATAGTTTCTCCATTCTGTAAAAAGAGCAGTTCAAATGCTTCGATAAAAAACTCAACATGAATGTAACATTAATGTCAATAATTGTACGTAAACTTCTGTACATCATATTAATGTCTGTGTATGAGAGCCATTTAAGTTTTTTTTTTTCAAGGAGTTTAAGGATTCATGTTCAAGCTGAATCCTTGAACATGACTGATCACATTGACTCTCTGTACGGTTTGTTCTGTTTGGCTGGGCCCAATGCTGCACACAGGAAAATGATGTCCAATTGAATGTTTAATAGTTTATTATATTACCTTGACTCTATTATAAACTTTGTTAACAGCAAAACACTCAAACGCACTTCTTTTATGCAGCTTTTTTCCTCCCTGAATTTTTTCAAAGGATTGAGGGTGTGTTTGAGCTATTTGTTCTTTCTTATCTTACTACTTTTGAATTTTATGTATTTAGATATTTTATGTATTTATTTATATATTTTTAGATTTATTTGCAAATTAATGCATAATAATTTTCTGCTTCGTTTTTGTTGTTTGTCTTTTGTACATGAGTCAGAAAGCACTATGGCTGCCATTTCTAGAAGTAAAGGGACCACAATGCACTGGGGTGGGCCTCTTATTGTTTACCAGATCAGGGGAAGCAGTAAACTATAAATACTGGATTCCTTATTGCCAGCCAAACTGAAGGAGTAAACTGTAAGATGCTACTTTCAAGTTTGGATAGTTTGCTTCCTTTTACTTTAGCGTTTTGAGAGGATTCTTTTCTTGTTTACCTGCTTTTGTTGGGCTGTTGCAGAACTTCTGCCCTTCCCTCAGGTGACCCACAGGGGGCGTGCTGTAGCTTGTTGTGGGGCCGCTCAGCAGATGTGTTGGAGCTCTAGCAAACAGAGAGGAAAACAAATCTTAGTCAGCTGCCACTCTTCCAAACTTGGGTCATCTTCTCAATAAATCCAAGCAGCCTGTCTGTTAACTCTGTAAATATCTGTTATTTACTTCTTGTAAGAAAATGACTATGAAGTATTGGCATATACTTTCTACTAGAACAGCGTTCTGCAACATTTACAATCCAAAAATAAATTTTTGGTCTGAGTCCAGTTAAATAAAACAGATTTTGAGCTAAAGAGCAAACATTTCAGTCTTACTTTCAGATATTAATATGAAGAATATAAAACTTTTTCAATAAAGTGATGCCTACACTTTCATACACGGAATGTTGATATTTGCACAGTTTCCAGCCAAGTAACAGGACAAATAAATCTAAATAACCTAAATAACTGACACATTTAGTGTCTTTCTGTCATGAAGGTTTCATGTAATAATTTCCTGCTTTTACTCTTAGCCACAGGTTGCAAAGCCATGTACTAGAATACAATGTTAGGGGCTTCTGCCATCTGCCAATTACTGAAACATAAAGGTTAGAGGGGACTTTATGGACACAACTTCCAGTAATATGTGTTTTGTCCCTAAAAATCATTTATGAATTGAGTTTGGTAACTTTGTCAAATAAAATGACTGAGAATTTCTGTTTTGTGCATGTGTAGATGGCACTGTGTTTGTATGCATGCAGACGTGTGTGTGTGGGGGTGTGTGTAGGCGTGTGTGTAAAAAATCCATGGCATATAAATGTGTTTGTAAATCACACTGGTTTGTTATCAATACTTTGTATCACCCTGTAAACTGAGACTTTATTGTGAATTTATTCATGTGTATAAAAAATCTGTGCTTGTAAAAAGTAATTACAGAAGTTACATTTTTTGTTTAAAAATAAACAAGCACAAAACTACAAAAACAAAACTGCAAGTTTCTTTGCTTGAATGTGAGAACGTCTTCCTCTCAGCTGAGGAGTCACTGTCATGTTAACTGCAAATTTTTACAATTCAACGAGAGAAAAAAATGCTTCTGTAATCACCTCTAGCAAGCTCACATCTGTTTTCTACACATTAAGTCACATCAATGTGGTCGGATTTACAAGGATGAAATAGAAATGATAGGAAATTGGACGTAGAGACTTGGTTTGTGTATGCTCTAAAAGTAAGATCCAAACTTCCCTACGATGTTTAATATGTGTCAGGAGGAATTGGTTAATTATGTCATCGTGTAAGGCTTAGAAACATTTGTCATATTTTAGCCATAATCAGATGAATAGTAAATAGCCAGAGTAGTTTTGAAGATGAATATTGTGCAAACAATACACAGAAGAAATTTTTTGCAGATTAATTCTTTTATATTGCTGAAATGAATCAGGATGTGTAAGAGAGTAGCTTCATAACCCAGCATGCCAGATGTTTGATCTGAACTGAACAAGTTAGCTTTTTAAAGAGCAAACTAAAACATAGCTGTAGATCCTATGGCAAGAAGTTCAGAGTGAGAACAAATATTTAAACTAAACAACAACCTCTAGCAGACATTTACAATACTAAAGTTGAAGCCAGAAAATAAAGAGTGAAGAGCCCACACCAGCTGACCCACTGAAGGAAGGAAACTGTGATTGCAAAACAACGTCAGACCTGTTGGCTGGTTGAGCTGAGCAGAGGCTGTGGTCTGACTCTCTGACTCTTCACGATCTGACTGGCTGCTCTTTTGGAGGGAGATCTGCCGCTGTTTTCTTTCACTCTTCCTTTAAGTTGAGCTCCATCAGATGAGGGATTTATGCTTTCCACACAGAGTTCCAGTTCCAGCTGCTTGATGGACTCCTCCAAACTGTTCATTGAATCTAAGGTGTTCTTGCGGAGCTCCTCCACCCGAGGGTACGACTTTGACAGGCTGATACCTGCAGTGATGTCTCTGTCAGAGGAGTTGTCTGGGAGGAATTGTTGGCTCATGCTCACCTCATTGGTCTGTTTGCTCTCTGTGATTGGTCTGTTTCCTGCTTTCTGCTCTTCGTCACGTGCAACTATTTTAGAAACCTTTTTCCCTTTTTTGTTTGTTCCTGTTCGCATTACCTGGCTGAGGGCGGCCAGTTTGTGTTTGGGGAACTTTATACTAAACTTTTTTTTGGAACACATTTTCATGTTCATATTTGTCTGATCCTGGCCTTGGAGTTTAGAAACAGAGTCACAAAATGATGCAGATTGAGGAGAAGTCTTCACATTTCCTAAGATGTCAGAATCAGGTCTAGTGGGAGATTTTAATTTCAGATCTGGTTCTTCCTCCAGAGTCCTGTTGGGAGCCAGAAGCTCCTCATCCTCTTCCTCACACTCAAAGATGGTAGACAGAGGAACATAAAAGGGCTCAGTGTCCTCTATGAAAACTATCACAGGGTCTTCATCAGATACATCATTATCTTGAAAACCACAGTGACTATATTCCATATAAGAGCCTTCAAAAGCCGTCATATTACCTGGCTCCTCCTTACCAAACTGTGAACTAATGTGTGTATCTGGGATTCTATGAATACATTCAGGAGTCTGTGGAGAAAGAGGAGCTGCTTTGTCATCTGTCGCTGTGAAACTCAGGCTTCCTCCTTCTCTCCATGCTGGTTGATCCCTGGATCCTTGCAAAGCTGCGTCTTGTTCCTGCTGCATGCTGCTTGGCCTGTAGGCGACGTCAGGCAAACGGGAGAAAGGTTTGGGGACTGAAGGAGAACTTTCATGTTTGTGAGCAGAACTCCAGAGCTGCTTTGGCCCTAACCTTGGCGACAGCTGGATCCAGTGCTCCTCATGAACATTTTCATTTTGTAAACATGAAACCAACATTTCATTCGCCTTCGCATCAAGAGGTTTCTTGATAAATCCATTTGTCTGTTTAGGACTTTGATTTTGTTCTTTTAGAGGAATTACAACCTTTTCAGCCACAGCTGAGGAGAGTATATGTCCAACTGCTTCGTCCTCACACTGATCAGGCACGTTCATAACAAGAATATCTTCTGTCTGTTTCGCTGGAAGTGTAAGCAGCTCCCTCTCCCCTGACCACACCTTTGCCACCGAGGTGCAGTTTAATGAGGGCGCTTGCTGAACCTCCATCTTGGCTAAACCTGTTGTCGTCTTAGCCCTGTGAAGCGCTGTCGCCACACCTGGAATCTGGGCTTTAACAGAAGAGACGTTTGGATGTTCAAACTGAGGAGTGAACCTCTGTCCACATTTTGCCATGTCAGAGGGGCACATTTTGGTAACGGGTGGAGGTGTCTTTCCATTTCCACTTGGCAGATGAATTTTATTTGATATTTCTTTAGAAACCTAAAATCAGAAAAAGTGACAATAATCTGGTTTTCATCCTCAAGTTATAAAGACATGAGTCTGTTTTCCTTAGAATTAGATCCCATTTGACTTGACAAAGTGAAGAATCATGTCATTGAATTAGTGAATATCAAGCAAATGAGACAGTTAAACATTAATGTCTAATGTAATCAAAACGTATATTTATGCTGACACATAAACTAAATAAAAAAATCTTTACATGTCTCATGTGGGAAACAACAGCATTGCCTTAACAGTTTAGCTAGTTGTTGTTTGATGTTAAAAGTATAAACCTCATTAGGCCTACATTAGACACATAACTGCAAAGTCAAAGATCCTGCAGGACTCAAACTGTGCAAATGACTAGAAAACGTTTTGCTGCAGAAATTCCAGAGGCTCTTGAAGAACTGCCTTTTGGTTAAGGCAGAAAAGTGGGACTTTCTTACCACTTCCACTTTTCTTGGATATGCTTTCTGGCGTGGGTCCAATGAAGATCCTGAGCCTGAGTTGTTTTGAACAGTACAGGAAGCAGCTGCAATGCTTCTTGGGTTTTATTAACTTACATAAAAGCTTTATCAGAAATGTTGGTCCTGTTGCAGCCCCTCTGGCTGGCCCCCTTTTGTCTGATCCACAAAGACTATCAAGCCTTTCTGGCTATGCTCATACAGCAATCTGAACAGACCAACTCCAATCTTTTCACCCCCCCAAAATCTGATTGGAGCCACTTCCATGTGGAACCAAATCTGACAGTTTTCAAAGCATCTGAAGTCTGAATAACCATTGCCACATTTTATCCCACTTTTATCTTATTGATGTGAGACATAATTCTGCTCTATTAGAAGCCAAACATGGTAAATCTGGATGAAAATAATAGCTGAATTTTATAACTATGAAGGTTTTGAACTTATAAAAGCAGTCTGAGTCAGTGTCATTTTGACCGGTGGATGCTCTCCGTTTAGAAAGGAGGCAAGTCAACAAAATGCAGCAGAGGTAGATTTATTTGGAGCTGCAGGTCACATTGAAAACGACATCCACTCCGTAAGTGAGACAAAGAAGCTGGCTACTGAATACTTTGGGCAATTCCAACACGCATACCAGGTAAAGGGGTTGTTAAAAAACAAAACAAGAAATTAACATTATGTACACAAACTTAAAACAATAAATGGCACCAATATATATTTACATGCATGCAAATCATTAGAACTAAACTAATCTAAGGTCAATCAAAGAATAAATGTAACTTAATATAACTCCCCAGAGCATTACCCCTCTTAATTGTAATTGAGTTTTTCAGCAGCGCCTTTGCTGCTCCACTCTGCTGAGAAGACGCTCAGAAAGGTCAGTACTTAAACAATTAGCAAACACAAATTAAAGCAATCTAAAACAGAAGCAAAATGACATTTTCCCCACATTCTCCCTGTAAAGGAAGGATGAGGAAATGTTTAACTAAATGTCACAATGTAACTGAAATAAAGAACTGAAACAAAAAGCATTTGGTCTGTAAATAGATTCAACATAATATCAATAATCATTTATTATTGATTATAATAAATGATTATTTAGTAAAGCGCATCACATCACAATCCCACATCCTGGTCCACCTCCACATCCAAACAGACTTCTCTAAAGAAGCTGCAATTAATGCTCCACTAAACACCACTGCTACTGGTTGTGCTTCCTTTTTATTATCTTCCTTCCCCTTGTTATGATTTTGTGACACTCATGTTTGTCCCCATTGCTGAATAATACTTCCATAAACAGAATGCTGCATTGGGACCTTCTTCTTCTGTGCATACGGGTCACTTTGAGGGGATAAACCATTCACACTGAAGTCTGATTGCGGTCGCATTTAATTAGTAGCACAAACAACCACGCAAAAAAAAAGGATTTCAAGAAAAATTTGGAATTGAGCATCAACAAATGCATAAGTAAAAACAGAGCAAATAATATCTGAGACACTGAAAACAACTCTGGCCAAGTAGATCTAAAAATAAATGTACACATTGTAATTTAAGATCACAGAATCTAAATAAAAGTACTTTGTGATGCACATGAAGCATCAGCTCTGACCTTTAGCATTCATTTAACTTGTTGCCTGCCACAATAAAGATGCCATTTTTAATCTTCTGAATGAGAATGTAGCAACTTTCAGTAGATTTGGCCAAATTTTCACAGGTAAAAGCCTCAAGTTTTCTTGAGATTGTGGCAGAATTTAAAAAAGAGTAATTCATGATTTGGGATTTTATCAAATTTATTACCAACCATAACCCTAACCCATGAAAAATTCACCAAACATTCTTGCTTACATTTGTGACAGGTTATAAGACTGATAACTTGTCACAAATGCTATTCCTGTTTTATTTTCTGAATAAAACACAGAAAAAGGTCCAAGGTGAACAATTTTTGTCTATATAACATGGTTTAATGTAGGTTATCAATGCTAAAATACTTGATACTATGTGTGATTTGAAAAAGGTTATGAGTCATTTGAGTCTTGATGTATTTGCACAGTATCCTAGTAAGTACCATATTTTCCGCACTATAAGGCGCACATAAAAACCTTCAATTTTCTCAAAAGCCGAGAGTGCGCCTTATAATCCGGTGCACCTCATATATGGACCAATATTGAGCCACAACAGGTCTCGCAACTACGGTAAGCAGCCGCCGACTTCATTTTCCCCCGTAGAAGAAGAAGCGGCGGTGCATGCTGGGTTTTGTGTAAAGACCCCAAAATGGCTCCTATTAAGAGACACGCTTATGACGCAGAGTTTAAGCTCAAGGCGATCAGTGACACAGTAGAACAGGGGAATGGGCTCTTTGCACCTGCCGCGCTGACGTCGCAAGCGCAAATGCGGCTCTCTTTTTTCGCTTTGAGTTACCATGACAGCTAGAAAAGACAAAGTCTTATTTCAGACGCAAATAAAACAATATTGTGAACATTGCTGTCTTCCTAATATAATGGGCTTTTAAGTTTTCATGGATTTCCAAGCGGTCCTGAATTAAGAAGATGGTGGCTTGTAAATATTTGTCGCTACCAGTTAAAGCTAACGCCGCACAGCAAAGTTTACAGCCTTCACTTCACTCCGGATCAACTTCTTCAGCCTAAAGAAGAAGGTAAAGGAGCCTCCTGTGTTATTTCCATGGACTCACTTCTGTATTCAGCCTGAAAGAGAGAGTTTATGGGAACTAGAGAACAGACCAGAGCCTGACAGCCGAGCAACTGATACACACTGCTGTAAACACCGTCCTGCTTCACAAGAAGCATGCAAAACTAATAAAGCGAAATAACACAGAGACCTTAAGGAACAGGACCACATTTTTCTAAAAGCAACAACTTTGAACCTGAACAGTCAGCTGAACTAGAACTCTGACACCAGAGCTGCTCTACTGTTAAGCTATGGGCTTGTTGTTCCTCAGGCTTCAGAAGCAAAAAGCCTGAACCGTAAAATCCCCGTTACTTGGTCTCTGACACTAACGACAATAAACACACGTAATATACTTGAACATAAGGTAAAAACATTGTCTGTTAATGAATGGATGAAAAATGTTTAGATACTTAAATAGCACATTTTTACAAGAAAAATGTCTAGCATAAGCTAAAGCTAATGTTAGCCACAAAGTTTAAAGAAAGTAAAACTCACCTTCGTATCTGTGTATAACGAGGCGAACATCTTAAAAACTTTTCTCCAGCTTACTTGTCAGGGCTTCGGATCGATGTTCATCATTAATTGTTACCTTGGACAAGCCCTGCAAATACCGAGTGTAAAGAGCCTTTTTCAATAGATCGGAAAAGATTGAGCCGCTTTTCCCCGAACACAGAAGCTGAGGTGCAAAGAGCCCACAGAGCAGCAGCGAGAGAATTTAACATGAACGAATCAATGGTGCAGAAGTGGAGGAAGCAACAGCTGTTCATTTTGGGAATGAACAGAGTTTTCAGAATGCTGGTTTGTAATCTATTAATAAAGTTTGACTGACCTATCTGACTATTTTGTCGACATTCCCTTTATCGCAGTTCCATCTAATGGATGCATAATGTAACCCCATCCTCTACTGTAGCGTCTATTCTATGCGCCTTATAATGCGGTGCGCCTTATATATGAAAAAAGTTTTAAAATAGGCCATTCATTGAAGGTGCGCCTTATAATTAGATGCGCCTTATAGTGCGGAAAATACGGTAGTATTAGTTAATGACCACATTATGCTATCTATAGATAATATTAAAATCTTGCATCTTTGAGGAAAAACTAAACACAAAGAGTTTTGCATAGAGAAACCCAGAGAATTTGACTCACTGAACTCATTCAAGCAGAGCAGAGAAACGTGGATTTACTGTTTTGTTGAAAAACTGTCCAATCTTGTTTGTTCTTTTCTTCTTCATCATTTCTAATTTACTGTTTTGCTGTGTTAGTTTTGTGTTTCATAAATAAAACTCACTGTAACATTCACCTTCCATTTCATGGTTTTTGTCCCTACCTGAATCCCATCAGTCTCTCTTGAGGTGATAGTGACTGGTTCTCCTGACCTAAACGAAGAAAAGACACTGGAAATAAAAACCACAACAGACAGAATAAAATGCGTAAAAAGGACTGGTAGTTCTTTGTTTGTCAGGATCGTCTTCCGATGCATGTCAATCCACTGACCTCTGTGGGGGAGGAGGGAACTTGCTGGCCTGCCTCTTGTCGGTGGAGCGGCTGGGTTTCTCCGCCTGCGGCTGCCTGCTGCTCTCTGCTTGTGGACAAACAGCTGGAGGTGGATCAGCAATGTCTACAAAGCAATAGAAATGTTAAAGCATTTCATTTTTAAGAATGCTTTGACAGTTACTATTTTAAATCCACATATCCTCCTGTGTTTACTGGAACATAAAGTTTTGGGTTCTCTCCGGGTACTCCGGCTTCCTCCCACAGTCCAAAAACATGACTGTCAGGTCAATTGGTTTCTCTAAATTCTCCCTAGGTGTGAGTGTGTGTGTGCATGGTTGTTTGTCCTGTATGTCTCTGTGTTGCCCTGCGACAGACTGGCGACCTGTCCAGGGTGTACCCCGCCTCTCGCCCGGAACGTAGCTGGAGATAGGCACCAGCAACCCTCCCGACCCCATTAGGGACAAGGGTGAACAGAAAATGGATGGATGGATGGATAAAGTTTTGGCACAATGGTGGGACACATGAACCTCTCAGTTTTCATCTTTCTCTGATGTAAGTATGATGAGGTTTATTTCCTTGTTACCAAATAATGCACAATACAGCGATTGACAATGAAAACATCTTTATGGAACAAATTAAACATAGCTAAGTAATAGATGATAACATATTTAAAAGGTAAATATATCTTACTATTTACAATTTTACCTGTGTTTGAACTTCTTCTCTCCCTGGACTCCACATCAACACTTTGCTTTAAAAATGTGTCCTTCTGGGTTTCAGAAATATCTGCAGAGTTATTAACAAACACATATAGTAAGTGTTTATCAAAAGGCTGACTAATACTTATAAAAATATTTCCAGCTAAAAAAATATTCTGGAAAATGAAACAAATATTAATTTTAATTTGTGACAGTAAATGTGCTTGGGGAAATCACTAAATTTAGTCTCTCTGCTATAAACATAGCTAAATCCCTAACCCTATCAGCAGACACTGCAAATAGGCCTGGGCTATAAATATTAAATTGTATGGTACTTTTTAACATTTAAACTTGTCATTATACACATAAATATCTGCAACTTGTGGCTCTGGAGCCACAACTGGCTCTTTGGACTTTCCATAGTGGCTCTTAATAACTTTGACTCAAACTGATAAAAAATAAAAAAAACTGAAGTTTTAAAAGAACGTATAATAACAAATGCAGGTTTGAGATAATTTTTCAATTTCCTCATGAAATTGTTATGTTTAATTCTCACAACAAAATGACACTAAAATTACCAGTCACTTTTATTTAGATCCATTTCTCTTGTTGGGTGTCGTTAAGCGGGTAGCTATGTGCAAATGTCAACATCCCACATAAGAAAATGTAGCCATAATCCTTTAGAAAAAGTTTTATGTTTTTCTTTATGTAAAAATCTGAAAATATGGAGAAAAAAAGGTTGCTCTTTAAAAATTACAACAGATTTCCTGCAGCATTGACTGTAAAAATTCTAAGATGTGCTTTTCAAGGTAATATTTGTGGCTCTAAGCCTTCTTATTTAGATGGACTGAGGGAAAAACCCCGTCTGCTTTAACCTGTCCTCAGTATACATTTCACCGCCTCCTGAACTGGCCATCCCTTTGAAATTAAAACAAGCATTTAGGCAACCAAAAAGCAGAAGAAAATCATTATAAGAAGGGGAGCAGTCTGAAGTACAGTTCTACTATACTAACACTGATTCTACAGGCCTACCTCCATGTATCAACTCCACAGGAGTATTCTGCTGTGACGCTGATGCGGAGGGAGACTTCGATCCTGAGGCAGTGTACTCTGGCACATCCACTATAGATTTTGTATCAGTGTTTGGTGTCTCCTGAAGGTGGACTGACTGGCTGTGACTGGGATCATTACTCTCCTGCTGGGGGTCGTGGCTGGTACTGGACTGGTTTACGCTCCTGATGTCTACACACACACTGCCCTCTGGAGTTGGTCTGTGTGTATTCTGTAGATGAGAGAGAACAGGGTAATTATGGGTGATGAACAGAAAAATGAAGTGAGTGTGTTATCAGGTTCCAAAGCAAAACACTGTGGACATGCATCATCCATTCACAAGCTGATGGCAGTAAGCTACTGGATAGTAGCCACAGCAGCCAGAGGCAAGGCTGCCATGCACTGACTCCACCGGCTCTCTGACCACCACCTGGTGGACAAAGTGTCTTGTCCAAGAACCCAACAACAGAAGGAGGTAGAGTGGGGATCAAACCAGCAACCCACCAGTTCCAGGGCAAACTCCTAGCACCATCACCACCATCACATAAACAGAAGATTTCCTTTTGTATTAAAACAAGATTCTTAGTTTCGCACATAATGTTTGTGAGTGGGGAACACTTTTTAACATCTTGTAAAACTAATGTTAGGTTAAATAGCAACAGTTTCTTTCATTTGTGTATTTAAGTATTTTAATTTCCATTTGGTAGCTGATTTCAGACAGATTAGTTTACATTTCTATTGATCTGTTTTGTATTTCCTTGATGTATTAAACATATTGTATGATTTTGTATATATTTATATATGAATAATTTTTAAAGTAGTGACTTTTTAAAGGTAAGTTAACCCCCCCCAAAAAAGATCGGCCCATCCCCCCAAAAGAGAAGAAGCAGAAAATGAGGAATATCATGTGTGATATTGTTATTGACTTTTTAAAAAAGTTTATTGTGGTATCATTTTCTGGCAACATTGCCTACCCCTTCTTGGTATAAAACTTGCAGAATAACAAAATCTAAACAGGAAACTAAAAGGATTATAAACTGTAGGAATGTTTGACCAGCTGCAGTATCTGTAGTGAAGCCCATATTTTCTATGATACCTTGACTACACTGATCAAATCTAGTCCATGACTGGTTGTCAGAGGAGAGCTGTTGTGCTGATTGGAGGTGACTGTGCTCTTCATTCTGCTGGGGGACGCTGAGGCTCCTGAACTGGCCTCAGCCTGGCTCCTGGGTGGGGGGCCTTTGACTGAGTGCCGAGGCTGTGGTTTAGGTGAACTGCGTGTGCTCTGAGTCGTAGCTTTTTCCTGGTCGTGTACTTTCAGAGGCTCCACTTGAACGGATCTTGCTGAGGGTGCTGAATCGGACACAAGTCTATTTAAAGCAAATGACAAAAGAGGGGAAGTCAACTTTTTTCAGAACAGAATAGCTTTACCACAGAAAATGTTGCTGAATACCTGCGGAGAGAGCTAAAAGATTCAGTCAGCATTTTGACCCTTTTCAACATGGAGTCCATCATGTGAGGTTCTTCTTTCAGGAAGCGCACTGCCTCCACTTCCAGTCTGAGCACTGAGCGCATTTTTGCCTGCAGCACTGGGAATTCTCCTGGCAGAGAGACCAAACATACATACAGAAACATACACTCATGAGACATCAAATGTGACTAGAGAAGAAAAACAAAACATATTGTACCTGTATTTTTTAGCTTAGAATTATATCAATAATATTTGAAGTGTCTCTGTGTGTACCATTTTACCACCAAAAGTAACATGACATATGTCAATGCAGTGGCATAATTTACATGGAAAACTCAAACTCTGATTTGTTGGCCAAATGAAGTGATGTGTGGGTTCGGTGGAACTGATCAACCTTTGAGGACAGCCAGAGCCTCTCCAAGCCTTCGCAGGCTGACTGCTCCCTCCTCCACATCTCTGAGGGTGAAGGACAGCTGGCCATGGACAGAAGAGGAGCTTTCCAAGCACTCCACAAAGTCCTCCAGTTCACTGTGGGAGGAACAAGACAGCTAAGGTGGGGAAATCAGCATGTGATGGGTTTTTCTGGACAGCAGATGGTAGCAGAGACAAGCCTTAGGGACCTCCACAGTTTTTCTTGGTGTTCTTCTAATGAAGGTTTAATATAGAGGTGGAATCACTGTAACACTTTGTCTTAAATTCTGACAAACATTTTAATTCTATATGGTGCAACAAGAGAGCTGGTATGAACTTCAAGCTGGAGGATTATTCAACTCTTGCTTTCTCTGTCACTCTTGTTTTTTTTACCATTGCCATTTTACCATTTTTTACCGTTGCTCCTTTACATTGTGTTGTAATGTTATTCCCTCACAAACATACTTGGAGTGTTGCCTTGAGTATTTTATACATGTTTGAGAAATCCGTTAACCTCCAATGGCAACCATTTAACTGTCCAAAATGCCTGGGTGCAGCTCCCCCACTCAGCTCCTTCAGACTAGCCAGCAGCAATTAGCAGACACCTGTAGGAACTGCCCATCAGTTGAGCTCATTATAGGAGCTTCTTCTCAGTAAAAATTTTGTTAAAGGGTTAATAGAAGAGCCATGTTGTGATGACTTCCTGAAGGTGGAGTTTCAGAAAGAGCAGGAGTTCTTAAAGAGACAGAGGCACAATTTTAATCAGTAAGGCAAATTTCTTTTAAGTCATATTTGATATACAGTATGTAGCCTTGTATAACAACTGGAGGTAACATAGTTACGTGATTAAGCTACAAAATGGCACTTTTTGCTGGGGAAACATAATACTACACCTTTCACATTAACAGCCTCGTTTGGATCAGCACTTCTCTCTTAATGTGGAAGATGGTTGTTAACAGTGCAGGCAATTTACCGTTAAGCTTCACAGCTTTGAACATGAGTATTAAATATGGGCAATTATTATCAATTTGGTCAAATTTTAAACTTCAATAGACTCTAAACCTTGAGCTAGTAGTCATTGCTAAATCGCAGAGAGCTCAGACCCTCTGACCATCTGACCAAAAGTAGGACAAGTTGCAGGATTTAACCTGTGTAGGTTGGGTGGTGAAATTGTATTAAAGTGGCCCTGGGTATCCAGCAGTCTTTGAAAACCATAAGTTATTTAATGTGCTCAATGTTTTATTTAATTCAATTAAAAAATACTTTGCTCATTTCAAAGGAAAATTAAATGTTATCATAATTCATATCATCCAAGTATCTTCAAGGAATCATTGTGGATGGTGGTACTGTGGGCAGGAAGGTTCTCTGGTTGCCATCAGAACGTATCCAAAGAACATGTAGGTCACACTTTATATTTGTTTATTAAAAAATATCTATCTAAAAATCAAACTCTGCTGTTTTCTCCTGGTGCTTTGAGTTCTAACTAGAAACATCCACTCAGAGCCTGGAGGCGGGTCTTAGCGCTCCTCCCTCTTGCCTTGCTCTATGCTCCCACTACAGCTTTTTCCTGTCAGTACATCTTGTTGTGAATGCTCAGGCTCGTTAGCATAGCCACCGGTAACAGCAGATAAATGGTCTTGCTGCAGTGTAAGTTGTCATTAGCCAATAGCACTTTTAGCAGAAAGTAAATGAGGTTGAGGGACAGTATTAAGCCCCTCCCCCTGGCTCTCATTGGTTGTCTTTGGTCGGGAAAAAACAAAAACAAGTTATTATTGTCTTCAGTGGACAATAATAACTTATGGAGGAGGTGGATGAGATCGATCCTTTCACAGATTATCTGTCTCATAACAAATTGCCACAACATGGTGACAGTTTTAACAAATATGTAAAAAAATATATTCTTTAAAAAAGTTACATAGTGCAGCTTTAAAGAAATAAAGCTTGAGTATGTGGTTACAAAAACCAATACTACTTGGCTTATTAATTCTACATTCAGCCACATATGTATGAATATATTTCAGCAATCAATATTTATTTCTGCCTATACAATTATATGAGCTTGAAACATCCAACTAAAATCATGCTACTGAGATATCATGCTACAGTGTGAACAAATAAAGTAGTCTGAGGCAACCTAAACCACTAGCAGAAAGTGCTCTTCCCCTTTAGTATAACATTAATTTGAAAAATAAATGGCTACAGACTCGGCATATTGCCATCACAACCTGAATAAAACCCAATTCAGTCTGATGATCCTTGAAATGTTAAAGTGTAGTAGGCTGGACACAGTGCAGAATGATGCATCATGAAAACACACACAGAGATGTGAAGTCTACTGAAAGGTTTGCAGTGCCTCAACTTTCAGCCGTAAATAAACTAGTTTATTAACTAATGCAGACAAGTTGACACTGATATTCACTGAGATTTTCTTCAGCCATCATTTCCTGTAGAAAGGTTTACGACTGAAGCCAGAGTTAGCTTGGCACATTGGTATTTCTCCTAATAATGTTGGATCTGATTTAGTGTCTAGAGAGGTGATTGTATCACACTAATCCAAAGACTCCCACTTGTGGTCCTCAATAAATCTCAGCCCTCTGCTAGTGAAGTCATCCGAGGTCTGGACTTAATGTGTAGCATGCTAACATCAGAATGAGCTCTGACATCTCTGGAAGACCATGTCACACTGGATCAAATCACCTCCCACCCTACGCCTCTATTTTTAACAATATGGGTCCTCCCAGTTTCTGTATGCCTACAGTTGTGACTGTGCTGTTCATGTTTTTTTTTCTTTCTTGCATGTCACCATGATTTTAATTCAGCTGCAGTTCCGCCACTGAGCATGACATCAAAACAAGCATGCAAATGTCGAAAGAATCTTCTGAAATCATGCCCAAAATAGGTCTGTTTTGCTGCTTCCTGTTCACTGAACCTCAAGTGAGAGAACATATTTAATATGTAATAAAACAGAAAAAACAGGATTAGGACTAAAATCCCAAGCAAGCTTCGGAAAATAAGTGTTCACTGTTATTTTCAATTAATCATCAATATTTTGATGACTAAATTAAGATCTTTTGTAATTGTTACCAAGATAATGTCTATTTATGGTTAGACTAGCTTTTTCAATACCTGTCATAGATGCTTGAGTAGAAGAAGCTCTTGTAACCACACAGTAAATATCTGTTGTGACAGTATCTGAGTATCACAAACAGTGAAAACTACAGTTTTAAAATGAAACTGAAGCATTGTTTGAAATCAATTAGACTTAATCCCCTGTTGCCACTGTCACAGCTTTCAAGCCTTTGTTATCTCATGTTTCCAAGAGTTGTCTGGTTTTTGACCCTGCCTGTTTTTCGACCACAGATTTTTGCCTGATCCTTCTGCTGTAGAGAGTCCTGTTGCTGAACCCTGACTGTTTCTGACCCTGCCTCCTGCCTTCTGGATTTTGGATTTTCACTGCCTGAGAACCTCCCGTGCATGACCCTGGACCGTTTTACGACTTTGTCTCCGGTTGGTGGATTTTGTCCTCATCGTCTGTTTGCCCCCTCAGACCCCCCACAGATCTCCCCTTGTCCATTCCCCCTACCCTCCCCCCGCCGGACTCCTGACCCCTGTGGATTCCTCGTCTCTGACCCACCAGTCTTACCACACCCTTCAACACCTTTCACTTTTTGTAAATAAAACCTTTTGGTTACCATCCTCTTGTTGTGGCTGCGTTTTGGGTTCTGGCTGAATCTGCTCTTAACATTACAAACACACTATTGATTGATTTTTGCTAAGCAGCCATTTATTTTCCCTGGCACTAACTGGCTCATTGCACTGTGACAAACTGGGAACCTGTCCAGGTGACCCCACCTCTCACCCAGAATGTTAGCTGGAGATAGGCACCAGCACTTCTCCTGACCCCACTAGGGATAAAGGTGTTAGAAAATGGATGGATGGATGGATAACTGGCTCATGACAGTCATGACATTAGCATACCCATCACTGCATTAAGAACCATGCTGTAGAAAGGGAGAAGCATCAAGCTGAAATGGCTTGGCAGAGATTGAATGTTTTGAGAAAATGAAAACAAAATCCCTTCTAACAACATTATTCTATGGAGCTGTGATAAAGAGTGTATTCTCCATCTCACATTCAAGCTCCAACACAATAGACAATACAGGACTTTGAGAAGGGAAGTGTAAGAGATTTTTTGGTATTATCATTTTATTCTTACTTTAGTTCACATTCAGCCTATAGATCATTGTGATTTTCTGTTTAAAGTGTTCTCTTCCTTATGTGTGTATGGAGGTCACTACTGTCTGTTCAACTTTACGAGAAATAGTTAACACTGAGTTTCTCAGACCTTAAATCCTTTTGCAAGAACACCTCCTAATTTAGTAACTACCTGTGAACAGTCGTATTTTGTTGTATTGACAGTACTGACCGAGATTTGAACCGGGCTCAGACCTTTGATCAGATATCACATCTGGAACTGGGTTGTTAGATGTTTGGGTTAGAAGCTTTACGACCTCTGTTGTTTTTCCTGACTGCCCCCTCGCCTGTTTTTCTTTGACAATAAAAACAGGAGCTCATGTGAGAGCAGATCAGAACGCTCTGTGAATTGTTCGGAAGAGCAGTAACAGAGGCTTCTCCTTTTGCAAAAGCTTGACGGAAAAAACATATACGTTGTCTGTGGTTCTTTCTTTTATTTAGGTTCGAAAGGAAAAATACCTATCAGGAAGGTACAGTATGTTAAAATCTTCTGCAGTGCCAGTATAGGAAAAGAGCTGTGGCCATAGTGAGAGACAGGGTAACCACTGGCCTGGTAAAAACCAGTGTCTTATTCTACGCTTTGCTTCATGCGCAAGGTCTGGGCCCTGAGATACTGGGAAACGGTGGCTTCCTGAGAAACGTGACCTCTGTTGAAGTTTTAAATTTTACCCCATCACTAACGTTTGGCCCCAGTTTGACCCTATGAAGCTTACCACAAATTGCTTTTGCTGTAAACAACCATCTTCTGCTGTGAATCAAGGCGCACCGTGCTGAGCCAGGTGACTGTTAACATTAATTACATATTTGGAAGTGTGACCAACATGCTTCCAAATATGCTGCAATTGCTAAAACTGCAGACAGACTGCAACTCTAAACCACTGCAGAAAATCAACCTCATCATTCACAACTTCTTCTGTTCACTAATTGGCCCAGTAGAAAATTTAACGGTGGAAATCAAATAAATGTTAGAAACATATGGACTGTCTGTGAAGAGATTTGAATCAAGTAGAATTGCATAGGAAGGCAGTGACCAGGTGAAATAACCACCTTTTCGCATCAAGCTGCAAATGCTGAAGTGCTTGTTCAGCATTTGCATTTTCAGCATTTGAAACCAATTAGCCATATGGAGATGACATCAGTGCCATGACTGAGTGTGTGACTGATTATTTTATGTCTAAATAATTGGTTTCCAGCCTAAACATATTAACTGAAGTAAAATGAAACTCAATAATTTGATGACTTCTTTGGTCTGGTCCAGCAGGATGGCTTTATTACTGGTGTAAATGTTCTGTAGTTATTAAAATGTTCACCTGTGGAATACCTGGCAGAAGCTTTAAGAGTTTAAATACATAACTAAACTTAAAGAAATCTTGAAAATTCACACTTACCTAAGCTGTGTGAGGATTTTCTCCTCGGAGGTGAGGTAGTGGATCCTGTCCTCATCCATCTCAGCTCTCTGTCTGTATGCTGCATCCTCAAATTGGGCCAGCTTCTCACACATCAACATCACCAGCTCCGGACCTGCCATACGCAGCATTGAACTCACACTCTCCATGTTGGATAGCTGGAAGACACAGGAAATGTCTCTGTCTGGCAGTTCAGCGCTTCAGTGTAGAAGTAAGGAACATAAAATTTGGTTGCCTGACATCAGCTGCTTACGTCTAGAATTGCTGATTCTAGAATTGAGCTGCTGACGGTGGCAGGACGTTGGAGTAGCTCTCTGTTTTCATTGAGATTTTTTTTTTCATACATTCATTCCTGCTTTTTTTGGAGGAAAATAACTTATTTGGACAGCTATTCCTTCTTGTTTTGCATTTTGTGTCGTTGGACTGATTTTTAGCTATATTTTTATTTTTGCCATTTTGTTATGATGTGTACCATAGCTAGAGGGTGGTTTATAACAGGGAGCAGCTGTTCTACATCTGAAAAGCTGAAATAGCACCACAGCTGAAGCCAGAAATCCCAGTGGAGTTGAAAAGGAGGCATCGTGGATGCCAAAGAGGAGAGAGAGAAGGAGGAAGTTCAAACCATCTCTACCGTCCATCGTAACAGGCAATGTGAGGTTGTTAGCTAATAAGATGGATGAACTTCAAACCCTGACAAGGACTAAGTAAGAGTATAAGGAATGCAGCATAATGTGTTTTACAGAGACATGGCTGCAGGATTGTATCCCCGACTCCAACATCTCGCTGCCAGGCTTTACGAGCTGACAGAGATTTAAAGAGCATATTTGTGGTAATATCTGCCTCACTCTCTCCTACACTGCCAACGTTTCACCAGTTTGTCAGCTGCTCCATCCACAAAAACAAGATTTTGGATCTGTTTTCCGTTAATGTCAAGGACTACCCAAGGTCTAACCAAGACCTTCTCTGGGGAAATCGGAACATAATCTTGTTTTTCTCAGCTCTGAATACAAACTCCTAGTGAAGAGGTTACCTGTTAGGATGGCTATTACGAAATGGTCACAGAACGCAGAAGAGGTCCTCAGTTGAAGCAACTGATTGAACTACTCTCTGCCAGCCACATGGAGATGACATCAGTGCCATGACTGAGTGTGTGACTGACTATATAAACCTCTGTGTGATCAGAACCATTCCCACCAGAATAGAGTCATTGGATCACCAGTGACCTAAAGGAACTGTTAAACCAGAAACAAAGAGTCTTTAGGAACGAGACAGAGAGTTACTGAGGAGTATACAGAAGAAGGGTAGACATCCCACTTCCTCTGACCCACAGCTTTCCTGTCAAACATGAGATGTTCTTTCTTCTACTAAAGTTGGCAGGGCCAAGAAATACTGAAGGGTGTGCCCAAATGTGCAGATGAGCAGAGGGTTTAAGTGTGGTTGTGATTAGGTTAAGGAAATGTTGCCAGCTTAGCGACTTAGCGAGAAACAAGGTAGATCTAACAGAGATAAGAAACTAAAGAACACAAATAACAAAACCAAAAATAAACGATTCAAGAGCCTAATAGCAAGTACATTTAGACATATTTTAGGTTTCTCATAGCTACCTTTTTTTTCTTTGAAAATTTTATCTATTTTTTTTCTCTTATATTAGGCTAAATAACCCAAATTATAGCTGTTATAGCAACCCATTACTCTCTTGGGTGGCTCACTACATGTTAGTGGTGACGCACAGAATAAGTAAAAAATTGATGAAAGGGGTGTGCTGTGGTGGCGCAGGTGGTTAGCACGCCCCACATTTGGAGGCCTTAGTCCTCGACGCGGACGTCGCGGGTTCGACTCCAGCCGACCTTCGTCGCATGTCCCCCCCCCTCTCCTCACCCTCTTTCCTGTCTGCCTACTGTCGCAAAAAATACGAGCCACTAACGCCGCAAGAAACTCTTCGGAGAAGAAAAATGGATAACAAATTACAGCACTTGGGATTTTAAAGAAATACTTGTGATAACTCTCAATAAAGTATTGAAATGTTTAGTTTAGTACCTGTAAACACTTGAGTTGGCTGAGTTGCAGCCGCAGCTCACAAATATTTCTCTTCACAGACATCAAGTTGTGTCGCAGTCCACTATCAAAGGGGGAGACCTCGAGGGCAAGAGGAGTGGGGCTGAAGCTTTCAGTCAGAGCAGCAGGGGCCTTTGAGTCAGATAATGCCTCTGGAAGCCAAGAAAGAAGATTTATTCATCTTCAGGATGTTCTGAAGAAAACAAGTGTTCCTTAGTTAGCTGGTGTACCTGAAAATAACTTCTCACCAAGTCGATTGCTGAAGAGTTTGTCTTCAGGTCTCTGACTAGAAAACACAAATTCACACTATTTTCAGAAACAATGAAGCTTATTCAAAGTGAGTACTATATGATATACCCACTTATAAATAAAACTGTATTTTTACTTCAAAGGGGCAGTATTATGTGTTTTCCAGGCACATAGTGCCATTTCATAATACAATCAAGTAACTATTACCTTCAGTTATAAAATTGCTACATACAGTATATATAGGCTATATATCAAATATGACATACAAGAAATTTGACTTTCATATTTAACATCTTAAATTATGCTTGGAAACTGCAGCTGAGAGGAGGAGCTGTGTCTCAAAGACAGCGCTAGATCCACTCAGGTGTTTTGCACAGATGAATGGCCATGGCCTTAAAGAATTTCTCAAACATGGATAAAAGAATCAAAGCAACACTCAAGGTATTGAGGGAATAATGTGATAACATGAAGTAAATCTAAAACCAGGTTGATGTAAAATATTGCTGCACCACTAATTGTCATATTATGCCAAATTGCATCTTCTGTAGACAGACAAACCTGATCGCCTCCCTTTGTCCTAGAACATTTGACTTCATGGACAGGGCGTGGTGCACCAGTCCTGCTAGACTGGCTATCTGCTCCTCCATGGCTCTCATTCTCTCACTGTAAAAATAACAACAAAACAAATTCATATCCAATCCATTGGAGCATTTATGTTTATTAAAAATCCTACAATCATGGTGCTGCTAAATTCAGGTGAGAAAGTTGTTAGTCTGAGATCAAAGGAACATCATCAGGAAAACCGAATAAAACAAATGGCAGCACCAGGTACAGTATTGAGATGCATTAATATATGACAGGGCTGAGTCACTGTCACACAGCGATGATGCACCATATTTAAAGGTTTTTATTAAGTACATGGCCATGTGTTGGTATTTTTTTCAAGAAATTTTCTTGTTTCAACAAAACAAACCATGTTGAAAGCATATAATACCAACATGAGATAATATTTAGCACCATAACCACACCGACTGCTGTTTCCAATCTTGACATGTCCCTTTCCTTGAAAAACATTTTCATATATACATTGTTTTTCTTTCTTTCTTCAAATTTTTTCTTCTTGCTCTCGGTGAAAGTGGATGCTTTTTTCTTCTCTCCGATCCTCCCTCATCTGCCCCTACTCTTTGCTCTTGTGTCCAGTCTGGCTATTCTTTTTTGAGCCTCTCTTTGCATATTTTCTGAATTTGCAAATTATGAATCTGGTCAGCTGGTCTCTCAATGCCATGAATCAAATTTCCTTGACAAGAAGACTGGGCAAAGGAGAGTCCTCTTGCCCTGATGGGACACATGCTGGTGGATACACTGGATTCCTGGGGGAAGACAGTGTGTCTGTCCACCCCATCGGTCAAGGATGTTGAAGATGTGTACATAATTGGATTTCTGTGTTTTGGAGATGGCGTTTACGTGGCACATTGTGAAATTTGTAAAATGTCAGCAGCTGTTCGGGCCTTTGAGAGGCTGCCTTACGAGGCTGACCAGAACCACAAACTGGATGTGATTCTTGCTGAGAGTGACGGGCCACATCCAACTCCCTGGTGAGATGGAATCGTCATTAGAGAAGTTACTCGCTTGGCTCGGCTAGACTGACCATTTCAGGTGTTTCGAATTTCACCATTGAGTTGCACCAGTAAGACTCTAAGGCAAGTGAAAATTCATGGAGTTGGCCTGACACAAAACAATTGCTATTATCTGAATCAGAGTTGGGCTTGGAAGGGTGACTAAATCAAATCCTCCTGGATGTGATGTAAACAACAAACTCTCTCTTGTCCTTCCCTACTGAGGCTGCTGATGATGCTTTATCAATCATCAGTGGGAGATTAAGGACTGACTTAAAGACTTATTTTACACATGCAAACATACACACTGCAACTAAACACACACACCCTAAACTCACTGCCTTCCCTGGCTCCCCACACTCATGTTATCTAAGTTGCTTTATGTGCAGAGGTTTTTTGCATGTTATCTAATGATGTCATTTTCATCTATTAAAGGGCGGGGTCCTCCAGGGCTGCAGCCTCAGGCGCCTGTCTACTCATATCATGTTCGAGGTGTTTGTGTGTTCTTTGGATGGGTTGTAATGAAATGTGAATTTCACTCTGGGATAAATAAAGTATTTTCATTCATTCATTCATTCATTCATTCATTCATTCATTCATTCCCTGGACAATGTGACCTCCTCTCACAGTTCAAAGATATCTATATGTGGTAAATTACCTCAAAATGAATTAATCCATTTAAATTGCACATACTGTGTCTGAGAGAGCAAGAATGTACAGCTACGTGTCTCTCTGCCCTGTAGCTGACTGCTTGCTTTAATATGAAACTTGGACATTTATTGAAGGACTGCCTTCAACATGGACACAAGAAAATGGTCTATGTTCACACCTCTCTTTGGATTCTGCTCCCACTGAGCAACGAAGTGATGCCCTTTGACTCCTCCCTTACTCTTAGGCTTCAGCTGTCTGGTTTTGCAGATCCAGTGATCTCTTTCTTCTCTTCACTGCCTGGGACCAATACTTGCTTTAACTGCCTCCAGCCACCAGGTCTACTCCTGCCTTCCCTCTTTCAGTTTTGCCAACCATTTAGGAAATCATCTGATGTGTTTAATTAATTGTTGGTAGTCAATGGTATTTTACTGAGTGTAACATGAGTGATTTAAGTCATTATTGTAACTTTAAGAAATATAGTACTGTTTAAAAAAGAGGGGTCGTTAGTGTTTGTGCATATGTCCTGTGATAGCTGCTGGTTGAAAACCCTGAATTCAAACCTCAGTTAAAATGCCTTAAAGGCTTCATCTATACAGACTAATGCAAACTAATGCAGTGAGGTGACAGCTCAGACTCTGTATATGAATATGATAACATTAGGTACAGGCTCACCTTTGGACATTACAAGCAGTAATATGAGCCGGATAAAGAATTTCAGGTTGACCCAGAGGACTGTCAAGAAATACTGATGAGGTAGAGGATGATGAGCCTCTTCTGTTTATTACATCCACTGTGAGCCCACTACTGTTGCGTTCTAGGGAGCGGTGAATAGGTGACATACTCTGTGGAGATACTTGGCTTGTACCTCCAATCACCTGTCCATTAAACATCCTGACTTCATTCCCTTTGTGAGGGGACGGCGGAGGACTTTTGATTCCGAGTGGATGAATCTGACCGTCTCCATACTTTCTGTTCTTCTGCCTGATAGAACAGGACAACAAACAGACAAAGAAGTAAATATTACATCGATTCACACACAGTGGAAACATTGTCCTCATGTCCAGAGAGTGGACCGTCCCCAGCTGGAATTCTAACAGATCCAGCTAATTAATTTCATGTGTTTCTTTTCTCTTACATCTGAAATGTTCCCATAAAAGTCATTTTCAGGTTCATAGCAATGTTAACTATGACAACTAGAAACTCCCTAAGGTTTACTGGGTATAATTAAGGTTAAACCTTCTCTGCCAGTGAAGTACAAGTACTATGAAGAGACCACTGGATTAAGAGGTTTTCAAAATGTCTGCTTAGCTAATTTCATTCTCTACATTGCATCATCAATGTAAAGAATGTGTGCATGTGTGTATAATGTATGCGTTATACAGTGCCTTGCAAAAGTATTCATATCCTTTGGAATTTTCCATATTTTATCACTTTCCAACCACAAACATAAATAAATTTCTTTAGAATTGAATGTAACAGACCAAAACAAAGTGGTAATCAATTGTCAACCTCTTTTCTACTTCTACTTCCATTTATACACTCAAAACATTTTTTACAAATAAAAACTTAAAAGTGTGGTGTGTAAAAATATTCAGCCCCCTGAGTCAATACTTTATGGAACCACCTTTTGCTGCAATTCCAGCTGCTAGTCTTCAGGGTTTGTCTCTACCAGCTTTGCTCATCTGTGACAGAAATTTTTGCCCATTCTTCTTTGCAAAAAAGCTCAAGTTCAGTCAGATTAGATGGATAACAGGACTTCTTATGGTTTTCTTCTTGCCGTTCTTCCAGAAAGATCACATTTGTGCAGTGATGACTAATAGTTGTCCTGTGGACAGATTCCTCCTCTGAGCTGTGGATCTCTGCCTTTGGTCCAGAATCACCATGGGCCTCTTGGCTGCATCTCTGATCAGAGCTCTCCTTGTTCAACCTAGGAAATCTTTTTACAGCCTAAGTCTGCTTTAAACTTCTCCACAGCTTTCTCCCTCACCTGTCTGCTGTGTTCCTTGGACTTTGTGATCCTGTTTGCTCCCCAATATTCTCTGAACCTCTGAGGCGTCACAGAGCAGCTGGATTTCTACTGAGATTAGATTACACACAGGTGGACTCTGTTCAGTCATTAGCAGACATCAGGAAACTTCTGAAGGAAACTGGTTGCATTCAGAGAAAAGGGGGGTAAATACCTTTGCACACCACACTTTTCAGTTTTTATTTGTAAAAAAAAATGTTTTGAGTCAAATATAATTTTCTTTCTATTTCACAATTGTAGGCCACTTTTTGTTGGTCTCTCACATAAAATTCCAATGAAATATTTATGGTTGTAATGTGACAAAATAAGAAAAAGTTCAAGAAGTATGAATATTTTTGCAAGCCACTATATATGTATGAAGTTCTTCTGAAAAGGAAGTCTGCAAAATATTGTTAACCTTGAAGAAGAAGAAGAATTACTTTATTCATCCCAGCAGGGAAATTATTTCGCAGTTACAGCAAGAATTTTTTATACACAGATTAACACACACAGGACGGGAGCTGCGTCTGCAGGCAGCCAGCGCCATTTTTGAAGGAGGACATGCAGCAAAGGTTGTCGGGACCGGGAGTCGAACCCGCGACGTCCGCGGGTCTAAGGCCTCAAAATGTGGGGCGCGCTAACCCCCTGCGCCACCACAGCACGCCCCAAACATACTACTACTGAGAGACTGAAAACTGGTAAAACTCCTCTAATATAATTCAGTTGATGAGAGGAGGGTTAATCAGGACGCTGTATGCACATGTACTTTTTAAAAGAGTCAGCATGTGCTTCGCATCTGCTTCAATGTAGCTGTTTAAAATGATGGTTAAGGAAGTCAGTTTACCTGCGAAGAGAGTTGCCATGGTTTTGAATGCTTTCCCCATGGACCATCAGGGGTTTGATGGAGGCTCGGTACTGTTGCAGCCCACCAGGGATCCCAAGCACCCCTACCTCCACTTTTCCTCCAGTGAGCATGGGAGGACTGCTACAATAGGAAGAAACACTGTGGTGACCTCTTCCTACTTCCACTGAGGCTGAACGGTAGTACTCAGGGTAATGTGATCCTCCATCTCCACGCAGCACCAAGGCTGTGCTTTTACTCATGTCTCCCTCTAACACACAAACATAAACACACAGAGGCCCATGAAAACGTTTTTAAGGCAGAAAGAAATGCAGATCTGAGCTTTATGTAATAATTACAAGCACAAAGTTCAGCTTTTAGAAATCATGCAGGTATAAATTTCTACCTAAAGATCCTTGCAACATATTCTCACTAGAATTGCTACAACTTAAATTCATAGAGAAAAAACCCCCACAATGTTCTAATAAAAGAAAAAATTTTCATAAGCATTGATTAATTTTCAGGATGGTAATATTTTCCTATTAGAAATATGACGAAGAGGTTTACAACTCTACTTTCAAACTGAGTTAAACTGCACCAGACTTTTTTTTCTGTCTAAAAAATCCTTTTGGCTGTTACTGGAAAATAGGCACAAACCAAGACAGTCAATGATTCCCTGATTTGATTTCAATCTCTGCTCATTGTTATCTTTGGGCTTTTCAATATTTTCTTTCATTTTGTTGTGGAGTCTTGACTTTCTCAATCGTCTCCATTATTTCTGTTCAGTGCTGCCCTATCACACATTGTCTCCATGTTTAGATGAGTAACCAACTGTTGATTAGTCCACCTTTGTTACTCTATTAAGTATTAACCTGTACTTGCCTATTTTGTTGCCTTTGTAGTCCCACCCTTTCATTTAGATTTAAACTGTGGAGTTTGTTGTTTTTAAAGGCTTTGCTTTTAATGTGACAACCACTTTGGATTTTAAATTTACACCATTGTCATGTGACTGAAAGAACTGAAAAAGAGAAAAGGTTCAATTTGAGTTTCACACACCAGATCTCCGGTTCAACAAACTTGAATTGCAGATTTTTTAGTAAAACCTGATGGAGAGTGCGTTACTGTCAAAGACAACAGAAGCTAAGTGATGCTGCAAATGCAAATCATACCAAGATTATTCAAAATAGATTGAAGGAGTAACACCTCTGTAGGCTTCTAGCTGGTTTTGGGCTGCTGGTCAGTTTATTTATTCATATAATATTTACAAAAGTTCTTATTTATTTCTTACCTTTAAATGTTCTACAGTATATCACTTCTATGGCATACTTTCTTCTTCTTAAATATTAATATTTTTTCAATCACTTCATTCAGTGATTCAGTTCAATCATTTTAGTAACTTCCTGCATTTTGGATCCTCAACAATCTTATGTCATAAAGGCACATATTTGATTATATTCATTATATACATATACTGTATATTTTGTTTGTTTACTGGATATTGTCTACAGTTTTAAATAAATACTTTTATTAGTTTATCTTGAATGTTGCAGGCATCTGGTTCATTATTTTTGCCAAGCCTCAGAACTCTTCCACACCCTGGTGGCTCATTACAATAATCCTGAAATAAAAACACCACCAGCTTCTCACCAGGCTTTACATCTCTTCTCTCCAGTATGGCACTACTGCTGGAGAACACGGTGCGGGACCGCACTCGCCCAGGCTGACATTCATGTGGTATTGTGGTACTGCCTGGGTCTGCCATTCCTTTTTTTCCGAGGAAGTCACCTCCACCATAAGCCAGTCTGGAAGGAGAGGAGGGCATGGAGCGGACCATCGGAGGGGACATTGATCCCTGCAAACTGTGCAGGGTGTTGCGGCCGGATGAATGCTTGCTGTGGATCGGACTGTGACTTCCGTACAACACCTCCTTAGATATCTGCTGAAAAACAATAAAATAAATCAGCAAATAATAATAATATTCAGAACTGAGAGCAGTAATAATCATATGAAGGCAAATCAAATTCTCCTTCGTGTTACTGTCCAATTACAAGGCGAAAAAAAATCAGATAATGAATGATAAGCAGAATTTAAATCAATGATATAAATTGTGTGTTGACATTAAAAGTTGTTGCTGACCCCTGACCTGAACCACTATTACATCCTTATACACCCAGAGACTAATATCTGTTCTACAGAGAGAAAAGTTTCAAATTAGCAAACAATGAGATTCATTTTTGTTTTTCCAAACAAAGAGCTTCAGAAGACTTAAAATCTCGGTACGTCACAAAAGACATTTTAGAATTGCACAGATGAAAGGGAAGTACCCATATGAAGGGACAAACACAAACACTTGTTATGTTTATCCATGTGTGTTTAGGAAAGCTATGAAGGTAATATGGTAAAAACTTCAAGAGTCAACATGTTTTCATGAAAACAGTGAAAAATACTAATAAAAAGTAATTATGTGCTTTCTAGCAGTCCGTGTGATTAGTAGCCCTCTTACTTAATATCTACAAGTTTCTGCTAGCTCAGATAATAACTTACGGATGATATCCATCTCTATTTAACAATGTTAACAGTTGGCCCATTTAAGCACAAGCAGATACTTAGAACTGTTACACCTTTCTGCACGGATAATAACAAAACTGAAGTTATTATCCGTGGAGCTAAAGAGAAACGAACTAGAGTCAACACACAGCTTTAGTTATTACAGCTGGAAACTAGAGATCAGGCCTGATCCCATATGAGCCATAAAATAAAACTGTTCAAATACTGTATATATCTGTTGCTCAACAGGCTTAAACTGCTGCAAAATCAACTAAACGATAAGACACAAAATATCATTATAAATCATTAAAATAGTACATATTTATCTGTGTTTAATATTAAGTGCACTCAGTTTTCACTTTTTAATGACGTACGGCAGTTCATGCCTTGCGTTTCTATAAACACTGAAGTGCAGCACTATGACATAGTGCATTGATTTCTATACACAGAGCCAAAGTGTCAGGACTCATAAGCTCTCAGGTGTGTGAAAAGGCAGCCTGCAGTGGAACGTCCTGACCAGCTACAGGACAGGAGGCTGTCCATCAAGCTACTGTTCCACCACTAATGGCATAATCCCTATGACTACAAATTTTCCTTCCAAACTTAATTACCCTTGACAAATCTCATTAGTTTTTACTCCACATGCAAATCCTCAGTCACCTCTAACTAACAAATCCAAGTCAGCCTCTAACTGAGGATGATGAGCACATGCTTAGCCTTCCTGTAGTCTTAGCTTTCTAATACTATTCATGGTGTTTGAGGTCGGTTTTGATCCCAGGCTTAAAATCAACACAAATAAAAGTACTCAAAATGTTTTTTATTGCCTAATTTGTTTGTAACTCTTGTTTACATTACTAGGCTTCCTTTTTCATCAAAAAATTGGTTTTAATATTTTCAGTGTGGTATCCAGTGCCTCTTTTTTCAGTTTTCACCACATTTTCAATTAGAAAAAAAGTAAAATGATCCTTAAGAGAATGGCATAGATATACAGTATATTTGATATTACTGAGGACTATTAGAAAACATTGTTTGAATAAATATATTTTGTTTTTTCCATCCATCCATTTTCTGTACACCCTTGTCCCTCAGAGGGGTCAGGAGGAGTTCTGGTGCCAGCTGACATTCCGGGCTAGAGGCAGGGCACACCCTGGACAGGTCGCCAGTCTGTCGCAGATATTTTGTTTTTTGATTTTTAAAATAATATTAACTAGCATACCTGGTGCACTTCTCACACAGGCAACAGTTCTGTTGGATCAATTTACGATTATAATCTGATCAAGGATAAAAGGCTGCAAATAGTAAATCTAGATTAGAAACATAATCTTTCAGATATTATCAAAGTTCAAAACAGCACTTTACAATTTATAATTCATACATTCACACCTAATCACAGAATTGCTTAGTTTACTGTATAAAAAAATTGCTGGAGGTGTGATGGAAACCAAACACACATACCATACAATAACATAATAATAACATTAAAGAGGTACATTAAAGTACTGTAAACCTCATGGATTATCCTACCTGTTTCCTAACATCATTCCTGGACCAGAAAAACTTTTCAACAGGACAAAGAATTTGCTAGCCTGGTAAAAACCAGACTGTTCCCTAGTGAAAAAAATACTTTAGTAAATTTCAAGCATACTTACATTTGCATAAGTACATCTTAAGTATATTAAGTGTAGTACATATAGTACAACAAACCTCCTGGATGATCCTACTTTTCCACCATTAATGGCATATAAATATATACAAAGTAAACTAACATCATGCTTGTATCCATTTTGACTTTATAACTTTAAACACTTAAATATAATAGAATAGAAGTACTTTATTCATCCCAGCTGGAAATTACTTCGCAGTTACAGCATAGAGACAAGACAAGAGACAAGACACAATAACAACGTCCGGGTGTTGAGTCCGGAGTTTGGCTGCGGTAGAGCTGATGACATCACAGGCCACCGCTGCATCAGCCGATGGGGGAATGTAAACAGCGATCAAAATGGCGGACATAAACTCCCTCGGCAAATAACACGGCCGCATTCCCACAGCCAGAAGTTCAATGTCCGGGCTACAAATCTGTTCCTTCATGTTAACATGACCAGGATTACACCACCTCTCACTCACATAAAGTGCAATCCCTCCGCCCCTCTTCTTCTGACTCTTGGAAAAGTCCCTGTCCCCGCGCACCAAGGAAAATCCAGGGACCTCCACGCTGTATTCCGGAATAAGCGAGTGTAGCCAGGTTTCGAGGAAGATACTGCACTCCCTGTGCACTCCCTGTACTCCTTCTGGGTCCTAACCAGTGCCTTGAGTTCGTCTGTCCTATTCCCCAAAGACCTCACGTTCCCCACAACAATCGCCGGTACCGCTGGTTTGTGCTGTCTCCTCTTCTCTCTCCGTTTAACCCCAGACCCGCAGCCCCGTCGTCTCCTCCGTAACCCCTCTGGGACCACAGACCTGCCCCCGGGCAGCAGCAGAGGCCCACACAGCGCAATCAGCTGTTCATGCGAGCAAACAATGCCGCCACTACGTTCGGCGAGATTCTCTGCAACCAAGAGTAGAAAAAGCAGCAGAAGAACGCGGAGAACAGCGACAGAACCACATCCAGCCATTGTGGAAATCCCAACTGATGATCCATGGGTTCTTCAAGCACGGATCCTTAATCGGTTACAGCAAATATACACAGATTAACACACACGATGGGAGCTGCGTCTGCAGGCAGCCAGCTGCGCTGGCGCCATCTAGTACCATAATACACTTTAAAGGAATATATTAAATAAAAGTATACTTTATGTGAACAAAATGTGTATTTGCTCAAGTGTACCAATGAAACAATATGTTTTTAAATATATTTTGTGTATATTTTAAAATATATGCTCAAAATAGATTTTTTTGTAAAATTCACTTAAACTTACTTTAGAAGTAAACTATTTGTCATGAAGTGGTGTAGTGAGGAGGCGAGGCAGACGCTGAGACCCAGGTTGACGTGCAAATGATGGATTTAATAAGTAATCCAGAAAATAAACAGTCCAAATAACACCAGGCAGCACTGATGAGCACTCAGGTAGCAACTGGAACGACGGACTGAAGCACACATAGACAGACGCCACAATGAGACGTGTAACGACAAGGACCCGACAAAACTCAGAGACACAGGTGAGACTAAATACACAGGAGGTAATCAGGGAACGAGACACACCTGGGAGTAATCGAGGGGAGACAGGACAAAGAAGAGACTCAAGGACACAGGAAACTCCGAAATAAACCCAGAAAAACCCAGATCACAACACTATTAAGTATATGAAAATTTCAGTATCTTTTAAATTACATCTCAGTGTACACTTTAGGCTAAGGAAGTATGCCTTTTTAGGTGCCTTCATTTTTTACTATTTTATTAAAATTGCAAAGAATTAAAAAAAATTAACACTCCTTAAAGTGAAGCTTATTGTAATGTTATTTAACAAAGGGACTAATGTGTTCATGCTTCAAAACATCAAAGGTTGACAGTTTAGTGACAGAGGTTCTACGACAAAAACAATAATTGTCCTTAACACTAAATGTAGCAGGTATCTTCAGTTTCCCATCTCTCTGAATATGATCTGGTGTTTTCAGTTTTGTCACTAAAATACAGAAGCTGTCTTTACCCAAACCATTTTTAGATGTATGATGTAAGATCAATTAGTGAGCAGCATTAGCTCCAGTTCACACTCCAGACCAGATGGTGGCGGTAATGCACACTTTCAATGTTTTTGAAAAGTGCCATAAAAATAAGAACAGCATCACTGAGAAGCCGGGCAGGAGAAGAAATACTGTTCAAATTCGCAATTTTTACTCGCATAATATTCAACCAACCAAGCAACCAACCAATCAATCAATCAGTCAATCAAATTTGATTTATACAGCACCTTTCAGCAATAAGGCATTTCAAAGTGCTTTACATCATAAAAACACAAAATTACAAAGTCATAGAACACAGTCAACAACATTATATTTTGCACATCAGGTTATTGATTAATGTTTCATGATTATGTTTCTATCCAATTCTAAACACGTGGGTTTTTAGTCTAGATTTAAAGGAAGTCAGTGTTTCAGCTGTTTTACAGTTTTCTGGAAGTTTGTTGTTGTGGTGCATAGAAACTGAAAGCTGCTTCTCCATGTTTGGTTCTGGTTCTGGGGATGCAGACCAGAACCAGAACCAGAACCTGAGAGGTCTGGAAGGTTGATACAACAACAGCAGATCTTTAATGTATTGTGGTGCTAAGCCGTTCAGTGATTTATAAACTAACAACAGTATTTTAAAGTCTGTTCTTTGAGCTACAGGGAGCCAGTGGAGGGACTGGAGAACTGGGTGATGTGCTCCATCTTCCTGGTTTTAGTGAGAACGTCAGCAGCAGCATTATGGATCAGCTGCAGCTGGAGGATTGATTTGTTAGGCAGATCTTGCTGAGACATTAGTCCTCTAATCCTGGAATGTTCTTCAGGTGATAGATGGTTGACTTTGTAACTGTCTTTATGTGGCTCTGGAGGTTCAGGACAGAGTCCATCACTACTCCCAGGTTTCGGGCCTGATTGCTGGTTTTTAGTTGTAATAACTGAAGCTGTGCATTGACTCTAGATCTATAACTCTAGATCTATAACTCTAGATCTATAACTCTAGATCGTTCCTCTTCAGGTCCAAAAATAATATCTTCAGTTTTGTTTCTGTTCAGCTGGAGAAAGTTTTGGCACATCCACACATTTATCTGTTCTAAGCATCTGTTCAGTGATTGGATGGGGTCAAAGGTCACCTGGTGACATCGTAATGTAGAGCTGTGTGTCATCTGCATAGTTATGGTAGCTAATATTATTTCCTGTTATAACCTGAGCTAGTGGGAGCATATAAATATTGAATAAGAGGGGTCCTAGGATTGAACCTTGGGGTACCCCACATGTGACCTTTGACCTCTTTCATGAAAAGTTTCCTGTTGAAACAAAGAAATCCCTGTTCTTTATGTAAGACTCAAACCAGTTGAGTGCTGGACCGGAGAGTCCGGCCCAGCTCTCCAGTCGATTCAGTAATATGTCATGGTCAACAGTGTCAAAAGCTGCACTGAGGTCCAACAGAACCAGCACAGCTTTAAAAGTAGAGAGGGCCTTGATAATAGTTAGTAGTTTTGGTAAATTGAAGCTGGTGACGTCCTAGTCCAAGTTAGACAGTAACACAACAGGACAAGAACCGGATGGAAATGAAATGTGGGTCACGAAAGGAACCGAAGAGACGAAGGCTGCTAACATGTTGCTAGCTGGTGGTAAGTTTGCTTAAAAATGCTAATTATCTTTGTTTAATTATAAACAGTGCAGTACATATTTAAACAAACTAACGTTGGTTTCAGAAATAGTTATTTTATCAATTTTATTGTGACTTTTATTATTACTTTAACAATCATTCAGCTTCATGTTATAACTGCATGGAGGTTCTGTTTGTTGCGACTTAATATAGTTTTCTTCCTAAAATGGTTTTAATTAAGCTCAGTATCCCAAAGAGACTTTGATATTGTGAGGCTGTTGTTATAACTCGTTCATCGTTGTTTTTATCTTCAACATATTTTTGCTGTCTAAGCAAATTAAGATGAAAGAGGAAACCAGGGATCAGGAATTAGAAAATCTAAAGACATCGTCTTCATGGTGGAAGGATTTTTATTTTTTTTACACTGAGCAGCTGGCCACATTTCTATCAACAGTAAAAACTGGTGTGTTTCCAACACTAAGTGCTTAATAAACATGATTTCATTTAAAAATAATTGGACAGAATTTATTCCCCTTGTTAATCTACCATTTGTCTCTCATACATTTTATTCATTGTTAGCTTTCAGGGCTCTGTGATGGACTGGTGACCTGTCCAGGGTGAACTCTGCCTCTCATCTGATGACTGCTGGAGATGGGCACCACCAACCCCCCTCACTACATAGGATCAGTGTGTTCAGATCATGTATGGAAAGATTTTTAGGTAGTTTGTCTCCCTTAAGTTAACACTTAAAACAGCTTCATAGTTAATGCCAGCATCAACTGATTCTATGATATTGCTGACTATTTATCTACTTTTATCTTATACAGGCAAATAAGTCACACAGAAATGTTTTTTCACTCCAGGCAACCGAAGAAAGCAGAACAGAGAGTCCGAGCAGAGACTAAGTCTGAGGAGATGTTTTGAGTACAAGCATTACGAGTTTTGAGAACAAAAGACATGGAATCCTGTTTTCAGACTGAAAATCTGCGCTCTTGCATTATAGCAGAAAAATGACCCCGTAGAAGGAATCCAAGTAGATGGGAGAAAGCCCAGACTGTGCTGTACGCGAGAATTTTTTTCAAGCAGAATTGCAAAGGAAGGCAATAACTAGGCAAATAATTTACTGTACATTCCTCACAAGTCAGTGAAAGATGTGTGCATGAGAATAGCATTATAATAATTAAGCTGGTGTAGCAACTGAGAAGTAAAACATAATTTGAATGGGAAGCTAATAGCATGGCATGTCTGTTTTTAGGGAGGGATGTAGGGATTTCAGATCTACAGAGGAATGTTCTGACACTCAGAGTGGAAGAAATCATTTCTTGTAATTTTAAACCTGAGAAGAATTATTACTCATAGCAAGGTGACATATTTGGTGCTACTCGGCACACAGGCAACTGGACTACAGTTTGCTGTTTGCTCTGGTTGAACCCGTCTTTCCTCTTATATCTCTGCAACATGAGGTGAAATAAAGTCCCAGCAGATTTTTCAGGAAAGAGCTGCTCAGCTTCTCAGTCTTTGAGTGAGACAGGAGCAAAATTAAAATAGGGTACAACAAGTACATCTAACAGAAATTAAATATCAGAAAAAAAGTCCAATATTTTTTGCCACTCATTTCAGAAAAGTGAAATAATAATGAGAGAAATCCAAAATCGCTCAGAAAATTTGAATACCATGAAAAAGGTAAATATTGCTTTATGTCCTAATCAGTTAATTAACTCAGAAAGTTGAAAAATTGGTAAATTTAGTTGGATAGACATATCTTGAGTTGGTGAAGCTTAATAAATTAGGTTGGATAAACTTAATTTAATTGCTTGCTACCAGTTGAAACAATTCGATTAAGTTGGCTGAACTAATTTCTTTTTACAGTGTAGTAAGAAGTCATTTCATCATGAGCTTCTTCATAAAGTAATTAAGTCCTTGAAATGTTAATCAGCTAAAATCATTGCTATCAAATGATTTTATTCATTTTACTGAAGACGGCTGAATTTACATTTGTGTTGTTGAAGATACACAAATGACATTTATTAATGTACAACGTTCCCCCTCAGCAAACAAAATAAATTAAATAAAGTATCTGATATTATGCCATATCAACCAAATCTACTAAAAGATTACAGAAGTTGAAAGTTAACACTATGGAGAAATAAAAAATAAATATTTGTAGCTGGTCACAACAATTAATTGAGGCAGAGAATTCCACTGGGCAGAACCTTTGCTCTGGTCCAAAAAGCACACACCAGGCTGCAGACTCCTTCTATATTTCTTCAGGAATGTTATTCTTTGACTTACCATTCCTTCAGAGTTGGCAGGTCTGGTAGAGGGGCAGAACACATGGACAGGGTCTTTATGATACGCTTTCAGACAGGAATTTGGTGTTATGTCTCTGGAAGCAACAGCAAGGGGGGTCAGAAGTGAATGAAGTAAATAGATGCAAAACTTTAAAAACTTTTGAACAAAATAATTTGGTGTTTTTTCTTGCAGACAGACAGATGTAGATTTGTGTTAGTGCATAGTACAGGTGCACCTCAAAACATTAGAATATTTCAAAAAAGTTTAATGTGTTTTCACTCATTTGAAAAAGTGAAACTCACTTATTAAATATTTCAAGTTTTAATTTCTTGTAATGTTGATGAATATGGCTTACAGATATTGGAAACCTCACGTTTGTTAGAAAATTAAAATCTTCCATATGATCAACAAAAATGTGTAATTTGAACACAAATATCAGGCTGCTGAAAAAGCTGTTCATTTCTCTGCACTCAGTACTTGGTTATGGCTCTTTTTGCACCCCACAGATTGTCTGTGGGGTTAAAGGTCAGGCCAGTTTGCTGGTCAATGAAGAACAGGAACACCAGAATCACTGAAGCAGCTTCTGGTACCTCTAGCAGTGTGGGCTGGTGCCAAGTTTTGCTGGAAAATAAAATCAGCATCTGCATTCAGAGGGAAGCATAAAGTGCTCTAGAATGTCCTGGTAGATTCTACATCGACTGTGGACTTCAGAAAACCCAGTGGACCAGAACCAGCAGATGACAAACCATCACTGACTGGAAACTTCACTCTGGAGTTCCTCTCTATGGAGCTCTGTAGGAGACATGGGGAAACTTTTTTCTTTTGCGTTCCCTCGAAATAAGTTTTGCGTTCCCTTGCAATATGCTTACTGCAATATTTGCTGGTCTATTTTGTACACAGTCACAAATGTTAATTAAAATTTCAAATATATACACATTTAAAGTGAAAACGTGTTTATTCTTAACTCTTTGGTACAAACAAACTGATTGAAAATCAATTTATTCACTGCATGTTTACGTCTGTTTGTGTAAGGTTGAGATTGAACTGCATAGTTTAATGAATGGTTTAACAAACCTTGAAACCATTCAGACCAACACAATAGAGACACAATCAACAACTCAGAAATAGTCCAAATAGTTTGGATGTAGTTTTTATTTCTTTCCTTCTTATGGAAAGTTTCCATTTATATCATAGGTGTGTGGTATATTTCAAGAAAAAGATATAAAACTTCAGATATTTCACAACAATATATTAACATACATGGAAAAACCTTACAAAAACCTTATATTAAGGCAGAAAGTATGGTGGCCACCGTAAGAAAGGCTTATAGCATTCAGTTATGTCACATGAACAGATCAATACAATATTGCAAGGGAATGCAAAAGAAAAAACATTCCTCATGTCCCTCAGAGGGCTCCGTACCTCTCCACTCTTCCTCCAGACCGAATGACCTTGATTTCCACAGGAAATGTAAACTTATTTGAAAAGAGAACTTTGGATTACTGAGCAACAGTCCGAGTCTTTTTTCTTAGTTCAGGTAAGACGTGTGTTTCCAATATTTTTTTTAGATATACCAAAGGTCTGCTTCAACAGCCCCTCACCTGAGGTCCTCCAGGTCATAGTACATGTTACGCTTGGTGTCCTTGATGCAGATGGCCATGTTTGGAGGCTGCAGCATCTTCATGGTGAGCTGATGGGGAAAGGCAGTGACAAACAGAGCCTGCACGGTGTCATGGCTGCTGACTTCAGTTGAAATCATGACCTGCTTTGTCTCCCCCTCATACTGCAGGAAAAGCACACCTGACACACACAGGCAGAACTTAACAGAACTTCACAGCAGGAGAAGTATTGGCTTGTAAACCCTGGTGTAGAGAAGAATAAACTATATACAAATAAACAGAAAAAAATTGAAAATGTGATTTTAGGTTCAAAATACATTTCATCAAATGCAGGATAAAACACTCCCTCCATCTCCTTCTAATTTAGTAATACATATGTTACTCTATGGTGGCAAAGGTTTATCTAGGTCACTTATTCTGGGCCAGGTTGACTCATCCTAAACTTGTTTTTTTCCCGTTAAGAGAGTGATTCCTCCACAGCATGCTGGCTCAGGATGAGTGAATGCATCAAAATAAAGACTTGATACAATCTGCTGCTTTCTTCAACTTTTTATCAACTGGCATTCTGTAATCAGTGGTATCTGGCTGTATCATAATTGATATGCAACTGAACCCTTGTTGTAGGTCTGCAAAGCTTAGCAGTCCTTTCAACTTGAAGAGACATTCAGCAAAAACATGTTATAGAAACCTTGACCCATGCAGCTCACAGCAGGTATCAGGTTCCCCAGTGGTGGAAAACAGGTCAAAATGCAGAAAATGTCAGGCTTTCTTTTCTGCTTTTTAATGTATAAAAACAATTCTTCCTTCCTTGAAGATGTTCTGTACTATATAAGGAAAACGTACAATCATTTCAGAAACCTTTTAAGGAGTTTGAAATGTCACTGTTTTCTATCCTGTATGACAGCGTGAAGAAGCACAAGCTTAGTGGGAGAAAATGAACACCATGTTCAGGAACATCAACTGCTGTCACCTACATTAATGATATGTGTTGCCTTAATGTGCAGTTGAGTGCGTGTTTGTTTCTATCTACCTGGTAGCTTGTCTTTTGTTTGACAGCTGGAACGTGCTGCAGGTAGACTTGCTCTGGCTTTACAGCCTCGTGTGAAGGTGACTGATGTAGAGGGAAGCGCTCCGTCAGACATGGTCTCTAAAACCCAAGGCTCCTGTTCTTTCACCAAACTCTCCACAAATGAACAGTCGAGGCTTTTAGAAGATAGGAGGTTCCTCGCCTGGATTGAAAAAAAAGCAGAAAGCATTGAGGTCATATGAGAGAAAAGTAACAGAAAAATCAGTTTGGGCTATAAGTCTGAAGAATGTATCACAATATAAGCCTTACATATCAGTTGATATCAATAATTACACCAAATACACATTGGTTTTGCTCAATCAGGTCAACTTTCAGAACTGTGGAGCAACATAAGCATCAAAATGCATGACTTGTTCTCACACGTGGATCGGTTTCCTGAGAATCTGGATCAATGAATGATGAGCAGGTGGAGAGATTCCATCAGGACAGAAAAGAGACAGAGAATTTTACACAATGAAGAAGTAATGTTCAATTCACATGCACTTACCCTTATTAGTGTTTTTTATTCAATTTACAGAAATCCAAGTTTGTAACATTTATTCAATACACTCTCTCAGAAAACATTTTTTTGTCCTAAGACCTTTTTTTTTGGATGAAAAATACTAATATTAACGTTTTTGTGACTGATAATGTCACAAAAATGTAATCAGTTTAGGCAGAAGATTAGATTTTGCTCAATCAAATTAGAATAAATACCTGACCTGATTGAGAAAAATAGATGTCATTTTTGATTCACTCTAAGTAAGTGAACCTCCGAGCGCTTGAGGAAGGAGAGGTGGAGAACGGCTGGCCGAATTTAGAGTTCATAAATCGGATCAACCTTGAATTAAACGCCGCTTACACCGTGGAGCACCAATATTCAAGTAGAAGCTAACTTCACTATGATATCAACGCATCTGCGATCTGAGCTCCAAATTATGCCCCGCCTCTTCTGTGACAACTTTCACACATACAAAAGATGAGTCTCTCACGCAGACAAATACAAGCCTCATTCCCATTCATTCAGCCTCGTGTTACTTCACCAACACACACACACACACACCCACGCACACACACGCCCCCATACATTTTAGACCTATCATTCAGAATAGTATGTCTGTATGCTTTGTGTGGGCGTGTGTGTGTGTGATATTTTAGTTGTGTATATGCGCAATTTTAGTATTTTGTGTGTGTGTATGAGTCTTTCGTAGTGTGTGAGAGACAAAACATAGTTTTTGTCCTAAACGACCCCTGATAGTTATATTAGGGGTTGAACATTTTATGATGTATTTAAAGATCTCAGTTTCCTAATCATGAAGTTTGCCTTTTAAATATAAATCAGCAACAACAGAAGTTCAAACATTGTTTGAGGATTTATTAGTTAACTACATGCATAACTAGCAACAATACTTGGCACTGTTCCCTAAAAGAAAAAAAGAATGTTATGCTCTGTGACATTCCAGCCTTCTTTTGGTGAAACTGGTTGTTCATTTCCTGTTCCTTGTCGTGGAATGAAAACATCACCTGCTTTTGAGAGCCTATAAATATTTCCCTATAACTGCGTATCACTGACAGTGCTGGTCTTTGAGAATTCGATGCTTTTGGCAAGGTCATTAATTTGTGTATATTTGCATTTTCTCTAAAGTCATTTCCCTCACGACATAACCACAGACATATGTTATGTGTCCACAGTCTGGAAATGAAAGGGAAACACAAAACATAGTTTGCAAGTTTTCATACCTGTAAGACCTTTGGATCAGTGTAACAACGGAGCATTGGAAAACCATGAAATCCTTTGAGCTCAGACATCCTCCACCAGCAGCTCACCAGCTCATAGCTGTCAGTGGCAGTGTCACCCTTCTGACTGACTGGCAGCCGCAGGCAAGGCTGGGGAGGTGTGTCCTCTCCCCACTCCTCTTCTCTCTGAACTTAAATGACTGTGAAACTCCTAACGTTTGCAGATAACCCCGCAGTCATTGTTCTGATCTAAGACACTGACAAATATGCATGCATAGAGGAGGTACATTGACTGGTTGGCTGGTGTGGTAAACGTCCTCCCCTCACCATTCTCAACAACACTGTCAACTATGGATCACTTCCTGTTCCTAGGACAGGACGGGATGGGTCCAAACTGCAACAAAGGATCAGATCTGCAGAGAGAATCATGAGGGCTGACCTTCCATCCAGAACTTGAATAGGCCTCCAGTAAGGAAAAGGGAAACTAAAATCTCTGCAGACCCCACATATTCTGGACACAAACTGCTTAGGCAGTTCTTTCCTAGGCTGTCACTGTGAGGTATTATCACACCACACCTCACCCCCCAAGGATTCAGTTCTATTATGTTAAGCATATTTAGACGATTCTATCTCATCTGAAGAAGTATTGGGTGTACATAGACATAAAGTTACATTTCTTCTGAATGTTAAAGGGGTAGTATTATGTAAAATCTACTTTTTTTGTTTTATATCATGTTATAATGTTGTTTCCTCATCAAAGCATACCTGAGTTGATGCACCATCATGTTGTGCAAAATGGCTTTTTAGGAAAAACAAATGTGTATCATTGTTTCTCATGTGACTTCATGTGTTGTATGCAATGTGAGCAATGTTCTGTTTGCTCCACCTAAACTGCCCTGGGGGAAATGAGCAGGTTGATCAGGTGATCTGCTGTCATGTCGTTGCCTCCTGCAGTCATCCTACTACAGCAGATTAGAACTGGTTGGCCAGGTCATTCTGAATCATCTCAGTCTATTAACATATGTCTCATGTAATCATTGGTTGCTGTGTTTGTATGGAAGGCTTTCTGAGCACACCAGTGAACTATACAAGGCTACGTTTTCAAAATGTATATATTCTAAATGAAGTTTACTGTAGAACTTAACACCAGTATTGAGGAACGAAGTGCAAAGTGACTTCAGTTGGAAAAAATCTTATATGAGAGCATGACACTTGCCTAAGCATAACAGTCTGTTGTCACGCAGGTAAACACAGTGATGGTCTGCATAGAAGGAAATCCTGTACCTCCTTTGTACACACACACACACACACGCACACACACACCCCCGCACACGAACGCGCATACACACAGAGAGAGCACGCCATTTCTAATTCTTTGCATTCAACAGCTGCTGTCTGCAGTTGCTACTTTTTAGATTTTAGATGATAATAAAATACAGACATTAAATCCTCATTGACTCTGCTAAGGTACTAATGTAGGTACTAACCTGCTGGGAAGGAGGACAGCAGCATGTTCTAAGAGCTAATAATCCATTTTAAGGGGTAAAATTCCATCTTTGCTGTTTTCTTGATCCGTGTGGAAACTTGTGTTCTGTGTGTGTAGCTCTGACAGAGACCAGCTCTGTTTCTCCTGCTCAGCCGCTCTCTGTCACCACAGTGCTGTTCCACACAGCTCCACCTCAGCTAATAATGCTGGCTGTACCTGTCTGACAGGCACATAAAGACCAACTTGTCAACTTTATAGAATGACTCATTAAGCAAGTTGGGACATCTCCTATCAGAGGTTCTCTGTCAGCACACTGAAGTTCTCTTTCATTACTATCACAACACAGACTGCACAAAAATCACAGTTGAAAAGTGGCATTTAAATGCCTCTGCTCATGGAGTCAAACTGAAGACATGTCCACCTTTCCCCTTGGCACTGCAAGCTGGAGTCATACAGTCCTGACAGGTTCCCACAGAAGACTATATATATATATATATATATATATATATATATATATATATATATAAACATATATATACATATATATAAACCTCTCTCTCTCTCTCTCTATATATATATATATATATTGGATTGATTACAAGAAAGCCTATGACTCAATGCCGCATACTTGGATCATTGAATGCTTAGAGATGTATAACATCAACAGGACTCTGAGAGCCTTCATTGCAAACTCGATGAGGCTGTGGAAAACCACCCTTGAAGCCAACTGCAAACCACTTGCAGAAGTGTCCATCAAATGTGGCATATACCAAGGAGATGCTCTGTCCCCGCTACTGTTCTGCATAGGCCTGAACCCCCTCAGCCAAATTATCAACGAGACTGGCTACGGATACCGACTCAAAAATGGGGCCAACATCAGTCACCTTCTCTACATGGATGACATCAAGCTGTATGCCAAGAGTGAGCGAGACATCGACTCACTGATCCACACCACCAGGATCTACAGCACGGACATTGGGATGTCATTCGGACTAGAGAAGTGTGGTCGGCTGATCACAAAGAGGGGGAAGGTCATCCGCACAGAAGGGGTCTCACTCCCAGAAGGAACAATAGCAGACATAGAAGACAGTTACAAGTATACCACAAGCAAATGGCAACCTCGATGAGGTCACAAGGAAAGGAGCCACAGCTACTTTCCTCCAACGAATAAGGCAAGTCCTGAGAAGCCAGGTCAATGGCAAGAACAAAATCCGTGCGATAAACAGCTATGCCCTGCCAGTAATCAGATACCCTGCTGGAATAATTAGCTGGCCAAAGGAGGAGATAAAAGCCACGGATATTAAGACTAGAAAACTACTAACAATGCATGGAGGGTTCCATCCCAAATCCAGCACCCTGAGACTGTACATGAGCCGCAAGGAAGGAGGCAGAGGACTAGTGAGTGTGAGAACCACAGTCCAGGACGAAACAACTAAGATCCATAAATACATCAGGGACAAAGCCTCAACAGACAATGTGCTCAATGAATATCTCAGACAACAGGGAATGGCGGTTGAGGTGCCAGAGATACCATCATGGGAGGACAAGCCCCTACATGGGATGTACCACCAGCAAATAACCCAAGTGGCTGATATCAGTAAATCCTACCAATGGCTGGAAAAAGCCATTGGACTCAAGGACAGCACAGAGGCCCTCATCCTGGCCGCCCAGGAACAGGCCCTAAACACCAGAGCAATAGAGGCCCAGATCTACCACACCAGACAAGACCCAAGGTGTAGGTTGTTCAAGGAGGCCCCTGAGACAGTCCAGCACATAACAGCAGGGTGCAAGATACTGGCAGGGAAAGCGTACATGGAACGACATAACCAAGTTGCGGGCATAGTGTACAGAAACATCTGTGCAGAATATGGACTGGAAACCCCGAGATCAAAGTGGGAAACACCCCCAAAGGTGGCGGAGAACGCCAGAGCTAAGATCCTGTGGGACTTCCAGATCCAGACAGACAAAATGGTAATGGCGAACCAACCAGACATTGTCGTAGTGGATAAACAACAGAGGAAAGCCGTTGTGGTAGATGTAGCAATACCAAGCGACTGCAACATCAGGAAAAAGGAGCACGAGAAACTAGAGAAATACCAGGCCTCAGGGAGGAACTGGAGAGGGCCTGGAAGGTGAAGACCACAGTGGTGCCTGTGGTCATCGGGGCCCTCGGGGCAGTCACCCCCAAACTGGACCAATGGCTACAACAGATCCCAGGAACAACATCAGACATCTCAGTCCAGAAATGTGCAGTCCTTGGCACAGCCAAGATACTGCGCAGAATCCTCAAGCTCCCAGGCCTCTGGTAGAGGACCCGAGCTCAGAGGATAAGAACCACCCGCGGTGGGTGAGAAGGGAATTTTTATTTATATATATATATATATACACTGCCTGGCCAAAAAAAAGTCGCCACCTGGATTTAACTAAGCAAATAGGTGCAAGCCTCCTATTGGATAAGTACTGCATAGGCGATTATCTTTCAGCTGGCAACAAGTTATTTAACCCCAGCTGATGCAATGAGTAACTCCTCATTTCTTAAACAACCATGGCAAAAGACACATCCTGTGGTCGTGGAAAAGACGTTAGTCTGTTTAAGAAGGGTCAAATCATTGGCATGCATCAAGCAGAGAAAACATCTAAGGAGATTGCAGAAACTACTAGAATTGGGTTAAGAACTGTCCAACGCATCATTAAAAACTGGAAGGATGGTGGGGAACCATCGTCTTCCAGGAAGACATGTGGTCGGAAAAAAATCCTGAATGATCGTGATCGGCGATTACTTAAACGTTTGGTCAAATCAAATCGAAGAAAAACAACAGCAGAACTCAGGAGTATGTTTAATTGTGAACGCAAAAGCATTTCCACACGCACAATGCGAAGGGAACTCAAGGGGTTGGGATTGAACAGCTGTGTAGCCGTAAGAAAACCTCTAATCAGTAAGGCTAACCAGAAAAAATGGATTCAGTTTGCTAGGGAGCATAAAGATTGGACTCTGGAGGAATGGAAGAGGGTCATGTGGTCTGATGAGTCCAGATTTACCCTGTTCCAGAGTGATGGGCGCATCAGGGTAAGAAGAGAGGCAGGTGAAGTGATGCACCCATCATGCCTAGTGCCTACTGTACAAGCCTGTGGGGGCAGTGCTATGATCTGGGGTTGCTTCAGTTGGTCAGGTCTAGGTTCAGCAACATTGTGTGCCCAAAGAATGAGGTCAGCTGACTACCTGAATATACTGAATGACCAGGTTATTCCATCAATGGATTTTGTCTTCCCAAATGGAACGGGCATATTCCAAGATGACAATGCCAGGATTCATGGGGCTCACATTGTGAAAGAGTGGTTCAGGGAGCATGAGACAAATTTTTCACACATGGATTGGTGACCACAGAGTCCAGACCTTAACCCCATTGAGAATCTTTGGGATGTGCTGGAGAAGGCTTTGCGCAGTGGTCAGACTCTCCCATCATCAATACAAGATCTTGGTGAAAGATTAATGCAACACTGGATGGAAATAAATCTTGTGACACTGCAGAAGCTTATTGAAACAATGCCACAGCGAATGCGGGCTGTAATCAAAGCTAAAGGCGGTCCAACAAAATATTAGAGAGTGTGACCATTTTTTGGTGGCGACTTTTGTTTTGGCCAGGCAGTGTAGATACGTATATACAGAGAGAGAGAGACACTTTACTCATGAGTTTTAGCTGTCCTTATAAAAATCACCTAAAAACATAATTTTTAATTTAGCCTTTTTAATGCACTAGAGCTATCTAGCTACTTCTGCAAATGTATGTCAGGAGGCCCACTATGCTGCTTAGACTCAAAATGATGCAAGATGAACAACACACAGAAAGGTCCCAAATAGAACAAGTTACAAAAAAGTTATGAAACAAAAGACTCTTAATTATTCTTAATAATATATATTTTTATATGATATATAATATATAAATGATTTATATGATATATAAATGATATGAATGATATATAAATGATATGTATGTGTAACAGGTAAATCTTTTATGGATGCAAACTCAACTAAAAACCCACCTGTTTAGGATTGTATCTGAAATGTGATCAATTACAAATTTATTGATGGAACTTGACTTAATGTCGTGTTTTGATTATTGATTCTATGTTGCATTGTGTTTCTGTGTTTGATATGATGTAAAACACTTTGAAATGCCTTGGTGCTGAAATGTGCTATACAAATAAAATTTGATTGATTGATATAATTTATATATATTTATATATATATATAAGTTAAAAACTCTTTGCTGAATAATAGACAATAGCTGGCAAAACTACTCAGATCCCTTGAATTTTTCTGTATTTTGCAACATTACAGCCACAAACATAAATATATTTCATTTAATTTTTATGTGAGACAGAAACACAAGGTACACAATTGTGAAGTAGAAAGAAAATTAAACATGATTCAAAGATTGTTTTGCAAATAAAAACTGAAATTGCAGTGTATAAAAGTATTCAACCCCCTTTTCTCTGATTGCAAGTAATTAGCTGCAGAGGTTTTCTAATGGCTGCTAATGACTAAACAGAATCAAAGAACACAGCAGAAAGCTGTGGAGAAAAGCAGACTTAAACTGTAAAAAGATTTCCCAAGCTTTGTTGAACGTCTCACAGAGCTATGTTCAGTCCATTGAGAGCATCCTCACCAACTGTATTACAGCTTGGTACGGGAACTGCTCTGTCTCCGACTGGAAGGCGCTGCAGAGGGTGGTGAAAACTGCCCAGTATATCGCCGGGGCACCGCTCCCTGCCATCAAGGACATCTACAGGAAGCGGTGTTTGAAAAGGGCAGGGAAAATCACAAAGGACTCCACTCACCCAGCACACACACTCTTTTCCCTCCTGCCCTCTGGGAGGCGTTACAGAAGCCTACGGACCAGAACCACCAGGCACCGGAACAGCTTCTTTCCCACAGCTGTCACGCTTTTGAACGCCTCCTGACATAAAACATAAACTATAAGGACTGTACTCCCCTATCCTCTCATACAACAATAACACATGGACTATCCTCACACACACACACACCCCAGACTGTTTTCTTCACACACACATACAACCTGTAAATTTTATCTGCTTTTATTTATCTTGTATTATATTATATACATATATAATCCGTTCCCTAACATTCTTGTATAATCTGTATAATCTGTATAATGTGTATAATCTGTGCATACAGCTCCCATATTTATATTTATATTTACACACAATACCTATATCTCTTTGCTATAACCCCTATAGTCCATACATACATAGTCTTATACATCTGTAAATAAATATTTATATCTCGTAGAGCACTTCTGGATAGATGCAAACTACATCTCGTTGCTTGTACTTGTGACAGTGCAATGACAATAAAGTTGAATTCTATTCTATTCTATTCTAATTCTATCATCTGGAAATAGAAAGAGTGTGGAACAAGGCCGTCCACCTAAACTTCCAGCTGAGCTCTGATCAGAGATGCAGCCAAGAGGCCCATGGTGACTCTGGACCAAAGGCAGAGATCCACAGCTCAGAGGAGGAATCTGTCCACAGGACAACTATTAGTCATCACTGCACAAATGTGATCTTTCTGGAAGAGCGGCAAGAAGAAAACCATAAGAAGTCCTATTTGCAGTTTTCTAGGAGTCATGCTGGACACAACAAACGTGGAAGAATAAACTTTGGTCAGACCAGAACAAAATTCAACTTTTAGGCCACTTTTAGGAGAACTAACACTGCGCATCACTCTGAACACACCATGCCCACTGTCAAACATGGTGGCGGCAGCATCATGCTCTGAGGTTGCTTCTCTTCAGCAGGGACGGTGAAGATGCTCAGAGTTGATATGAAGATGGATGGAGTCAAATACAGGACAATGGAGTCTGCAACAGACATGAGACTGGGGCAGAGCTTCACCTCCCAGCAGGACAACCACCCTAAACATAAAGACAGGCTACAATGGAATGGTTTCAAGCAAAACATATTCATGTGTTAGAATGGCCCAGTCAAAGTCCAGACCTCAACCCAATCAAGATCTGAAACCTGCTGTTCACAAATGTTCTCCATCTAATCTGACTTAACTTCAGCTGTTTGCAAAGAAGAATGGGCAAAACTATGTCAATACAGTGCAGAGAGCTGGATACTTTTACACACTACACTTTTCAGTTTTTTATATGCAAAAAAATTTTGAATCATGTATAATGTTTTTTCTAATTCACAATTGTTTACCATTTTGTGTTGGTCTGACACGTTAAATTCCAAAGAAATATATTTATATTTATGGTTGTAATAAGGCAAAATACGGGGAGGTTGAAGTGGTATGAATACTTTTGCAAGCCACCATAAGTTACTAAATTAACATCAGCGCAGACAATGCTTCAGTGATTATGAATGTGACAGTATATGACTCACCTTTATACTCTCTCCATGTCCAATGATGACAGCAGCATGGTGAGGATATTTTTGTTTGAGGTGTTCCAGGAACACATCCTTTTTCTTTTCCAAATCCAGTTTTGGTATTTTGTGACTGTTCTGCTGCTCATCTTTGCAGGTGGCACCAACAAGTGTAAAATTTCTAGGTAAAGTATTTGAAGAGGATAGAACTGGATCAACTGTGGAAAGATTGATGTCGGTGCGTTCCTTCTTCTTTGTTAGATGTTCTATGCCGCTGCTACTGGCAGTCAAATTTGTGGAGTGAGAGAGATTGGATGGCAAGGTTCCAAAATCTAAGTCAAATAGAGAAAAGGGAAAGAAATAAGTAAACAGGATGAAAGGAAAAAATAGGGATGCACTGAAAGATAGGGGGATGTACAGTTACCAAACCCAAATCTATATAATCTATACTTTAAGTGCATTGGACTTTGATACCAGCTACAAGCATGATATTAGCAAGTAAATAAAAGCCAATCCATCCATTATATTTTGCTTTATCTGAGATCAGGTTGATGGGTAACAGGTCCAGTCCAGGAGGGAAACTCAGACATTGCTTTCCCCAGCAACAGCCACGTGCAGAGGGAGGAGGAGGGGGGAGCAGAAGGGGCTTGAGCCTCTGCCCCTTTTATCCTTGATGCCCCTAGTGCCCTTTTTGAGCTTTTTTTCTTCTCAATTTTTCTTTAATTTGTGTGTCTGAAGAGTAACATTTAGTATAATAATTTAGCAAAATAAACTAGTCTGGCTGCCCTCAGTCTAATAATGACTCTCAGTTTCTGCCTCCATGTTATCCAGACACCTGGTCCATGGTGAGGAGGAGGGGGGCAGATCCACACCCTCAAATTATGGGCAAGAATATTTTTTTCAATAAAAACAAAGGCCTGATGTTGACATTAGAAAAACTGTTGATATTTATTTTTCGTATTTGTCCTCGCAGTAGCAGGAAACATTACATTTTTGCTCTTTTGGATTTGCTTGTTATATTTTGTATTTGTAGTTATTTACTTTTCTTAATAGATTTATTTTTAGAAGCAACCCCCCCCCCAAAAAACCCCAGAAATTTCTATTGTTTATCCTTTTAAAAATTATGATGCCTATTTATCCCGGTGCTCCATGGATCCCTAAATTTGAAGGGCAAAATGACACCAAATATAATGAATGGAAGGAGCAAATACAAGGTCTTTTAGAAACAAATGGCTTACCTGATCACATAAAGTAAAGATCTTGATTGATGCCTTGTCTTACCCAGACGCCAAATTAATGTGCTCCCTGATGATGAACGTGATAGTGTGGCAAAAATATTTTCAGTTCTGGATGACTTGTATACAAAGAAGGTTCCTGACTCTGCTTTATGGTCACAATTCTTTGGTTGTGTGCAGAAACCAGGCGAGTCTGTCCAGGTGTATGAGCTCCGGTTGAGAGAGCTGTACCAAAAACTACAGAAACATGATGCAACAGAAGCACCCACTGATACCCACTTTAGGGGCCAATTCCTGCTTGGCCTGGAGGATGGTGCCATACTTCAGTTGTTAAAGATGGTTGTGCACCTGGATTCTGATGCAACCTGTGCTGTTCAACAGGAGGCTCTTCTATTGGAAGAACATAGTCCAAGATGGCCTGAAGTGACATGTGCTGCGGTAAGGGACCCTAAAGCTGTTCGATCTCACCAACAGAGTGACGTGTGGAAACAGGAGCTGAATAAGGAACTCATGGAGTAAGTGAAGGGCCAGACGAAGGACCTTGGCTGTGAGCTAATCAAAGGCCAGAAATCAACGGGTCCCACATAAACATCTGTACACCCCAGGACCATCCCTCCACATCTCCAGGGGAAACAACACCAGGACCGTCACACCAGCTACCAATGGGACGAGGACGGTAGGCCCATTTGTAGAGTGTGCAAACAACCGGGTCATATAGCCAGATTTTGCAGAGAGTCCTCTGTAAATCAGCCAGCTTTAAACTAGCACACCCTACTATTGAGGCCCATGCGGTGGGGTCAGGTCAAAAAGACCAAAGGGCCTCTACTAACTTAGTGGGGAATTGCCCATATGTGTCTGTGGGAGGAATTAATTTGGAGGGACTTTTGGATACTGGGTCACAAGTGACACTTATGCAACAGAGCCTGTTCCTCGAACACTTTCCTGACTGCAATGTTAATAATGTTCCCACTTACATCCAGCTTAAGGCGGAAAATGGCCTTAAGATCCCCTGCATAGGCTATGCCCTAATGGACTTTAAGATTGAGGGTGTTGATATTAACCAAAAAGGTGTTTTTGTAGTGATTGATGAATGCTCCACAAATCCCTTCATTATTGGCATGAATATAATCAGACCTTGCTGGGATGTGGTTTTCCGTAACCCTGGGAAGCCCTTGTCCTTTTGCTGCCAAAATCCAAGGTCCCAGCGGGCATGGCGGGAGGCTTTTTCCCTTTGCCAGAGGACTGTTGTTGCCACGGAGGATGAGTTCATGGGATACATCTGTCCAGCTCAGCGAAGAGGGGTCAAAATTCCAGCAAGAAGTGAGGTGGTGATCTGGGGACGAGCTCGAGCAGGACCAGCAGGGAGAGACTACTGCGACCTGGTGGAAGCCCTGGAGGAGCTCAACACTGTCTCAGTTGGCTGCACCCTTGCTGTCGTCAGAAAAGGTAGATTCCCTGTTCATTAGAAAAATGTTAATAATTTTCCAGTTACCCTAGTGCACTACCAAAAGATTGGCCACCTCTACCAAGTCGACGATGTAGATGTCTACGGGGGTCGAGATGTTGACCTGGCTGTTGATGACAGTGGCGTGGTACAAGTCAGGCTGGTGGAAGCTGTGGATTCCCTAGAGGAGAACCAAGACTTCAGCCTACAGAGGCTAGTGGAACGACCAGGTGTAACACCTGCCGAAGCCGGTAAGCTGACCATCATACTGCAAAAATGGGAGAAAGTGTTTTCTGAACATGATGAGGACTTTGGTCAGACGGATGCCGTCAAGCACCTGGGCTGTACCCATTGTTATGGTCAAGAAAAAAGATGGGAGCTGGAGGTTCTGTGTCGACTATAGAAAACTGAACTCTGTTACTCACAAGGATTTGCAGTTTACGCCTGCTCCAGAGAAGGTGGCCGCAGTTACAGAGTGGGCTGCCCCAAAGTCCGTTAAAGAAGTGAGGGCGTTTCTGGGCCTGGCTGGCTATTACAGATGTTTTATCCAGGGGTTTTCAAAAATTGCACGCCACTTAATTCTCTGTTAACAGGCATTCCTACTGATAAGAAGCATGGCACCAAATTAATTGACTGGACATTAAAGTGTCAAACTGCATTTGACAAACTAATAGAGGCATTAACTCAAGCACCAATACTGGCCTATGCAGATTACACCCAACCTTTCAGCCTGTACACTGATGCCAGCAATCATGGATTGGGTGCAGTACTGGCACAAAACCAAGAAAGAGAAGAGCGGGTAATCACTTATGCCAGTCACAGTTTACATCCTGCAGAGTGAAATGATGCAAACTACAGCTCATTTAAATTGGAGCTCTTGGCACTGAAATGGGCAGTCACTGAAAAATTTAAGGACTATCTAACTGGTGCCAAGTTTACAGTGTCTACTGACAATAATCCAGTGGCTCATCTACAAACTGCCAAGCTGGGGCCTGTAGAACAAAGGTGGGTTGCTCAGTTGGCCTAATTTGATTTTGAGGTGAAGTATAGAGCAGGAAAAGAGTATGTGAATGTAGATGCATTTTCCAGATTCCCCAAGGCTACAACCAACATTGACTTCACTGTAGCAGCTGTAAAGGATGCAGATGCAGAAGACATGGTTTCACTTAAGCAGGGGGAGGACTGGAAGACCCTCCAGGGGGCGGATCCAGACATACAGCAGGTACAAGTGTATGTGGAAAGGGGGAGAGCCCCAAATAAGACTGAGCAGGCAGTTCTAAGTGAACCGGCCAAAAAGACAGGTGCCTGTGTTCCGATTCGGGGAATGGGATTGAACGTAATGTTTGTTCCGTTACATGAGGTGTCTCTCGAGTGCGAACTATTTACTGGTGTCGCACAATTAGCTGTGCGCCCTGCTTTGCCGATTGACGGAGTCTCTGTGATTTTGGGTAACGGTTTAGCTGGAACGCGTTTGTGGGTGGACACTGTGCCGTGGGATGGCCTGGTTTCGTCGGAGCCAGTTGAGCGGGTCATTTATCAGGTTGATGAGAATCGCAGGGAATTCTCAGATGTATTTACCGCATGTGCAGTTACTCGGGCCATGGCGCGCGCGCAGAGCGGACAAGAGGAGAAATGTGCGAATAAAATTGATTTGCCTTTGTCCAGTTTTTCGATCAGGTGCGCCCGCTGAGTGAAATAGCGGACTGTGCATGTGGATACTTCCTGCAGGACGCGTTGTTGGTGAGGAAATGGTCACCACATGCTGACATTGTGGGTGAGCCGGTGTTTCAGGTAGTGGTTCCCAGTAAACTCCGCTCCGCAGTGTTAAAAGTTGCTCATGACGAGGCTGGCCATTCTGGTGTACGCAAGACGTATGACCGGGTTCTAAGACATTTTTTCTGGCCGCGTCTTAAAAAGGACGTTTCGTCTTATGTTAAAATGTGTCATGTCTGTCAGCTCATTGCCAAGCCTAATCAGGTTTTGAAACCGTTTCCTTTACGCCCAATTGTTGCCGCATCTGAACCATTTGAGCATTTGATAATCGACTGCGTGGGCCCGTTACCCCGCTCAAAGGCTGGGTCATCATATCTGCTCACTGTGATGTGTCAAACTACACGTTATCCAGCAGCTTATCCGTTACGTACAATTACTGCTAGGTCAGTTGTACGTGCACTCACTCAGTTCTTTTCGGTGTTTGGCATCCCTAAAGTAATACAGTCTGACCAAGGAACTAATTTTTCATCTCATTTGTTCAGTCAGGTTCTGAAACAGCTACGGGTGCGACATAGTAAAGCGACAGCGTATCACCCAGAAAGTCAGGGGGCCTTAGAGCGCTTCCACCAGTCTCTGAAGTCTCTCCTGCGCGCTTACTGTACAGAACTGGCGGGTGACTGGGAGGAAGGTTTGCCTTGGCTAATGCTGGCCGCCAGGGAGGTAACCCAGGAAAGCACCGGGTTTAGCCCGAATGAACTGGTTTTTGCGCACACCGTGAAGGGTCCGTTGGCTGTGGTGGCGGACGGGCTGACAGAGCCTGCTCCACCGAAAAACCTGGTGGATTATGTTAATGGTTTCAGAAGACGCTTATATTTGGCACGGGAACTCGTTAAGGAGAAATTGACTGTGGCGCAGAAGAAAATGAAAAGCTTGTTCGATCGGCGTGCTGAGGCGCGCACATTTCTGCCGGGTGATCAAGTGTTGGCTTTGTGTCCAGTCATGACTTCTCCGTTTCAGGCGAAGTTCACTGGTCCGTATACAGTTCTGGAGCGGGTTTCCGATCAGAACTATCTGCTATCTATGCCAGAGCGGAGAAAGAAAACCCAGTTGTGTCATGTCAACATATTAAAACCGTATTATGCTCGTGATGTTGATTTATTTCAGCCATAGAGTAATGTTGCCACGCCTGCGTGTGCCGTAGACAACCTTGCTGGGAGGAGCGAGACTTTCAGCACCACGGACAGCGCACTGTCACCTGTGGGGGATGACGGTGACACGGATGGGTTGGACAGCTCCCTGATTCATGGGCGTCTTAAAAACTCCGAAACTTTGAGTAAATTGGACACGTTGTTGGCTCACTTACCTGCAGGTCGTGCTACACAGTTAGCAGAGCTGATAAGAGAATTTCCATGCCTATTTTCGGACACGCCAGGTCGTACACATTTGATAGAACACGATGTGGATGTGGGAGACTCTAAACCCTTCAAGCAACGATTTTACAGGGTGAATCTGGAGAAGCGCGAACGCTTGGATGCTGAAGTGGATTACATCCTTCGTAATGGGATTGCAGAACCGAGTATGTCCAGTTGGGCATCTCCTTGTATTCTGGTCCCCAAGTCTGATAACACTCCGCGTTTCTGCTCAGATTTTCGCAAGCTTAACGCTGTTACAAAACCAGATTGTTTCCCGTTACCGAGAATGGATGATTGTGTCGACCAGGTGGGTTCTGCTAACTTTGTCAGTAAATTTGATCTTTTAAAAGGTTACTGGCAGGTGCCATTGACAAAGCGCGCAAGTGAGGTGTCGGCGTTTATTACACCTACAGGCTTGTATTCTTATACTGTAATGCCGTTTGGTCTGAGAAATGCGCCGGCGACGTTTCAGAGGCTAATGAACAGAGTGGTTGGTGACATGACTGCTTGTGCGGTTTACTTGGACGACGTGGTGGTGTACTCCAACACGTGGGAAGAGCACGTGGAGCGCATCCGGGAGCTTTTCACTCGTTTGGCGGGGGCAAGGTTAACGGTCAACCTGGCCAAATGCGAGTTTGGAAGGGCGACTGTTACCTATTTAGGTCGTGTGGTTGGCCAAGGTGAGGTCCGCCCTGTTGCAGCAAAGGTTCAGGCGGTAGAGCAGTTTCCTGTTCCTGCTACAAAGAAGGAGCTAATGCGTTTTCTTGGGCTGGTGGGATATTACAGATGTTTTTGTCGGAACTTCTCATCTGTGGTGGTGCCGCTGACAAATTTGCTGCGCAAAGACGTAAAGTTTGAGTGGTCTACCCTTTGTCAACAGGCTTTTGAGCAGGTGAAAAGACTCCTCTGTGCTGCTCCTGTATTGGCTGCACCACGTCTTAAACATCCTTTCCAGCTCTACGTGGACGCCAGTCACGTGGGTGCTAGAGCTGTCCTTACACAGACTGATGACCTGGGTATTGGCAGGCCGGTGAGTTATTTTTCAAAAAAGTTCAATAAGCATCAGTTGAACTACTCTGTGATTGAGAAGGAGACGTTTGCTTTGATCTTAGCCCTGAAACATTTTGATGTTTATTTAAGTGGTGGCGTTAACATCGTGGTGTTTACAGATCATAATCCGCTGACGTTCCTGTCATCACTGAAATGTCCAAATCAGCGTTTGATTCGCTGGTCATTGTTCCTGCAGTCCTACAATCTGGATATTCATTACATTAAAGGAAAAGACAATGTCATGGCCGATGCGTTATCGCGCGCTCCACTTTTGTAGCATTTTTGGTTTTTGTGCCTGTTTTTCTTCCTGTTCCCTTTCTCTGTTCCTTAAAAGAGCTTCTAAGTGCACCAGTTGCTGGTCTGGAGAGTGAACTGAGGAAAAAACCTGTACATTTAACATCAACTTGGCTAAGTATAATATGTGGGAAAAAGCAACATGTTAATGGTGACTGGGTTTTGCTTTGCACTTGTGGTGAATTTAGGTTGGCGCAGGGTTCCATATAGGAACCTGCTTTTTTATGGGCGGGGGTGTGACGGCCCTGCGGTGCTGTTGTATGTGTGTGCTGATAGTGCAGGCTGCTTTTCCATTAGGTCCTTGATTGTGGGAGGTGCCTCCCAGACCTGGATGGTATATAAGGAGCGCCATTCCATCAATCGGTGTGTGGCTGGCTGACAACAGAAGCAGACGATCCGGACTCAGAGGCGGCACTGACACCTTGTTTTTTAATAAATGCCTCGCAAGAGGTTAAAAACCGTTGGGTTTGCCGTGTCCTCCCTACTTTTTGTTGCGGCCATCCGAGCCGGGTCGTAACAGCTGCTTAAACATTGGAAGAGTCTCTGCATACACAAAAGGGTCCTCTGCAGATGTGTGTTTGACTCTTATGTATGTGAGCCCCATTTCCAGATTGTGTGCCCAGATTCTAAGTGTCAGGAGGTCTGGAGGAAATGTCAATGGAGGAAATGTCAAGAAGCTACAGCCCACGTAAGAGTGGAGAAGACCTTCACTCACCTAATGCACCATTTCTTCTGGCCAAGCATGGAAAAGGGGGTACAGTGTTTCCAGAATGGATGTGTTGTCTGTAGTCTACAAAAAGACACGAGCACCTCTTAAGCCAATAGCAGTGTCTGACCCTTTAGAGGTAGTAGCTCTTGACTTTCTCTCCTTGCATTGGCCAAGTGACACTTATCAAAGTATTTTAGTAATGACTCATATGTTCAATGGTTATTCATGGGCTGTTCCTACACGTGATCAAACTGCTCAAACTACTGTTCGTGCAATTTGGTCTCATGCCATCTAACCGTTTGGCTGCCCAGCGCATTTTCATTCTGACCAGGAACCAAATTTTGAATCAGAACTTATGAAAGAGCTACGTAGCTTGTATGGCATTTCTAAAAGTCATACTACCCCATATCACCCAGCAGGTAATGGGAGAGTAGAAAGGATGAACCAAACATTATTCCAATAGAGTAGGTGACCAGAGCATTTACCAGAGTTGTTGCATGCTTATAATAATGTCATCCACAGTGCTACTGGTTTTGCCCCATCTTACCTCATGTTTGGTTGTCATCTTAGGCTCCCCGTCAATTTGAGTTTGGGTGTGTTAGACACACAACCCCGCCCAGGGATGGGTCTTAGAACACCATCAGAAATTGTCTCATGCTTATGAGGTAGCCCGGAATAAGATGACTAGTGCAGCAAACAATAAAAAACGGTGTAAGGACAAGAAAGCCAAAGCCAGTGCACTTCTCCCTGGGGAACGCGTGTGGATCCGTGATAGGAACACACAAGGACAGGGGAAGCTACACAGTTGGTGGGACCCAGAGCCATTTGTAGTTGTGGGAGAGAACAACCTCTGGTTGAAACGCATGAGCTGCCTTTAATGGCCTATTACCCTGTAATTAATGAAGAACCAGAACGAGTACTGCGCCGCTCTACACGTGCTACGAGAGGACAATGTCCTTCTCGCTATAGAGAGTAAATATCGGCCGGTACTGGCCTTGTTAAAGTGTGAGGGGGTGTGGTAATGTGGCCTCGTTTTTGTAATGTAGGAGCAGCAGAGCGGCGGGACTGGTGGACTGGAGGACTGGTGGACTGGTGGACTGGAGGACTGGTACATTGGTGGACTGGTGGACTGGTGCACTTTTGGACTGGTGGACTGGAGGACTGGTTGCCACGGAGAGTCATCCAACTGGTCGCCGTCGAGGAACGGACGACCGGGTGTTGGAGCACGAGTGGCCGGATCGCCACCGAGATTCACCCGTGGCCGTGGAGGATCGGTCGGCTAGTGATGGGAGGGAATGAGCGCCGGAGAGGACCACGGCCCCCCTTGGGCGAGTTAAGAGTCCATTCTTCCTTATTCAGACTTATCCATTGACTCTGCCGCTCATTATTGTCCTACATCTCTTTATTTAGTGACTCATCTTTTTCTAATAAATTATTGTTAATTTTTATTGGCTCGTTTTTAAAACCCTGCCCACAGTCCCTTCAGTTTTTATTTATCAAATCTACCACTTGGGTCCCACATAAACATCAACAAAAATACTGTGCCAATAATCTGAACCGCAGCAAAAGCCAAACCTGGTTCCACAATTAAATAAACCAAAATGTCCCAAAAGCAGGAAGAACTGGCACAGGGGCTACAGGGGGATTCCAGGTAGATTCCAGCTGTGAGATGCGCAGCATCTCGTTCTTCATGCAGAACAGGTGTTCTGTTTATCTGTGCTACCCGTAAATCCGTCCTACCTTGTGGTAATGTGCATGCGTACATCGATGCTACGTCACATATTGCTTACTCAGCAGATTTCTTATAAATACGTTCTACCTGTGGAAGTTTTGTTTCATGTGTTTTATTTCATCGAAGATTACGGTAAGCTTTATTTAATTTATTTTATACATGGCTTTCATTAGGCTGCTTTATTACTTCATGTTTTCAGTTTACATGACAGGCAGTTTGTAAATGGCTTTAGTTTGCTGTCTGTGAAGTCGTTACTACATTGTTTGGAGGTTAATCAGGACAAAATACTTTGTTTTTTGGGCTATTTTGTCCCTATATTTTAAAATATTTTAGTTTAATTACTCTTAATTAATTACTCTTTTTTGATTATTAAACGTTGCTAAATACTATTAATACTATGTGGGATTTAAGTTGTATAATCATGCAATATTAGTGTATATTAATCATATTCTATCAATTCAGGAACCTGCGCAGTTCGGTGGACACATTGTGGCTGCGCTGCATCTGATAACAGACATACAACGTATTAATGCGCAAAAAAGAGTTGCTATGATCTGTTGTCTGTGTTTAATTTACGTAATTCTAATAAAAACCTGTTTTCCCTGTCTGAGGATATTCTAGTAAAAGGATTAGTGCATTCATCTATAGCTTTTCATTTTAAATGGGTAGGATATTCAGATGAAGGAATCTTCTTGTAGTTTCGTCATGTATAGAAATTGTTCAAATGCTAAGCTAAGCATAACTCCAAAGCTTACTTCAGTACCGTCACTCAAATAATGTTATCCAATATATTTAACATTAACACAACCCACTATGGTTTTCTGTTTGTAAACATGACGATAGCAGTTTTGGATACGTAGCACTGACAGACTTAGCTATCTATACGTGCTACTGTAGGAAAATCTGATGAGGTATCACTGGTATTCAGAAAACCGGCCCAAGGTAATATGGTGCCTAACACAAAATCATGATTTAGCTCCTCGGCCCCGTCCTTCTAAGAACCTCAGCATCTCTAACCGTGTTTAAATATTAATTTAGTGAAGTCTATGATAGTGAGCCCAGATTAATTGGCCAAGTTTAAAATCAATCACTGAATATTGGTTATTATTTGCTGTGACATATTTGTGAACAAACCCAGCTCAAATACAAAGATTACACCATATTTTAGCCATAGTAACACAACAATCAATCTATCAAGATGACTCTTTAAACTTTCACAAAGTAAACTTCCTAACAAATCCCAAATGTACTATTTTTTTCTTTGTGGAATGCATTAAAGAAAATTTAATAGCATTGTAATTTTCAATAAATGAATGCTACAGGTTTAGATCTATGGTCTGTGTTACAATTCAACCATTTATAGGTTCCCTGAATGCCTGGAGGGCCTGTGAATGCCTGGAGGGCCCCTGAATGTTTGGAGGGCCCCTGAATGTCTGGAGGGGCCCTGCCAGCAGCTACTGAGTTTTCTTTTTCTTGATACTGCAGTCTTAGAATTTTAGATCTGTGCTAACATCAAAAAATATGTAGTTAACCCGTCTGAGCCTTTTTGATCTTTAAAGCAGTCTGTGGCCAAGTTGCTAGAGATTAAACAGAAGTAGTAGGGCTTATTTAGTAAAATAGCATAACATTTGCTTATTTCATAACATGCTTCATAACCAGCAAATTTCTCTCCTATGGTCTGTTTAACAGCTACTGTTGGAAAAATTATTATCTAAGTTCATTTAAATTATGAGTTTATCTGAAAGGTTATGTTTTCATATTATTCTTTTGTGTTTTTTACTAGGTTCCTTTTCTTTCTGTGGTATATTATTAACTGTTCCAGGAAATGGGGACAGTGGCGACCAGATGCTTGTGACTCGCTGAGATGATATCCGCAGAGAAACACAGGAAACAATGCCATGTCAATAGTCATGCTCAGACTTAAAGAAAATAGCTTGTATTTAAATGCTGTGTAATCAATTAGGCCAAATTGCAGCTGTTTAGAGCTACAATGTTCATGTGATTAGGTCATACTCTGTTTCAATAAAAGGTAGTTGAGGATTGAGATCCGGCGGAGTTGATCCCAGACAGTTGTTTGACGGCGTCCGTGTCTGGCTTCTCTCCCCTCTTCTGAAGAAAAGCAAGTTGAGTTCTTGGTTGATTCCTTGCAGGTTGGGAGCCAAAATAGACCCAACATTTTGGGGGCTCGTCCGGGATCTCAACATACCCGTTCACCGACAGAAGGAGAACGACGTGCTGAAAACTGTCAACAGTCAGTCTGAGAACCTGCAGAAAGTCCCGGGAGGTAATTTCCTCACTGGGCCAGCATCTTAGGTCACCTCCTTCTTCCAACGGTAGATTGACGGGATCCAAACTGGGACAGAGCAGGAATCAGCCAAGTAAGTGAATGGTACAGGAGGTTTGAGCCCCCCATTTAAGGAAAAGGGAAAGAATTAAAAGCCACAAAGTGAAAGAATTAAAAGCTACGAAGGGAAAGATTTAAAAGGGTGAAGCTTAAAAGCAGTGGGAAAGTAAGTGACGGCTTGTTGTGGATGCCTAGCAAGAATTCTCCACTCAATTAACCATTGAGTCGACGTGAGAATTACCATAATAACAACTTGACCGCCACCCTGCTCTCCATATTCTCATTCCGTAGAGACCACCCTAGGTGTGAAAGGAACGGGGCTAAAACACTGAAAAATGGATTCTTCACAAGGCAAGGAGGGAGGTCTTAAAGGAGATGAAAAGTTTATGTATCAGGTAGAGCCAGGCAACTTAAAGTACCTGACTAAATGGAAAAAGAAGAATGGTGTAGATGGCGTGTTGAAAGTAGAACAATGGAAAAACGTGGTGTGTAAATTAGAAACAAGCGCTAGTTCAAAAACTGGTACCAGACAACAGGAAATTATCGGTTGTTGCAAGATCCTAACATAAGTTTGAGATATCTCTTTTAAATATGCATATGTTATTTAAAACAGGATCATGAAGACTGAAGTTAAATATTAAAACATTAAAAATGTTGTTGGAAAATTCTTGAAACTTCAATAAAATTTGATCAACAATTTGAGTAAAGACAGACTGAAAATTTGTGACTGGTGAAATTTTGACTGACTACAATTCTGACTAATTGTTTTGTGTTTTGTCTGTGTCGCTTAACATGGTGTGAATGAGTAAGTGATTATAAAAAAAAGAGTAAAAAAAAGAGAAAAAAACAACAAACAAACTGTACTTACGTACTGAGTAACTGATCCAACTGATCCAAATATTACATTGACAGTTGATCTGAAATGCAAAGTTAAGTGAAATTTTGATATTTTAAGCTGGATTAGTAGATGTAACTAAATTGAGAAAATAAATTAAAGAAATATTTTCTAGACTAAAGTTTAGAACCTTTTAATCTAGGTAAATAACAAAGAGCAGAAGCAGAAATAAAAGTGTTAGATATAGAGGAACAAACTAATAGGCACAAAAGATACCTAGAAATATGCAATAGTGAAGTCCTAAAGTAGAAAAATGATTGTGGATAACTAAAAGGGCAGCATTGAATACTGGTAGAATTTTTCAGGTAAAATAATAAACCTGTTTCATTGAAATCTCTATTTAAAGTAGTAGAAATTGTGATACATTAGCATGTAATGCATCATCAGGGGGGATCATACGTTATGGATTTACCTTTTATATTACTTAATTAGATCACTGAAACTTATATTTCTTAAATAAATTTTTTTAAGAACATGTCTGATCTGAGCTAAACATAACCCACAGGGAAACAGGGAAACTTAAGGCCAAGAAGAAGAAAGTTTCCAGAACCTAAAAATTATTTTCAAGTGATTCATATGGATTTCATAGAACTAAATCAAAGTGAAGGGAAAAATATTGTCTGGTCATAATAGATGCTTACTCTAAATGGATAGTTGTTCTCCACTAAAAGATGCTCTGTGGCTAAAGCACTTTGCAAAGAGATAACTCCCAGATATGGAATACCTGAACAAATTTATAGTGATAATGGGGTACATTTGTTAACCAACTTGTAAAAAAACATAGTACTGATTTAAAGCATCATTGTGCCGACCCTCAGAGTGCTGGATTAGTGGAGAGAAACATAAGGTTCATGAAACAGTAAAATGACACCCAGGTGGGTCCGAGATGCGGGATTCTAATGATTTTTCTAATCTAGATTTTTGTTTTGGTTTACTTCCATTTAAAATGACTGTGAATAAAACTTAAAATTCTACTACCAGTAAAAGGCCTAGAGAAAAAGTAGTGGATCTAGAAAATGTCTGGATTTTATAAAGTTATACATTAAAATTATAATTACCCCAGGTCTAACTCTTTTTGAAACTTTGTTTAGGAAATTATATAGATTACCTAAGTTAAACAACCAGTAAGATCCAGTTTGTTCTACAAAGGTAATTTAGACTGGGCTGTTAATTCACACTGATATTCACTGTTTGATTGACGTCAAATGTGATTTAGCCAACTACATTTATTTTTTTTAACCTTCTTGTTCTGTTTTTGGTTTTCTACTTCAAGATCTGCTTAAAATAAAGCTGAGATTAAAGCAGAAGTAAAAACAAGCTGATGAAAGAAATAAATGGACAGAAATCTGAGGACTTGTACACAGATGGAGACTCATTTGCAGCAGCATCTGTGTTTCTGCCCACACAACAGCAATCCCTTTACTGCCTTCCATGGGTCCCAAACAGCTGCAGTCTCAGCTCAACACAGCCCTTCACCTCTGCCAGCAGAAAGAGCAACTTTATACCTTTTGGTGAAAAAATAGACTTTATTTGCTTTGCATTGCCCCAGATGATGGCAATGATAGAGTATGATCTGATTAAATATTAGATTCTTAATTAATATGGGTTGTTGCTATGTTATACTGCGTTTTAAGATCTTCTTCAATGTGCTCCTTTTTTAACTTTGAGCCCCCGCCCCTCCAAAGGTCTCTGCATGGCTCTGCCCAGCAACACGCTCCAGCTCCGTTAAGCACACTGCAAAACTATTTGTGCGTCATCCTTAAAAAGTTGGAGGGTCTTCAGTTTTTGGGGACATTGTGGAGTAAGTCTATTTTCCACACACACTCTGTGCAAAAATTGGTAAATGAAAGAATCTCCAGGCCTTTAAAATGGGAATTCATTCCGAATAAAAAGCACATGTAACATACCAATAAACATTTGGATTGAAATAATTGCAAATATTGCCTATGTCACCTGATAGAATTTTTATGTTTTGTTGTCTTTCTTACATTAGTAGTTTTATATTACTGGTTGTTTTTTATTTTAAGGTTTACTGTTCTAACCCCAGCGAGGAAGAACTTGTTAAACTGTGTAAGACAACTAACCTTTCCTTCACCTCAAGCATGTTTTCGCAGGTGCTTCTTTAGGAGAACTTCCTGAGATACTCCTTAGTTGTCTCTAATTGTGTGTAGAATTTAGTTTCTGTTTCCCTTCCTTGTTATCAGGGTACCCCCCACCCCATTTTGTTAAGATCACTCTCCAACTTTCCATTCACTCGCTTTCCCTGCTAATAAAAAGACAAGTTCTGAATGTTCAGAATGGCAGAACGCAAGCAGATCAGCTTGTAGGAGCTGATCCTCTGTGCCTTCTCAATTTTTGCACGAATTTGGTTGAAAACTAAGTAATGTTGTCTGTGGTTCTTTTTATATAGGTTGAGAAAATACCTATCATCACCCATAACAGAATCCGCCACTGAAAGCTGGAATATAAGATAAGTCTTCAATGGCATTGTACCAACATGCGATGTGAAGTAGTACCTGTTATATATTTTGACATATAACATGCACAGAATAAAATAAAGTGTGATGTGAGGGCAAGAGCTCAACCTTCAGGCTCCGTGTCCTCTTTGGACAGCAAGTTCTGAAAAAGTCATGCAGGAAGGTAGAAGGGTGACCAATGGTTTTCTGGGTGGAATTGATAACCCACTGAAGTGCCTTTTTGTGCACCATGGTGCAGCTCATGAACCACACAGCTATCCAGTAAGTCAGCACACTCAGTGGAGCAGTGGTTGTCATGAGGTGCGGTGGTGAGGCAGAGGCAACAGACCCAGGTCGAGATGAATTAGATAGTTTTTAATGAAAATAAAAGTCCAAAAACCAGGCAGCACAAAGGAGCACAGGGCAGATGCTCACAACTGGTGACAAAGGCAGACTCGACAAACACGACGCGACAAGCGACAAGGACCCGACAAGACACAAAGACACAGGTGAGACTAAATACACAGGAGGTAATTAGGGAACGAGAAACACCTGGGAGTAATCAAAGGGAGACAGGACAACACAGACACTCAGAGACACAGCAAACTCAAAATAAACACACAGAAAAACATGGGACATGACAGTGGTAGAAGATGGTCAGCAGTTCTTGGCTCAGGTTGGGTTTTCTGAGAAACATCAGAAGGTGAAGACATTGATGCCCTTCTTCACAGTCGCTGTGGTGTTACAGCCAACAGCAGGTCTGCATCTATGTGCACACCCAAGAACTTAAAGGTGGTCACCCTCCCAACACATTCACCAGGCTGGTGAAGGGCTGCAGATCAGATTCCTCCTCCTGAAGTCAACGACCACTTCTTTGGTCTCAGAGGCAATAATGACCAAGATGTTATCAGTACACCACTCCTTCAGCTTGGTGAACTCTTCCCTGTGTGTTGTCTCATTACCACCAGAGATGAACCCAACCGCGGTGTTGCCATCAGCAAACTTGTTGATGGTGTCATCAGGATGGTTGCTAACACAGTAACAGATATACAGTAGGGTTACATACACAACCCTGAAGCATGTTGTTTTGACAGCAGTGAGCCTTCTATACCCATCTTTGCCAGTACAAAATCTGAAGGCTTGAATTTCTTATTGGGCTTCTTAGAAACTCATTTGAATTAATGGGTTAATGAAGTAAATAGTTTAATATGTGTACAGATTTATTAAATATGTGCACTGCATTCTGCTGATTGGCTGATTCCTGTATTACCACCACAGTCCCATGCTGGTCTCACCTCATCAAACAGTCAAACCAATCTGTCAGCAGAACCTGTTGTCTCCTCCCAAGGCTCCTTCTCCTTCAGCAAAATTTAAGACCGATCATTCAAAAATATTCAAGTAAAACTTGCCTGTGAACTTCTGATATCTAACCCTGTCTCCATTCCAGAAGCTGCCAATCCAGTTCCCATTCAACATCTCCTGAATCACCCTTGTACATGTTGTTAACAAACTTATTACTTTCATCTTTGATCATTGTGTAATTCTGCATGTCAGTTAAATGACTTCTCTGAAAAGTCATTTAACTATGTATGTATGTACCATAAACATACATAACAAACATTATGTATGTTTATGGTACATTTATATATCATTTCAAATAAATCCTCATAGTTTTTGCTGCTTCTCTGCTGTACAACCAAATCTTCCTTAAAGCACTGTTTAAATGTCACTGATTATTCTTACAACAGCTTAGAGGCACTTCTGCTGTTACTGATGCTGGTAATAGGGCAGGTTGGCATTTCATTTCACTACTTGAAACAACACACACTCAAAAATGTACACATTTTTATTATACATAATACATGCTGACTAATATTATTTGATATTAATTGGAGCAGAATAATTAAGAGTCTTTTGTTTCATAACTTTTTTGTAACTTGTTCTATTTGGGACCTTTCTGTGTGTTGTTCATCTTGCATCATTTTGAGTCTAAGCAGCATAGTGGGCCTCCTGACATACATTTGCAGAAGTAGCTAGATAGCTCTAGTGCATTAAAAAGGCTAAATTAAAAATTATGTTTTTAGGTGATCTTCATAGGGACAGCTAAAACTCATGATAAAGTGCATTACAACCAGTGATGGCATAGTTACTTTGAATAAGTAACTTTAATCAGATTACTGATTACTCCTTGAAAGAGTAACTTAGTTAGATTACTGACTACTTGATTTGGAGAGTAACTAAGTTACATTAAAAGTAACTTTTTTAGTTACTTTCAGCAGCTGCTAACAACAACGTTGTGAAAATTACATTGATCTTTGCCAATACTTAATTGTAAGCTTTTTTATAATGGTAACATCAACATCAACAATGTGTCTCCACTTATAAGGTTGAACTGAAGGGGAGATTTTTTAATGGTTACAACAGTACAAAAAAAACACATTAGTAATTTGTGCATGTTTTTGTGTGGTCCACTATTGTCTGGAAAACTCTAAGAAGGATTTTACCACCCCACCCCCCGCGCTCCCCCAGCCTCCAGGTTGTGCGTTACGGCCCTGCATTTTAGTTGCACAACTTTACGGACTCGTTCATTTGTGGCTGTTTTCACGTTTATTGCGCTGTTCATATTAGTCTCGATGTTTCCAATGTTCTGGATAGCTCGATGTAACTGACAGGTAAAATATTAACTTGACATTAACAAAGACACAACGGGACGGATCATCTGGGAAATGATGGACATGGAGAGCATGGAGAGCTAAAACTAACTGGATGTCAGACACATTCTGGGGTTTATGTCTGTTTATTTCCAAGCCCAAATGAGCAACTTCATGTTTCAAAAACGAGCCCAAAAAGCGCAACCCACGACTCATTAAATTTGCTAGCGACTTTAAAATAAAAAAGTCCACAGCCGCTTATAATAATCAGACTCGGCGACAGAAACTCAAAATAGTTTCTATTTTTCCAGCAACAAAATGCGCATCTCCCTCTTCCCTCCATTGTTTATGTTTCTGTCGCTGGTGATACTGTTGCATAGAAACAGCGGTCGCTCCCGAAGACGTGTAGAGGAAATAAAATTAAATTCCAAAAGAAAATAGTAACGCACAGTGAGTTCGATAAGTAACTGTAGTCTGACTACTGGATTTGAAATAGCAACACGTTAGATTACTTGTTGCTGAAAAAAGTGGTCTGACATCAGTAACAGTCCAGGTTCTTACTGACATCACTGATAACACTTTATCGATCAGGTTACACCCGTTCAGTTTCTCTCAGTCGCTTTGGTGCATTTGGTGCAACAGAATAGAAATTTTCAAAACTACTTGTTCAATCTTCAAATCCTTGTGTCTACAAAGCTTTCATCTGAATTTAACCTAAAACTTTAGCTTAACTATGAATATTCCTAAACCACATTGATCGTCTTCTGGGAACCGCATCTTATTGCTAGAAATGTTTTGTAACATGCATAATATGTTTGTTTTTTAAAACTATAGCTGTATGTATACAGTTTTGAATCATATTTCATCTGATATTTGTTGCAGCTGTTTTGTCTTGTTAAGCTATTCACAGATTTCTGTACTTCAGTTTATTCTAAAACACAAAAATGCTCACTGGTTGCTAAATGCAGCAATACATGGTTGGGGTTTCTCAACACTTCATATGTAAACTGTGCAAAACATCAAATAAAATGTTGCCATTTTCAAGTCTTTTTTTAATCATTTATTTTAACACTAAAGCAATTTTCTGTCTCAAGAAATAGCAAAGATAAAAAACACATTTATCTCACTAGCATATACAAGTTTAAGCAACACTGTTAATCAGTTGACTGAATAGCTGCCCAAGTGTCTAAATTGTATCTAAATATTCTCACAGTGTTGCTCAGCATAGTGAATAACAAAGATTTTCCTCCAGGCCTCCAGTGAACTAGATCAGTCCTGTCTCCTTAATCACATCATTGGAAGCCAAAAAGAGAGAAGAGGGAAATCAAAACAAGATGTAATATATAAAATAAATTACTTCTAATGATAAATATATCTTTCTCACATCTTGTGTTGCAACACTATTTTGTTATATAGTACAATGGTAATGGAATCAGCACACAATAAATATAAATATTTATTATGTTTATTAATATGACATTTTTATTAATTTGTCATATTAATAAAATATGACATGTGAGTTGGAATGTGGGTTTTTTTTGTACAAACACTCATTTTTTGGCTTTGTAATGACAACTAATAGATTCAATGTGGTAACCTTCAGAATTTCTAAGAAATGTCTTTGGATCATCTATAAATCACAAGAAACATGGAAAGAACAACATTTGGTAAAAAACCCCCAAAACATTTCATTCACCTAGTTACTATTTTAATTCATGTCTGTTCAATTCAGTCCAACAATACACACGCACACACCACTTTACAGTAAAAGTAATCTTTACATCTACTGTAAAAATTACATCTATACAGTAAATGTAATCTTAAGGTACTTTGCAAGCAAACAGGCCTTTCTGAGAAAGCATGTGGTGAGAGTGGAAAGGAACAACCTACTTATAACTACAAGCTTTGTCAAACAGAAAAATGTTAGTCTTAATCTTTGCCTTCCATGGTATAAAAAATATTCCCCAGAATTATGGATGTCTGAGATGGTATTGTTGTCTAACACACTGTGTGTTTGTTGAAAAAGCAAGAATGTTTGGTATGGACCGTACAGAATTTTATGGTCCTATTATTGTAGCTTTTGTTCTATTTTTCTTTTTCAGAAAGGAATTTATAACATAGCATCAAGTTTGAAATTTAGAATGTCTTTTTTTTCTTTATTTTGTTTTATCAAATGACCAATTCATTAAACTGAGGAAGCCAGTGCAGCATGTCAACCATGATGTGTGTAATGATCTGGCAAGCCTTCCTGAGACCGGCTCACCACAAGTAACCTTTTATTTCTTCGTCTCAGTCCTATTCTCCCTTAAGGCTCATTTATGGAATGTTATATATGCAGACGCATATGGATGGAGATTTCTGTCCGTTTTAATATCTTCACATATCACCTACCTTTTTTTGTCTCTTTGAGAGAATGTACATTATCAAGACTGTTTCCATTCTGACCATTTTTGCTGTTGTTTGACAGTTTCCTCACAATTTGGAGACTAACTCAGAACTGCCCTCTGGTGGCAATATTGCCTGACACCCATTCCAACTGGAAAAGCTCCTCCATGGACAATTTCTATGCATGGACAATGATTTTCTTGCACTCCTCAGATCTTTTGGGCTCATGTCTCCTGTCAAACATTCCAGTAAAAAAATCACTATAATCAGGCATCTTGTGAGACTCACAAACAAAATAAAGTAAGATATTTATTACATTAGTGGCTGACAGTATGTCAGCCTAGTCTATTGTTGAACACCTTTCTGACAACAGGTTTGTGTAATTTTGACTTGGATTATAATGCAGGATGAGGATGTTCTTAACTCTCTCACTCCCACTCCTGTTTTCACAACTTGTTTTGTCTATAAACAGAGAAATGTGATGGACTTTATTGGACTGGTGGAGGGTTGACTCCCATCACCCATGTCACCATTGTCCCTTAAGAACAGTTCGACAATTATGGACGTTACCATCTTGGCAAGCTGATTGCTCTGGAGCAGTGTATTGATCTGAGACTGTAGTTTCTACACAGACAATAGGAGAGAAGGTTGCTGGTTATGAAATATTGTAGCACTTTTAGTATCTAAGGCTAAATTTAGAGTTCTGGGTTCTATTTATTTACCAATGCACCCAAAGAACCTGGTTTCATTTTATTTCCCATGAACCACCATTTGTTAACTTAGCAATATCAGACCCACCAATAATGAGACTTTATAAAGTATTTATTTACCAAACTTTAAAATTGAAGTAGACCACATATGAAATTACGGAATATACCATCCCAAATATTGTTAGCAACAAGCTGAATAATCAGAAATAATAAACAGGTATTATCCTTTTGCTCTCTCTTTAACCTTCAAATAACCCAAAAAATAAAAATACAATAGGCAAATACCCAGCTTAGAAAGAGCGACGTTCCATTTCTTTTTAAACTCTTTTAAAACTCTAAATTCACTTATTTTGAACATATGAGACTTAGCAAAATAAACTGGGAATAAATGACAGGTTTTAGTTAGTGGACCCACCAAAAAAATAAATAAATAAATGCCGGCAATATTGTCAATAAACCCCCCATTGTAGACCTGATGCTGACGACACTCACCGCTGTTTCTCGATCCACAGTGGCTGGTTTAAATAAAGTCCTGATCAGTAGCGCTTGTACCCACTATCCTTACTTTGAGTGATTTATTGCTATTATTTTATTATCATTGTTGTTGTTATTTGAAGTCTTTACAACATGGAGTCAGAGGCACTAACAATCATTTTTAGACCAAGGGCATTCAGACTAATTTATTTTTGCTAAATTGTCATTTTTAGCTAAATACTACTGTTGAGGGGCACAAGCAGGCCTCCTGACACCCCAAATTAAAAAAGCACAAAAAAAAGAAACAAGGATAAAAGGGAAGGGGCTCAAGCCCCTCCCCTCTAGCCTCGAACATGCCTGCTAGTTGCCATAGTAAATGTGATTATCTTAACATTACATAGGCATCAAAATCAGTTTGCTTTATATCATAAGCCTCTAAATGTAGACATGTTTAATGAGAAAACATGTTTTATGCTCATTATCTTCCCTGTAATAAGAGATATTCAGTCTCCTCAAGACATTGGCAACTGATCATTTTTCACCTTGAACTGTGTTGTTTCTCTGCTCCCTGTTAGACCAGCTGTGTTTAAGTTAGGATGTAAAGAAAGTGAATGTACCTTTGCTGAAGTTAGTTCCTGTGCTCTTGGGTTTGTCCTGCAGGCCTGGCAGTTGTGCATGCCCTTTTGATCCTTGCTGTGATCCATCTGAGAAAATTTGGCTGTGTGTTTTGATGGGTTTGTCGAGCAGGTTCCCTTCACTACCAGCCCTCATCAGTCTCTCTCCAATTCTTAACATGCATGAACGATTGCCATGCACTTCCTTTCTCAAGCTAGGGCTCTTCCAACCAGCTGATCCATGCCGATCAACTCGGGAAGAAGACTTGGACATCTTTCTTCCTGAGCTGAGCAGAGCGTTTGTGAAATACTCCAGTTTGCTTTCTTCTTACTTACTGTTATGTTGCTCAATGTTTTCCTTCTCAGTTTGGTTATTATGTTGAGGATTTTGCTCCCCTTTTCTCTTATTTTTTTTCTTTGCTGGTAATGATTGCTGGATTTCTTTGCTGGAAGAGTTAATTATTAGATTATTCTTTCGATGTAGGTCTCCATTCTTGTGTTATTTCCTGTTCAAAAAGCAATTAGCTTTTTTGGCATCCTTCCTTTTCATGTCCTCTTCAGACATCGCTTGCAGCATGTGGTCAGTTTGTATTATTCTGTCCTGGACCACTGCTTTCCAGCCACCGCTGTGTCCTTCCGTGAGGCTGAGCTACTCTGGGAGAGCTTGCTTGTCATCTTACAGTCTCTCCCTCCTTCTCTCTCTTGACTCAGCTCTGTTTGCTATTGGGTCTGCTTTTGTCAGTTTCTATCCTCACAACAGCCTAGGAATTGCCTTACTCCATGAATCATCTCAGCCACTTTTCTTTCCCCTTTTTACCTTTTTTCAGTAAAAATGCATTAATTCTTTTTAAAATTATTATTATTTGACACTTTTTGGCCCTAATTATGTTTTATGTCTTATAATATATATGTAAGCACAACCCTTATATATGTTGGTGGAGCTTGGTGTTGTTTTGGGATTCTACTTAGAATTCAGTGACTGTGACACATTTTACATTTGATTTGTCTCCTAGATTTAAATTTAGAATTTTTATACAATGAACAGATGTTTAATTCCTTTCATTCCAAGAACAGCCTGTAGAGGGAGCTCTTATAGGGATTGACTGAGACTATCTGTATATGCTAGGAAGCACCAAACAGATCATACTGCAGTCATATTAATACATGTTCACGTTTGTAACAAAAAAATGATGTGTATAGTAAGGCATGCCTTTGCCATTGTTGTTTCTTGGTCCAGTATTTTTCATATTTCAGCCCCGTTCACGCTGAGAAGATTTTAAGGATCTTTGCAAAGATTTTTCTGTGGTTTTGGTATTTTGGGAGACCACAAACTATTCCAGAAACCAGATCCCAGAGTGGATATATTTTAAAATCTGAGTTTCATGTTTCAGTGTGTCCATGATGACATTGTAGCTCCATCTCTCTCTATAACCTGCATGCACCTCACTCTCACAAATAACAAACATGATGCTGTTCTGTGTTGTTTGCAGTGTTTTCTTGCATCATTCTGTGGCTTGGCATACCTTCTTTAGCATTTTTAGTGATGCTTCATTCTGTCGTGTGGACACATATTTTTGTTCTTTACAAAAATTTACCAGGTTTCTCTCCATGTGGGCAGGACCCTAATACAAAAGATGCCAATGTTCACTCTCTGTTAACTGGAAATGACTGGTTTGAGAAAGCTAAGAGTAGCTCACAAAAGCAATTATTACAACCAAGGTTGTGAGAGTATCCTTTCTGCACTTACATGATGAACAGAAGAGAACTGGGCTGCTGCTCTTCACCTCTGCAATCGTTTCCACCTGTGTTCATAACTTTTTCTTTTAGTGTTAAATACTATTTTCATTTTCACTCTACTACTATTTTAAATTTTAATGTTAACAGATGTGCTCCAGTCCAGGAGTCCTTTGGTTTTTGTTTGGAATAGGTATAAACATCCATCCATCCATTTTCTTACACCCTTATCCCATTGGTGGTGCTGGTGCTTATCTTCAGCTGACAAAGGATGAGAGGCGGGAAGGTATAAACATGTTGGATGGATTTTTTCAAACAACTCATCAAAACAATTTTTATTAGACTGAATGATCCCAAAAGGCTAACTTAAAAGGATTGCCTGGGCTTTGAATGAATAATGCCTATTTATAATTTCTATGCTTCTCTTTTTCTTTTTTTTTTTGATAAATTTTGTATAGCTAATGTTCAGATTCTGTACTGTGGTTTGTTTGTTAGTTTGGATTACAAATACTAAAGAATATTCAGATTGTAAAGTGTAATTTGTTCAGGCTAAAGTGATCGATATTGTTACTCAGATTTAGAAATGTGTGATTTATTTGCATTGTGGACACGGAGTGGAATAAGTCTGCTCTGCTCTGACTACTGGTGAAGGTTTGGTGTTGACTGTGTGACTGTGTGACTGTGTATCACCATTAAACTCTCCAACAACATAAAAAAGGAGTCGCTAGATTTATTGCTGGTTGTTTTGGAAAAAGTCAGTAGGGCTCTAATGAAAAATAAATACACTAAGTATATTAAATCATAGCACACTTGAAGCCAGACTAATCATCAATATACTTCAGGTTTTTTAAGGATTATTTAACTTGAAGCATGCTATGTTGAAACAACTAATTTTGTGCTTAATGTATTTATACTCTGTACACTTTAAGTATATGGCTTTTTATGTAATAAATACATGCTTGATTAAGTGTACCAATTTTCATGAATAAATTACATTTAAAATATATTTAAATAAATAAGCATTATATACAGTATATTTTATATATTAGGAGTGTGATCATAGTATGCTCCTTCTGGTTCATTATAACTGCTAATGAAGTACACCTGTTAATGAAGTGTAAAAAGTACACTTGTTAATTACTTAATGTTACTTGTTGTTCTGCTTTGTCACTTTGTACATTAATGCTTCATACACACTACAGTACTGCAAACACATCAGGCTACCAGAACACAGAATGATCAATTACAACACATTTTTATTATATCGTGCATTCAATATATTCACATTTATCAAGAGTACATTGTCAATATTCTATCAGAAAATTGTATAAATTGACAATGTACTCAAAGTTTACAGACAATATGCCTATGAAAATTAGTACAATAAAACAACAGATACACTTTAGAGGAAATGTGAAAAAATGTTTCACCAAGGACAGAATATTGTTTTAATACAACGTCACAGTATTCCAGTGTTACTGCA